>NC_091392.1:171366419-172008419 GCF_032191515.1 Phaenicophaeus curvirostris
TATGCATAAACCTAAATTAAAAATTAGAAGATTCTAATCTTTCTTGATGAAAACTGAGGAGCATCTATTATGCAGTGTGTGTATAGTTGTTATGAGGAAAGAGAGAAGGGGAAAACACAGAAAAGAGGAGGAAACAGGGAGTGAAAAAAATACTAGAAAAATGTATTATGTAGCTAATTTGGGTGTCTGAACTCAGACCTGTACATAGTTCCTCTGTATATTCCTTTAGTTGCATAAAAGAGATTGTTAAATGTACTTGCTAAATAAATGTAAACAAAAATCTCAATGATAAAAGGACTATTAGACAAAATCTTTGTGGCTGTTAGACCTGGAAGAATGTATCTCTCTAGTCAATAAGCCACAGCAAACATTCCATTTGAATGTAAGAAAACATGTTTTTACTGTGAAGTTGGTCAAGCATTGGTGCAGGTTCCTTAGGGGGGTCATGGCGTCTCCATCTGTGGAAATAATAAGAATCCAGCTGGATATGGCTTAAGGTAACCTTTCCTAAGTAACCCTGCTTGAGCAGTGGGGCTGATCAAAGTGATCTCAAGAGCCATGTTCCAATCTAAAATACTGTGTGATTCCGCTAGCCAAGCAGTCCAGTCAATTTTGCACTCACCTTATCACTTACTTATCCAGCCCGTTTCTTACTAATCTAATAACAATGCAAGTGAAAATTAACAAATACTTGTTTAATAATTGTATCAAAATAGAGTGATAAATTATATATGATTTTTTAGAGGACAAGAAAAATTTATTGACACAAAATCACGTGTTTGATTTTATCTTAGAATTTAGGGCTGTCTCATTGAGAATAAATCTAGGCAAATATCAGTCATCAAACTTAAACTATACTTATGCTGTTGCAGGGAAAAAACAGCATCTCAGGATTTTGAATATGCTATTACTTGGGTTTGTGTGGTCATAGTGTTGACATCACATACACGTACAGAGACAGCAGGTGGCAAAAGTGTCCAAGTATAAACAAGCAATAGGCACTGATATCTACATTCACTAACTTTAGTTCCAAAATATTTATTGATAAGTTAAATATAGCAGCCTTTTAGCACAAATTTCCCAAGACAAGATTTTGTACCCTTATTTTTTTATACTGACAGTCATGGGAGATTCAAACATAATTGGGGGGAAAAATAAAGCATTAATATTCATTATTGACTTCTAGATTTTCATAATCTAGGTAATGACTGACCCTAGTAATATGACTTTGAAAAAATATTATTAAATAATGTACTACAGTACAGAAAAAAATAAATTCTCCTCGACATTATTTAATTATTTCAAGTGCATTGAAAGAGCTTATCATAAACATGGTTTCTCTAATTCAAACATCATTAAAAGCACAAGCTTGCAAGTTTAATTATTATATATCTTATCACCAAGTGTAGTCATGGAATTTTTATATATGTAATCCTACAACTATATAGGAGAGAAAATGAGATTACTCAAATATATTCTTCCACTTCAGGAAAGTCCACATGAATATTACATATATTCTTACAGCCATCCTGTAGAAATAATGAAATTACAACTACTCTGCACAGGATAATAAGAAAAAATATAACACTCTATGTTTCTTAAGTCATTGTAGAAGCCAATGGAGATTTTTTTTTTACAATAACAAATGCACAAAAATGTCACTCTTAGTTCTTCACAGAATTAGCACTTGGTACTGTTTCTCACAGTCTCTGAGAAACTGACTGCCACTGGCCTGGACAAGTGTATTCTTTGCTGGGTAAAAAACTGGCTGGGTGGAAGATTGGAAAGAGTCATGGTAAATGGAGTTAAATCCAGCTGGAGGCTGGTCACAAGTGGTGTTCCCCATAGCTCAGTACTGGGTCCATTTCTGTTCCATATCTTTATCAATGACCTGGATTAAGGGATTGATATAGTAAATTCACGGATGACACTAAGATGGGCAGAAGTGCTGATCTCCTTGAGGGCAGAGGGGTTCTACAGATGGATCTGAAACAGGGTAGGTAGATGGGCTGAGACCAATGAGATGAAGTTTAACAAGGCCAAGTGCTGAATCCTGCACTTGAGACAAAACAACACCCTGCAGTGCTACAGGCTTGGGGAAGAGCTGCCTGACAGAGAAAGACCTGGGGTGTGGGAGGGGAAGTTTTGCTCGACAACCAGCTGAATATGAGCCAGCAGCTTGCACAGGTGGCCAAGCAGGCCAATAGAACATTGGCCTGTATCAGAAACAGAGTTGCCAGCAGAATGAGGGAAGTGATTCTGCCTCTGTACTCAGCACTGGTGAGACTGCACTACAAGGAAGACATTGAGGTCCTAGGGCGTGTCCTGAGAAGACCAACAAAGTTGGTGAAAGGGCTGGAGAGCAAGCCTTATGAGTGGCGGCTAAAGGAACTGGGTTTTTTTAGCCTGGAGAAGAGAAGGCTGAGGGGAGACATTATCACTGTCTACAACTATCTGAAAGGAGATTGTAGAGATGTGTCTCTTCTCCAAAGTGATAGGTGACAAGAAGGAATGGCCTCAAACTGCACTTGGGGAGGTTTAGATTAGATCTTAGGGAAAATTCCTCCATTGAAAGTGTTATCAGGCACTGGAACAGGCTGCCCTGGGAGGTGGCTGAATCACCATACCGGGAGGTATTTGAAAGACGGGTAGATTAAATGCTTAGGGGTATGAATTAGTAGCGTACAGGTACAGTTGGGCCTGGTGACCTCAGAAGTCTTTTCCAACATTGTGATCCTATGATTCTACAATGCTTTTTAGTTCCTGAGTTTGAGATGCCCAAGTCCGAGAACTCTTTCAGAAGGGAACCTGTAACCAAAGTGAGAATCTTCATTGTTTCCTATCTTGCCTCTGTTCGCTCACGTTTCATGTTCCCCTGTTCAATCTTCAGCTCCCTCATCAGCAGATCTTTTCTGCTAAGGACAAAGATTATCTTTTTCTGGAACCTGGACTTCCTATCATTGAGACAAATACTGTTCCTGTTTACAGTATATTTTTTACTCCTCTATCACAGGTTCTATTACTTATATATGTTTTCCTGAACTCTGCTTGTGGACCTATACTGCAAGTCTCCTCTGCAATAATGTTTTAAATACTGCTGATACTACATATCTTAAAAAATGCTACAGATTGTGTTACAGCACTATGAAATGTCCAATATAATGTTTTAGTATACTTATGCCTAGAAGTAAGACAAACAAATATTAATTTTATCTTGCTTAGTCTGCTTCTACCTTACATACACAATAGACCACTGTTTTGGCTACGACATTGAACGTAATCAGCTCTTCTATAATCTGCTCTGCTGTTGGTATTGCATGTCTAGCACTCCAAGCTGGACAACGCTTGGTTTAAGCGGGAGATATGAAAGACAGATTTTTAAACAAAATATCTGGTAGAATGGTGACTGTGACAATCTCCTGAGATGTTAAGAATGTCACTGTGGAAATTTAAATTCAGGTCTCCTAATGTCTTAGAAAATGTACTCCTTGAGAATTTTTTCAAACACCTTAGATTTTAAGTGAAGTAACTGAAATAACACAGCACAGACTTAAAAGATGCAAAGTACAACTTGTTTCTAAGCATACTGAATACTTTAGGCATCTTCTGAATTTGGTTTGTATTTTATCTAAACTTTTGCAACTATAAATGCATGCGTGCTCATGATCTTCAATTTTAGAATATAAAGAATTTTCAAGTGACTAAGGAGATTTGATGGTGTTTTTCTACATAATTCTCCAGGAACTATGCAAAAATTTGATATAAATATCCTTTTCATCTATGATTTGTTCGGTTTTGTTTAGGAATAAGCTCTGATTCTGAAAGAATACTAGATGTTTTGACCCTAGTTGATTCTGAATGCAATATTTTGTACATAATTTCAAATATTACTGAGAGGAGAAATATTGGATGCTGAAAAATAACATGTATACACACACATATACACACATTTATCATAGTGCAGAATGTTGAAATTTATGTAGGATGATTGACCATACTGTCATATACATTTATCATATACATTTATAACATACAGAAAACAATATCTTGAGATATCAAATTATATATTCATAAAAATATTCAGGGACATTATTTGATAGCTATGTCACACATGGCAGGACTGTATCTTCTTGAAATATATTGTAGGAACTCTTGCCAGTCAATTCTTTTCACAATTGTCAGAAGAGTTCTTCTATGTGTCTAATTGTACACCAGAGAGTAAATATTTGGGTTTAGCAGAAGGCCATGGGATTAATTTAAGCAGAATTAAGAGAAAAATAAAATAAAATAAAATAAATGTAATAAAATAAAATAAAAAATAAAATAAAATAAAATAAGGCAACATATTTTAACAATCTTTTGAATAATATAAAATGCTGATTTACAGTTACTAAAGGAAGAAAACGATAGCTATATATGTTAAATATTAATCCATATTAGAGAAGAATTTATTTTTTCTGTGTGTGTAATGCCTAAGCAGACTTCAATCATTTCTCTTCATAAAGTGATATCATTCCTAACTTCTTTCAGGATTTTTCCTTCTTTTTTCCCTTGAAAGTTCATTAAGTTATGAGGAAGTAGTTGCACCACTATACACAAGAAGCATTTCAGTACACCATCCTAAGTCCTATTCTGTTCATCTCATAGAAGAGTCCAAAAATGGGTTTAGGCTAGTGGTATTCCGAGGATTTTTTTAACTAAATCATAGCCTAGATAGTTTACTGAAGACAAACTAAAATAAATCTTGTATTCAGAAAAATATCCAAATTAACAAATGTCTGAATTTAATTAGACTCTTTAAAACCATTACACAAAGCCTTTTTTAAAAAGAAATCAAGTGCTAGGACCTGTACATTGAATGTAGACCTAGACAACTAGTGTGAATGAGATGCAAGTATTTTAAGTTTATTAATTTCAGATGAGGAAACTCCCCCCAATGATATTTCAACTTAAGGAAGTTGCTTTTTCGAAAATATGTGTGCATTCATAAAACATTCCTGAAAACCGGTGTACTCACCTCTTGTAAAAATCTAGCCAACTAGCTTTGAAAAAAAATGGCCTACTAATGTGATGGTCAAATTATAATGTTTCTCCCATCTTATTCCATAAAAGGTACTTTTTGATCTGATATTTTTTTTTCTGAAAAGCTAAGTTTCTTTACATAGTGTTGACAGTTAGCTTCTTTGATACAGCCTATAGGTTATCAGGAGTCAGTTATTCTGAGAACAGCACTGAACTGACACCAAGTCAAGAAGCAGCAATCTGTAAGCTTGACAGACATTCTTCTAAGGTCTTGGCAGTCCAAGTTATTTCTTCTATAGACAAGAACATAGAAAACACTACATGAAAATAAGCTGTGGACAATTACTCATGAATAATTGATTCAGAGGCATCAGAAAGCTTAAGATTTTATTTTTCCACAGAAATTAACAATGTTAACAAAAGGGTTTTTTTGACTTTGAAGATCCTAATCACATGCCCACAACTTGCAAAATACCTGCATCCTTTGGTTGATGAACAGCAAATGGGGATCACTTGACAGTCATTTTCCAATCCACTTCTTGTGACACTGATATTTTCTAACAGCTATAAATGATTGTTTAACATGTTTACAGTATAAGATATATTATGAAACTATGAAAGTTATTCCATTTAAATACCACACTTTTGCATCTGTAAATACCTTTTTTTCATTATTTGAATAACCATGGATTGTTGAGTACATTGGTAAAACTGTATTTTGTTTACAATCATTGTAAATCTATAATAAGAAATGTTTTCTTTTCACAGAAACATAAAACAATCACTGAGACAAGAATTATTAAATCGTTTTCATTTAAGTCTTATCTGACTGAGAAAAATGGTTGCTGAAGGAGTGCAAAAATATCTTTATTTTGTTATTGGATCCCCATACAACTACTAATACAAAAGAAACTAAAACAACCAACACCCATATTGCTACTCATATAAATGAAAAATAAAAAAAGACAGACTTTATGAAAAAAGAAAATGGTTTGTAACAGGCCAGATCCACACAGTTGAACAAATACAACTCTATTACCAGATTTTTGTGCAAGGAGTAACTCTTCAAAGCACTGTAATTTTCACTTTCTCTAGAAAAAGATTGTCCTTTCTTCCCGGTGGATAGAAAGAACTATCAGTGTTCCTAAGAGAAGGATCACTGTATGTGTTAATGTCAAAATATTATGAAAACCTAAATCAGGATAATTTTCAAGTTGTTAGACTTCATGAAACGTGGGAGTTTAAGAAAAGGTTCTGTCAGTTAGGCATGTTTATATTTCTCCTCTCATCTAAAATCATATCTGAACACAATCTGTTATATGGTGCCCTTGATAAAGGAGTGTGTTTCATAAAAAAAGAAAAATATATATCAAAATACATGTTTGCACAGTCATTCATATAATTGTTTTACTACTAAAAAATTTTCAGATTCCAAAATTCTTGCTATATCTTCCGACATTTGAAGAAATGCCTAAGTTTGTAAGGTGTAAATCCAAGAAAATATTTTAGATAGTATAAAAATATCCACCCAAAACTTCTAACCATTTTCATTGTTTGCAATGAGTCATGTTGTAACATAGAATACAATTTCAAGATTAATTAAGCAGCGCTAGTTAAGGAATAAGACATGTTTTAAATAACTCTCGTTTAGATTATGAAATTTATTTTAAAATATAATATGCAATAGCAGCTACAGTTTGTTCATCTTCTGCTACTTGGCATAGTTGAAATTTTTAACTAATTTTTATTCCTGGAATTATTAAAATAACTGGAAAAAAATCAGAAATATGTTGAAAGTAGAAAATCAAACTGAATCTTCCAACCACACTGTGCTCACACAGCAGCTTTTAAAGAGATTTGACCCTCAGTTTTCTATGTAGGTCTGAATAACAAAGATAATTTCAAATATTACAAAGAATGACATGTACCTGCAGCCATGAATAACCACAGTTATTCAGTAATAAAGTAGAACATTACAGCTCAGCAGAATGAAATTAAGATTTTATTTGAGGACTCTGACTCAGGTAAGACAGGATTTTATTGCAGGGTTAAAGAAAATTACATAAGAAATCACTCTTGGGGAGAGATTTGGGGGAGGAGGTCTTGGTGAATCACATGGGAAGTGACACTCTGAAGACACTCTGAAGAAAGGAAACTCCAGGGGTGGGGTGAGAAGATCCAAAGCAGAACTAAGAGGGCTGAAGAAGAGGACACCAAAATGACTTCCTGAGGATGCTGTGGCCTAGCTCAAGGACTACGCAATGCACAACTGGGACAGCTGCACTCTGCTCCCTGACCTTCCTTCTGGAGAGAGATATTACCCCTCAAGTGTCAGGAAAGTCATGTAATTAGCAAAATTGTGTATATCTCTGTGATTAAAGCATTTTGTTATTTGAGTCCATTTAGTCTCAGTTTCATCTTAAATTTGATGCAGTAATATTCAGTTATTTTCCTGGCAATTTTGCTGATTGCATAAGTAATCTTCCCCCAATCCCTTCCTGCAAATAGCTGAAAAATTTAGACTAAGCCACCTGTGTTTTCATAAGAAAAAAGAAGCAGCATAGTTGCGACCTAAACTGCAAGAGGTAGCAAATGAAGCCCAAAAGGAAACAGCTGCTACATCTCATTTGAAATCAGCCCTTCCCTGTTTGAGTAGTCTGCTTTTGCTTCCCAGTGATTTAAATCCCATTTCACTTTCCCTGGACAATCATTCAGTGTCTCCACATAACCTGCTGTGACTGAATCATGGCACTTAACAGCTCTCAGTTTAGTTGAGCTAAATTGCTGTTTTAAATATCCTAACCCTCTGCAGCATACATTCGAATGGTTGAGATTTAAAGTGCCAGGAAGAGCTTAGATTTTTTCTTTCTAACTTCTCGCAGTCAGTTGCAGCGTTCACATTTTAACTGTTACTTCTAAACAAAGTTTTAGAAAGTCACTATGCTGATCTTTTCAGAACTTAAATCTTTAGACCTTAATATGGAACTAGGTTTTTTTTTTCATATGGTGTATTATATGTGTTTAATCAAGTGTTCTTATTTACTTCTATGCTGCTTGACCTGCATGCTTGACTGCTATTGGACTTCGAACTAAATAAACTCCATGGGAGAAGGAGACCATGTTACACCAGTCATATGCAAACATTAGGTTTGTGTGTAGATTTTATTGCAGCCTAGAAACTCATTTACCAACCTGAATTATATTTGGGAACCTGTATGAATTTGACAACCTGACTAAATAATGCTTTTTTATGAACGGCATTTGTTTTTGTGAGAGTCAGGTAATTCCGGTTTCAAAGAAGAGCTATAGATAATCAATAAAGAGTAGCCACTGTCATATAAATTCAAATAGTGAATTTAATGTTCACTAAATTCCATTGTCCTGCAACTGATTTTTCTGTAAAATGCCAATTGATTTCAACAGCATTTATATGCCTGCCCAAAATGCTGATATGATATAGCTTTCACATTTTATAGGTTTGTTAAAGAGAGCTGGATTTAAAAACATTAAGAAGAAAATTACAGTTTTCAGAATTTAGAGAACTATTTGAATGCCAGAATGGCCAATACAGGGAACATTTACTAATAAATTATATGTTACAACACAATAAAAATAAGGTTCACCTAATTCTATACCCTTTCTCAAACACTTTTGGATATTCTTTTGAGAAATAGATATGATTTATCAAACTTTAATGTTCACTGTCAGCTACTGTAATAAGATAGCAGAGAATCTTTATGTGGTGTAAACTAAAATTGTAGAATGTCACAGTTCTTTTTAAAAAACCTGGATTTTTCTGAAAAATAACAGACTACTAGTCCAAAACAACAAACAAGTATGCTTCAGTGTATATAATTCTCATTGTAGGATGTTGTAGGTAATACCAAATAAGTAACAAATGGTGACTCTAAGAGAAAGGGAGTAGACCTACTAAATATAGTTTTACGGCATTGCCCAGCCAAAAATCTCGAGGTCCAAGGTGGAACAAATATCTTGTGATTTTAAAGTACATATTCAAGGTTTATGTATATTCAGATGGCCAAGATTTAAGTGCCAAAAGTAGCTCAGATTTCTTCTTCTTAGCTTCCCTCAGTTGATTATGGTTCGGTTTCAATACAAGCTGGAGGATGAAAGAATTGAGACCAGCCCTGCAGAGAAGGACTTGGAGATGCTGATGGACAAAAAGCTGGACCTGAGCCAGTGATGTTTACTCACAGCCCAGAAGGACAATCATATCCTGGGCTACATCAAAAGAAGCAGAGAGGGAGGAGATTCTGCTACTCTACTTGGTTCTGGTGAGACCTCATCTGGCATACAGGATCCAGCTCTGGAACCCTCAGATCAAGAAAGACATGGAGCTGTTGAAGTGGGTCCAGAGGATGGTCACAAAAATGACCTTATGGCTGGAGTGCCTCTCCTGCAAGGACAGTCTGAGAGAGTTGGGGTTGTTAAACCTGGGAGAGAAGACTTCAGCACCCTTCCAGAACTTAAAGTAGGCCTATAGGAAAAGAGATATATATCAGATTGCTCAGAGTCCCAGCCAACGTGACCTTGAATGTTTCCAGTGATAGGTCATCCAGCCACCTGTTCCAGCCCTTCACCAACTTCAGTGAATTTTTGTTTTTACCTAATATCTAGCCTAAAATTCTCTTTTAGTCTAAAACCATCAGCCTTTGACCTATTACAGGCCCTGCTAGAAAGTTTTCCCCCGTCTTTCTTATAAGACCCCTCTAAGTATTGAAAGACCTTAATAAGATCTCCTCGAAGTCTCTTCTCCAAGCTGAACAACCCCAACTCTCTCAGCCATGTCTTTCCTCTAGAGCAGAACACAGTATTGCAGGTGTGGTCTAAACAGAGCAGGGTGGAGAGGCAGAATCCCCTAATCCCCTCTCTCATCCTGCTGGCAAGAGGTCATGTATTAATCACTTTCTTTTTAAGCACACATGCAAAAATACACACATATGCACTTATACAGAAGAAAAATTATACTTACATTCTTGAAAAGGAACTTAATTATATGAGGTAGAATAAATGCATCTTCTGAAAGTAAGCATTCCCTATGTAGTCAATGAAAATTATTACTTCTGAAGACCTTCAAAGTAAAAACACTTAAAATAAGTGTCTAATTTTACTCACCTATTATAAGGGAAAAATACCACAGATTAAAGTTGTATCAATAAACCTCAAACATCTAAAAGACAGGTAACCCTAATATCTATATATCTAACTCTGTGGCCCCAAGTATCACCATGGAATTGCTTTATAGTCCTCACCACAGGCTACTTGATCTGATCTATGTAAGGTATTCATTTGGACTGAGATGAACTGTCACCTTGAGACACTTATTCTTTCTATTAGCTAGGGAAGATTCAAAAGTGACATTCCAGAGATTAAACAAATCTCACTCAAGACACCAACTATTTAAGTCAGATACTGAAGTTAGGCAGAATAGACTTCCTTCTCATAGAGAGGTTTTACAGCTATCATAAAGCTATATCTCATAAAATACCTTTTGACATTCATAAAACAAAACAGAAAGTGATGAAGGTGTATCAACATTAACTTGGAGGACTAAAGAATAAGCAAGACTCCAAGTAAGAAAAGAGGATTTGCAGTAGTATTCTGAATTGTTTTTTCAAAACTCACAACAACTCACCACAACTTGGTGTTGCGGGGGGGGGCGGGAATGTAACTCAGCATGTTTAAGACCCTGTTTAAGCAGTGTTAAATGCATGTAAAATCAACCAAGCAAGCAATCAACCAAATAAAGAATATCCAGAATACAAAGAGATGAATATTCATATGAAATTTAGGGTAATATATTTATCAACAAAGCACAAACAGAAAAGTTTGTTATAATACTTTAGATCATAAATAATTTTTTCAAAAAAATCTCACAAAAAGTGCATCACTTTTTTTGTCTTCAGTCTTATTATCCTTTCCTCAGTCTTTAAAATAAGATAACACACCTGACTTTCTTTCTAGAGAGCTTTATACCTCAGGTATAAAAATTGAGGATCATCAAGGATATATTTTTTTAAAGGTAAGCTTTATTTTACTCTTGTCAAGACTTTGTTAATTCAAAGACCGTTAGGAAGTTAATGCTTGTAATTTTCTTCTGTACTCTGTCCATTTAGGCAATTACAGGCTTCCAGGATGTGTAACTGGCCCTTCTACAGATCATTGATTTAATTTCTTTTATTCCAACAAAGTCATGTTTGGATCCTTTTAAGGCAAAAGATCAGGCCAGATGCCTTTGACTGTGCAAGAGTGTTATGAAGAGTAGGAGTTGGGTCAGAAGTTTGTAAATCACTGGGATATCTGTTTTTCTGTGGTGTAGTTCAGAGAAAAAGACTCAATCAAGGACATTACTTGCAAAAGGAGATCAAACAGTATGCAGCCAAGTTGGATGGCAGCTCACAAGACTATCACTGAGAACACGTTGCTACTCTCTTCGTTTTTTTCCAGTTCAGTAGCCTTGATACTATTCTTGTGTGATATGTAATATGAAGTAAAATTGAAGAGAAGTGTACCAGAACACTGACCTTGAGTTCTGGTTGCTGTTTTCGGCCAGCACACACAATGTAATAAAGTATTAGCACAAACAGGTCTTTTCTTCTTCACATGCTATCCATTCTGGAGGGAGGTTTTTTAAAAAGCATGAACTACTAGCTAGCAGTGTTTTGATCCTTTAGATAAAAATACACACTCTGTATATGCTAATTTTCTTCACTCACTTTACACCAACTCCTTCCTTCTTTAGAAACCGTGTTGAGTTTTCTAATAAGGAATTAACACTGGTGATCCTTAGACAGCTTTTCTTCTACTGGCAGAAATCTATGTACACTTACTTTATAAAGCAATATAACAACTGAGAATGCAACTATTAATTATTTATGGTTTATGTTTCTGTTACTGGACTGAATGAGTCAAACTTCCAACATAAGGGAAAAACAAATAATGAAAGCTGATTTTTTTCATTTAAAAGGGGAAAGGGGAAGGAAGAGAAGATAGGCTCCTAGGAATCCTACAACATTTTTTATTATTTCAGTGCATATTGAAGTAGTGCTTCAGATCCCATGAATCCTTAATAAGAGGGATCAACAATAATTGACTTAAGTATTCTGAACAACTGTTAGAATATGATTTAATTTTAGTCTTCAAGGTTATAGGACTAAATATAATCAATATAATGTGCTCTGTGCCAGTGCTTAGTCTATGACAAACTAAAGGCTGATTTGTTTAGCTCTTTTTTTCTAAGAAATTGTTTTCAATAAACAGCAATTAAAAGGTGAATAATATTGTACATTTATTGAATGTTTTATTCTAACAAAAGCCTGTAAGAATCTTGTGTTTCATCCAATAAACTTAAAATTAATAAAATGTTTATGGATTATAATATCCATTGCTATACCTTATGTTATTGCAAAGAAGTATCCAAAGCAACTCCTTAGATGTATTAAGGGGAAGCTGCTTGTTCATAACAAGACAAAAATTAACTGAAAATGTTTTGAGGAGAAAAATGACTCTAATATGTCACTCATTTACTTCTGTGACTCATGAACAGACAGAAATTAGATATATTTTATGGGAGTAAAACCCAAGTTAAGTGCTCTTTTACCTCACATTTTGCATTTGAGTTATTAACAGGACTAAACCCACAAATAGTGTCATGTTTTCCCTTCCCTGTCCTGTCCTTCCCTTCCTTTTCTTTCCTTTCCTTTTTTCATTTTGCTATCCACAGCTGCATTAACAAGCCATTTGGAGACCATTGTTGATAAGCCTATTGTTATTATATTGTAAAGAACAGAAAAATTTACCTACGTGTATTTAAGCATGCACTTAAAGAAATGTTTGTTAAATTACCTCCTTAATGTCAACAGAAGTTTTACTAAAGGCCAAGAAAAGTTATTATGTACCAAGACAACAGCTGAAATGGTAAATACCATTGCAAGAAATTTCTTCTCTTTTTAAATTTTTGCAGCTGAAAGCAAAGCTAATTCAGAATTAGATTTTATTCCTACCAAAGAGCTAGGAAATGGCAATACTATCTCTGTTTATATACCCACGTTCATTATTACATTGTTACCAGAATAGATAACCTCTGGAAAGCCTTTAAATATCCTCATAATTATAAAGCTATTGCCTCAGATGTAGGAAGCCCAAATTCAGATCTGCTGAAATTATTTGTACCACATTTCTCACAAGACTTGAATAGTTTTGAAACAGATTCTTCATGAACCTATTTCTTCTTCTGAAGGTGTTCTGTAAATCCAAAATAAACAGCTTGGGTTTGGTAACACACAAAAGAGACCACGACTCTCTAGAGCATCATTTTGAACATTTACAGGGTCTTTCCTTCAAAAAGTATGAAAAAATCAAAACCAATCAAACAAAAAGTTATTCCTGTATATTAGATGCTAAAGGCCAAAATGTTGGTATAGTTGCTGCCTATCAAATTTTGTGTATATAACCTTGAATTTCATCCCTGTTAGAGTAATGTTAGGGTGTTGATTTTGATGCAAGCACTATTTGATCACTGAAAGACATCTGGTCTCTAGTGTAATTCCTTTACTATTAGTTAACAATTTCAAAGAGATTCAGACTCCTTCCTTACAAAAAATCAGACAAAAGGCAGAAACCTTAGAATACAAGTTAGATCTCAGAAACACTTCAGGAAAAATATTTTTGCTCTACAAATTTTATGAAAACAGGTCCAAGTTATTGGTACAAATGAATGGAATCACAAAATTTTGTTGTTATATACAAACTTAGAAAACTGGAGAAATACTATAGAATAGATTTATATAAATGTAAACCTACATAATAAAATGGATGGATGGATGGATGGGTGGATAAGGAGACAGATAGACAGATTAGATAGATTTAAAAAAACCCAACAAACCAGCAAACAACACACACATCCCTCCAGTCTGCTATTCCTACCCAGCAGTATGAATCCTATTTGGCAGGGATTTTTTGTTTATAACATACTGGGAATTCATTAGCTCAGCTTTTGGTTATCCTAGTGAATATTCATTGTCCAGGTATTTTTTGCATACCTATTTCTGCTGCTTCATGTCTCAGTTGGTTCTTTGACATTGTATCATATCTGCAGTTTCAGCCTTTAATACTGAATAGAAATTATTTACATTGATGTAAATTTTACTGATAGCTACTTGGAAATCTGTTGGTGATAAACACAGGTAACAGAATGTGTGCAGAGCCACTTTATGAAAAGAAATTAATTCTTTCATTTCTCACCTTAGACTAGATTCCTTCTTGTTCTTTTTTTTTTAATTATTTTTCTCTAGAAGGATATTTTGGCTTAAATGTGCTCACAATTAATCCTTTTTGCTGGGGTTTCATTAGCTGGAATTTATCCATGTAAAGAGAATCATTCAGCATAGTTATCTTGCTAGACTAAGGATGTACATGTAAGTTAATAATTATTCTCACAAGCATGCTTTGTATAATGTGCTTAAGAGGAAACACAAACAAAAGAACTGAAAATTTAAACTACTTTATGTTTTCATTTGCACTAGAGATTAAAAAGAGTGAATGACAATGGCAAACTCAGATTAAGAGCTATGGTACTATGAAGAATTAGACTGGTAGATTCGTATATTCATTTGGCAGACTCAAGTCAATATCCAAAAGGCGTTCTGCTGGAGGATGCCTTCTCTGGCTATTTACCATAAATGCAGTTTCTTTCACATTTAATACTACACCAAGAAGAAGCAATGATGATGAGGATTGCCAGCATCACAAAACACCAAATGTGGACTTCTTTACAGGGGAGCAACAGATTTTTCAACATGCTATAACTCTATCTAATAAAACTTATTTATCATGAAGACAAACATAATCATGATTCTTCTGCATGTAAAAAGTCACTGTTATCAAAACTATTTGTGACTTTACTAAAGTATGTGGACCTGACTGTTTTTCTAGTTAGTGACATCCAACAGTTATGGAACATAAGTACGTATATATTTCTATAAATAAATATTTTAAGTCTATAATTACTTCTACTTTGTGCATAATATTAATAAAGCTCTTAAGGAAGCAAAATGAGAATGAATTTAATACAAATATATATGTGTGTTCCTGTACAATTTACAGATTTTGTATATGTATGAAATTAGGTTCAAAAATGGATATCACATAATTTATGATACTGCCTGAACTGGATTTAAGTTCAGTGAAACAGCAGAGCAAAGTAGAAAAATAGCCCTTTTAATACTTTAATTTAAAGTTGCCTTTCTGTAAAGAGATATTAGCAAAAACTAAGTGATAGGATCAAATGGATAATCCTTTCATTGAACCTGGTTTGTCATCTGTAGTCAAAGTAATACACTGGTAGCATATCTGCATATTTGACACCTAACAGGGAATGAGTGACAAAGTGTTTCCGGCAAAAGCTTATTGAAAAAATCTCCTTGTTTTAAACCAAATATTTACTCAAGGTACTGTAGTGGCCTCTTGTTAGGCACATAATTAAACAGTGTAATAACAAATTATGGTGATAAACTTGAGGAAGTGAAGTTAGTACTGAATTCTTTAGTTCAAATTTTTTCACAGGTTCTTCTTTAATGAATATCTGTAAAAGACTACTTAGCTTTTGGTTTTATATGAATAAACCTATTGGGAAACAGAAGTTGTCATGAAAGCATGGCAAGGGCAAAGTGTCACTGTGGAACGGTATATACAGTATGGAACACAGTCATGGCTGAACACTACAGGAATTGCGCCAATGATGAGTGATACACACCATTTCCGTTACCAGTTCCACTGGTAACAGCAGCAGCACAGTGGTGTGTTGTTAAACTGGACTGCCCTCACATACAGAAAACGTGACTTCCCCAAAACTTCTCACAGTTCCAAGCAGGACATAGAGGGCATCTCATACAGTATTTCTTCACTATGTGGTGAAAATCTTATCCTAGTCCTCACAGTTTTTCTCTGTTATTCTTATTCAGGTTTCCTTTGATATATACACCTGCAGATCTCAAAACAGACTAAAAAGCACTTCCTTACTTTAGTTATATCCATAATTGACTATACTCAGTTTTACTGGGAATCTCTATCTGAATTTGGATTCTATACACAACTGGATTTGATTGTGTATTTGTTTTTGTTTCCTGATAGAGTTCCAATGCCGTGGCATCTCATACAGAGGAGCAATGCTTCTTACAGCTTCATGCCATCCAAAAGCTGCAAACACAGAATTTCTGCTAGCCTTGATGTTAGTAAACAGAGGAAACACTCAACATCTGGCAGATCTATAGCTATCTAAAACTTAACCTACGTGAGTTCAAAGATCGGTATGAGTACACAAAGGAAAAAGCACAATAGGTCCTGACTCTACCTGCCTGCAGTTACTGACAGGGGCACACAGCAAACATTGGAAATCTGCCTGACTATGGGACTGAAAAACTGTACAGAAGGCTACACATTCTGTCACATACTACTTACGTGGAGTAATTGTTATACCAGTTAGGGAGTATGGTATCTGGGGTTTCAAAAAATGAATCTAAGAATACTTGCAGCATTGATCAACATTTCTCCTCAGGAAAAGAAGAAAATGTAAAGAGCAGAAAAAGAAAGAGAAAATAGAAGAAGCAGAATGAGGTCACAGCAAAGAAGCCAGAGAGTAGTCAAAGTCAAACAGAGAGGGTGCTGGTTTATGAGAGTCTAATGCCTGCAGAATTAATGCACTGCATACAGAGAAGTGAGCCATGAGAGAACTGTGTTTGGGGGATGAGTAATACAAGTGAATGTTTTCCTTTGAATATATAGGAAGTGTCTATGCAGCTGATAGAAATATTTCTTTCTGATGTATTATGCTCTTTCATGAAGAAAGTCACTTTGTTGAATAGAAGCAGTGTTGTGCTTTTCCATAGTGATCCATGTAAAATATTAACGCAACAACATCACATCCATTTTTTCTACTGTATTACTTCTACTATATGTAAAACAAATTCTGTTTTTCTTTTATGCTTGGAAGAATAAAGAGACTTTCAAAGAGTAAGAGAGCTCTGTTATCATTTACCAAAGGAAAAAAATATTTTTTCAAGGAGAGAGGTACAGCTCAACATGACTTTAAAATACTATCAATAATGGCCAAATCCCTGTGAAGATACTTGTATGAAATATAACTAAGTTAAGTGCATTTAATATTAGGTATAAAAAAAGTGGGGCTTCAATCTGTAAATGTAATAGTGGTTCAAATGTGCATAAGATAAAAAAAACCCATCGTGTTTAAATGTGGCACTATTTTCCCTTAAAATTTAAGTGGAATTCTACTGAAATTAATGGAGCTATATGTTTTCATATTAGATCTGCTGAACATGTGCAGAGATTTTCCATAATGTCCAGCTATATCATATTATAAATAATTTTACCATTTACATTTTAATAAAATCAGATTAAATATTTTCCACTGTGCATCTTCTCAATCATTTAAAACATGATTAAGAACATCTATGTTTCATTTGTAGTTTATACTTATCTCTAAATACTCTTAGCACATTCTTCAATCACTTAAGCCACTGCTTTCATTCTCTATGAGTTTATTTTCATTCAGCTGTGAGATTTGTTCCTTCACAAAATATTTAAGAACATTGAATGTCATTTTTTTAGATGTGCTATTATGAACTGTCATCTGCTTATTAATTGTGAGAATAACTTATTCTCTTCTCATCCTTTTCTGAGTCTGTTGATTAGTCTATTGATCTTTCTATTCATTGTGTTCTTGCTTTCTTGGACTTGCTACAGCAAGTGTTTTCTATTCCTTGTTTCCATATGTTTGCTTAAGACACACATATTAAAAGCTGGCAATGTGCTTATTGCAAACTCAATTCTTCAAATTTTATTCTGTGATAAGTAATTGATCCTAAATAAAGGTTATTTTATCTTTACAAACAAAATGACAGAGGGGATTAAATTTGAAGGAGAAAAATTGTGCCATTGCTACTGAAGGAGTAAAAAATAGAATAACATAAGAAGTGTCTGTAGAGAATATTTAAAAAGGCTACACATAAGACTGGGTCTGGGGCCTCAAAATAAAATTTAAAAGGAATGAAGAATTAAAATTATCTGAATTTAAAATTTCATATACAAAATATATTTTAATCCTCTGATTGTAGTTAAAAGGCTATGACTGACTAGTGTAGTATGGCCGTACTAGACATTAGACATGATAAAAGTTATACTGTGAGATAAAATGCATAGGAAAAAATACAGCGATAAAATATGTAGCCACTGACTATGCAGAATAAAAACTCCTGCGTATATTCAAAACCCCACTGACTTCTTGAGTGTGCAGGAATATGTCAGACTGTGAAACTAACCAGTCTCTAAAATAATATCCCTTTTCTTCTTAGAGAAGATCCTATGAATAATAAGGTTTACAATATCAATGTTTGAATTCCAAATGTATAGGAAGAATACTTCCTCTAAAAAAAAATATATCCTTTTTGTTTTAAGTGCAAATGAAATGTTTTCGATGATTTCTACAGCTACTCAAAGTGTGTGTTAAATTTTATTTAGCCTTCTGTCCCTTACTTCTGGTCAAAACAAACAATCAAACTTCTGTCTTTTTCTAGTGCTTTGGGTGTCTATGTAAGCACAGCTACTTTTAGATAGGAAAAACATCAAACAGTACTGCGTTGTAGATAAGCTAATTAAGCTGGAATCATTTTTATACAGAGGCTTAAATCCTCTATCTAAATATTTCAGAAATAAGCCAGAACGAAAACAAATAATGTGACAAGAAAAAGAATTTCTAATAACTGTACTTTGCAAAAGTTTGCATCTAGAGTTATTTCCTTAATACATAAATATAAAACCAAATATAATGAACAAAATATTTTATATATAACTAATACAAAAACTTCAGAAAATTCAGTCTCAAATTTCAATCAAAGGTTTAGTTTTGCATCAAGGAACTGATTAATTCCAGAAGTATAAATTATTTTTCACATACCGTATATTTAAACCTCAAAATTCTTAGTAATTAAGTAATAAAAGTGTAATTTAGAATTTATATTTGAATGTCCAAATCTTCTTGTGTTTTCTTGAAAGAGAAATATACTCCAGATGCTCAGGAATTCATTGGGAAAGTAAAATTGAATAGAATGTGCTTTCAATAACCAGAGATAATTACCAATAGACGCTTCCAAACATTCAATTATCAATAAAAGAATTGCCAGAAAACAATTTTAATTCAGCTGTAGTGCAGTTCAGTTTATAAAAGAACTCTGTATATAACGGAAAATCTGATTACGGGCAAGAGATAACTTACTACTGAAACATATTAAAAAATTTTACTCTGATTAATGTTTTACTCAACTAACATTCCAAATTATCTAATTAATATACAAAAGCCTTGTTAAAAAAAAGATAAAAATTAACATCAGAACTTTCCCAGTATCTTCCCCTTTTCTTGGGTGGTAAATTTATTCTCCCTTAGATTCTGTTTGCTTTGTGTTTTATATGATTCCTGTCACAATTGTCTTCCTTTTCATGGGCTTCCATCTAAAGCTGCACAACAGTATCCTTCAGACTCAGCTTGGGGCTATTGATGCACTGTGATTAACCAGCGACAGTATACGATATATCAAATATGCTACCACATCTATACTAGCATGACATATAGGTACACAGGAAATGGTTACGAGCTAGAACCAGCTTAGCCAAGGGAATGCTCAGAAAAATCCTGAGACCCTAATGTCTCTCAGTATTATGTCTACGGCTTTCTACTGGTAAAGGTAAAGTAATATTTACTGGGGTGGAGTGTGCTCTTCATCTTTATGTTCTGTAAATACAGGCATAACTTAATATTCCATAGAAACCTCACTGATGTGGAAAATAGGAGGAATTCCACTAAAAGAAAAGGTTCCGGTGATGCCCACCAATTTATTGTTTTACTCATATAACTTGTTACCTTTACTTTTTCAAGTTCATACACTCTTACTAATTTTTAAAAATGTAGATGATATTTTTCCTATCATTTTGTTTTCTTCCTTTTTTTAATAATTTTTGGGATTTATTTTGTCTTGCAATTCTCCCTAGATGAACTGACTACATCTAAATACTATTTCTGATTCATTTTCATTGTTAGTGTGAAAAAAAATTCTTGAATTTGGAAGTAGAAGCTCAAGTTATAAGACAAGACAAAAAAAATAGAAGCTGAAAAGAAAAACTTCTGCAAGCAAGCTGCTTTTCAGAAAAAAAATATAAATAGCCAAAATACTCTGAAAGAGTTAATCAATGAACAATTTAACTTGCAACAGATTAACTTTCAAGTGTATTCCAGAGTATCTTCTCCCCTTAGATCTGTTTATCAGCATTACAATAAACAAAGGAAATATGAATGTAAATTAATCCTGAATTCTCATATCTACCTCTTATAGACTCCAAAATAGTTGGAATTTTCTCATTTGAGTCGAAGTAAAACCAGATTATTTTGCGATTCCTTTTGAATTTCATGGAACACAAAAAGTTGCAAATTAGACATTTTCCCACTTTGTTGACATAAGGAAATGCTGAAAACTATCCTGTTGAAGTGTTTCAAGGGTCCAGTGATATATATATATGTGTTTAAGTTGTATTGGTTTTCTGAAGTTCTAAATATGCATTAAAAGAAACTCATCAATGCAGTCTTCAATCCCCCGCCCTTCAGAGATTTCCCTTGGGCATTATTACAAAGATGCCTACATTGATTTGTTTGTGGAATTAAAAACTGTGTCTATTGCTTTCACTTTTTACTTAAAAATATTTTTTGTGCTTTGCATGGCTTTCAACATGTACACTGAAATATGTTTGTCTTGTTACTTAAGGAGTGATTTGTAGTTGAAGTTACAATTTTAATGGCAGATATCAATATCGACTCTACCAACTGATATAAGAAATATTACATTAAATGATGAATATCTAAGGTTTTCATAGAAGATCCCTCTTTGCTCTTCCCAATTAAAACATAAATCATTCATCTATGAATTTTCACATATATTTCCATAGCTGACTTTATGCTAACTCTTGTCCTAGCATCTTCTCTTTCATGCTTTATTACTCTGGATTTACATAATAGTCCAATATTTCAAAGATATTTGAAAGAAATTGTTTCTGTGTCAAGAAAATAACTTTCCATCAGGGATTTGAGGGTAGTTGAAATGATAAAAAAGTCAATCTAATGCATGCAGTTGAATTACTAATTATATTCAGACCTGACTTGATTTTCCGTAACAACAGGAACTTTTTTTCAGCTGTTTCTGGCTTGAAGTTTGGACTATTCAGAATAAATAAATAAATAAATAATGTTTTAAAGGAGACGATTTTGCACTGATTGACCCTGCACTCTACTGAATTTAGCCTAATTTGGGCACCTTATTTTTTGGATCATGAACTCAAGCTTATGCAACATTATAATGGCAATATGTACAAAAATAAACTTATTTAATGATACATTTAAGTAACATAATTTCACTGATATGAAAGTTGCTTCTGAAAATACAGTAAAAAAAGTGTTTTTAATGAATAAATACCTTAATAGCTTCATCAAAGTAAGAAAAACATATACTTCAGTTTAATGTAAGTACTTAAATGTACTCCTTAAATTCTTTTTTGCCCCATTTATGTATTGTATGTTGAATATATAATCTGAACATTATAGTACTTGCCAGTTGATTTTGATGTTATTTTCTGATTAGCTGAAGATATTCTGTGGGTTTCCTTCAACAATAAAAATAAAATGAACAAATAAATTCCTCATAACTCGTTTAACTTTTAATAGGAGTATTTGGTTCTTGATTATTTGTCATATGGCAGAGGGTGTGGAACTAGATGATCTTTAAGGACTTTTCCAACCCAAATAATTCTATGATGGCAAATGTCACTGAGAATTACAGAGTGCGATGGGAATTGATAAGAGATTGAGGAATAATATGTTTAAAAAAATTACATAGCTGCAGCTAATGTTCATTTGAAGATATCTTAAAGGAACAGATCAGTGTAAGCTAGAGGTAAATTATGTATACGAAAAAAAGAAGTTTGCCATGGTTCATAGAATCTTAGAACAGTTTGGATTGGGAATTCTTAAGTATTCCCAATGTTATAAAAGGGAGGCCCCTCAAATGGTTACTGAACATGATTATACAGAGTAAACAAATGTTACTAAAACTAGCATAACAAAATCTTCAATAGATAAAACTTCCTGGTTACTTGTTAGCTATTGACTTGATAAGACATTTATGAAATTGATTGGATCTAGGTCTGTTATGGAAGTCCTTATTATCTTCATCTATCATTTGAATTATGATAGTTCCTTGGATGTCTAAAACTTACTGGAAAAAAAAAGAAGTATTTTATGCATACTTAGCAAATTAACAGTAAATAACAGTACTGCTACAAGACTTATTCAATAAAAATGCATATTTTATTTTCACAGAATCACAGAATCACAGAATAACCAGGTTGGAAGAGACCCACCGGATCATCGAGTCCAACCGTTCCAATCAAACACTAAACCATATCCCTCAGCACCTCATCCACCCGTGCCTTAAACACCTCCAGGGAAGGTGACTCAACCACCTCCCTGGGCAGCCTGTTCCAGTGCCCAATGACCCTTTCTGTAAAGAATTTTTTCCTAATGTCTAGCCTAAACCTCCCCTGGCGGAGCTTGAGGCCATTCCCTCTTGTCCTGTCCCCTGTCACTTGGGAGAAGAGGCCAGCACCCTCCTCTCTACAACCTCCTTTCAGGTAGTTGTAGAGAGCAATGAGGTCTCCCCTCAGCCTCCTCTTCTCCAGGCTAAACAACCCCAGCTCTCTCAGCCGCTCCTCATAAGGCCTGTTCTCCAGCCCTTTCACCAGCTTTGTTGCTCTTCTCTGGACTCGCTCCAGAGCCTCAACATCCGTCTTGTGGTGAGGGGCCCAGAACTGAACACAGTATTCGAGGAGTGGTCTCACCAGTGCTGAGTACAGAGGGAGGATAACCTCCCTGGACCTGCTGGTCACACCGTTTCTGATACCAGCCAAAATGCCATTGGCCTTCTTGGCCACCTGGGCACACTGCTGACTCATGTTCAGTCGGTTGTCAACCAACAACCCCAGGTCCCTCTCCTCCAGGCAGCTTTCTAGACAGACTTCTCCTAGTCTGTAGCACTGCACAGGGTTGTTGTGCCCCAAGTGCAGGACCCGGCATTTGGCCTTGTTAAACCTCATGCCATTGGACTCTGCCCAGCGGTCCAGCCTGTTCAGATCCCTTTGCAGAGCCTCCCTACCCTCCAGCAGATCGACACTTCCACCCAGCTTAGTGTCGTCCGCAAACTTGCTCAGGGTGCACTCGATGCCTTCATCCAGATCATTGATGAAGACATTGAACAGGGCTGGACCCAGCACTGAGCCCTGGGGAACCCCACTTGTCACTGGCCTCCAGCTGGATTTCACACCATTTACCACCACTCTCTGGGCCCGGCCAGCCAACCAGTTTTCCACCCAGAAGAGTGTGAGCCTGTCCAGGCCAGAGGCTGACAGTTTCTCAAGCAGAACGCTGTGAGAAACTGTGTCAAAGGCTTTACTGAAGTCCAGGAAGACCACATCCACAGCCTTTCCCTCATCCAGCAGCCGAGTCACTTTGTCATAGAAGGCGATCAGGTTAGTTTGGCAAGACCTGCCTTTTGTGAACCCGTGTTGACTGGGCCTGATCACCCGGTTCTCTTGCATGTGCTTCATGATAGCACTCAAGATCACCTGTTCCATGACTTTCCCTGGCACTGAGGTCAGACTGACAGGTCTGTAGTTTCCTGGGTCCTCCCTGCGGCCCTTTTTGTAGATGGGCACAACATCAGCCAGCATTAAGACATTAGCAATATTACATTAAAACAAAGGATAATGATTAAAATAATAATGTATTAATGGATAAACAAAACATAAATCAGATGTGATAATATTTCTGGCCCAGCAAGCATGTGCACATGCACAGATACACATATATATAGCTCCCGTACACTGTTTTTTAAGCAATACATCTTCAGTGCTGTCACCAAAGAAATTCTTGCAACTTTTGTTCATTCATTACCATGTTCTGTCTGCTTCATTCCTTCGTCTTCTTAATAGCATACCCCTGTTTATTTTTTTGTTATTGTTTTGTATGTCATATTGGATCTAGTATTCTCTTTTTCCCTTTGATTCTATTTTAAACATTCCCCTAAGGAACTGAACTATGGTAAGTACTGTGATTCTCCAGAACCTAATATCACAAGCAATCAGCATAACAAAAATTATTAAACTAAATGTATCAGGACCATCTGGCAAATCTCAAAGTAACACCATTTCATATTTAACAAATAACATTGTACCCTGTAATGTAGTTTTTCACAGCATCTGCTCAATATACTTTCTCAAATTTTGCCTTGTTTCATCAGAAGAATCAGAAAAAAGAACAGAGAAATGCAACTCTCAGAGTTGTTTGTTAAAGAAAATTAATTATCTTTGTATTTCTATTTAGAATTATACTGTTTGGGGATTCTGTTCTTCTTCAAGCGGATATATGTGCTGTAACTGTCATAACAAATTGATTGGGTCTTAAGCCTAAAGACGTGAAGTGAAGTGTTCAACTAAATGTTCCTCAGGAAGCACAGCCTTCAGTTACTATTCTTACCATATATACGGGATACTAAATATGCATGGGTTTCCTTATTTTTATTCATGTGTAATTCAAGTTAGTCTGTGGATATTTTACCAAAGTCCTAGAAGAAGGAAAAATAAATAATAAATAAATAAATAGATAAATCAGAACTTAGTTGTACAACGGGAATTTTCACTGATAATTGCCATAACATTTTTAGAAGTGAGGCATAGATTCTTATGGGGTGATGTTCAGCCCGAGAATCCAGGACTTGTAGGTGTGGTATCTACTTGGAGGCAAGCAAGTCCTGACTCCATCTGCCCATGCAAAAGCAGGTCCACTGGGGGAACCCTAAGGCATCAGACGTGCGTGAGACTAACACTGAAGAGCCAGTCAGGCATCTCAAATAATAAACGTGTGGTCAACTTAAGAAGTTCTTTCAGAATTCTCATATTTAGTCAGGAAACAAAATCTGTAAAGAAGTTTGATGCCATAAGAGTAGACGTCTCCTAAAATTAAAAAATAAACAAACATAGCAAACAAACAAATTTCAGATCTGAATAATGGTTCTAGGCCTCTTCAATGTGATTAATTTTAAGAAATAAGCACTTAGATGAAATAAGTATTTTAATAAGGGATCTTCCTTTGAATGGAATTATTTTTTTAGAAATATCTGTTTACTTTGAAATATATTTTATAAAATCATAGAATCATAGAACATCTCAGGGTGGAAGGGACCTCAAAAGATCACCTGGTCCAGCCTTTCATGAGAAGGGGAGTCTACATGAGACTGGACTATACACAGTCCAATCAGTTCTGAGAATACCCAGTGATGGGTACTCTAGCATGTCCCTGGAGAGGTTGTTCAAGTTGTTCTCTCCAAATAATTTATTTGTTATATCAGTGCGAAACATCTCCCAGTGCTACTTTGTTGTAGAAGGTGATAAAGTTAGTCAGGCATGATTTGACTTTGGTAAACATGTCCTGGTCTTTCCCAACTGTCTGTTTAATTTCATTTGTAATAGTTTCTAAGAGGATTCATTTCATTAGTTTCCCAGGGATTGATGTAAGCCTAATTGTCCTGTAGTTTCCTGAGTCTTCATTCAGAGCCTTGTAGAGAACATTTGCCCACAGAGATATCCCTTGGCTTCCAGGACTTTCCAGACATCACAGGAAGTGATTTTCACAGAATCAGAAAATGGTAGGGGTTGGAAGGGATATCTAGCAATAATCTAGTCCAACATCCTTGCTAAAGCAGGCTCGCCTACAGCAGGTTGCACAGAAATGTGTCCAATTGGGTCTTGAATATCTGTAGAGGAGACCCCACGACCTCCCTGGACAGCTTGTTCCACTGCTCTGTCACTCTTAGAGTAAAGAAGTCTTTCCTTATGTTAAGGTGGAACTTCCTGTGTTCCAGCTTGTTCCCATTGCCCCTTGTCCTGTTGCTGGCCGCTACTGAGAAGAGTCTGGCCTCATATGTTTTAATGCAGTCTTCTGGTTGTAGTCAAAAGGCTGTAGTATGTTTGTACTAGACACCAGAGATGATGAAAGTTATATTGTAAGAAAAAATACATGGGAAAAGAAAGTAGAGAAAAAATATGTAGTGGCTGATAATGAGTAAGAACTCCCACATGTATTCAAAATACCACCAACCTGATGAGTGTGCAGGAATATCTAGGATTATGACACCTGTCCCTCAGATATTTATTAGCATTGAAAAGAAACTAGCCTTGCAATGCCAGCCACTTTTCTTAAATTCTGTGGTGGACTCTGTCCAGGCTTATAGGTTTCTGTGGGTTGAGCTCTTGCAAGAGGTCACAGACTAGCCTTTACTCCACTACTAGTGGGTCAGCACAAGCATTATAATAGCTACTTGATCCTGCGATCAAGTCTTTTTGTGTACATAGTGTTTAGACTAGTTCCAACACAGTCAACCAAACTGTTGAGGTCTAAAGTTATGTAATGTGTCTTTACAACTAATTATTATTGTAATAAGAGTCTAAGCAGCACATCATCACTTCATTAGCAACAATAATAACAATGGTTGATTTCAAAGACTATTGACATACTGGCCTAGTATCTCAAACAACAAAATGCACGCGACATATAATATTGCATATATGCTAAAAAAAGCTGGACTCCATCCTTTCTAAGCTTTGATTTCCAATCTTTGATTTGCAGTTAAATTTCATATGGTATTGTACCAATACACATGCATGATAATACCCCTGTATTTTACAAGGTTATTTGTATTTTAATAATATTCAAACTCACTTAATCCCTGACCAAAAACTTTAGGTGTATTCCTGCTAAAAATGCATTTCTGATACCATGACAAGTCTCAGTCACACACTTGCAAAGTATAATTGTGTAACTACAGCAGAGTACTATTAACCAAGTAGTTAATCCTGGGGCTGTGAAGCATAAAATGTAATGAAAGAAGTACAGATATTTGTGAAATCTGGAGGGTAAATTCAGTGGATTAAAAAGAAAAAACTCACAATATCGTTTCTCTTTCAACTCAGGCCATGTCAATTTGGCTTTCAGCTGCAAGTGAATAAAAGATACAAGGAGGTACAAAAGTAGCTAAGGAAATAACTACTCCATTGGAAAAAAAAACCAGAAAAAAATTATACTTGAAGCAGTAAATGCAAGTTTATGATTCTTATGTTTTACATCAAACCCCAGTGTTTTGCTGCCTGTTATTATTAGAACTGAATAGAATTAAACTAAAAAGAACCTATTAGGTTAAACTTTAGAAGAAATTCAACAATAGCAAAGACAAGAAAGGATATCTTATTAAAAGTCTTTGATAGAACCATGGAAAAGCTCTTAATTGGAATATACCCTGTCTGTTTTCATCTGGGAAATAAGATTTATTTTTCTCAGGACTAAACCTAGTATCAAAGAAAATGCATAACCTTTAAATTTCTGAATTAGGAAAGATGAAGTACAGAAACTTGTCAGAGTAGACTATGTATATACACGTGAACTCATTGAAGTGTCTGTGTATGACACAGAAAAAAGGAAGAGTTAATGAGATGTTGTTACAGTGAAACAGTGTGGGGTTTTGTTTTGCAGGCAGAAATGTGATTAGCTCTGATGAGAAAAAGTGCAAAAGACATGTATCCAGAGGCTATGTGCATGGGTGGATTTATTTTTTTTAATCATTTCACTGAATATTTTTTTCATTTTAGTTGTTGCTATTTATGTTGAAGTAAAGAAATTGTTCTTTTACTCTTTGAAGTCTTTTTGTCAGCCACTGGCACCATATCCTTGATTGAAAAGGCTTACATATGTTGAATCTAGTTGGGCTTGTTATGATAAAATAGAAAACAGAAAGGGAATGTAGAAAGGTTTTATTCTATTTCAGGATAGCTGAATTATATGATTACATGTTAGGAGAGGTGAAGTACTGTCTGATGAAGGAAGAGCGCCTGAGATGACGTTATAATGAACTTTAAGTCATTCTGAAAACATGACAACCACCAATGACAAAGGACATTCAGAGTGAGCTATATTTTAAAAAAGCAAAAATGTAATAAAAAACACTTCTTAGCAAAGATGTGAGTTTCTTCTGTATAACAAGATGCCAGTTATTGTTAACAGACTACTCTCATTATTTTTTCTGGGAGACTCTTTTTAAATATATATATATTATACACATGTAAACATAAGGCTCATCTTCAACTGACAATTAAGCAAGAATTTTATTAATTTTTAAAAGTGTTGGAAAAGGTCTTTCTTCGGCCTTCTGTTCCCTCTGGCTTTCATCCTGTTGATGTATTGAACCCGTGCATCACTAGGACAACAGTGATTCAAGCTCTTATATCTTATGCAGTGGTGGCAGACATCTTTATAGCACTTCTGCTGTAATCATGCACTGTTACAATATTTCAGTACACCAGATGGCCCAAAAAAATTTTAAAAAAGAGCCATATTGAAAAAAAGAATTATATACCTGAAAGATCAGCTGAGAAATGAAGATTTTGTAATATATTTTGTGAAAAATAAGTGTTTATTGTACAAGTGGACCTCAGCTTTTTGATAGTCCACATTTGCTGTCAGTCTGCTCTTCAAAATAATCAGAGGCCAAGATTACCTTGTTTGTCTAAGGTCAAAACCATAAACCTTAAAGTGGAAAGTATGTATTAAAATCCTTACAAAAATTTGAAAAATCAGACTACTGTCCCATTATTTCAGTAATAAATAGGGACAGATCCCAGTAAAGAACCAACAGTTTTCATGATCACTTGCTCATCTATAGGCAAACTTTTTGATGATGAACAGAATTTCATTAAGAGATTAGATCAGCATACCTCATATCAGGAAAATTAATTTCTCTTCTAAGTTGCATTATAAATTTCTGATGAGATACTGAACAAATACCTTTTAGCTTACTGTATGCATTATGTTCTTAATTTCTGATCTGTGATTTTAAATAAAACTCTGAGAATGCAGTTGAACAGAGAGGTGAGGCACTGGCACAAGTTGCCCAGAGAAGTTGTGGATGCCCCATCCCTGGAAGTGTTGGTCAGGTTGGATGGGACTGTACAAAACCATAGTTCTGTTTCATTAAAGCAGATATATCCAAATAGGAAGGAACAATCTTCAAAAATCCAGACTGGCAGATCAAAAAGTTTGCAATTTGTTAAAGAATAATAATATACCTACAAAATCCTTCCATTTTTGTACACACAAACAGGAAAACTAATCCACTGTTGAATGTATAGCTCATAGAACAATAAACCTCAGCATCTGTGGTTTCAATATGAACAGATCAGAGTGTTTAAAAAACACTTATAAAAGACTCTTCTGATCACCAAAAAAATGCATATGCTTAAAAAAAAATCAAAGTTATCCTCATAGTTTCTAGGCCTTTATGGGGAAAAAGGGAAGAATCAGGATGAAAATCCTATGTACACTGTATTTTGGGATGAGGCCACATTTTGTTTGAATGCTTTAAATAAAAAAATCATCAAACTAGAAAAGAAATATAAATATCTATCTGAAAAGCTTTCTGTTGTTTATAATATGATAAATCCTATAGTCTTATCAGATCTTTTCTTGAAAACCAACAGAAGAAAGAGAAATTTTAATTAAGTCTACAATTCAAATGATTTTTTTTTAAATTTACATGAAATTTCACTACCTAAAATTAGTTTTCTAATTAAAACAATAATCTCAGCTTCCTCTGTAACTACAGAGAGGAGCTATTACACGGTGAACCTGTAAATTCACCTTAAAATCTTTAATTTACAGTGGCATTCATATTCCTTTGGAAATACCTGCCTCTCTACCTTAATAGTAGAGGGAGTTTACGTAATAGCTTTAGATATAATGTACGTCCTAACTGCTGAAAAAATGCAGATCAGGGAGTGCACTCCAACACTGACCACTTATTTTTAACATTATTGAACTCAGATAATTTCCTGACTCTGTTTTTGATTATTCCATTTAGCCATCTTCGTGAAAATCTGATACAAAGAGTAGTGTCTTTAAGCATTACGGATGCTGAACATCTGACATTTGATGTTAAGTCTAGGGATTATTTGGCCCTCTTTTATTTAGCAAGACAGACATAGCCTTACAGGCTTAATTTGCAGGCAGCTAAAAAAAAAGCAGATCAAAGTAGAAGAGATGCAAAGTAGTTATTTAATATTATCTGATTAACCCCTTTAAAATGTGGGCCACCAGGTTGGTAATTGTGTCACATTAAGACTTTATTTGTGTGGACCCTTTGATTGACTTTATATTGTGGTTCAAGGAAGGAAAAATGGGGAAATAAAACAAGCGCTTCCAAGTAAAATAATACCTAAGCATTCTCTTGAAAGATCATGGGGAGCCTATTAACCTGATAGACTTTTCTTGTTTCTGTCATGCATCAAAAGCTGTTTTGACAGAGTTTCTAAATAATAAAGAAACACAAACCTGTACAAACCATTAGCATCTCTTATTCATGAGTGCATGTATGTTTGGGTGACCTAGGGGGTGAAGGGAGAAAAAGATGTGATATGTTAGAAAACACACATTAAGATAATATTTCAGAGAAAAATAAAAATATTTTAAAATTTGAAATGGGAGAAAAGGATTAATCTTTTTAGGCATACCCAGACAATAGGTAATGGAAAGAAAAGCAAAAGATATATATGTGTTCATATGAAAATAAATATGATTACGGATGAGAAAGAAATTGTCTTTAAAAAAATAATCTTTGGTCATAAATCTGGTACATTGAAATGTAACCACTGCTATTAATGAGTGTCTTGAACTAATGCAGGAGAAAAGGGTGATTCTTTTTGTAGCTGAAGGACTACTAGACCCCTGGCATGAGAGGAAGTGATGTAAAGAAATCAACAGTAATTGTAATTGCAGGTAGAAGATAAGCTTACTCAAATTCACAAGGAACTTGAATCTAAATATTTAAAATACCAGAAAAGTCAGTGATCCAGTAACAAAACAGGAAAAAAATGTAGCTGTATCAATTACTTGCTGTAAATATGAAATGTAGGTCACGTTCTCAGATTGCATGGCTCTGCACAGATCACTTGAATTCAGAGGATTGCTCTGATTTACATCAGTGGAAATTTGGACCATATTTATATCCTTTTTCCTTCAAGATATATTTCATTGTCATCTAGGAGTAGCTAAAACATGTATGCCTTAAAAGGGATAAAAAAGGACACATTACTATACACCTGGAATATTTTCACTGAAGGATTTCAACTGAAATATCTGGATCATTGGTTTAAAATCATATTTTGCTCTTTCAACTAATACAATGTGAAAGACCGTGTGTATTCTTTGGATCTGGGAGAAACATTAAGTTCAGTGAATCTTGCATGCAATTCAGGAAATGTCTGTTACTAAACAATGGTTAAAAATACTAAGAACTTCAAAAATATAATGAGTAGATAAAGCTATTCATATATGAACAGCACATTATCATCAACTCAACTGAATAACAACAGTTATTGTCATCACTGGCAACTTATGCACATTGTAAAAGTCTGTTGATTACTGAATAATTTTGAATAATTTTCAAATAAAATTTACCAGCTTACTTTATTCTCCCATTAAGCAATAGCAATAATGTAATGCCTAGTTTTCTTACTAGCTTTGCATATATTTTATATCATTCTTTCATTATTTTTAATTACCAAAACAAAAGTAGCAATGAAAACTGTGCAGAAAATCAGTGCAATTTGGAGTCTTATTTCTATTTAGTGTTAAATGTATCTGTAGTGTTAAAAGAGGCCTTCAGCATCCTAGGAATCAAATTTATTTTCATGATATTTAGCACTGTTCTAATAATCCTTAAGCAAAACATTATTGCTAGAATAGGAGAACAGAACTTCTCTTTTTTTTTATCTTATTGCGCCTAAGAATCATTTTTCTTTAATACTTCTTTTGAAGTAATACCAGATGAATTTAAAATTATGTGTGATAATACTAACGGGTTATATTAACAGAGTTGCTGCTCAGATTAGTCTTACAAATTCTGATTTTTAAAACATAAAGTTCATCTACATTGTGTCTGATCTGAAATGTTGTGAAGATCCACCAGGGAGGGATTCTTCACTAGAATATAGATATGACTTACTTTAGAGATTTTAAGTTGTAAAACCAAATGATGGTCAAAGGCAGACATAGAAAAATGACTATCAGTGAGAACTGCCACAATTAAGAGATGGGACATAGCTTGATACAAGCAAGGTGTCAGATTTATTGCGTTTAAAGCACATTCTTATACTAGTTGCAAGAAGCGTGTTTCAAACTGATTGGTTCTTACACTACACTAAGCAATCACAGATTGGTTAATACAAATGAGCCTTTTTTAAACATCTACTTGCTTTAGCAACAGCAACAGTTTCTCTTATCTACTTGCTTTCAGCAACAGCAGCAGTTCCTCTCATCAAGGCCACTGTTTCACAACCACAGACACCCGTGCTCATCTGCACAGAGCCAGTACTCTCTATTCCTTTCTAAACAAAAGCCTTATCTCACTCCTCTCAGGGTCTCCGACCGACAAGTTCCAGCACGTCCTGTTTTATCAATTGGTCTGTACTGGGGGCTTTCTTGAAGCCAGCCAAATCCTGTCCTGCAGAGAATCTTTGTGTCCCATTCCAACCCTTTATTAAGAGGATGCTTTCTCTGCACTTCTGGAATTTCACTAAATTGCAAGAAAACATGGCAATTAAGTTTTATAATATGTATTGAAATCCTTAAGAAAAATGAACAAGGCAGATAACTCCAAAATAAATGGGATATACTCCACTCCAAGTAGGCTTTTGATGTTACTTATTATATGAACTTGCAAAGTTCAATGTCTGGGAAGTGATTGAGGACCACTCTCTACTCTTTTTGAGGTAGACCTACCATGCCACAAGGGATTCCCTTCTGCAGGAAAATACAAGAGATAAAGCATATATCTGGGATCGTGCAAGCCTAGGTTTACAAGCCACTTCCATGAGGGCATGTGAGGCCTCTGGTGTAAACAGAAATAGCCTGCCTAACAGGACTCTTGAGTTCCCAAACCTGCTTATCATCTAAGCAGGTTAAAAAATTGGTAGAATTGGATATCCTTATATCTGATATCTTTCTGTCTGAAAAAAAACTCTGACATTCTTGTCAGAAGTAGAATTCTGTCTTGGTTACTCCAGAGACTGGAATGTGAAGTACTATGGAATCAGATACCTTCAAGATCCAGTGTCTGTTCTTTCAGAAGGTGTATACCAAAGCAATTAGAGAGGAGCTAGCAGTAGATTTGTGGTGACTGAGTCTTAAGACTTCTGCTGTTGAAATAGGCAATTGTAGCAAGTCTAAAAGAAAGTATGGGTTAGAGATTAAGACTGGTATTCCAGTATAGGGAGTCACTCTAGGCCAGAGTTAGGCCTCTCATCAGCAATATTCTGTTTCATAACCAGTATTTTAATGAACATAAGGGGAAAAGTGTACAATAAAAAAGAAAAATATATTACAGAGATCTCAATTCTTTTAATTTAACTCTAGCTAATTTAACTCTAAAATTTAGAGGACAGATTTGACTGGACTGGACTGGAATGGAGTACAGTACAATACAATACAATACAATACTTCGGTTGGAAGTGACCTAAAAGGATCATCTAGTCCAGCTGCCTGACCAATTCAGGGCTGCCCAAGAGTTAAATCATGTTATTAAGGGCAATTTTCAAATGCCTTTTAAACACTGACAGGCTTGGGCATTGACTACCTCTCTAGGAAACTTGTTCCACTGTTTGATCATTCTCTCAGTCCTCTCAGTAGAGAATTGCTTCCTAATGTCCAGTCTAAACCTCTCCTGGTAGAGCTTTGAACCATTCCCATGTGTTCTGTCCCTGGATATCATGGAGAAGAGCTCTCCCTCTCCACTTCTTCTCATCAGGAAGATGTAAAGACCAATGAGGTCGCCCCTCAGCTTCTTTTTCTCCAAACTAGACAAGCCCAAAGTCCTTAGCTGCTCTTTGCAGGGTATCCCTTCCAGCCTTTCACTAGCTTTTTTTGCCCTCTTTTGGACACATTCAAGTACCTCATCAAAGGTACTTGATCTTTTAAATTGTAGGGCCCAGAACTGCACACAGTACTCAAGGTAAGTGTGCATCAACACTGAACACTGCGGGATAATCATCTCTTGTGACTGGCTGGTTAAGCTATTTTTGATGCACTCCAGGATGCTATTTACCCTCTTGACTGCCAGGGCATACTACTGACTCATATTGAGCTTGCTGTCAACAGGCACCTTCTATTAGATACTGCAAGCTGTAAATCAAATGCCGTTAAGAATATCCTGTAATCATACCTTTTAGAAACTTCAAGATTAGTAAGAGCACAGCCTTGAGGAAGCTGCAGCTGGTCCAGCAAAACAAATACATTTTTTCCTGAGCTACTTATTTTAGCTCTGTGAATAACAGATAGAGGGTACATTTTTCAAGGCCTGATTACCAATATGTCCCATGACAATAGAGATGTGCTAAGAAGTCACTGGTTTGTGTTTATATAAAGAAGAAATTTAAAAGAAAATTATCATCTCTTTAAACATGTGGAGATATCTTTATACAGAATTAATGAAAAAAGAATTAAAAGACAAAATATTTAAAAATCTAACTGTGGCTTTTATAATTTGAACAATTGTATCCTTTTTCTCTATGATATTAATATTTCTCATGAGTATATTAAATATTTTTCTATTTAAACTAATAAAGCCCATATGAAATGTCTTCATAAACACATCTCAGAGAAAATACAGAAATGAATCTTTATTTCAAAATGAGAAACTTTCTGTTTCTTTGTGTACTAGATTTCTCCTTGACTGAGATTAGAATATGAGCAGGTAGACCATATGAAAGGTAGCATGCTCTGCCATTGTTTGAAAGGCATGAAACACTTCTGTAGAAGGTTATTATCCAAGAACTAGCAGGATTTATAGCAGAAATCTGGCTTGATGCCATTTTGCAGTTGTGTGCTTTTTTATTACTATGACTAACAGGATTAAACACTGAATAATTATAAAGATTTTCAGTAGGATTTTCTTTATTATTACTATTGCTGTTATATTAACACTGAATGTTTGTATTTGGTTTCTTGGGAGTATTTTTTTTAACAGTGAACAATGAACCAAACCCCTTAGATTAGCTCATTATAAAGCAGTATACAATATGCTATACACTAAATAGCCTCTGTTATCTCAGACAAAAATGTGTCAGCAGCCATACCTTCATATTTTGAAATACAGTTAATTTTATTACATAATAAAAACATTTTAAAGATAGCTTGGTATGATTTGAACTGCAATTGTTATGAAGATCAAATTGACAATCCTAGCATTTTTTAAATGCCATCTAACATATTTTTCAAAACTTTGTGTTTGTATAACTGTGTTTGTATCACTGTCTTCACCCATATCTTTTCCAGAATGCATATCGAAGACTATACAAGTTACACTAATGGTAATGGGGGCCTATAGTTTTTACCTTTGTATTATTGTTTTTTCTTAAACAAAATAATGATTTATATACAGGCTGCAATCTCTAACTCGTAAAAGAAAGTTAAAGAAGTAGCTTCTATGAATATCATGAAAGCTTGTACTGAGAAAATCCAAACTTTAAATTACAGAAGAATTAATACCAATAATGTGAGCATGTAGAATATTTTCATAAAGAAAGTACTACTGACAGTGTAGATAAGATAGTGACTTTTTGCTGTTGATGAAAGAATTACAGGAAAGTTAAGTTTCACGGTGAAGTTTATGATTATTATCTTACATCACCAACTGCTAAAAGTCATTTTATGTTTTACTATCTAATTTCAGATTATTTTACAAATATGTATTAGATGGGCATAAGCTGTGTGGACAGAATATTCCTGTGCAAGTAATCTCAGAAATCAAAACATGATGAATTTTGTCATTATGCTTTGTTCAAAAGAGAAACCCTAGAACAGAAGATCTACAAAATTAAGTCAGTGGTGACTTTCCAACAAATTTCAGCTGGAGCTGGAAAGGCAGTTTGAAGTAGGCAGAAGAATCACCTGAAATACCAAGCGACTACTAAGACAGCAATATCAGAAACATCAAGACAATTCAAGTTAGAGAAAGAAGGTACAAGCTGATCAGAGTTGAGGATCGAGAATATGTTGCCAAGGAAAAGTCTTCTCAGGATCCATAAGAAATATTCTTTTCTTCTGTGAATTCTGATGATTACCTGTTTTTTGTTTGTTTGTTTGTTGGTTTTTTTTTTTTAATATTTCCTTGAGGAAGCTTCTTACTTGGTACAAAATCCCTGTTTTTTCTATTATTACCTATCCACCCCATTGAGAAGTGTTCTTCAAAAGGAGTGAGGCCAGTTTTTCCCAAAATGCCCCTCTTCCATGGTGGTTCAGATTGTGTGCAGCAATTAAGACAAGCCCCCAGAGTAGACTCCTTGGGTACATAGACATGCCTGTTAATAGAAAACTGCACAGGGTAACAAGAAGTTATGATGAATCCATGAGATTAGATTGCTTAGTTCTAATTCCATTCTTTCCATATTACACAGAAAATATGAGATTATATAAGAGTTTATTAATATATATTCTGTTTCTTGATTTCAAAACACTTTTATAGATAGCCTCCATGACTATCTACTGAAATAGTTATAAATTTATATAATTGTAAAGCTCATGAAGAGCTGATAAAGAAAATTTCATAAACTGCTTAGCTATTTAATCTGCAGTGAAATATCTTTATGCTGTAAAAAGTTAGATGAAACATTTGTTCTCCAATTTCTAGTAAAATTTGTTATTTCCCATACTAGTACCGCTTGAGTTTTATAACTAGCAATATTGTAAAAGAGAAGATATATGTACTTCAATAACAAAAATGTTTCTTGTTATTTATTTTTAGAATGCATCATTCAGAAGCTATTTAAAAATGCAAATTATTGTAGCAAAATATCATGGGGCCATAAAGATTTATAAGCTGTTAAATGATCTTCGGGGCAGAAGCAAATAACATGTAACACCTGGCATAGACAGTATGTTTAACGATAATACAAATCCTTTATGGTACATTAACACTTTCAGAAATGAATAATGTCCTAAAATCAATTCCACAAAAAGTTACAGATGAGGGTCAAGACATAATGTAATTGTGCTGAACAAAATCAGCAAATAGAATTTATCTAACTCCTTTATACAAGCTCTCTTACTATTAATATTTCCCAATAAACAGAACTTGAGGTGTGTTTGTGATGGATGATATTTATTTCCTCTAGGATCTGAACTATTCTGCTATTTATCAGAATTAGAGCTATTATGCATCCTATTCCTCATTATGTGCCTAATTAATTTGCTGTATTAAAAATTCATCTTACTTTGTTCAGATCAGGCAAGCCAAAACCTTTTAATTTCATTGTGCTCAAAAGATTAATTTTCTCTGCTACTGTAAGGACTAATAATTTGTTCATATTACCTGAATCAATCAGAAAATCACTTTTTTTTTCCCTACATACATTTATTGCAAGGCAAGGAGGGTTCTCTAAGCATTTGTTTTCCTGTAAATTTAAAATATTTAACTGTCAACAATGTTCTTGATTGAACAAAGGAATACGAGCTTTTGCAGCACATATAGGGATGTATAATTGTTTACCAGTGATAGTAAGGCAGCAAATGCTCCTGCTGAGCATCATACTTTTAGTAAAAGTTATTGTGTTTGGTCAACATTTAACACAAAGTTAAAACTACAAATTCTAGCAAAGAGTGGAAAATTGCAACTGTATAAATTATTTCCCTGTTTTTACCCCATTGTAGAATATAATTTATTTCATATTAAAATTTTATTCATGAAATATATGCCTTTCTTCAGATTATGGGCATATATTAAATCAATGTTCACAATTTTCACTAAGAAATATGATGGCTAGAATGTTTCATTTATCAATGACTCAGAATGAGATTTATCTTGCCAAAAGCTAACTGTCTTTAAATTTGGCGTATAGTCTAAAAAAACTATGGTGATTAATTTCATCTCAAAGTCAATGAAAAGAGAACAAAGACATATAACTGTAAGATAGATGGAAAGAATAGATATTTTCAAGTGTTCACTTTCTGTAGATCACATGGTATAAGTAGCTTGATAAGTATTTAATTCCAGGATGCTGGAAAGAAGTGAGATGAATCCTATACTTGATGAATGTAGGGAAAAAAACCCAAAAAGAATCTGCCTAAAAGTATACCTATGTACTACAGTACACAGTAAAGAAAGATCCACTTGTGATACTAATGAAGTCTTATAAATTCCTGATGTTTTCAAGAAATGTCTGGTGAAAGGTTGGGGAAGATAATTTTAATGCAAGTCCAAGAATTTGTCATTGTGTTCACTTTTCAGGATGAAGTGACACTTAACAGACCTTTGTGACCTTATAGATTTGAATTTTAGGGAAGTGACAATTATCTTTCTGATACCATTAAAACTCATAACAAAAAACGTATTTACCTTTGTGATTTAACCCTCACTACAGTAATCATTATATCCTGATCCGAATGAGACTTTTTGTTAATTTCATCTACATGTTCTACAATAAATTCAAAATATTACAAACAATCCAAGCGATTCATTCTGAAGCCTTCTGAGTATTATTTTACTCACTTTTCATTTTTTAAAGTTCTTCAGATTTATTACCTCTAAAAGAAAGTGAAAAATAAATAAATATTTCATTTGATACCACATTTTTACTTCACTTTCAAAATTCTGAAAAACCCTTTAAATTTGCTGTTTAAATTATGCAGAAATGTATGTTCGATTTAACTGTGACTTTATATCTTTTTATTAATATTTGACTTTTTATCTAAAAAAAAAATCTTATTTTCACATGTACTTATTTACCAAAAAAATTCATCAAAAAGTGCTCAGTAAGGGTCAAATTCCACAGAACTCTTATTTTACAGAATAAAAACCCCCCAGCCTCTAGAGAAATGTAGCTTTTCAGGAAATTGGTCCAAGAAGAATGAATCTCTGTCCCTAGTACAACACATATAAGGTCTCTTTCATGTAAAACTGTTGCACAAACAGGTGTTGGAAAGAAAACTCAAGTTCAGCATTCTGAAATTTTGGATGACTGCTCTTACTTTAGGGTATGGTTAGCCTTAAAGTACTCTCCCCCAAAGTAAGAAATATAAGGATGAATTAGCTCGAGAAATGAAGGTCTTCAAGATACCACGTGGTGAATAGAAAGGCAACAGCTTCAGCTTATTTTTACCGCTTACTGTCTGAAACGCTGGAAATCATACTTCTCTGGAATTTATGTATCAGTTATTAGACATTTCCCATCAAGATAGCAGATGTTAAGAATAAGACTGCAACACTTACCTAAAAGCACGAATTATATGGCAGCACAGGGAAACTAGACACAGGTAGCAGTAAAAGTTGTGTAAGATGTTGTGATAAGAAGCCCTCACTACTTCTTCAGTCTTGAATACTGTTAGGGAATATGTGTTTATGAGGCCCAGTTCTCTTAAATATATGCATATATTGTAATACATTACTGTAATGAAATTGGCCATATCTAGGAGGTTTTGCCAAAACATTGCTTGTAAAAAAAGAATTTGAAATCTAATAACAAAATCCAGCCTTCAAGGTCCTGATACACATTGACATATATTGTTCAGTCAGGTACAATATTTCAGTATGGTACTCTGCAGTCTTTAATTCCTCCTAAAACCAGACACACATGCTTTCATAAATCCTTGATGATCTTTTCTTGTCTAAAGCTGCATATGCCTCCTGTAGCCCTCTGCTCTGTTACATAAACAATTCATAGAAACAGCATGGACTGTTTGCATATGTGGTTTTTTTTGAAAGCACAAAACATATTTGAATTATTTGGTTAGCTTTATAGAACTAAAATAATTAAATTATACCAATGGATTTTAATTATTTAGGAGTAGTGTTGCATATTTGAACACCATGATACAATGATGTAAAATTAAGAGGGGATTGGGTTTTTTCTGTTTTCAAATTTAATAGCAGGTATTAATTATTGTATGTGGAAGGTACACTGTATGGATAGAAGTCTTTCAATGCAAGCTTATTTTGTTTTCTTCAATTTCAGTCCAATATAATAAGCTCAGTAAATCTATTTTCTTAACATATTGGGCATGTTCTGAAATGCTTTATCTTGTGATGTTGCAGTATATTCATGCACTATTGACTGTTAGTAAACTGATATAACAAATATGTATATATTTTATGTACATATCAGGGCAACTAATAAGCTCAGATTTATATAAAGCAAAGTAAAAACACTCAAGGTTTTTGGATGCAGCAGATTTTTTAGATTGAATTTAGATTTTTTTCTGAATGTAGGTGCATATATCAAAAATGGCAAACCTGATAATCTTCTGTCAGGAACTACTTGACAATGAAGCATAGAAAAAATTGACTTGAGTGACACTATGACTAGAAGATTCCTTAGTTTTTTCAAAATGTACTTCTGCATACAACCGAGCTTTTTTGGAAACTAGTAAGAGCTCAGCGTTCTGTGAGTAAACTGATGTAGTTGAGTTCTACAAAACTCTTAATAGTAAAAGCATCTTTTGTAAAGCAACTATAGTAAGTACATATATGTGTGTGCATAAATTTATATATAAACAGGAGTTATTCTAATCTTATTATTAAATAAATAACTAGCTAGAAGATTTGGCAAAATGGTGGAAATAACGGCTTTTCTGTTTTTTCCTGCATGGAGACATTAAGCAGTTGCCATGAAAATACACGATCTAATAAGATACTTAAGGTAACTACCAGATCTTCTACTGTAGATACTGCACAAGGTCAAGCAAAATAAAGAATTCAAAAATATTTTAAAACATTAGAAGAAACTGAGGGATCAGAATAGTTAACACTAATGTGTAAGAACAAAGCTAGGCTCTATAGGCAAATTCTACTGGATAAAACACAGAAGCTGTTCCCTTAGTTGGCACTGCATTTAGCCTTCTTTCCAGCTTTGTAAGGTCTATAACTAGTAAGAGAATGAAACTATGCTCCTTTTTATGTTTTCTTGGCATGACTCAATGATTCTTGAATTATGTTCGGCAAAGTAGAACCATCTTAATAGACTTAGTAGCTTACACAATGGTAAGGGCACTTAAGTGGAAAATTGAAATATGGTTTTTAATCTACTCACACACAGAAAGGAATCAGACCTCTATCTCCTCTCTTCCTAAATAATTTTTCTTAACATACAGACTGTTGTTGAAAAAACAGTCAGATTCACAACTGGTTTAAAAAAAAAGAAAACAAACAAACATGAGTTTTGTTCAATTATTTGGAAGAATGAATGTGGATACCTGACCTTACCTGGGAACTCCAAGCTGCAACAGAAACTTTATGTATCTCATGAGGCATTCAAAGGGAAAACTTAAGCTTTGTATCTTCACCTAAAATATTGTGAGGGCTAAATCTAAGTTTTCTCTTATTCAGTGTTTTGAAAGATTTAGCCTGTAGTCAGTATCTCTACTGCTCCTCCTTTGACTCACATTCACTATTAATGAGTATATAAAATGATAGATGTATATTTTAACTTATAGTCCATACCAGAGTGAGTGAAGTGGAATTATATCTGCTGTGGGTCAAGAGGGCTTGTCAGTATGCACATTTATCAGGTATAGTGATAAAGATACAACTTACGATTTTGTAGCAGCAGGAAAACCCCCTGTATAATAAAAAAATGTAATGACCTGGATACTGAGTGAGGTGGTTGCTTCTGAGAAGCAAGTGATAGATTTATGTGAGTGATATAAAATTATACACATCACAGAGCTTGCATGTCTGTAAGAAATTTTTTTACACTGCCATCAGAGCATGTGGTATAGCAAAACATGCCCTTTTACAAAAACATAAAATTAAAATACATTTATGCTGACCATTTATGATTATATGTTACCTTCCCTTACACTGAAGATACAGAACAAAATATTATTGTTTTTAATCCAATATGTGGAAAAAAAAACCCAACAGAACAAAAGGTAAAATTTTTAAGGTCTTTGAAAATCTAAGTACATTTTTACATGGAGTCATAATACATTTTTAAGAGTGAATTAAGGGAAACAAACGTAATGACCTGAAATGATTAAAAAAACTCAAAACCACTAGTATAGAAACATTTTTCAGCATTATATGAAAACAGAAGTTTCTGAGTTTTGCAAAACTGATGTTGACAATTTTCTATATTTGATTCAGTGTTTCAGAAAAAATCTAGATATAACATTTACATAAGATAGTCCATATGTACATAAATTGTATAATGTGTCTTGATCATTGTATTCCTCTGAATAGGCATGCCAAGTTTATCTTGCACGTCAAAAATAGTATTTTGCACTATCTTATAAAATGGCATTTTTTTCATTTAGTCCAAAGAAAGTTTATTTTGTTGATGATTTATATTTTGCATGAACACTGTATGCTTAGCTGAGCACTTTTAGGTGACATCTAAAAGGAAGTTAAGACTTGCAAAAAGACTGGTTTTTACGTAAAAGCTGCAGAGAGCACTGTTTGATTTCCTTGGTTGAAAACCATTAAAGTTTTGATGGCAACCTATGAAAGGCAAACTATTTTAACGACAAAAAATCAGGATCTAACTTTTTATTATTTGGTTAAAAGTATTTTCTAGCTTAAATTATAAACCTTACAAGATTTTTCCTTGTGAAATTCCCCTTTTTACTACTTTCATTAAGTTATATGGGGTTTTTTAATGGTAATATGGCATACTCCCCAAAGTTGATTTGGGTTTAGAAACTTTTTACAAGTCCGCAAGGCAGCTCCTAATGTGTGTTTAAAAAAAAAAAAAGGTACTCTAGTATATGTAGCTTTGAGGATGGATTTTCATGGATATTTTTGTATTGGTCTAGATTCTGTCAGAATACCTTCCGCTGATTTCTCTGAAGGACAGTTAGATTGACATCTTGAACAACTGCAAACACTATTTCCAAAATTATTATTACTAGAATAAAAACTCTACACATTATTATATGCAATATCTTTAGAAAATCAATCTGAAAAATTTCAAATAAAATTGTTGTCCACTCAGAAACCATAGCTTTAGAAGATAACAGGTTTCACAATACTGAGATAAGATGATTTTTAGACAAATGACTATTGAGTCATGCCTGTTCAGCGCAGTAAATGAATGACTTGTTGACAATATGTCAGCATAGATTTTGAGAAGCCAGCTGTCAGAAAATTAGAACAGGATACTAGAAACTGAATCAGCATACAAAATATCTGTAGTTGTTGTTCATGGACTTCTTAATTGCTTCCATGTCTCTTCTTTCTAATAATTTCTCTAAAGAATTTTTAATGAATAAGTTTGATCTTTGGATAGTTGGGTTTTTTTGGGGTTTGTTTTTTTCTTTTAAGTTGAGGGGCTCTTCTGCAAAGAAAAGATAAAATTCTCCTCTACATTTTAATTTGTAAGAGTATGGAAAACTAACCTTTTTAATTACACTTGCTAACAGGTTGTTCACATTCCTCAAAAAAATAAATTGTGCTAACAATAAGTCATCCTGAAGAATCGAGCTCATAAATATTGTGAATAATAGGGACTTGACCAGTGAAAATCTCACATTACAGTTAAGTGGGAAGATTTCTCTTTCTTATAAAAAGCATAATCCTAAGATATATAGAATAAATGCTTACAGGAAAACCATGAAAATCTTCCATGCAACTAAAAAATAATTTTAGGTGCTTACTTGTGGAGTTGAGGTTAAAGAGCTATAAGAATTTTAAATGCAATAGAAGGTTTTCTGTGGGCAAATGCATTGAGTACCAAATGCTCTTTATTTTGCTATCTTTTTTCTACTAATTTACTACTATGACAAGTGAAAGGAAGTTTAAAAAGGTGTTTTAAGTTTGCATGAGAAGGAGAAATGCAGAAGACAAGGATGAGTATGTTCATACTTTGGTACGAAGCTCCAGAGTGAAGATGTAGTACAATGAGGCAGGTAGACTAGGAATTTTGTTCAGAAGTTTTTGTGATAAGAAGTCACATATAATGCACAGAAAGCTAGTGAAAACAATGTCACAGGGAAAATGGAAAAGACAAGAAATAAGAAATTAGTCCTATTAAGTGTAAAATGGTGAAAACCGTACTGTATCGAGGACATGACTTTCTGTTTTCTAAAATCTACTTTCTCAGGTGCAGTAATCATAAACAACAGAAAGAAAAAATTAGGAGTATCTGAAATCAGTGCAAAATTAAGTATTTGCTGAGGGCATGAGCAAAAAGATTAAGCAATCATGAAGTTTCAATTGTTTCTGTTGCACAATACATAAAAAAAACCACAAAATATCTATGGATTTGTTACTAAAAAAACAAAACCAAAAAAACCCACCAACCTTCATGAAGAAAGAAAATAGCAAAGCAGGGTAAAAGTGTACAGGCACATTGCAGAGCATAAGAGATTTCCTTGTGATGCACAGTTCTGAAAACTATTTTTGAGGCTGCTGAGCAGGACTAAACACAGAAGTAAAGAACTGTCTGATGTGAACTTAGAGAGAAGCTGAAAGGAAGGAAAAAAGTATTTTATTTTCTTCAGAGCTGAAAGTACGCAAAGCCATCATAGGTTAAAATAAGAGCAAGGCATATGTAGTCTTGTGGTTGTTTTTTTTTTAAAACACACACACACACAAACCCAAACAGAAAGCAAAGCAAAAACACATCATAAAACACACTGCTCCCTACCATTCATTCTTTAAAGATCCTCTTTATTAAATAAATGCCATGAAATAAGAGCTGTTGCTTTGAAAGAATTGCACATATGTTATTATGAGGCAGCTTATGTTTCCCATTAGCAAATTTTTCTTCCCCTGGGGAATGAAAAGAGTCTACATACCACTCCTTGTATTTCAGTACACAGTTTGTTACTTGTTTTGCCTAAACTTAGGGAAGCCTTTGAGTTTTCTGGGTAATAAATCCTCTGTCACAGAGGATGACTGCATAGCCAGAAAAGGAACTAGAAGCACATACTGATGACTATTACTTATTAAAAATATTAACCCTTATATATTCCATCATTGACTCCCTACAAGTAGGGTGGTAAAAAATTCCAAAGAAGGATATTTTATGGATCACAGTGACATCTTAAACTCTCTACAGAAATAAAAATGCAAAGAAGTTGTTTTCTGTAGAAGACATTTTGTTTGCATTTTTTATTTTTGGAAATTCTTTCTTAGACATAAAAATACTATTTTCTTCTTTGCGAAATGTTCCTATTCCACAAAAAATATTCATTTCACTAATCTTTCTTCTTCAGAAACCTCAAGGACTTTCCAGACACCTGAGAAACCAAATTTACACCTAATTAGGCTATTAAACAACCACATTAATCTTACTGCTGCTATAAAAAAAGTTCAAAGTGCTACAGCAATCAGATACTGCAGTGATACTTCCCTTGCATCTTAAACAAAACAAAAGAAAAACCACAATAAAGTATTTAATTCAGTCTCAAAATATCATGCTTGATATGTCGTGGGCTTCATAGAAAACATTTTCATTACTACTGTCTTTTCAGTTTCTGAACATTGAAAAGATGATTGATAAACTGTCATGGAAAAGAGCAAAACCTTGTGCAAAATCATTTATAGCATAACAAGGCTATTTGCAGAAATGCAATAACAAAGGACTGAACTTGGCCTCTTTAAACTTATTGTTAATTAAACTACTCTTTAAAGGAAAATTGTGCCATTAAGACTATGACATACTATTTCTCACTAGTTGTGTGGTGGTTTGATCATCTTCTCAAAGAAGAAAAAAAGAATGCAATGATATGCAAGTTTATATAGAAGGACCATTTAGAATTTCTTCAAAATTAGTCTATATACAGTTTTTGCCATAGGCCAATGGGAGCATAGGGATCATGGAAAACTGTCCATTCAAATATAAATCACAATATTCAAGACAATGATGTTAACTCTTCTTATTCGGCACTGAAAAACACACTCTTTCCCTGCACATGTCTTCAGCAGGAAAGTTACTGCATTATTAGCTAAAGATGAAGAGTATTGGCAGTGAATACAATCCCAGTAGTGAGGCTCCCTGTCGCAGTTCCTCCTGTGAAAGCAGACTGAGTGTAACTTTTTGAATCATTTCAATGTACTGATTCAGCATTTCCGAGTTAAATAATTTAAAAGAATAAATTTCGAATAACATCAGGTTTGAGCCTGAAACAAGGGGCATCCTTCACAATAAGGATCATTTGACAAGTAGGTTTTTAATAAACAGACTTATGTACATGCCTGTCACACATGCTGTAATAATAAATAATTAATGCACACTCACCATTGCTTCACTTAAGTAGAAATATTTTTAGAAAAATTACTGTGTGGAGCAAGTAGCTTCTATAGAGTCCTCTTGATAGCTGGGTCTAAGTTATCTGCTGCATAAACAAGAGATATGACATGAAACACAGAGGTGAAAAGGACCAAATCATTGGTTTGTCCGAATATCTTGTCTAAATGAAATAAAGGCTCTTGTTAGACTACAGATATTTTCTATAACTACACACATACTAGTGTGAAGCCTTGCCCAAGCTGTGTCTGGGCTTAACCTCTCCACAGAAGTTCACAGAAGATTTTGAATGAATGAGAGATTTTGCCCACTACACAGAATATCCAACCAGCATCAATTCCAAAAATTTACTCTAGTTGAAGAGCAGAAGAGTTTTCTATTTTGAACCACAGGGAACAGTTACCTAATGGGATTATATTCTTATATTTTACAAGTTTAAGAATAGAAGACTGGATTAGCTGAAAACATATTGCCTCAGAACAGATCCTCATCCATTTGTGAGATAATGTTCACCTCATATATTTATGTCAATGTTTTCCCCCATGTGAAGGCCCCTTGAGAAAGTACAGAAAGGTGAAGAGAGTAGATAGCATGCAATTAAATTGTTCTTTTTATCTCTGATGTTTCATCTAAGTAGGAAGGTGATAACTGGCAAGAGCTTTTTGGCTTTTGTATGTATAATTTGTCGAACAGCAGCCAAAGATACTTTTGTGACTGACAATTTTGTTTGTTAGGATTTTTTTTCTCTTTTTCACTGCCATAAGCTAACTAGAAATTAAATAAATTTTCTTCTAATGTGATGGCTTGAGTAAGTATTGCATATGGACACATGATAGAAAGAGGTGAGTAACACAAAATGATAACTGGTGGTGCAGAAGCCATTGCTTTTTTCATGCTTCATTTGTATGCAGGGCAGACTCTTTAAACAACCATCCAATCATTCTAAGTTTTATGGCCAAACATAGGAGATAAACTACTCTACAACCTATTTTTGTTAAGTGTGCTGGAGACACATTTACAGGAATGTCATAGTAAGAATATGTAATCAACACGAAATTAAAAGCGACCTGTGAAGGACCTAAAGAAATGTTATCTGGAAAGTGGAAACAATGGAGAACTTAAAGTAGCATAGAATTCTTTCAAATGTGCTTTTACCCATTAAGAAATTTGTATGAAACTCTTTTGGCTTTTTTTAAATATAATTTAAGTTAACTGTGTAGCAGATATTGGGAAAAATGCTTTTCCCCATCACTGTGAATGAGACAGATTAAATTTTTAATTTATTTTTTTGAACATAAATTTCAAAAGACATTGTTTTTCTTCTTCTCTTGCTGTTATCGATAAATTACATTGAGTACACCAACTGTTCTGAGAAGTAACATTCCCAAGAAAGTCTCCAAATATTTTTAAATGTCAGGTTAGTTGATTCTTGTAATTTCTCATCACCTTAGCTCTTCTGGGTCCATCTTTTTTGCCATTTTCAAGGGCAGAATTTCTATGCTTTCCTTGCCAGCAGGGTTTTTTCTCTTTTCTGATTTCCCACTTAGGCATTTCAATTTCTCACTCTTTTGTCATAGTCAATATAGATTGAATTAGGAATTTAAAGCATCCTTTGCTTGCATCTTGCATTGAAGAGATAAAATGTTACGCTTACCTGTACTGACTCCTTAACAGCAAGGGAAATAGATATGTAAGAATACAGCATCTTTCTTTATTTTCTGAATATGATATATATAAAAAATGCAGTTCTCTTCAGGAAAAGAAGGTATATTTCTAGCTCAAAAGTTCTCATAAATACTACATTTTAAATGCAGTCTAGTAGCAATTATAATTCCTTGTTAAATAAAGCAATTCAACTTTGTGTTGTGCAACACATTAATACTCTGAAGGAAGTTCTCAAGAAAATCTTTAGAATAATTAAATTGTCAACAGCTAATAGCATCAAAACCAGATTTTGATGTTCACCATAATTGCCTCAGCAGGATAAAAAGTATCAATATTACTTTCTGAAGTTCAATGCAGCTTCCATTCAGTGCACTCTTACTTTGATTTTCTAATACATTACTTTGAAACCTAGTAACTCACAGTCATTCTTTTGAATACAGATGGCTGCAAAATTGATGGGAAAACTGTTTTAGACCGCATACTTAATAAAAAGCTCCTTTTAAGATGTTTTAGTAAAGAATCTTAGTGACAAAGAATCTATGTGTATTTCCTGTGTAATATAAAAGGCAGAATTTAGTTTTGCAGTTTTTACTTCCCAGGGAGATAGAGATATGTTTGAAGATTGTAGTCACATCTCCAATGTAGTCATATTCACTTTAAAAACATCTGTAGTGTATGAAGAAGTATATCTCAGAATTATTTAGTTATCATAAAGTAAAAAATAAATAAATAAATTACAGAATGTGTTTAGGAAGACTTGTGTATTGTGTTGCACTGATGTTTACTTTATTAAAACCTATTAGGATAATCATCTGGTGCTATATTTTATGTTTCATGTCTTGCAGTGAGGAAGTGAGGGGGAAGAGTTTTTTTTTTAAAAAAGAATACCATTATCTGAAAGCTAAAGAGTTCGTAACAGAAGTTTAACATTTGGTTTACTTATTCTCAAAAGATAGACATTTGAAGGTACATTCAGATGCTTTCCTACAACCTTTTGTTCTTCCAAAAATTCTCTTTCCCTGCTGAAGAAATCAGGACTCTGTGTCAGATAGATTTACAGGCTGAATAAGACTTCGTGTATACCCTTGCTGGTTTAAAGTACTACATCCTATGTCTACTACTTATTTGATCACAAACTTATGGTTTTAGTGTCATAATGCATACGAAGGATAAATATATGCTGATAAAATTTTAATATATATATAAAATTATTATATATATATTTTATATATATATATAAAAACCTATTGTGACTAGCCCTAGTCTTAACACTTGACATATAATAACACTTGACAAAATTCAGCAATGGCAATCCACATTGTAATCCCAATACCAATGAGATTCACATTATTGATCTTCATGATTAGCTCACTGTCACAATGCTAGGCGTCCTTAGTCACGAGAAAGGAGTATATCTGTTGAAACAAGCTCAAACCCACTGCGCTCATAAAAATTCTTTCACTAGTCCTGTGGTTTTTACATTCTGTGTTGGGTTAAGGTGTGTATATATACTTTCCTAACGTCCACACTCTTTCACTAAACTCAGGGAGAAACATTTACACTAGCAGTTTATACACTCAATAATTTATAGCTTCTCATGTAAAGCAAAGGCTACCCTTAGCCTGTTGTCACACTGACACACACTGTTGCTGTTGAACATAGGATGCTGTCACTGATTTCAGCAACAATATATCTGCTTTTCTGACATAAAAACTAAAACTTTGCAGGCTAATATAGGAATTTAATTTAAAACATAAGAAGTTTTCCAAGAAGAAGGTTAGGCTAACAACATGAAAATTCATCAAGAGAAAGGAACTATTATCCTCTAATTGCAAACAGAGTGTAGCTTTACTCTACTTTTATGTCTTCAGAATCCATAGACATACATTGTCAGAAAACTTCTTGTTTCTATGGACAGTTCATCTACTGCAAAAAAAACAGCAGTTGCAAATGAACAGATAAGTGACCAAGCAGTGTAGCATGTCAGCCCAGAGGCCCATCATTTCAGAGTTCTGTCTTCTACAGTAGCTAAAAGGAGATTACTGTGAGACGGCATAGTAACAGAATCCACGTGCAGTGATATTTTCCCAGGCTATTCTGCCAGCCTTCAGCAATCTGCAGATTCCAGAGCCTGAAGTTATAGTTTTACTTTTCAATGGCCATCAAGGGAATAATTCCTCCCATAAGTTTTTAACAATCACAATGGCTAGTGAAAAGGAGATCTGCACCTTAATTATACACAGTGAGAAGCCAGTAAGAGGCGGTTGGATTGATTTATGTTATTTCTTGAATAGCTAGGTCTGTGCTAACGTGTACCACTTTTCCCAATCCAGACATCTATCCTGTTCTGCAGATTCTTAATTAATTCATTGTCAGTATTCTTAGCTGTCTTTCCTTCTTCCTGTAAGACAGAAGTTTTGATAATGTCTTACTATGTTTGTGCAGATGGTATAACTAGTATACTTTGATGGATTTTCAGAAAGCCTGGTTTAACTTAGTTAGCTTAACAACAAAGAAAGTGATTCTCAAACTCAGATGATATTTTTTTGGTCAAAATATGTGAGATGGAAACATTCTAAACTATTCAATGAAAAATGAAATTAGAATAAAAAATGCTTTGTACAATACAGTTCTTATTTTCTTTATAGCTCATGCTGTCAGCAATGTTCAAATAAGAATAAGAGAGTCTCTTCAGCTCGTAATGGAGCTGTTTGTCATTTCTTTTTTCTGATGTTATTTTCAATATAACTCTCAAGCATACAAGTAGGCACTACAAGGTTAATCATTGTATTGGTCAGAGGCAGCTTGTTTGATGTTACAATTTTTCATTAGCTACGTATATGATTTAGAAGTTTAATTTCCACCTACATTAAATTAAAGAGTCCTGTGAGAGACTACAACAAGAGACGGTTGTCATGCCCACAAAAAAGTGTCGTTATTCGGACTTCTACCTTTGACACTTAAAATTCTTTTCTTGGGTATATTAACTATTTTTTTTCTTACAAGCAATTACTATTTAATTATTAATCTAAAACAGAAAATCTCCAGGTGGGGAAATAAAGATAGATGTAGCTTATAGCTTATATCCATAATCTCATCTGTTGGGTGACACCTGAGTTACATGAAGAGAGGTTAAAGTTTCCACTCATTACTGAGACAAAGTTTGTACCTGAGGCTATGGCAATGACCTGCTATGCCTGTATTTTATATTATTAAATAAAAAAAAGGCAAGGACTAGTTGTCAGCTCAAGACATAATTATCATGGATAAACACAATTTAGGTAGAACTCATTCTTTTTTTATCTGATTGGATGCTCTCATGTTGGTCCATGTCTGATATCAATTTATGCAGTACTGATGCTTGCCTCCTAACACCTTGCCCCTTGAACAGATTGCCAACACTTTGCCTTCTCACTCTCACTCTCTGATATCAGCAGCATGGGCAACATGCTGCATACTTTATCCATGTAAGGTGTGATTCTCTTAAATCACACTGGTGGAATCAAAGGATAGTACCACTTTTACCTGCATTCAAAAAGTGTTTACCTGCATGTTTGACTGTTGCTGGCAGATTACCAAGATACTAAGTGCCACTGGTATTGTACCAGAGTCATAGCATCATTTCTGATACCATATTTGCTATGGGTGATCAGTTTGGGTTGTTGTATGGACTTATGGTTGCTCATTCTTCTTACTGCCTCAATAAAGCTTTGTTTCATAAGATGTTATCTGATTCCATTACAGTTTGGACCACAGGTATCCCATCATAACTGTTATTCTAAAAGTTTTTCAGGCCAAAATATCTTGACTTGATCATATGTATTGAGTGATGCTTCTAAAGAAGATGATATATGTTGCATGTCAGAGCATTTGAGAGAGTACAGGAAAGCACAAAGCATTCTGCTATTAGAGTTAGAAAATCATGTAGAGATGAAGGGGTCAGTCCTTTTGCAGTGGCATCCTGTTGTCTTTTGGGAGCTGTTTCCCTGATTATAAAATGACATATCCTTCATTAATTATAGTTTTATACTATGAAGCAAAAATACATTATAGCAAGTAATACAGTAGAGTAAATAAAATTAACAATTTCAATTCTTATATTTTTTCATCATCTAAATGACAAATACTGATATTTTAAGTCAATGGTAACATATTTTCATAATATATATATTTTAGTTTTGTAAATTTCTGTAACATCTCCTTAAAATTATTTTAAATTTTACTTCTCAAAAATTACATACGAAAGGAAAACACACTACCAATATTTGTAAAGAAGTATTAAGGATTTACTCCAGCAGAAGAGTAAGGACTATGAAGGATTCATTATAATTGAGTATGTATTAGGCATTCCAAGCACCTTTAATATAACACATAAACCAAACTTCACTGATGTTAATTACATGAATCATCTCATTATGTTCTATGGGACTGACATAAATGACTTAGATAGTTAAGGTGTTTCATTTTTTAATGTATAAATCTGTATAGATTAGTAGTGATAGGTAGATTGAAATGAAATCCCATTACTTTTCTAAATTGCTTAATTTTATTTTCCTAAGGAGAAATATTGAATGTAGTATACAAAACATAATTTTCTGTTAAATTAACTTTAAGAAATACTTTTCTTCCAGGGGTAGGGGGGAGGCTTTGGAGAAGATGTCTTTTTTTAAAAAAAAAAAATAATCAACAGTAAAAAAAGCTCTGTGACACACTTTTCTTCATGAAGTTGTAAATCCTTAATTTATTGTGCAGTATACTGAACTATTTATAAGCATTACCCTACACAGCCAAAGGAAAAAAAACATAAAGACAGATATTGGTGAAATTACTAAAGATCAGTCAACCCATCAAAGCCCTTCTTAGCATTGCATGTCTCTTACGAAGCCATCCAATTGTTACAAGTGTTCCAATGCTTTTGAGTAGATTATGCTTCAGAAGCTATTCCATATGTTTAAGAATCTTTGTGCATTCAAATGTTTCTTGACATTCGTGGGTTTTTTTTTCCCCATCTCCCACCCCAAACTGACCTATTGTTTTATTCACTACCCAGCACAGAATACAGCAACTTGTGTTTAAAGTCACGTAAAACATTTTTCTTAGCCCTACCTTTGAAACACCTTCTCACAACACCTTTATTAACAGTTGTAAAACTTATTGTTACATTTTCCTTTTTTCTTTCTTCTTCTTTTTCTATCTTTCTTTCTTTGTTGTATTGTCTTTGTGACACATATCTTAAACCTTATTTGTTGGTCATTGTACACTGTAAAGTCTCCAGGGTATTTTCACATATAAAGTAAAAAAGCTCAGTGCTTTAACACCTTCTCCACCTCCAGACATTGCTATATATATCTGCAAACAGATAATCAACATAGTGATAGGCAAATAGATGTTTAAAACCTTTTTCAGTTTCTGGAAAATGTAACAAGTTATTCCACATTATATATAATGATTTAGAATCATAGAATCATAGAATAATAGAATAGTTTGGGTTGGAAGGGACCTTAAATATCATCCAGTTCCAACCCCTCTGCTATGGGCAGGGACATCCCGCTAGATGAGGCTGCCCAAGGTCCCATCCAGCCTGGCCTTGAACACCTCCAGGGATGGGGCAACCACAACATCACTTGGCACCCTGCCCCAGTGTTTCACCACTCTCATGATGAAGAAATTCTTCCTAATGCCTAGTCTAAATCTGCCTTTCTCCAGTTTATACCTGTTGCCCCTATTCCTATCACCACAAGCCTTTATGGATAGTCCCTCTCCAGCTTCCTTATAGGCTCCTTTCAGGTACTAGAAGGTCACTATAAGGTCTCCTCAGAGCCTTCTCTTCTCTAGGCTGAACAAGCCCAACTCTCTCAGCTTGTCCTCATAGTGGGAATATATATGGCGTGAGTTAGAAACCAGCCACTGTTTAGACTTGTTATTATGTTAAAGGATGAGGATGCTTCAAAGATACTTCAAAAGAATCATTGCCTATTGACTATCAAATCTGTATAGTGTGGGATATTCGTATGTATATAAGAAATCTCAAGAATCTGTGAAAGATTATATCACATGACAAGATTCCTAAGAAATACTGTACAACTGCTGCTTCTTGTACTACCTCATCTCTGTTGTTTTAAAGACAAGTAAATGACATTTTACAGGTCACTGACCTTTCACATGTGTCTTTCAGACGGGAAAAAGGGGAAAATACATTTTTTTAAAGATGTTCTAATTTTCTAGCCACAGCTTTGTTAAGAACTGTCAGGACAGCGTAGTCTTATAAAAAAGCAGCAAACAATATTTTAATTTAATGCAATAAAAAATAAGTAAGTCTTTTCTTTGTTCATTTTTAATTCAATTAAAACGTATTTTTAGAAAAATATCCCAGCTTGTCCAAGTACAACAGTAATAAAAAGTCCACATGATTGATCATCTCAGTAGGTAATATGTAAAATGATTGAATATGGGGCATTTCAAACTATTCAGAATTATTTAAAGTTCAGAATAGTTCCTTTGGTCTTTGAGTTTTCTGCAGCTACACTTTTTTCTTTATGTCTTGGACTACAGACATAAGAACTGGCCATGGCATTCCATTGTTTGTTCCACCCATGCATAGCACAGAAATGCCTTCATTGCTCAGTACTATTGTCTTTCTCCAATCTTTAATCTTTATCAAAATCATACTGTCTGAGTCAATTTTATTTAATTCAGATTATATTAATTTCTTTGTCTTATTTCAAATAAGTCCAGAAATTATAAAATATTCTTCTCTTTTTGAAATTTAAAAGCCTGTGGAAAAATTCTGATGACAAATTTATCGCTACTTTTTAGCAGAAACAAAAGCTCCTCTTTTTACAGTGTGCATATTTCAGTTCTCCTGTCTCTTGCAACTAATATAACAACTTAAATGAAACCTTTGAATTATAGTATATTCTTAATGCGTTTGAGAAAAGTCCCTTTGAAGTCTGATGAAAGGAGTACAGGGAGAACCTTTTATAATATTTCTTATATAGATTTCTCTTTTAATAATTGATTTTTGTTCACAAAATGGAACCTCCTTGTTGCCATAGTTCATGCAGGTTTTGCTATTAATTGGGTATCAGCCTTGCTGGAATTTTAAAGAAGCTTTTACAGACAATTTGCTTTCTACAGCTGCTTCCTGTCCAGAGTGTGGATCATTCTCTGTCTTAGCACTATCCTAAAAGTAATAAATAAAATGAAAGAAAGAGTCTTTTTTCTTTAATTTTTTTTTTGCAAACTGAAATATACCTTCATAGGTTACAGTTTAACTTCATTCTTATGGAAAAGAGTGGGATGCTTAAAGACATTTTGAGTTTCCTTAACTCCTGTTAATTTGGAGGTTTTTACCTTTACAAACCTGTCAGTTCCCCAAGATCTAAAAAAAAAGTGGTATATGTATACACATGTGTGTATTTAGAAAAAAAAAATACATAGATGTAAGCAGAATGATAGAAAAATAAAAAGATATATCAGATAGATTAGATAGATAACCTGAATGGAGGGAAATAAAATCTTACATGAAATACAAATGAGAGAGGACTTCTGCTGACAGTGAGAAAGTAGCAGCACTGACTTCAGTTTAATCTCATTGCCTGATTACACCACTAGCATTCTTATATGGTTTTAACTATTGTTTTATTTGCTTACGCTGAAACCTATGAATCTTTGCAGAACTACTACAAGAAGAAAAAATTCAACACTTTTTTTCACTTATTAAAACATTTAGTAATTTCAGTGCAGAACTAATTTTCCATCTAAATAAGCAGACAATAAGATTTCATTACATGCTATGGAGTGGCTGTTGATAAGAGACTTTAGCTATTTTATTTCCTTGTTCTTTTTTTTTTTCTAGCTTCTACTTTTTGCAGAAGAAGACTTCACTATGTTGAATCAAATTCTGTAGTTTTGAAACATCTTTCAAAATATCTCTTACTGTTAGGGACAATAAAAAATGTGAGCAATAGAAAACAAAGTAAAATTTAAACACACACGCACAAAAAGATTAACTGAACTCTTTTTTCTTCTTATGACAGTAGCCACTATCCTTGAGTATTTGGGCAACAAAATATTTCTTTTTGCTGAATATCTCATGACTTGCAATGAAACTAAAGGAACTTTCTGTAGATAGTAAAAAAATGAAAGGCACAATGACAAAGGAGAACACTGGAATTAAGATTAAACAAATAGGATAGATTAAACCATAAAAGTATCTTTTGTTCAATAAATTTTGAAGGACTTAGTACACAGACCTCATGCAGTCATATAAAGAATGTAAAGTAGCTGATAATGTATTTTATTTCTGTCCTAAGGTGTTAATCTTTTACAAATTAGCTTTGAACAATGCTCTATAACACCATCAAATTCTGGCATTTGGAGAATAATTTGGCCTTGTGTCTAATTACTAAATTATAGAGCAAAAAGTTTACTGAATAGAATTGTTTACTGAAGATAGTTGACATTTAGGCCATTACTGTCAGTTCTGATGTTTGAATTTCAGAAGGACAAAACTGAATTTCATTTGCATTTGCAGAATTGGGTATCATTCCCTTTGCCAGAGTTTGGCCCAGAATGCTACAGCTCAATGGGTTACTAACACAAACCTCAGCAGTGGCTTCTTCAGTAGCTCTTTCTAGTTTTTGCACACAAAGATGCTTGGAGGCTTTTGTAGTTTGATAAGGTAAAGCTGCTAAAGTGAAATTTTTCATTGAAATGTCCCAAAAGCACATCAGTGAGAAATGTGTCTTTGGTTGAAAATAAAAGAAAAATAAAGAAATTATTATATTAATTTGAGCATACCACTGTTTTGGTAAAATACAAATTTCTCTAAATTTTACCTACTGATTGAATGTTCAGATGTTTAATATGCTTAAGATACCGTTGAAATGTAATGGCATTCAAATACAAAGTTGTAAAGTGATGGCTTTCTCATGCACCGGGTTGTTGCTTTCAAATATCAGGCCTAACTGTTAATTCACAGGACCTGTAAGCAGAGCCTAATATTGGGAGTTTTTACTTCCCATTCTCACGGTTCTCTAACTTACCTAGGTGGTCTTTTTCCTTTGCCAGAAACCAGCATTTTCCTGTTTGCTACCCCTAGAATTTGCTCTGCATCATATTAAACCAGGATTTTAAAATACTAATTTAGGGTTACCCTAGCATATATAATTTACACGTTGTGTATGAACAAGAAAATCCATTTTAAAGTATTGTTTTCTTTATTACCTGAAGTCCCAGACATGAGGATGAAAAGGAATACAGTGTACCATTTTGTAGAGCCCTGAAGTGCTGAATGAATATATCTGTGCAGTGCTTCAATGCTCCTTTTAAGAGTTTCAAAAACATTGAAGTGTGTACTAAGAAATCACTTGTTTGTAGCTATTCTTGCTAACACATATTCATTTCACTTCATGTTGTCCATTTCACTTAAGGTGAACACAATTGTTTCATGGTTAAAAAATACAAGAGTGCCTGTCATTAATGTAGCCTACTAATATGAGAGTAATTTTGTATTTTATATAACCACAGTAAAGTACATCAACAGACAAGAATAATTTCATAAATTAAGCCAGTGCCACAGAGTATTCCTAGGCTCTGGGACTACTTATTTAGCTAACTCATGGTAACAAACCCAGGCACAATCTAACTTGCACCAGCTGGCAGTCTGTAGTGCCACACAGGCAAGACCACAGTCCCCATTGGGTGGCTGTGGATATACCTGATTGGAAAACAACAGAGTTCAATAATATGGGTACAAACATTTCAATGGCAGCTTGCTTCAGTGTCAGGAAATGATCCTGGATGTATTTAATTTACTAGCCCCTAAAAGTATGATAAGGTAGACTAGATGCATCTTATTCCATGAAATGGGATTTAAATTTAGTTGAATTTCATAGAAAAGAACCTTTTAAACTTACTGGTATACAAGGTACACAGCAATTTAATCTACATTTAGAGCTCTAGCAGCTGCCATCTAAATTATCCTAAGCTCTCATTATGGCCAAAGGGGAGGAATGTATACCTCCACATCTAATGTATAGTAGAAGTTTGCCTTATAACAAACTGAAATTTATTCTGGAGATGTTTATTTTTGCTGGTTAGAAAGTGAACCTTGCTCAGATTCTGAAGGCTATCTTTTAGATTTCTAAACATAGGTTCAAAATTAATCCCAACCTGAATCAGCTGTTAGATTTTTGATTGTAAATTACTGGAAAGTTATTTCTTACATGTGTCACAACAGCATTTAATTTCTGCTATAGCTGGAAGTAAATTTCTGCTATAGCTGGAAGTAAATTTCCTATAGCTGGAAGTAAATTAAATATTCTTCAGTTGCATAATCATAAGATACAGTAATTGAAATTTTTTTTTTTAAAAATTGTGCTGGTTTTAAATGTTGCTTCCAAGTCTGACATATTTTCTGCTATCACTCATCACATAATTACAGTCAACAAAGACCACTGAGTTTTTTATAAGAAACCTGACAGAGATGACAACAGAAAACAGGTGAAAAGGCTGAAAACATTTTCTCTGTCTGCTTATACTCTTACTGCTTTCTCATGACTAAGCATATAAATTTAACATGATGGAGTTACTACGGCAATCATATGACTCCCAGTTTCTGAGTTCTCATATCCTTTTACCTTGACTGTGTAGATGGGAATGACTAAAGTCACAATGTAAATACGATTCTTTTTTTCCTACATGATGTTAGTAAGTCCTTGTTTTATCTTATCTTAGATCAATTACTGTGCAGTGTAGCAATGGGATGTGATGACTGTAGTTCAAAAAGCCGCACAAAAAAAAGGAATATATTTCTTTATCTCTCTAATACCTTCTGCTACAAAGCATGAACATAAAGAAACTTGTTAGCATAGTAGTATCCTGTGTTATGTTAACTCCTCAGAGAGTTTCACTGTTGGATGCCTGGCATACACAGTTGTTCTTTAATCCTTTCTCTTTCCTTTCCCTGACAGTATATTTTTCTTTTTAACATAGAGACATCTGATTCTTTAGCTGGCAATGAATTCCTGTATAAAATACAGACAAAACATCGTATGCAGATTCTTTGACATATATAATAGGCATTGTATAAATAATAGCACTAAAAAATTAAATCCTTCAATAATCTGACATCTAATCACATGAAATAACTGTAAATAATAAAAACTTGAAGCACATACAGAAATTATTGTAAGAAGAGACCTGTACTATAATCAAAAATTCAAAACTAGAAGGCTTTAAAAAGGTTTATGTAACATATCTTCCTGTCTCAAAACTAACTCTGCTACAACTGTCTTATTTTTGCAAAAGAATTTTATCTTGTTCTTAAGGACCTCCTGCAATGCATATGTCATTGTTTAACTGCCCTGTAAGGCGATGTAAGCTAGGAGTGATAACAAGGTAGGCAAGACAATGACCCCCTCCCAACTCACAGCACTCAAACAAGAGCAGTGTAGGTTCAATGATGGTAACAGGTTTCTCTAATAAACTGTCATGCAAGTCTGTAATGTAAAGGTAGATTGGAGCTCAAAAAATGAAAGCAAGGCAAGGTCAAGCTCAGTAGGGTACAAGAGCAGGCGCAGTGTAACTATTGCTCAACATGGGCATGGAGCAACCCTGACAGGGTACACTAATGTTCCTATCACAGTGAAGTTTTTCTTCATTTCTTTCCTGAGTTGTACTTGCTCCAGTTTAACTCCCTTTCTTGTTTTCTTGTGGATATAGGAAGTCATTTATTGCCTCCTTTATTTATTATGATTTTTTTTTTTACATATTGAATATATGCATATTTCCTTAGTATATATTGTCTTAAGTAAGAGGTCATATTGACCTGATTCCTAATCATTCTTGGTTTTTCCATATGGGTTTTCTTGAACTAGCCCCCGTCTTCCCAAATGTACAGTGCCTAAATCTAGTTCATCTGAAGACTAAGGAGTGCAGAGAAGAGCAGAAAAAAATGATTTTACCCATCTTACAGGCTATACTTCTTTTTTCACACAGAAAAAAACCTTTCTTTTTTTTTTTGTAACAGTATGAAATTGACTTGTACTCAGCTTTGTAATGGCTTTCAGATCCACTTCAGCAAAAGTAGTGCCTAGGCAGAAGAAACTACAACTTAGAAAGAAATAGCAAAAAAAACCTGAAAGGAAAAACAACAAAGAAAAGACAAAAAATAATCCAGAAAAAAAAATAAACCAAAGAAAATTATTGTCTTTCTAACTGTGATGTTACATTTTTTAATTTCTTCTTTGTTTTCAAATGCTTGATGATAAACACAAAGAACAAAAAACCCTAAACCAACTCGTAATGCCAAGTACAGCAGTGGGAGCTGAATTTTCTGCTTAACTTTCCTGTGTTAACATGTATATAAATACCACCTCCCAGCTTCAGATCACAAGTCCTGTTGCTTTAGTTGCATCAGTTTGTAGCTTATAAATTAGTTATCAAGATACAGTGTGTACCAGATTCTGGACTTGAAAAGACGGGGAGAATATTATTTGGAATAACCAAAGCCAAGGGAAAAGCAGACCCTTTCAAATTTCAGGCATACACAATCTATAATTCAGACTGTCTGTTGATTTGCTTCAAGTCTTATCTGACATTTGTGTCACCTGAGAAAACAATATTTGACATTCCACTACTTAGAAACCCCTCTTTTCTGAAGGCCAGTCCTATGGGATAAACTGCATAAAACCTTAATAGATTATCATCTTGTACAAGACCTTGTACAAGGCTGTGGATGTGGTCTTTCTGAACTTCAGTAAAGCCTTTGACACAGTTTCTCACAGCATTCTGCTTGAGAAACTGTCAGCCTCTGGCCTGGACAAGCGCACACTCTCCTGGGTGGACAACTGGTTGGCTGGCCGGGCCCAGAGAGTGGTGGGAAATGGTGTGAAATCCAGCTGGAGGCCAGTTACAAGTGGCTGTAACTGAGTGGCTGTACAGGGCTCAGTGCTGGGTCCAGCCCTGTTCAATGTCTTTATGAATGACCTGCATGAAGGCATTGAGTGCACTCTTAACAAGTTTGTAGATGACACTAAGCTGGGTGGAAGTGTTGATCTGCTGGAGGGTATGGAGGCTCTGCAAAGGGATCTGAACAGGCTGGACCACTGGGCTGAGTCCAGCGGCATGAGGTTTAACAAGGCCAAATGCCGGGTCCTGCACTTGGGGCACAACAACCCTATGCAGTGCTACAGACTGGGAGAAGTCTGTCTAGAAAGCTGCCTGGAGGAGAGGGACCTGAGGGTGTTGGTTGACAGCCGACTGAACATGAGCCAGCAGTGTGCCCAGGTGGCCAAGAAGGCCAATGGCATCTTGGCTTGTATCAGAAACAGCATGACCAGCAGGTCCAGGGAGGTTATTCTCCCTCTGTACTCGGCACTGGTGAGACTGCTCCTCGAATACTGTGTTCATTTCTGGGCCCCTCAGCACAAGAAGGATGTTGAGGCTCTGGAGTGAGTCCAGAGAAGAGCAACAAAGCTGGTGAAGGGGCTGGAGAACAGGCCTTATGAGGAGCAGCTGAGAGATCTGGGGTTGTTTAGCCTGGAGAAGAGGAGGCTGAGGGGAGACCTCATCGCTCTCGTCAACTACCTGAAAGGAGGTTGTGGAGAAGAGGGTGCTCGTCTCTTCTCCCAAATGACAGGGGACAGGACAAGAGGGAATGGCCTCAAGCTCTGCCAGGGGAGATTTAGGCTGGATATTAGGAAAAAATTCTTCACAGAAAGAGTCATTGGACACTGGAAGAGGCTGCCCAGGGAGGTGGTTGATTCACCTTCCCTGGAGGTTTTTAAGGAACAGTTTTACAAGGTGCTGAGGGGCATGGTTTAGTGTTTGATAGGAATGGTTGGACTCGATGATCCGGTGGATCTCTTCCAACCTGGTTATTCTATGATTCTATGATCTCAACAGTTTGAGCATCTTAAGAGCCCAAGTTCTAAGTTTCACCTATGACAGTATTTAATGTTAAGGGAAAGAGACTAACAAACAGTAAATATGACTTTTGCTATTAACATTAAAGGAGCATAGACTTTGTGCATACAAGGCAATGCCGGGTATAAGGTCTTGTCAGGGTTTGCCTTGGCCTGACCTGGTTTTATCTATTCTCTAGTGGTTAAGTGGCTATTGGCCCTACTGTGCTGTAGCTGAAACTCTATGAACACCACATACAATAAATAGATGAGAAACCCACTCATAAAATCTCTGCATAATGGTGCTTATTGGAGCCTATCATGCAGCTTTCAGACTTTAAACGAACATCAGACTCTCCCTGAATACAAAACTCCTCCTGCAGAGATAGGATGTTGACAACTTGCTTCAACACTTCACCTCATTCCTGCTTCAGAGAGACGTGATCAACCTTTGGACCTAAAGAAGCTCAAAAATAGAGAAAAACATAAAAAAAAGGGTTCAGATTTTTGTAATTTTTCAAGCATAAAAATTTTAGGGAATTAATAATGAGCCTCTCCTCTATTAATTTTGATTTTAAAAGCTAGTATTAGTCTCACAATGAGACTTAAAAATAAATCTGTCATTCTGATTAGATTAAGAATTAAAGACTAATAACAAATTCTTATCTGTGTTCCAGTGTTTGACCACCCTGACAGAAAGAAATTATTTTCTTATATGGAAACAAAATTTCTTGTATTTCAGCTAGTGCCCATTTTCTATTGTCCTTTAACCTCTGAGAAGAATCTAGTTCTGTCTCCTTTACATTGTCCCATCAGACAATTATGGAGTTCTTGCTGTCTTTACTTGAATATATCTTTTCCTTTCTTAAACATACCATTTTTTAGATAGCCATCTTCCTCTGATAATTAAACTCATACTTTTTTCCTCATTTATTCTGTTGGGTTTTATTTACTTGAAGTACATTTTTGATTGATGTAAAAATCCGTGTTAATCTAAATAAATGTTTCTTTTAATTCAATTCTTCCTCTGAAAAAAATATTTAAAATCATATATCCTTGAAAATCTTTTATGCCACATGCAAATATCTTAATCTTTTAGCTACATTATTTTCTCACTTTCCTTTAAAACAACTACACAGGTTTTCTGTAGCTTTATCTACTGACCTTGTATTTCATTGTTGAGGGTCTCACATGTACCTTTCTTCTCCTCTGAGAATTTTACTTCTGAACAAACTGTGGTTGCTGGTATATTTTTTTCTTACTTTCTGTGGCACTGTATCTCAGTCCTGTGCACAGCTAGAAAATAAAGAATTCACTTCTTGTGGTACTCAGATTAATTTTTCCAAGAAGCACTTATTCATGACATCTAATTTATTTTTGTATCTTGCATGAACATTTACCCACATTACATAGAGTAATTGAAATCTCCTTTACAACTTCTCATCTCCATTAGACACAGATGGATAATGCTATTTCAGGTGCCCTAAGGCAGTGGAACTTTTCACACAGAGCTGAGATGCGTGACACAGGACTCAAAGGCCATCTCTGAGTTTCTATACCAACAACTGGATATCACATGGAGCACCCTAAGGAACAGGCACTAGACACTTTTATGCTAACAACTGTACCGTGCCCTCTGCTTTTTTTATATATAACACTAGTCTCCTTCTGAAGTTGGTAAGCCTGTTAGGAAACATACTTTGAGTTCTTGCATTAGAACAGTGAGCCATACTTGCCTTGTACACTCCCAAAGTGACTATCCACTCATAAAGGCCCCTTATAATCTGCTCTCACTGGGAAGGCATGACATATGAGATCCAATCATTAAATTTTTTTAAGAACTTTATGCTTGTAGCAAATCTAAAAATATATTAGAATTCACAGTTCTATTAAAATCTACATTAAGTCCATGGTAGTGTTGACCCACATTTGCAGCAATTAAGAAAATAATACAATTAATGTAATTTTCAATTAATTTTACTCTACATCTAACACCAATTATTCTAGGATTCTTTGAAGTAAGAGAAAACATTTTATCCAAGAGGGAAAAATACACAATACTTTACCACATGCAGAAAGAGTCAATTTGCGTGGTTATATAGCAAAGCTTGTGGCAAAAGCCAAAACATTAAACCCACTTTAATTAGATTTCTAAATTCAGTTTTATCTTTAAATATCTGCTTTCATCCCTTGAGATGTGGGGGGAAAAGGTAGCCACTGTACATCAAAATTATAGTTATATATAAACTACCTTGAAATTATATCTGTGAATACTAAACACAACAAAATATTCTTCAGATCTTTAAAGAAATACTGAAATTGCATTCTGTAGGCTAAAATCAAGACAGGGAAGGAATTGTGTCAAAGAGCAGCAATAGGAAGGAGTAATACAACAAAACTTTGTTGACAAGCCATCTCACATAGGCTGAAAAGTGTATCAAAATGTGTTTGTAAATACACTCAAGGAAAGAATGCAAGGGGAAGAGGAGGGGGAGGAGGGTGCAAGTATAGCTGTACTGATTTGAACAAAATGTCTACCTAGAATGTTATCTCAATGATTAGGAGGCCCAGGAATAATGACTGTCCCTGCCCCATTCTTGCTGCATTGTGAATGGTTGCGCCTACTGGAAGAAAGGAAAACCTGTGTCTGGTTCTTTTCCCCTCTTTGAGCCAGGTAGTCAGAAAGATCATGACCACCATTGCCACTGCAGCAGCAGAATCCCAGTATTAGTCTTACCATTGCTGCTGAACCTGCCACTTTGCTGGTGCAGACACTACTGAGCTCCTCCTCTCACTCCTAGCAGAGCTACTGATACCTCAACACCCAGACTACTGCACGTCAAGCAACAGAAGCATGGTTTTGGTGATCATAGTCAGCAATCTTGTATCAATATGGCTTAAAATTAGTGCTGAAGTGGAATCCCTGCTTTTTCTGCCCACACGTGATGTATTTTGAGAAGATGCCTTACAAGATCACAGTTTTCCTCCTTTTTTTCTTTCCTCCCCTTCCAATCTTCTTGTTAGAGAAAGAAATATTTATAGATGTGTGTTTACTCCCCTGAAATATGTTTTTTCGATTTGTCTTTTTTTTTTGTTTTTTTTCCTATTCCTTCTCTACCTATTTGTCTTTTGGGATATAAAGATTACAAGGAAAGAGTGCCTTAAACTTCCAGGCCATGACAACATCTGCAGTTGTAGTTCTGTTTCTTCTGTGAACCACTCTCTCCCACTTCTGGCTCTGGGGCATGAATCTGTCAGTTCATTGCATGCTCCAGTGGCCACAGACTCTCCTGCCAAAACCACTATGTCTTCACCCATACCATCTCTGTGTAAAGACACCTTGCATGACATCAATCACAGAACTGACTGGTCTATATGTCTTAACCTAAACTGAAAGTGTTTATGATCCTTACTGTTAATTTGCTGCACTTTCACCTTTTTTTTAATGAAAACTTTTCTGCTCTAGCAAATGTCTAGTTGTAGTTGTTTACACTTGCTTTCAACCTTCCCTGAGGCTTTCCTAACATATGATATGTACCAGCACATCACTTCCATCATGGTATCTTTCAGTAGTGTCCATGATATCTGCAATGACTTGATTCACCTAATTGCTCCTTTGTACTTAGTAGTGCTTTTAATGTTCCTCCAATTCTTTTTGGATAAAGAAGTTTTTGAAGGTTAGAGCAAATGGGGTGGATATTTTAGCTTTTTTTACTGCTGTGAGAATGTTAAATGATTTCATACATTTTGATCAGTGTTACAAAATGGTTGTTCCATTTATGACTTTAAACCATTTATGACTTTATTCCTGACTATTAGAATATCAAATCAGACACTATATATCCATGTAAAGGATTATTCACTGCCTGCTTTATAAATGAATCACTGACAATATGTAAAATTTTGTCTTTGTTTCATATCCTGAAGCACCACCTACTTAAGAGTAATAGATATGCATTTTATGTACTCTCCTTCCTTCTGATTTTGTTCGAAATAACACATTAATTGCTGTTGTACTTGTGAGGTAGTCTAGGATATGGAAGAAATGCTGTATTCTTCTTGTCCACACCTGGACTCTCATTCCTAAAGCTTTTTTCTTTGAAAGCACTTCAGAGTTGAAAAGGGTGAGACAGTTTCATGATTTAGCATATACAATGTGCATATTTGTGCACAGCACAGAGAAAAATGGTACTAAATAAAGGAAATTGTAAGCATACTCTAATATAATGAGGTCTTTCATCTGAACATTAGACTTCAATGTGTTTCTGGGTTTCAGAAAAACGTAAATGTTTTTTTCTTCTTTACCTAAATCTTAAATATAGTAAAGACATAAAAAAAATGCTTGTACGTTATTCCTCCAATAGGATAATTTCATAAGTGCTTCAGTAAATGAATCATAAGGTTATTTGCAGACAAAAATTAGAAGCGTGAAGTTTCTAAAATGCAGATTTAAAAAATATTAATTTTCTCCATTCTGTTTCAAATGTAGTTTTCCTGAATTTAGTGTGTGTTTTGGGGTTTTTTTTGTTTGTTTGGGTTTTTTTGTGGTGAACCAAAAGGGAGAGTTTAAGTGTCTAAAGGGAAAAGAAAAATGGAAAGAAGATGGTTTAATATCTTCCTAATAAATTCCTAAATACCTTCCTAAAACCTGAGAACCCTTCACATGACATTTAAGAGAGAAACTCATGCAGTAAAAGTTTTTTATGCAAAACCAGCTCCTTAAGTAGTTAAATTTTTTATTTCAAAATATTCTGATGTAATTTAAAATATCTTTGCTTCTTCTTTGAAACTTGGAACTGAATAAAACTCATGATCTTGAATAAAATTCCTCTCCTGTTCAGTAGTTAAGAAATACTTGTCAAAGGAACAGAATTAAAAAGAGAATGATAGAAAGCATGCTCATTCTTCAGAAAGATGCAGGAAAAACATATCTGAATGAAGTTCCAAGTCCTTACTTTTATTGGTTTTTATACCTCATATAATATATATATAATATATATTTTTTTTTCTTTCCTGTATAGCTGTTCCTCATGCTAAAAAAAATTATTAGGTGCTTCCAAGAAAATTTTACTTTTAGTAAGTTTGATTTGTATAGTGTTTAAAACATCATCCCACTTATTTAAGTCTTTATCATTATTTGCCACCTTCTATCACCTTTTATTTCTGCTAGAGAAGCAAAAAGTTCTCAATCATTCAACAGAAAATTGGTAGCTGTGGCCCCACAGACCTATAAACAGAATGCCAGTCAGAATAGCATAAGAAGATGAAGCACATAAGGACAGGAGAGTAAAAGAGAATGAAATTACCATGGTGCTGGCAGTCACAAATTCTAAGTTGTGCAGGCAAGACCATATGGGAGCTGAATCTTCAGCTTTCATTCATTACCAGTCTCTGGGTTCCTAGCAATCCTTCAGATTCAGGCATTTAGTGGAAGCTTCCTGCTTACAAGAGTTTGGAGGCAAAAGAAACTGCACAAAAATACATTTCAAAGCTTATAGATCTGGATAGAGTGTATATATATATTTAATAAGTGCTTAGAACAAAAGATTAGAAGGTACCATGAAAAGTGCAGTGGCCACATGAAGTAAATCACATCATTCAACAGCATACACTGCAAAATCCATCTAATAAGCAGAACGACCTAGTAGGTGAATAACAATTCTTGGTGAGGTTTTTATTCTGAACAGTCACAATTCAAACTGACAACTGTCTTGTCCCTCTGGTCCACTTACGTCATGAACACAGAGGAATGGGAAAAGTGCTCTGACTGCATCCTGTCTGCAAGCCCATCTCCCATGTGTAGCAGTTCCAGCCCAGCCTCAGCCCTCTACAGTGTGATATGCAGGAGCATGGGTGCTGTGTTATGTCTAAGGGGTTATCACTTCCACTGTTTATTACTTTCTAGATTTTTAGCATAAACTCCCAGTGGCCTCATGAGGAATGTAGTCCCATACTTTGTTTCTTTGACTTACTCTGCATCTAAGACCAATTAGCTTTTGTCAACAGGATTTCTATCACCTTCTTGTCTCTAACCTCAAATCTGTTACAAAATTGTGCAGCTAGCAGTCATTATATAACAAATTTACATTTGTTTCCTTGTTTTTTCCAGCTCATTGGATTAACATTAGTCCAGTTTGTTGGAGCTGGACAGATGTTGTTGATACCTCAGTTATCTTAGCTTTCAAGTTGTGTGAAACTATTAAATAACTTCCTGTATTAAGATTTTATCCGCATATCATCAGCATGTGCAATGCTGAATTATTAGAATCAAGCAGTCATCCCTACAGAGCAAGTAATAGCCACATAGAAAAGCAATCAAAACCTCGAATATACAATAAGTAGTTTCTGCCTGTCCAGAAAAGAAATTTAAGTGACAATGCAACAACTCTACTGTTTGCTAAAATAAAATCTGTGGATGAGATCATCAAGAATATATATATACCTTCCATCACAGAAACTAACATTTTGATACTAAAGGGTCAGAGTAGTCCTTTTAAACTATATTGCATTTCTAAAATGGTAGTTGTTCTTGCATTATGAAATATTTTATACACAGAAAGATTTAGCAATACTGAAAAAAACAGTGCTCAAAACCATCAGAATTTCACAGTACCCTCCTACAGTGCATTGAGCCATGTCCTTGGCATTTGGCAAAAGTTTTAATGCATGTTACTGCTATCTGTAATGTTCCAGGAATTGCTTGGAAATGAGAGGCGACATCTTGGGGACAGCAATAATAAATAAACTCTCATAAACTCATTATGCTGGTTCCAGTGTGATGACATTTTCAACAAAAAAAAGGGTTTATTTTCTTGTTTGTTTGTTTTACTGAGATAAACTTGTTTACACATAGCCTTTCCAAATACCAAACAATCTCTAAATGACTAAAATTGAAATGATTGAGAATATTTATAAAGTGTTATTGTTAGTTTGCTGTCCATAGGATTTTCATTTGAGTTGCAGCATGTCTTTAGTACAAAAAGAAACGTTTAACGTGTTATTCCACTTAAAAATCAAGAAGCAAAAAAAGATGAGAACATTATATTGCCTTCATCAGTATTAAACTTCTTTTCTGGTAGTTTCTTCTTCCTTAGATGCTGCTTTGTATAAAATTATTTAAATAACAGTAAAACATTGGAGAACTATAATAAATTTCTGTGTAGTTCTTATTTTCCTTCTGTTTCTCATCCGTTCTAGCTTTTTGTCCTGCCATTGTCAGTCTTTTTTCACATTACACATGTACCACTGAAAGTGCAATCCTTTTTTTACAATCACGCCTCTCAATGATTTATTTTCATACTGAAAATTTCTTATATCAACAAGGTATACATTCAGATATGTTTTTTACACACTTGTTCCAAAATGAGATAATGTTAGAAGGGATGAATAACTCAAAGCGATATCAAATACAGGTGGAAAAACTCAAGAATACAATCATGCAAACAGGTAAAATGATTTTTTTTTGGTTCATTGGTAAATGGGAGTTGGTAGTAAGATAATAAATAACATTCTAACCTAGCTCAAATGAAGCCTTTTTTTTCTTTTTCCTGCTGAATTTGATAGGGTCTGAATTCTAACACTGGAACCGCTATCCAGGAACTAATCTTCACAACACTTTGTCAGTACTATTGCACACACTTCTATAGAGGACTATCTATTTTATCTTGATGAATAAAAACTCTTAAGAGAGTCACTTTGAAGCAAGTAGCTATACTTAGTATTTTGAAGAAAACTTTCTCATATGAAACTCTTTCCAGAAATGTATTCACATTGAATGGTTGAAAAGTGAACTGCAAAACATAACTGTTACCAAATAAGGCGGAATGAGTATTCCTCTGATTACATATAGATGTCTATATTTGAGCTAGTCTCCTTTTTCATATTGCAGTTTTTCTAAGAATTGGAGAGAAATATGGGCAAGGTTAGTCTGACCAGATAGAGGCATTTACTTCAACCGAGATGAGTTGTGGTCAAGACCTGACAGTTTATGACAATTACTTAAAAAGAGGAGTAGGGTGACTAACTCAGATATAAACGTTGAGGTTAATGGATTGACAGAATATATCTATACCTTGAAGGAAACAGAGGAAACTTTAGAGACAGTTTTTTGCCTAGTTAAGACAACCAGAAACAAAATAAGGAACTATTGCTCACTGATTTAGGAAAAACTAAGGACAGATTCAGATAAGAGTCATCTCCCTTTATTAAAAATGTCAGAAAACCCAACAGTAGTAGAAACTGACAACTCTAACTTTTCCCTGCCCTCCTTTCCCACAGCTTAAGATGGCTTCTCAGAGCTGGGAAAGAAACAGAGATTGTTTTTTTTCTATTATAATAAGTGTACAACACAAATCAATACCATGTTAATGGTGATGGATAAAAAGGCTACAGCTATGTCACACATTCATTTTACAGTCTCATTCTGTAATAGTTCATGCTTTGCATTAGACACTTCAGATGCTGCAGTAATATCTTCATGAATACTTTGGGTGGGAAGCCATGTTTCAGGCTCACTGGTTTTGAAGTTTGGTAGCAAGTATAAAAATAGCATATAAAAACTAGAGCTCCATCAATGCTTATATGAATAAAGAAACACCAAGGCTTTTAATTTCATCTCATCATTCACTACCTACCTACTCAAAATGCTCCTTGAACCATTAACAATATAAACCTAGTGAAAAATGGATTGATTAAAATTCTAGGGACAAAGAGAAAACCTGTCGGTAAGGAAGCCCCTGAACATATCACAGAATAAGTTAAAACAGAATCATTCACTTTGGGATGTACTCTCATATTATGTCCTGTGGTGGTATAAAAGCTAGGAAAAAACTCTTCTGGCTCAAAAAATCTATTCTTTATATATTATTTCATTAGTAAATACAATTTTTAGAATGCATTAAGTTCTCTAAGTACTGTTATACTGAGATATGTTTGGCTGGAAAATCAATCTATCTGCATGAAAAAAAATCAGAAAGACATGGGAACTAAAATGAAAATGTTAATTTCAGTCAGTTTTCAGTCCTACTTTTTTTCTGTGCCTCCACCTCCATAAATATGTGAAAAATGGGTTTTATAATTGTCAGAAAAATAATTATATTTTCTTAAACTAAAAGTATTGTGATTCTATTCAAAATAGTTGTAAAATTCATTTTACTGGAACAGAGAAGTATTAAAATACATTTTCATAAAAATAAAGTAATAAAAGTAAACAGATAAAAATCATTTTATGCAGTGCAAATTTTATCTTTATGTTATCAACATACCTTGAAAATGTTCACAATTTTTTCACTCTGATTTAGGATCACTAAAGAAAACATCTAGAGTTCTCATAAGCTGTGTGAAAAGAAAACCTATTTTTCATCCACCACTAAAAATTATTTTTATTTTGGCTCACTATCTAAATAGAAGAGGAATGTACTCAAAGCAGTTAATAAAAACAAAAAAGTAGACTTTTAAGCTTTTTTTTTTTAAAATGTCCAAATAATTGTTTATTCTTGCATAAAAATAATTTTAATAAGGCCTGTTTAAAATATACTTTTCCATGAGTGAGAAATAACTAAAAGGACAAAAAATTATTTACCCATTTCATTTTGTAATTCTTTTTATTTCCTCCTCTTCCTGGAAAGAGAAAAGCTGGAAAAGTTAAAAGAAAAAGAAAGAAGACAATTTCCTCCACTAAACTGACTTCTGAATTATTTTACTTTTAAAAATAAAACCATAAAACCAAACCAAAGAAATTTAATGCACATGAAAAAAATCCATTGGATGATATTACAAGATAAATCTAGATGATCTAAATTGAATTTAAGCATACTTCAGGTGCGTATGTTTTTGAAAGTGAATAAAGATGCACATTTGTATGCCTCCTAATCCTCCTGGCGTATCCAAAATAATCTGCAAACATGTGTAGTGCATACCTGGACTAAATATTCTGCATGATTCTAATAATCTAGTGTGCAGAGCTTATATCTAGTAGATGATATGCCTGAATCCCAGCTGAAAAAATGTGAACTTTGGAAGCCAGGAGGATTATTTAAGCACAAGTTGATACAACATGTTAGGAACCAGCTATGAGTGAATGAGCTGGAAGAATATTTGTCGTTTTTTTTTTTTGAAAGCAGGTCACAATTCAAGCACAAATGTGAGGCCTCAGGTGTGAAAAGGAGGGGGACAACAGCAAAATGGTTAATAGTCTTCTGAGACAACAGCAAAAAGAGTAGTAGTGTTTTGAAAGAATGTATTTCTCACAGTTGATTTTCCTATAGTAGAACTAGACTGTTATCTTAGGTTAGACAATTAATTACATCTGGAGAACTTAATGTAATGGCATGTTGCATTTGCATTCCTTATAAGAAGAACTTAACTTGTAACTAACATAACAAATTCCTGCATCCGGAGGTGTCCCGATCCAATATCTGGGAAGGTTCTTAAACAATCCCAAGAGCCTGAGATTAAGGCACAAACGAGGCCAGATGCCGTACAATCTTGTGAACTTTATTTGCTGGAACAACAGATAACAGCGATGGGACAGAGAGGAAAAGAAAGGAAAAGTTAGAATCCCTAAGCAAGAAGATGATAGAGACGCCACTAATTACCACCACCACGAATCCAGTGATGTCCCGTCGGATCGGTCTCAGTGCAGGTGATGATGCTCCAAGCTCCAGCAAGACCCTTGGGGGCACACACACAGCAACACACACACAAGGTCGAGTCCACCAAGCAACAAAGCAACCGAGAAGCAGGAGGCCCCCGATTTTATGGCCCCAGTCCCCACGATTTCCCCAAACTGTCCGCCCGTTTCCAGGAAGACATTGTCCTCCACGCGCACATGCCCAGGTGTTCATGGTGGTCTCCAGCGCAGGTGCAGCTTGGTAGGCACCACTTTGGGCAGATGTCATGGTTTTCGTTGGGGACAGTTCGTCTCCTTTGAGCAGCAGCAGGATGTCTGTGGTTCAGCAATGTTGAGGCAAACACCATTCAGAAACAGTCTCTTACAGGAGGACATCTACCACTGACTGATTTCTTTCTCATTTACTTTCTCTAATAGGCTGATTTTGGCAGTATATTGGTTTTGGCTGGGGGCTAATTTTCTTCTCAATAGTCCTTACAATGCATTGTTTTGGATTTGTGATGGCAACTGTCTTGATAACACAGGGATGTTTTAGCTATTGTTGAGCAGTGCTTACATATCATAAGGGAATTTTCTGCTTCTTACGCCAGTCCACCAGCAAGGAGGATGGAGGTGTGGAAGAGATTAAGAGGGAACAAAGATGGGACATCTGACCCCAACCGACCACAGGGTTATCCCACACTACAGGAGGAGGTGCACACTTGGGGTTATGATATTTGTCTTCCTAATTAACCATAACACCAGATGAAGCCCTGCCTTCCCAGAAATGGCTAGATATCTGCCTGCCAATGCAAAGTAGTAAATTAATTCCTTATTTAGCTTTCTTTGCATGTGCAACTTTGCCTTACCTAATAAACAGTCTGTTCCAAGCCACGAGTTTTCCTCACTTTTACCTTTCTGATTCTCTTCCTTGTTTTTGCTGGAAGAGGAGTGAGCAAGCATCTCTGTGGGGCTAAAATGCCTTCTGGGGTTAACTCACAAAAGGTAGCTTCACTTTATGTGATGCTACTCAAATTTCTAATAAACGAATTGTTCGTAGCTCTAAACAGCTTCTAAAATATAAAAGATTACCAGAGTATCCAGCTATTTATCCTATATCACAAGATTCTTATTTAATAACTAACTTCACTGAATTTGGTGAGCTATATCTCCTAGGTCTCAAATGGAATGCAGAAGGTATTTTGTCTAAGCAATATGGGGTTTAGCAGTCTTTTGCATCATTTATATTTCTAAAGAAGGATATCTACGTGTCTGTGTGATGAGACATACTTCACAAAATTGCAGACTCCCAATAATTCAGATACATTTTCTAAATTAAATCTCCTTTCTGTCATGACTTAGGCCTGCAAGACTGCTCTCTCCATACTACATCACTATATATTAGGTAAGCATCTACAGTTTCTACGTAGTTATTGAAGTTGATATTGTAAGATAGCATACCATATTGTAAAAGGAAAAGGAAACAGGAATCACCACCACTTCCCTCCCTCCCCCCCAATTAATATTAAAATTCACCAGAGATAATTTTAAGGTATTTAGCAGCTACCATCAAAGCTGGTCTCTTTTAACATATAATGAATAAGGAAGTATACAACCATGAATGCAGCTGCAAACATAACAAGCTGCAAAGAATGACTTTATAGTTTATTATCAATCTAACTTAAGACAAAGTCTTCCTTTGAAATGCACTCTTCTAAGAGGAAAATAAATTTGGATATATTATGAAGAAATGTATCTTTAAATTACTTCTGTTCTTTCTCTTGAACTATAATTACCAAAGGATTGCCATGAAAAGAGCTAAAGGCTATAATTAATATTGTTCTCTTTTTCTTGGATGAAACATTTAAATACAGTGCATTATTTCATTGATCTCCCTGCAGACAAAGTCATGCCAATCCTTTTTTTAGAAAGAAGTTTCCTACCCAATTTCCCCTCCTTATAACTTTGAACAGCATATTCTTTTGCAGCTCCCAAATGTTCAGATATACTTTCACAGAATAACAATTAAATGGATGACACTAAGATTGCAATCATGTTAACATTGCTCTGCATTTGTTTTTCACAGTTAATGATTAATAATTATTTTCTGATTCTTTTGCACTGACTTAATGCAACAAAATTGGCCTGCAGAGATTCCAGAGATTTTTCTCTACAACAGCTTCAGTTCTCTAAGGTTACAGAGCCTTTCAACTAATCAGCCTGTAACTAGAAGTATCCTTTCCTTTTTTTCCTTTTGGACAATTTAAATGAAGATGAAATAAATCCTTAAAGAGTAAAAAGAAGCTAGAATGATTTTAGATGTATTTTGTTTAACCGTATGTCCTTTCTCCGCTACAGGTTCATGATTAAGGAGCTGTTCAGTATAGGAGGGTGGCTTTTCTTTGTTTTCTAAATTTAAGATATTTATATGGGTCAATTGTCTGAAAAAAATAGAAAGATATTTAAACTTAAACAGAAAAACAAATCTCAGGAAACTTAAGTCATATCTGACAGACATCACTTAAGACTGAACTGGTTTATATAGCAGCAACCTTTTCTTTTTCTTGTGATATCCTTCCAATACAGTGGTTGCAACTGAGATAAATGATTTTTTCTTGTTTATCTATTTTAAAGCACGCCTTTCTTTCATTTATAGTTTATTCATTGCTCTATAATAACTATAACAGCTTCCTATATTGTACAGGGTTTTTTTGTGTGTGTCCATATACCTGTATTGTAGATACACTGGAGCTCATCCAAAAATCTGAAAATTTGGAACAAAACTATTGCTAAACCTAAATGGAGCAGGAATGACAGGGTGACAACTATATCTAAACCAGTGATGTATCTTCATCTGCATTTTGTAAAAGCAGAACAGAAATTAGTACTTTAGAATTCTTTAATGGGTCAATATTTAATGGGTGATTCACCTGGGAAGAAGGTATGTTTATAGATATATGCTTACATACATTTAAGTACCTATATTTCAAAATAGCACTGTCATCTGTTACTTAAACAGGTAGTCTTAGTGTTCTTTTTAGGAAGTTTAAAAACTATTACTTCTTTTCAGCTTGTGTTTAGAGAAGAATCAGTGCCCAAATGTTGTTAATCTTATGTTATTTCAGACTGTATGAATTACTCTTGACTTCAGATTTTTTGTTGTACTGCAATTCACAGTATGCACAGAAACCAACTAGAAGAGCATTGCAAAGAAAGAAAGCAGGCAGGCAAGAGAGGAGAAAATAAAGTGATATAGAGAAATAGAGAAAGAGAGGGAGAAAGAAAGAGAGGAAGGAGAGAGAAGGTGAGAGAAAGAGAGAGGGAAGGAAAGAAGGAAGGCAGGAAGGAAGGCAGGAAAGAAGGAAGGAAGAGAGGAAGGAAGGAAGGGAAGAAGGAAGGAAGGCAGGCAGGAATGCAGGAAAGAAGGAAGGAAGGGATGAAGGAAGGAAGGGAGGAAGGAAGGGAGGACGGAAGCGAGGAAGGGATGAAGGAAGGAAGGGAGGAAGGGAGGAGTGGAAAGACCTGTAGGTATGCCATCCTGTTTTTTTATGGTGAAATAGTTATTTTTATGGTGAAAATTATATTTTCAGTATTTTATACGCCTACACAAATTATCATGTATTGTAAATACAGTTAAAATAGTCTGAAAAACATCCAGGCTGCTTTTGGAAGCTCATGAGTTCTTTTGATGTTAATTGCTATGTACTTGAAATGTCTCTCTCACTATCTGCTGTTATCAGCTTCTACAAATTAAGATGTTAAATAAACTTGTACAATCTTAACAAGATTTTGTATAAACAGAGTCATCTTAGAATTAGTAGTGAATGTACATCATGACAATATATTTTGTTCTACTTTTCCATTGAAGAAATAAAGACTTTACACTACAAATTTTCTTTTAATGCTTTATTAACACCGTTGTAAAACTAAATAAATGAAAAATAAAATTGTCATTCAAATACAGGGCAAGGTTGATAATTTCAGGAAACAAGCTCTGTGCAAGACCAATTTCCAATCTCTGTGTGATTAGCTTCCTATAAATATTTTCTTAGACAATCAAAACAGACAACTTCATTAAAATTCAATTTCTTCTTCAGTTTGCTATTATACATGTATAGATTAATATTCTTAAAGTGCTGGTTGAAATTCCTCAATGATTTGTCTGGGCACTCTGACCTTGGGATGTTAATCTGAACACAAACATTTATCTCTGCCTTGTCACAGTTTCAGCTTGTGTCTTACAATCAAAACATTTAGACAAGTAGGTATCAATCACTTTGCTGCCATTGGTCTAGGTTGATTTATATATGACAACCAGAAGCAGTAATTATTTTGAACAGTTTAATGATCATAAAATAGAGAAAAAAAAATTCATAGTACTCTTGTACTCTGGTAACTACAACTATTCAATATTTCTCTGTAGTTTATCATACTGTGCATTATCACTCATGTTGATGTCTCTCCTCTTATTCCATTGTTTAAAGTCTGTATTAGCCAGTAAGACACCATGTAGTACCTATATACCTGAAAGAAAAAAAAAAAAATCTAAGTAACATGCAAAGTTTCCTTGACAATGTTGCAAGTAGATTTTATTCCTCCTGTTATGCTTGGGGAACTGTGCAGTATTTTGCCCTGTTTTATAACATTCTATCCAGCAAAGTGGAGAGACCTAAGCTCTTTCAGTTTTCACAAAAACAGTAACAAATAACTTCACAGAATCAATGTAAAAATAGATTCGAATACGACGAACAAGGAATTTATTTCTAAATATATATGATTAATTAGAGAGGATCAAAGGCAAATAATTTTAATTAATAATATGCTCTAAAGGAAGATATCTCCACTTATCTTCCTCTAAGAAAAATATAGTAAAAGAGACATTTTCTTGGAAGAAATAACAATGTTTTTAAAGTAGTCTTTTTCATTAGATAAATAGTTCCAAAGAAACACAGTGAACAGTTTTGCCATATTGTTTTGGGGTTTTTTGTTTTGGTTAGGTAAGAGTTTTACTCACAAGATAAGATTGATCCTTCTATTGTGTTTTATATCAGTGTTTGAAAGTCAAGTCTGTGAAGTGAAGAATGAGAGTCTAATACATTATTTATCATAGAATAATAGAATGATTTGTGCTGGAAGGGACCTTAAAGATCATCCAGTTCCAACCCCCCCCGCCATGGGCAGGGACACTTCCCACTAGATCAGGCTGCTCAAGGCCCCATCCAACCTGGCCTTGAACACTTCCAGGGAGGGGGCATTCACAATTTCCCTGGGCAACCAGTGCCAATGTCTCACCACGCTGATTGTGAAGAATTTCTTCCTAATGTCTAGTCTAAATCTTCCCCTTTCCAATTTACAGCCTGCATGTCCTGTCATGTCCTCCCCAGCTTTCTTGTACACCCCCTTCAGGTACTGGAAGGCTGCTATAAGTTCTCCTCAGAGCTGTCTCTTCTGCATATAGAACAACCCCAGTTCTCTCAGATTGTCCTCATAGCAGAGGGCTCCAACCCTCTGATCATTTTTGTGGTCTTCCTATGGACCCTTTCCAACAGCTCCATACCCTTCTTGTGTTGAGGATTCCAGAACTGGACACAGTGCTGCCCGTGGGGGTCTCACAAGAGTGGAGCAGAGGGGGAGAATCACCTCCCTTGACTTGCTGGCCACACTTGTTTTGATGCAGCCCAGGATATGTTTGGCCTTCTGGTCTGCGAGCACACATTGCTGGCTCATATTGAGCTTCTCATCAATGAGCATGTAGTAGAGGTGGTGCTGCAATAAAGTAAATAATGATCAGCATTTTTTGATATGATATGTATGGGATTTTTTATTATTATTTTATTTATTTTTAATTGACATTTCTAATATGGAGGGGGGTGGTTGTTGGTATTGGTCCTGGGTTTTTACCCCCTGAGGATTTAAAAATGCTAAATTATTAAATTATGATAAAATAAAAATTTCAGAAGAATTTTGTTCTAAGTAATACACAGCATAAATATTATTGTCTGCAAGAGATACTATGATAGCAGGATAATTCAGATTGGAATGGACCTCAGAGTATCCCTAGTCCAACATCCAGGGCAAAGTAGAGTCAACTATGGGATCAGACCAGGTTGCTTTATAGTATATCTAGTGTGCTCTTGAAAACATTCTAGAATGAAGACTGCATAACCTATCTAGTCAATTTTTTGTTCGCATTTTATTCTACATAATAAGTTATTAAATGTGTGTTATGACCTGAGCTATTCAAACTTGTCTGAGAAGGAAGAAGAGAATTTCTTTACAGTGGTATTATTTTATTAATATTTAAATTTTATAGGTATATTTTGATCTTGTTATTATCATTACAATGATTTGTATGTTGACATTTAAAGATGCAATAGAGAGGTTTTGGGAGCTTCTAATGCTCCTTAGAGTGTAATTTAAAGAAAACAGGGGAAAATCATGCATGTTAATTTCCTTGTGTTGTGGCTTGTTTACTTTTCTGTAGCGTGAAGATGACACATGCAAATGGCTGCCTTACAGTCTGTCCAGGCTGCCCAAAGGCCTAGTACTTTTAAGGACTAAGAATTCTAATATATTTTCCCAAAAGATAATCAAAAAAAAAGAACTTTACCTGAAAAAAAAATTATTTTTCAGAAAAAAAGAAAAAAAATAATTAGAAAAATTCAGGAAACTCTTAATCTTGCCATATAATAGTAACTTTGCAGTATTTTTTGGTTTTATTCTCACAGACAGATATAATTTTCTCCTAGTACTTCTCTTTGTTCTCTTCTCATAATTTTACACAGTCTTCTGCTACTCTGGCTGAACTGAATATTGGAAAAGACTTCCCTTGAAGAGCTTGAAGAAATTGTTTTTCAGGATCAAACAGTTCAGCTTGGACCCTATGCCCTTCAGGGAAGCTTCACAAGGCATTCTACCAAGGAGATTATTGAAGAAGGTCAAATTTCACTTCCTTGAAATCTAGCAGGTTTGATTCTGCTTGGTAACTGCACAAGAGATGTTAAAATTCACCACATCTCACTTGTTTCACATCCTTAATGAATTTTCCCTTGTTTGCAATTGTGAGGTCAAGAAGAACATCTTCCCTGTCTGCTTATTCATGTCAAACTACGTCATCTCCTCACCTTCCCAAACTGCATTCGTAAGAAACCTGTAACTATCCATTACAGCACCCAGTCAAGTGACTTAAATACAGGACCTATCTGCAGTTCCAAAGCAATCTCTGCAGCTGTATATGGACTTCTAATTCTTCATTTGCTTTTTCAGCTGTGTGTATTCATCTACAGGCAGAATGTATGGATAAAATCACTACATAACAGGAAGAAATACTCTAAGTTATGATGCACATTATACTTTTATTCCCACGAAAATAAACTTCAAAACATTATGTTTCCCTACAGTCAAGCATCAGCTACTGCATTAAAAATTACTCTTGGATAAATGTAACAGATATTTTTCTTGCCTGCATGTAGATTTTCATTTTTCCCCATCTCTCTATCTTTGCATATTTGGTTCAGAAAAGCATTAGACTAGACACTACAATTTCAGCCTGAACTGTACATTTATGCTAAATATGACAAATGCAGATTATTCTCAGGAAAAAAAACACCCATGCTGAGATTCTCAAGTTTTTAAAATTACATTTTACTGAAAACTATTGTAAAATTTTGTGGAAGCAGCAGTTGAGATGTATATTTTTTAGTTGATTAGGTGATGGAATAAGGGACTATAAATATAGTATCACTAAATATATTTTCCAACTTTTGTAGTATCATATATCACAACCCTATAGTTGCAAAGGTCTGATTTCTAATCAACATTTTTTAGCACTATTTTAGTAAATCTTTTTATTAAGATTACTGAAGATTTGTGCTTTTATTTCCCTCAGAAAACATCAATATTTAGAATCCTATATTTGGTTGAGAGTTTAAATGTAAAATAAATAATAAAATATCTGAACTTTTCTGTACTTTACGATGACCTATAAGAACACTAAATTGTACTTGACAATAGGGGCATGTGATGAGAACAAGTGATGACTTTGATTTATAGGTTCCCCTTTTCACCTTAATATTTCCACCCATCTTAAGGACAAGTTCATCTGTGAACAAGGTCAGTGACACAATTAAATAGGTAAAATATGATAAAGATTGATGTTGAAGAAGCATTTCTGATAAAATATATCACCATGCTGCAAGCTGATGCCAATCATGTAGAGAGAAAATTTTAAACTCTGTCAGTAGGGTATGACTGTGGCAAATCAGGGTTTTCCCATATTTTTACTTTCTGTCATTTTTTTGTTCCATTATGGAATATATGGTCTTTAAAACTTTCTTACAAAGCTTCCAGCTTATTTTTGTTATCCATTTGTGTATTTTCTACATAGAAGATTGGCAGCAAAGTTAACAAGCTCCCTATTACTCCTTCCCTTCTCTTTTATCACTCTTCTTTTTCTGCTAAGTGAAACAGAATAAAGATTTTTTTTTTTTCCTTTGACCAAAGGACACTCAATTCTGGCCAAAATTTACTGAAAAGAAAGATATATTTTTTTGCTGTTGTAACCAATACTCATGGTGTGGAGGGAGGCTCAGCAATGTTATTTGCTGTACCGAGTAAAACTGAGCAGAATGTTTTTCTTTAATACATGCAGATTAACAGAATGTTAGCGAAGTGGTTAATGTGTCAGGAATTATGCAGAAGTAATTTTAGCAGTGTGTTTTATTGCTTCTTCATTGTTTCAGGATGGTTACAATCTGACTTCTTCACAGAAAAGCGTGCAGCAAAGGAGAAGCCAGGCCAATGCTAGGAATTTACTGCCAACAGAGATGGAAACAGTAAAATAGGTTTTGAGACAGTCATGGTAAATCTCCTGTACCAGGAACAGATTACTGTATTTTTGCTATCTGGAGGAACTTCCATAGCCCTACGTGCATTGAAATCCTCTCACTAAAGACTATAATTCACCTAGTCTAAAAGGAGTGAAAAAATTATGACTCAGGAAAGTATAGTATTCATTATAATGCAGTACAGGCTGGAAGCCACCTATGTCCTTTCTGGCACTTGTTAGTAAAAAACAGTGTTCATGCAACCTCTAATCTGGTCCTACAACTAAACACTTATTAATAATTTAAGTGCAATAGGTACACACTTGAAGAACTTCCAAACATGTTTCTTCCATAAATAATTTCATTGTTATTCTCAAAGTGGAAGCAAAGTATAATAATGTTACAGTCTAATACTCTCTGACTAGATTCTTCTAGAATTCTGCATGAGAAAGGTGTAATGCTTAATATCAAATTAAGCACTACATATCAAATTTACTTATTTGAAGATATTGGATGTTACATGGTATTTTTTATTTGGCAGAGTGATACAAAATATGCTGACAACACAATAAAAATGTAAGTTTCACAAAATGTAGCAATTGCAGTAAACAGTTCAATCTCAACACCTATGTGGTTCCTATTACTAGTTACTCTCATGAGTCTGGGCATCCACAGTCACCGTGAAGGAATATGTAGGCTGAAGACAGCTCAAGCCTATTTGAAATTCTCTCTTTGAAATTCTTTTTGGTTTTGTTTAGGTTTTGTACTCTGTGTTGAACCGAGTCATTGTATGAACTTCCTCCGTGTTCCTCTGCCTAACTCAGGGAGACTTCCACACTTTTCTATTGAACTCACGGTAAAACATTTACATCAATAGATGATCCAATTAACTGTGATATAGTCAACTGATCCACCTATCTGACAGCCACTCTTTTCGGTCCACTGAGATAAAGTCAGCTTACCCTTCAACAACTATGTTCACTCACACCCAGACTTTAGAAAACCACTATTGAGTGAGTCAGTTTTCAGATTTGCTAGTTTTCAGATTTGCTTCTTCAATTTAGTACTAAAGATGTGTTTAAATTCTATTCTTTAACTCCAGCAAAATTCCTGATCTGTGTTTTAGCTGTATTTCATGAGCTGAGAAGTACAAATGCTTTCTTCGCTATTTCTGAAAAGCTCCTTGCTTAGCCATAAAAGGAGTGAACTCATAACTAATACTCACTGTTTATGGAAATATCAGCTTCCTATCACTACTTAGAAGCATTTGAAATTTGTATACATTCTATATACTTTTGATTTACCAGACAAATATCTCCTCCTAACTGTTTATATGTCACTACTAATTTGAAAATTCAAACAGATTTGTAAACAGTTTTGTTAGCACTCACTTACAGAGCTTTGCAGATGCATATGTCACAAATGTGAACAGATAAAACAGGGTCATTACCCAAGCAAATGGAACATCGCAGGACTTAAACAGAATTTTCCTCTTTTTTGTACACAAAAAATAACTGGATACGTGTTTTGCACACAGATAATACTTAACTTGCTCACAAGTCTAGCCCATTATTTCATTTTAGAGGAACAAACTAAAAAAGTTTTAATTTCTTGGGAGCTATTTTTTTGCCTCTGAAACAGATTCTGTGCATTGCCTTTTGAGAAATTAGTGTGTAAAGTTGCAAAGAAAGCTCGAATGAAGTAATTTAGAGATAGTAATTACCTCCAGATTATTGTTATTGTAGTTCTTACCACACACCATGAAGCAGAAAATAAGAGTCTCTGACTCATAGAACGCTTGAACGATATTGCAAACATTCCCCACAGTGAACCTCTATGTGTGTCACCTCATTGACAAAATTAGTAAACAGATAATAGCAATTATCTAAGCACGATTTAGGAAATAATGGCAATTTTAAAGGGGTATTTTTATCCATAAATGCATATTTAGGCATACCTATAACTGATGTCTTAACTATATTTCAGATAGAACTCTTTATAGGTTTACAATGCCTATGTATTTTTAGATGAAGAAAACTGCCTTAGAAGTTGGATCACCTTTAGCAGCTAGTACATTCCATATTTCAATGGTAATCTGAAGACTGCAAGTTCATTACAGTGAAAGATAATAGGTGTTAAATACACTGAGTGAATCAAGAAAAACATACAGAAAGAACCATCTTAATTAAAATTGTCCAAGTTTGTGGATAAAATCCAAATCAGATCAGTGTAAAAGTTCTGGAATATTTTAGTGCATTCTGTCTTCCCTTTCTCATTAGGAGAATTTGACCCTGAAGTACTGCACTCTTCACAAACAGTGAAGGATGAAATGATCTAAAATAACCTTGCCCTGTTATATCATTTTTATTTTTGATAATTTTCATTGAAATATTTTTAGAAATTGCATATTGGTATTTAAAAAGTTATAAAGATTTTATTTCATTTAGTGGAAAGAAAAGCAATGCAAAGGCAAAAGTATATTAAATGTAGCAGTAGCTGCCATTTTCTACTTGGTGTGAAACCTTTTTTTTATATTTTGATTCTTCCACCTTGTCATAACCAATACCTTTATTAATATTTTTTTGTGAAGAAGGGATGATATTCCTAATATCTCATCAGCGTAACCAATTTCAGTAAATTAACTATCTAATTAACTTAATCAGTGAATATCAGATACTCAGAGAAACAAGTTCTAAGCAATTAATACAAACATAAAAATAAACTGTAATTATTACACATTAATTCTCAAACCAAATACAACACTATACAGATCACCCTTTCCAGATGCATTCATTCAGAAATTTGATGTTGTACTGTGTTTCAGAGAAAGCTTCAGTATTTGTTTTCATTAGATATAAAGCAAAAAATGCCACCTTTTCAAGATACATTTTTTCAAGAGGAATTGCCAATAACATCATTTTGAAAACAGTCAGTCCTGTACAGCATTAGCTGCCTTCTTTCTGAACAGTTGTGAATCTCATGGCAATTGTTTTCTTGCCACCATTTCCCATTTTCTAATTTGGATTAGCAAATAGATTTAATATAATATGTCATGGCTAACTGACTTGAAATATAAAGATGAGAAATTTATAATGGAATATGTATCATGCCAAGTAAGACATACCTAAATATGTCATCCAGCTGATGTAGCATTGGTATTAGTATTAAACTGATGTAAAATTAAAAATCCAGATTTATTGTGACCACCTGCTGTCCTATTTGAACTAAGTTTTGGATTAATACAGCAGGAAAACAAATATTTTCATAACAAGCTCTCAGTATCTCAGTAGAAAATATTTATTCCGTGGAGATATATTTTCTTTTCAGAAAAAAAGGAAAGAAATTGCCATCAGATACTTCTTAATCAGATGTCTTCATGAGGAAATGCATTGGCTTTGCATGGCAAGGTTTTGGTATTTGGTGATTTACAGGGGTGGCTTCTGTGAGAAGCTGCTAGAAGTTTCCCCTGTATCTATAGATCCAATGCTAGCTATCCAAGACAGACCTGCCACTGGCCAAGGTCGAGTTGATCAGCGCAGGTGGTTGCACCTCTCGGATAACATGTTTGAGAAGGGGTATAAACTACTGTTCAACAGAAGCTGCAAGAGAGGAGTAAGAACATGTGAGAGAAACATCTATGCAGACAGCAGCCAGTGAAGAAGGAGAGGGAGAAGCTGCTTCAGGCACCAGAGCAGATTCCCCTGCAGCCCATAGTGAAAACAATGGTGAGGCAGGCTGTCCCCATGCAGTCCATGGAGGTTAACAATGGAGCAGTTATCCACTTTCAGACTGCGGAGTACCTCACACTGGAGCAGAAGAATGTGCTCAAAGGAGGTTGTGACCTCATGGAGACATCACACTGGAGCAGGCTTCTGACAGGATCTGTGACCCTGTGGAGAGAGAAGCCTACACTGGAGCAAATTTGCTGTCAGGGCTTATGACCCCATGAAGGACCCATGCTGCAGCAGTATGTTGCTGGTTAACTGCACCCTATGGAAAGAACCTCTGTTGGTAATTGCGGAGTGATATCTTCCTGTCCTTATCCTGAACTACAAACCTTCTATTTTCTTTCCATTGTCCAGCTGAAAAGTGGGAGTGATCGAGCAGTTTGGTAGGCACCTGATGACTAGACACTAAATTTGTTAAAAGCAGAAAAATTCTAACTGTGTGATTGTCAACTTATTTACACAGTCTTTTTTTTTTTTCCAAGACTGGTCAGTGACTGTGCTGTTGCAGGTTTCAGATAAGTATGTGTAATGATTCTACTGAGAATCTTTCAAAAAAGCTAAACCCAGAGACAGGCAGGAAGTGGAGACATCACTGAGAAGCACTGACTGCTTTCGCATTTCCCGTTTTCCCAGTTTTTCCCTCAGGTAGTTGTATAGTTTAGAGTTGTTTGAGTCATGAAGACCAGAGGCAGATCTAGGGTGCTAAATCCTCAAAGTCATACAGGTGTCTAATGCTACTTTTTCTTCCTAAAGTTTAAATTAAATCACTGTATGGTCAGTTACTTAAATATCAAGGTAAATATGGCATTGTCAGAACAGCTATTACAAGAACTGCAAAGGTACCATTCAGCCAACTGAGGCCTCTACCCTTTTTCTGTCCCCACTACTAAAGGAGGGAGGCTCCCTAAATTCCAACCAGCTTTTGAAAATTCTTGCTTGCGTACCTCATGATGTTTCAGAGTCCATAAAGTTCTTTTTTTTTCTTTTCCAGCCTTCCTGTGTCACCCTAGCTGAACTATACTCTTTGCACAAAGACACACCGGAGAAGCAATGGGCACAGGATATTGTTAATTGACTAAAATACTGATAATCAATTCAAGTCGAAATAATAGGAACACAGTGATTTTTCTGTAGTAGTAATAGCAGTGATAATGCCATTTAGTTCTTGGTTTCAACCACAGATGTTTCCACTGAATATTTGTGAAAGTGTAATTATTTCTTAAACACATATAAAAGAGCATTTAAAGATACTTAATTATTTTTTATAACATGTTGAAAGCATTAGAATAGCTATTACTGATGATTTTTTTTTCCTATGCTGTATTGATTAAACACGAGACAAATACTTATGGTTTACTTTCAATCTACCAGTAACATTACACCTCTCAGCACACGAGAAATGCTAGTCATCTTTGTATCTGGATCCATGTTAAGAACTTAATGGCTCAGCTGACATCTGACAAGTGGTGAAAACAAAATAAAGTGACCAGAGGTCTACAGTCCTATGTAGAGTATCTGATCTTACCAGCAATGACCAGTTCAATACACAGATAAAACCAGATGACTGTTAGGAAGATTTGCCGTACAACTTCAACATTTATTTATCTGTCTGTCTATCTATCTGTTTATCTATCTGTCTATTTAATGTAGACCTGATAAAACAGTATGTCAACACACAATATGCATACATACAGATCACATCAAAATGATTTATCAGTTTTAAAACAGATGAGGTCACAGGAAAAGCAAGTTTAACAGAATTAAATAAAAAAATACTTATAAAGAAAGTGTCTAGCACATGCAGTAACATTTAAAGCACTTTGGTGGTGGCACTCCTAGCATTCTAAATGTTCTTCACCTTCAATTTAAACAAAAAGTTGAGTTCTCTAGCAGATTTCTAAATTGCCCGTACTTCAACTTCATATAGTCTTCTTAGTATCTTTATTTCCAAAACCAGCACACACACCTGGCTTTATTTCCTTTGTTTTATTGAAATGACAGGTAATTTATTTATTTTATTAAAATTTTAGCTTGGGGTTATGAAATTGATCGTGTTAAATTTAAAATATTTCCATATATTTAGAAGTTCTTCCTCTACAGTAATATAAAAATTATCCATGAAAATAGAGATAGAAATACAGCAGATCTTTTGTAACATGAAAACATTACATAGATTTCAGCCTAGCTTTCCTACCTTATTCGAAGTCCAATTTACATGGGCTTTTGCAACTTTCTGCAGTTATAAAAGCTTCACAAGGTAGCTGCAGCTGGCTCAGAAGAAAGATTATTAAACTTAATAAGAGATTATTAATATTTTTAAATGTATATTTAATTTAATGTGTATTAAAAACATAATTACACAAAAAACAATCCTTGCTTTTTCCCTGCTGTAAGAATCAGTCAAACTCACACGTATATCATTGCCAAAATAAATTGTGCTAAATTTGAGGCAATAATACAGTGCAATATCTAAGTAAGTGGTCATTTGAATGACTCCTTTGGCAGATCAAGGCAAAAAAACCCAACCAAACAAAACAAAACAAAAAAACCAAACACAAATATGTTCTCTAAATTGTTCTGCAGAATTATATGCTGATTTAAATGAATTGCTATGCCATTACCAGCTTTGCAGTTGTCTTATTAACTATGTTAAGATGATGTAATGTGCTACATGCTGAGTTGCTAGTAAAGGACACATTGAGTGGAAATAATAAGTCTAGATTTCATACATAAAAATACCCAAGTAATATGAGAGCTAAAATTCTAGTACTTTCTAAAGAGGAATTTCAGGAATTTTCAGAAGTATCACTGCAGTTATTCCCCTCCATGTCTTTCCCCATAAAAGGACAGAACAACCAAGCAGTCTCCTCTATTGTATATATCCAGTCATATCTTTATTGAATTAATTAGATGTTTATGAACAGTAGTTCTTTAGGGAAGAGCGTGTTAATTTTGGTATGACAGTTATTTACTTTTGTTCTGTGTTTATGTACTTGGTGGGTGATAACAAATATTCCATTCTGCATTATCTCATTAGCTCAGCTTGCTGGAGAGCATTTTGATAAGGTAAACTAACAATGAAACTGAGCTTAAATTAAGATTTCTAACATAATGAAACTCAATATTCACAGCCTTATTCCACAGTTGAGATCTTGCACTCATTGTAATACAATTAAACTGAGGTAGGGAGAATATATTCATATGCTGTAGAATACTGAATATTCTCATGGAATTGTTTTTAAAACTGAGAAATCAAACTAGCAGTGAAACTGAGCTGACACTAGATATTACCTTAAATACAAATGCTTTCGAAGATATTTCTTTTAACATTGCACACAATATTGAATTTGCCAACCACAAGATTTTTTTAATGCATTATTAAGGAAAAAATAAAAAATAAAATGTAAAATAAGGTTATATTATGAATCTCACCTTCAAAAATGTACAGTCCGATAGGAGTGAGGCACCTGATATAGATTGACACTTGCTGGTGTGTACATAGTATCCAACAATGAACTCTGAGTATGATGGAGTTATTTCACACTGGTTATACATTTTATGGCCAATGTTCCATATGTTTTTGGGTTTGGTTTTTTTTTTTTAAATTCCAGTATGGGATTTAAGAGATTCATTTTTCTATTGCGGTGAGATGAATGATGTGTGATAATTTGGGATAATACCTTCGAGCCTAGAACAACCAAAACAGGCACAGAAATCCAGGGATCACTTCATGGCTAGGACTTTGGGGACAAAATTGCACATTTAAAATATGGTTATGAATGTGTTTAGACATTGATGTTTACGTGTGTGTGTGTGTATATATATATATGTATATACCCAAGAGGATGTTCCACTAATCCTTACTGTTCTCCTGCAATGCATGCGTTTGAAGAACAGAGACTTTGACAGTGAATTTGCTCTGTCACCACTTCAGGCTGAGCTAAATGTCTCGGTATTTATCTTATGCTTGTACTTATACAATGGCCAACATTATACTTAATCTACTGAAAAATATTAATTGACAGGCAAACTTAAATTTTATCCTGTGAATGTTAAGCCTAACACAAATACAATACAATGGGAAGTACCGTGATTATTCTAAAATATGTTTTGAGACTTAAAAACTGAAGATATTGACAAAAGTAAAGAAACAGATACATTGATATAGTGGCATACACACCCAGTACATGCTCACAAAGCCACTTTTTTACTGGTATTTCCTTCCTCCTGATTTACGTTCAAAGATTTACTGCAGCACTTACCATTGACATTATGTAGCTCCATTTTTTTATTTTTCCCTACCTTTGTGGTGAACAGCAGGTCTTCTATCTCTAAAGATGCAAATGGGAAGATTTATTAAATGCATATATATTTCTGTGTAAATAAAATTTTTGTGCAAATAAAAATTTTTGTGTAAATATTTTTGTGTAAATAAAAAAATCCTGTTCTGTTGTTTGGTACATCACACTCATAAGTTAGGATATAAAGGTCTGAAGGGTGAGTTTCTGTTACATCTTCTTTAACTAACATGTATTTGAAAATTTCACATTCGAGCTACAGTGGACAGTTTTTCTCATGGCAGTTGTGTTCTTTTCCAGACTACATATTCATAATAGCACTTGAAGATTAGGTCACAAAAATTGCATTAAATGTAGAAAAAATATCTGTCTCAGCCCCTAAGCAACACTCTGATCTCAGTCTCTGCATATAGATGCATTGTAGTATATGTTGCAATATATTTTCTTCAGACATAGGGAGAACAGACCAAACTATTTGAAAATTATAACAGGAAAAATAGATTTCAGGAAGCTTAGGATCGGTCATTAAATTACAGATACTGCAGGCTAGTTTGTATAACCAATTTAAGTGTCCTGTAGGGGGGAAAAATGTAAATACTTAGTAATATGAAAAAGAAGTCTTTTCTTCTCATGTAACAAACATGTTTTACTGTACTTTGAAAAAAAATAAATAATTCTTTTTATCTTGAATTCTGTTTTCCAATGTGATAAGTAGAGGAGTTTAGTACTGCAGTGAAAATAATTTAAGGTTTTATAGAACACAATACCCTTTAAGACAGTACTAATTAAATCCCACATGCCATAGCTTCATTTTTACTTCAGTGTAATAATTTAATTCACAAAGTCATCCAAAACACTGACTCATTTTCTTTTCCCAGTTCTGTAGCCAAACTCATGCCAATTCTGATTCCAACTAATGTACCTATTATTTGCAAGAGTTTGTCAATGGCAGATATTTCTTTCAAACAGCACCAGTAGGAGTCTCACATTCTGACTTTAGAGTGTTTTGGCAGTACCATAAAAACATGCAGTCATCAAATGTCATTGAGAATTATTCAGCTCTTGCCTTATATGTCAAGTAGTTTTCTTTGCCTTTGTTGCTGAGCATCCAGTAATTTTGTTGTCCTCTTATTAAAGTTTCTTCCTATGTGTATTTATTTACCCTTTCTGAGGCATTGGAGAGTTGAAAATGAAAAAATAAACAAAACCAGAGACACATTTTAAGACAGGCCAATTAAAGTATTGGAAGGTGTGAGTCTCATTTCCTCTGCAGGAGAAGAGAAAAGCCAGCCCTTAACAGTCTCTAAATCCAATGTACACGTGTTGTCAGTTTCTGTTTTGGAAATACAGTCTATGCTCAACAGAAATCCTGTTTTAGTAACTAACATTTCTATTACACAAAGCAACTACAGCTAAATCAAGGAAACCCTAACCAAGAATTGAGCCTGGTATGAGAAGTCAGTAGTAATGCAGAACTGTTGATCGTGGAACAAGACTCAGCACAGCTTGACCAGCAACAGTGTAAAAGAAATTTTACAGACAAATCTAGCTAACTAATTAGCAGATATTTTAAACAGATTGCAAAGAAAGTTTCAGTCAGATGAAACATAGTACACTTTTTCATCTGAATGACTGCTCTTTTAGAATATGACGGAATCATGTAGCTTTCCTTAGTGGTAAAATACAACTTTCTGTGTATTTATCCTATTACTCTCTTCACAGTGCAGAACAGGTAAGAACATAGGCATAAGAGGATTGTTTTATGGAGATTCATCTAACTTGTAGTATTTTCACAGTCACAATTCCAAACATGCTTTGCTCATATTGCTTGGTATTTGCATAGAAACAAAGAACTATGAGCAAAATATTCAGGATCATGTATATATACCTGGTTATTTTTTTCTTCTCTCCTGCCCATCAAAATATATTTTTTCTATATATTCTGAACACTTGTTCAGTGTTCAAGATATAAAACAAAACAAAAGAAAAACTTTGAAAAGGTACAGATAATGTTTTACTTAATTTCTTACATGAAGTTAGAATTCAATATGAAAAATGCAATTCTAATTATTCTCAAAGAGTCTGAAAAACTAATTGGAATCCTTTTGCTTCCATTTACATTCCATTTGTATTTAAATAAGAAAGGAAATAAAGGAGGTACATTACTGTTTAATGTTTTCCAAAAGACTAGAGATAGAATCCTGTCTACCATAAAAAATGGAAAAAAAAACTTTCTTAATGAAAAAAGAATTTGTTTTCAAGCATATGTATAGACAATCTGCTTTCCTTAGGGAAAAGCTTGTTAATTTTCTTTGCTATATTATTGAAGTGAAACAAGTTTGTTCACCTCTGAGGTGAGTAACAAGTAATAATTTTAGGAAACTTGCATTTATCTCTGTGCTGCAGCTCCAATCTCAAATTAACAAATCTTTCTCCAGACCTCTCACAAAGCATTCAAAGGTAACTGATGAGTTACTGAAAAGTATAGTGCAATTTTGGACTGTTTGAGCAGTTGTCTGCAGTATGAACCTTCATATAGGAGGTGGAATTAATGGCTAGAATGGATAAGTAGCCTTCATCATAATTCATGTCAGAAATTTAAATAGCAAATCCTTGACACTTTTGTTCACATCACACTACTGTCTCAAAATCTAGCCAAAGATAATGAGGGACATCAGCAGAGCTGTACAGAACCATGATTCTGGTGAAGCTGAAAAGGTAGCATCATCCTGGAAGCCTGTTGTACTAGTGAAATAATGTAATGTTTGTCAGGACAAGAAGGAGATAAATATATATCAGAAAATTTTATTTATCAGCTAAACTAGCATACAGGTTTTTAATAAAAGCTGTCAAGAAAAGATCTTTTGGTAACAACAGCTTTCTTGCCTTTTCATAAGTTTAATTCTGTTATTTTATTCTGTTATTTATACAGCTGGATACTTACCTACAGTTATCCCTGCAGTTATCAGGCATAGATGTGAATATTTTTTTCTGAATATTTAAAATATTTTCTACTTTATTTTTGGTAATTTGAAAAGTTATAGCCAAAAACGCTATTTGGGGAACTTCAGATCACGGTACTTTGCATTTTTATCAAGGCCTTATAATATTATGACTCTTTTATACACTCCTGGATAATTTGAACTGGATACCTTCCTTTTGTTAGCATGGTTAACTGACTGGGGGGGAGAACCCCACTCTGTTTATTTTCTCAATTAATCTGAATAAAAGAAATTTCAGAACCAACTCTTGTAGGAATTATGTGCTTCCTTATAACTTATCACCTATTTTTCTCTTCCTTTTCCGTTTAGAGGGCACTGCACTCTAGTTAGGGTTCCAAAACAGAAAAGAGCAGGCCCAGGATGCAAAGGCATGCACTTTTTTCAAGCTGAATTGTTTTTAATGTCGAACAGCTGTCCAGAAATAAAGTGTTCATCTTCTTTCAGTTAGCATTTAGCACTTGTAAAATGGATGGAGAAAGAAATTAAACTCTTTTTTTAAGTGGAAATATTTTTATGTAAGGTTTTAAAAAGTATAATGCAATCTTAATAGGAAAGTAAGGGTCCCGGGCTTTTCTGAATCAAACAATCCAGGATTTACTGAACTCCCACCTTAGAGTTCTGTCAGTGCCAGAAAAAGCAGATTTTTTTATCCATATTGGATAAAGGCAGGGGAGAACCTAACCTTAAAACTTCCCAGAATGTGGATAAATGGACTACTACACTCCTCTGTAATAAAGGTGAGAGAAGACCTTATGCTATAAGCAACTGATTGCTGGTAGTGCCACCCACTCATAACCATTAGAACTAAAAAATTGAAATAAATGTAAAAAAATTTTGATATCTGTAATTAAGACTGAATTGACAACAGATTTATCATTAGACCAGTGGAACTGAATTTTTCAGTATGGTAATAAGTCTGATGCACACAATACAAAATGATTCAGCATATTCATATTCTGTTAAAATAAGAAACATTACATATGTTTACTTAGGTTTCTTTAATGCCGTACACATATGCTAAAATAATTAATAAATTATAGGTTTTTTATTACTTTTTACTTAAACTCATTCTGTCAGTGAATTAATTGCAATTTTGACCTTGAGTATCCATCCACCTGAGAATGAGTCTATGGTATTTCCTTTCAAGAGATCTCAAAATAGAATTTAACATTTTGTTCCATACAATATTTCAAGAGTTGAGTACTAATTGCAGCTGAGAAAATTCAAATGAGTGAGGTTTTGTCTAAAACTGTCTTTTTAAATGATAAAATGTTTTAGAGCACAGTGATGGTATTCTAATAGACTGTTTATACTTTTCACTGCATGCCTAATTTATTTAATGAATGCAACATGTGTGTATTTAGGGAAGACAATATCTTGAGTAGATACATTTATTTTTCTATTAAGCATATTTAGTTTTCTTACACCTTCTGCGAAATATCCATTATTCAGTTTCCTCTGAAGAAAAATCTAAACATTTCCCCTATTTACAAAGACCTCAAGAGTATTAATAAAAAGTGAACTGTTCTCATGTTCTAAATAGTAAAAATATTGAGTGATTTCAACTGGAACAAAAGTTTCAGTCAATGCTTGAGAGGGCAAGTGGTGGAGTGCAAGGTAAGAAGAATGGGAATAGTGTTTTTTTTCTTCAAAAACTTTTAATCTTATTCTGTGAATGCAATTCCTAAAGGAATCTTCCTGTACATGTCAATAAAAATTGCACTGAATAGTCAGTCAGTGAGAGCTCAATATCAAAAGACATTATAGCAAAGAATTGGCTCTAGTGTTTTTATTCAATAATTATTTTTGGTTTTTAATCATGTGCTTCTTTTTAAAATCAGCTAGACATTTATAGGAGTAAATCTTTACAGCTGTTTAAGATATAAGCCTCAATGTGGAATTCTCTTTGTGAATCTCCCTTTCCACTTGCTATATAAATAGCTTGAAATAAGCATATGAATACTAAAGGAATATCACCAGAGATTAATCTGCACAGTTGGAGGTTCTTGATTTCCTTACTGATTTGTAAAATTGAAAATGGGTAAAATAAATAAATATTTTTTAGATACATTACTTCACCTTTTTTGACATTTTCCATGCTGATATAAGGAAGACTGACTATCTATCTATCTATCTATCTATCTATCTATCTATCTATCTATCTATCTATCTTGCCTGAAGACTAAATAATGGACTTTTTATTAACAGAAACAATTAATAAACAGCAGATTCCACCATTCCATTAACATGGTTCTCAAATGTGTCTTTAAATATGCTGCATCCAAAGAAAACCACTAAATGACAAAGAGCACTAGAGTGAAATGGATTTTAGTTTAGTCTCTGAAAAAAAAATCATACAGAATGCTTCATTTGTGACCAATATTTCCTTTTTGTGATGCATGACATAGAATCATACAATCACTAGGTTGGAAAAGACCTCCAGGTCATCGCGTCCAACCATTCCTATCAACCACTAAACCATGTCCCCAAGCACCTTATCCACCTATCTTTTGAATACCTCCAGGGATGGTGACTCAACCACATCTCTGGGCAGCCTGTTCCAGTGCCCAACAACCCTTTATGTGAATTTACTTTTTTTTCTGATGTCCAGCCTGAACCTCCTCTGGCACAGCTTGAGGCCAGTAATAATCAAAGGGCTTTTCCAGACCAGGGAGTTTCCTAGTAATGTGTCTAACCTAGGACTCAGGGAGGCAGCAGACTACCCTGTGGGGTGGATTTAGTTGGCATATGAGGCCCTTCCTTCCTCACAGAGGAGAATTGCTTGCAACAGTTACTCTCCTGCTTTTCTAAACAGAGGCTGTCATAACACACGGGGCTGTTTGACTCATCCTAGGCAACCCCCTGAATGGATCTCACTTAATAACTGGTGTAAGGGCACCTGAGGAGGTGAGGGAAGCCAGGAGGAGATTCATCTGCTGCCACAAGCAGGGACCTGTATCCATTCCCCCCATCACTTAGTCTCCTCACTCCACTTGGTGGCAAGATGGTAGGGGATCCTCTGCTTCTTGTGGAGCCTCCATTGGCCTCAACTAGCCCCAAGGATGGTAGGGTGTGGCTCCTTCAACCTACCTCCCTCTCACACTTCCTGATGCTCCTTTGCCTTTTCACTTCCTCCTTTAGCTCTGCCACCTGGTTGAGCAGGTCATTCACCTGGGCACACCAAAAAGAGCTGTTTTCTCTGCTGCTGTCCAGTACAAGTGACAGGCTGAGGCACTTCTTGTAGCCGGAAACATGGACAGCTGTATGCCTGTGGGGGAGGTCATCTAAGTAGTCACATTTCTTCTGGCAACGGCTTTCAGGTGAGTAGAAGCCATAACTATGTCCTCTTCTAGGAGGGCAATGATGACATGTTGAGTTACCCTCTAGAGCCACGAGGCAGACTGCACGTTTGCTTTTATGATTTTGCCACAGTTTGCTGCTTTAGGAAGAATCCCATGGTGTGATCCTCCCCTCTGGAGCCCTTCACCGTGTACTTGTTACCTCTTGGTACCTCTGTGTTCCGTTTGATTTCGCATATACTCTGACAGAAAATAACTAGCTGTCTTTTAAATTAGATCCTTTATGCATTCCTGATTCTAGTAAGGCTTAATACACAGAAATTCTGGAAATACAAGGTAAGTATATCTTGTAAATAAAGATAACAAGCTTGAAGGAAAAAAAAAAGGCTTAATTTTCCCATCTTCAGGTTTTTATGTAGTGAATAACAACACTGTTTATGTGAACAGGGTAATAATAATAGATGTTATGGTGGTGGGCAATTTAAAAGAAAGGCTTGAAATATGACGAAGCAGAAATACACTTCAATGGAGAAAGTGTAATACTGAAAAAACCCTGTAAGTCTGTAAAAATTAATAGAATATAAATTGCATTAAATTTAAAAGAATATAAAGGAAATGGTGATGCAAACAATGCGCAAAATAAAGTCTGAATAAAACCTAACTATAAATGTCTTCAATTTCATATCAAACTGAAAAGGGTATAAATGGGGTATTAGAAAATTCATTGCAGATGTAATTTCTGGATCCTGTTCCTACAAATAACTTTCTGTATTCTTGAGACTAAATACTGTTGTGTTGCTAAGATCCATCAACAAGTGTCTTATGATTCAAACAGATGTTCCTGTTTTTCAGGCCCATTGGTGCCAATACCCAGTGTAATTTTGCCCAGAGGAGTAAGGGAACTAATAGTGTATATCTGTAATATTAACTTCTAAGAAATGGTCCATCTATGCCAAAGATTTGCTTCAGAAAACACAGACTTTTATTCTACTTGGTTTTTTTTCCCCCTACAGTTCTCATCATAGATACTCCAAAAGACCTGTGAGTCACTTGAGTATAAATGGGATAAAATTAGTAATGGACTAGTTTGCATTATAGCTAATTCTCCAGAGACATAAAGCAAATCTAAAAAAGGTTATATATCATACATTTTTAGTTACAAACTTTTACAGCTTAAACACATTGGATTGCAAGCAAATCAAGGATCACTTACTTCCCTGAACCACCATAATCAAGGAATAAAATCCTATTTACTGCTTTTGCCACAAACATTAATGTAATACAAAATAAAATGTAATTATTCCAGCAATAAAAACTATTTTTATGGCTCTATTTTGTTAAAATGACTCCCTCTGAAAAGTAAAAATAGCTTGTTTTTCAACAATAAATAGATGGAGAAGGGATTCAGAACATGAGTGATTTGAAATAGTCAAGCTTAAGAAGAAAGATGACTGAGAATACGTAAGCAAGTTCCATGGTAGAAGTCATAAGAATAAAATCTTTGTGTTTGCAACTTGTGGTATCTGGAGGATATGGGGGTTTTTTTGAATGTTCTTTTGCTATTTATTACGAACTACAATTTTAGTTTGACCTGTAAAAGGCATTAAGCTTGCATTATTTTTGAAGAGTTTTTTAATGGAAGGGTGGAAGTTTTGTTTTTTGTAAATTTTGCTGGCAAAAGGTCAGGCCATTTCAATGTTTTTAAAAAACTAGCACACACCTCCTTCATGTCCTATAGAATTACTGTGCAATCCCTGTTCATGAGTTATATAGTCCTGTCATTTCTCAGATAAAATACAGCACATAACTTATGGATAGTGAACTCGTGTGTTCCAGATGTTGTACGTCTCCTGTGCATATGCTACTTAGAAAGCTTGTACATAAACTGAAAACCTAATGAATAAATATTTGTATCTTATTTACTGAAAATATATAGGGCATCTTCACAGAGAGCTCATTAAAGTACATCTGCATGAGACCTTTTCCATATGCTCAGTGAAGTTGACCTTTTTATGCTCAGGATTTCTAGATATTTGGAAACTTTAAATCTCTTCTGAACAGATTGACAGATGTTCAAAAATTCAAGGTTACAGGATACCTTGAATTCAACCTATATGCAAATTCCAAGTAGTAACTGAAGTTTTTAGAAGCAACATAATGCATAGCAATTCATGGTATTTGCTTTAGGAAAATGATTGAAGTCTAAAAAGTTTGATTAGGCCACTCTCTGAGATTTTCACATACACGTGCGCACACACACACGCACACACACATACATGTGTATATATATATAAATATCCTGTATGCAAAGAGGTGAGATGTAACCTTGATTAATAATTATGTATAGGGTCGTGACCAGACACTTTCTTTTTTAAGAATCATCCCGCTTCTTCAGTTCTTAAAAAAAAACCTCAGTCTTTAATGATATCTCTCTGTAAACTGATATATAATGGGTTAATGTCTAGTCCTTGTTTCAAATAAGATAACATATGCCGCAAAAAAAAATGGGATACTTCCTTAATTTTTTAGAATGAGTGTTTATTTTATTTTCTGTCCAAATGGTCACTTCTGTTTGTAAACAGAGTGGTTTCTTTTGGAGAAAAACTTGTATGATGGACATCTGTTATGATCTTAAGTTCTCAGAGAATGGAAGTAGGAACGATCTTAACATTCTTCTCGTAAAATATTAAAATATATTAGGGATTTCGTCCTTTTCTTCCAAAATTAGCAATCAAAAGAGGAACAGAGCACCTGAGAAGTGAAGAAACCTTCTATTTCTTGTGTTATTTTTTGTTCAGAAAACTCTTCTCGTGCAGGTTTGATTTGATGTAAATAAATATCTAGGAATTCACCTGAGCAACAGAAATTCTAGACCATCATATGAAATTTGCTCAGATAGCAGACATTAAAGGAGAGTAAGAGTCACTTTTTCTTCACTATTACTTCTACATTTAATAATAAAGAAGTCTTCCTGGCCATCTTTTGAAAATGGAAGAAATCATGTCCAGACAGGCCTTAAAAGGTTTATTGACAATTTAACGAACAAGACTTCAGCTGATAAGCAGTATGCATTCACAAGCAATTTAACTCTAAATCTGCGTTAGTCCTGGACTTCAGAGTGGAGAGGATTGGACAGGGCAATTACTGGCAAGCTTTGTAACATATCATGCTGCCTAAGTAACATAATTAAAGCACAATGAGCATGTTTCTTAAATATTTTTCCTATCTACACAGTCTCAGATGAAGTTCCATGTTTCTAATCTTCACTGGTAGTACTGCATTTTTAGAAAGCCTTAGGTCGTACAGAAGATGTGTGTTTTCTTTGATCTGGAGATCATTATATAACGGTGCAAGCAATCTAGAGAAGCTTCGTAGAGTCTGAGTGCCAAATAGTACTAAGCAATAGATGTTTCAAACCTCACTTGTTAAGGAGGGGCCTAATACCTGAAAATGGTCACTAAGAAGCAGTGAATTTTGAAAGGGAGTTCATATAGGATATTTACATAAGTATATTTTTCATAGTTTTTGTACTTCCTTTCCTAAACTGAGCACTAGTTATGTTATTTTTTTTTCTTCTTAGTGAAAACAATCAGTTTACACTGTTGTACCATGAATTGCCTTGTAAGGCTGAAGTGAGAGTCCACATTGTTCAATGAAGTTGCACTGGCTTATCATAAGTGCAAAAAAGGGGAGGATATGATGCCTCACATACAAATGTTTCAGAACCTGTAATTGTTTTTAAGTTTTGAAGGTGGTGGGACAGATAGTCAAAACCTAGGATTTTTACGCCTCAGGTAGATGAACCTAACAAACATTGTGTTTCTTAAAATACTAGTGTTGGCAGGTTGGATATTGATCAAAATTATCACTAGTCAAGATCTGCAAACTCATTCAGGATTTGGAACAGTGACATTCCAAAAACTGGAGATACTGGAGCAACCATGACAATAGACCACTGGCTGTCATCAGACTCAATATCTCTGGACCTTGTTTACAGATGTGGAAAAATCTGATTAAATCAACACATAAACTTTTTGAGGAGTGTTACCTTTATAAAATCACTGTAGTGTTGTGAGGTTGAATTCACTAGGCATTAAAATAACTAATTCCTAGGTATATACATAAAGACAATAATAAGTAAAATGCTGATCAAGCAAGAAGTCAGTAAAATAAGAGATGAGTTTGTGAAGAAGTAGATGTTGCTACATATAACATTTATAGCAATGAAAATGCTGTACATGCCTTGTTCACTCCTCACCTTGTCTTCCTCTTTTCTATATTTATCATCTTTCTTTGCTTTCCACGTGTAGGTAATGTATAAACATCTCTCCCTCTGGACCCCAAAATCAGGAGAAAATAAGTCCCCCAACAATCTCATATTCCTTCTGCCAAAGAAGACAAGGTGCTCTTCAGCCATTCTCCTATTCTTCAAGAAGACTGGTACCTTAGGCTCAGAGAGATACTAGAAAGCTGAACATAACATCAGGGAGAAAAAGACAGCTTTTGGAGACTTTTTGGATTAATGTGTGTATTAAAGTGTTTATATCCTTACAGCAATAAGAATAAGAAGAATAAGAAGTTTTTTATAGTAGACCAGTAAATCAGTAACGTATTAGTTCTGCATATTCGCTCCTAACAAAATTCTGACTGCTTTAACACAGCAGAGAGTGGAATGATACTGCAGTACTGGCTACTAACATGTAACTCTAAAGGAAAATATAATACTAAAAGAAGAGGAAGGGCATGAATGTCATATTAAAACATATCCCATTAGTGTTAGTGGGAACCATTTCTTCGATTAAATAAGCTTGCTATTTTAACCTAAGCTTTCTATATTACATGGTGTGACATGTTGCTGCTTAGCCTATCCACCATCTGTGGCTGAATTACTTTTCTCTTTGTGTGAGGTAGGTTGGAGCAGTATCAATAGTCTGAAAACTCCAAGTACAGTTTGAAACAAAGCAGTTTTTTTTAAGCAGTTATCAATCCATCAGACAGGTACATCAGGGATTCTGTGTAAAACCTATTTTAAGCTCTAAGTGTGACTGGCAGTTATGGAAAAAGTCTTGGAACACCTAACAACAAACTGGTATAAGGCACTTTAGAAGGAATTGATATTGTTCTTTGCTTATTCTCTTTCCTATGAAGTCTAGCCTGGCTTTTACCAATAGGGCCTATGCTGGGAGAGAGCAGTGATCACTCCACATTCAAGGCAATGAGTAAATCCTCAGGGGAGCTAAGGAACATATGTGAAAGCAATTGCTGTGACTCATTTTGAAAGGTTACAAAATGCATTCCCCTAACACCCTGTCATTCTCTGTTCTACCGACTAACATAAAAACAAGCATGGGACTCAGCTGCTCCCTTTCATACCCACCCCTCACTATTCACCTTATGCTTTCCACCCTTTCTGAACACATCAAAGCTTTGGAGTTTGTGACAGAGCTTTGCTTGAGGCAATTGCTGCTGGAAAGATTCCTGTATTCATGACTTGATAGGACTATATGTGTAATATCTTTACTCTGTGCAAAAAATATATTATGGACATGATTTGACAAACACATTTTTCAAATTAAGTGCACATGTACAAATACTAGTTATGTTGAGACTATATCAATTTAAAAATACGGAAAACATTACTTTTGTCTGTGACTAGAAATGTTGAGCAAGGAGACAATTCTTTGTCTTCATCTACTTTGTCAAAAAAACCCCTACACAGGTATTTCAACCACCCTGACATATGCTGGAAAAGTAGCTCGGCAAGCTGTAGGCAATCCAGGATACTCCTGAGTGCACTGAGGATAACTTCTTAGTCAACGTGATAGAGACCCCCACCTGTGGAGATGCAATACTGGACCAATACTGGTCACCAATACAAGGGAGCTCATCAGTGATTTTAGGATTGGAGGCAACCTGGCCTGCAGTGATCATGCATTGGTGGAGTTCAAGGTCCAGAGGGATATTGGACAGGTGAGGAGTATAGTCAGGACGCTAAATTTCAGGCAAGCAGACTTCCATCTCTTCAAATAATTACTTGGTAGGATCCCCTGGGACATGGTCCTCTGAGAAAAGGGAGTGGAACAGAGCTGGAAAATATTCAAGGACGCTTTTCATACAGCACAAGAGTGCTCAGTCCCCATATGTAGAGGATCAGGCAGGAAAGGGAAGAGACCATTGTGGCTGAGTTGAGTCTTGCTGGTTAAACTAAAGAAGAAGAGGGAACTGCACAGGCAGTGCAAGCAGGGACAGGTAACCTGGGACATGTATAGGGACACTGTCTGTTTGTGTAGGGTTGAGGTCAGGAAGGCCAAGGCACAACTAGAGATAAACTTGGCAAGGGAAGTAAAGACTAACAAGAAGGTCTTTTACAGGTATGTCAATCGAAAGAGGAAGGTCAAAGAGAACGTAATCCCAGTGAGGGTTGGGAATGGTGACCTCGTATGAACAGATGAGGAGAAGGCTGACGTACTCAACAAATTTTTTGCCTCCGTCTTCACCGATAACTGCTCGTCTCACCCGTCTTGGATCATGGGACAGTAAGATAGTGACCAGGGGGGTAAACCCTCTCCCACTCTAGAGGAGGATCAGGTTCATGACCACCTGAGGAACCTGAGCATTTATAAGTCTATGGGACCTGATGAGATGCCTCCCAGAGTCCTGAGGTAATTGGCAGATGTGGTTGCCAAGCCACTCTCCATGATATTCGAAAAGCAATCAAGAGAAGTCCCTGGTGACTTGAAGAAGAGTAACATTGTGCCCATTTTTGAAAAGGGTGGAAAAGATGACCCTGAGAAACATTGACCTGTCAGCCTCACCTCTGTGCCTGGGAAGATCATGGAAAAGATCTTCCTAGAAGCTATGCTAAAGCACGTGGAGGACATGGAGGTGATTAATGACAACCGGCATGGCTTTACCAGTGGCAAATCCCATACGACCAACTTAGTGGCTTTCTACGATGGCGTGACCGCAGCAGTGAACACAGGCAAACTGACGGATGTGATCTATCTAGACTTCTGTAAAGCTGTTGATGTGATCCCCCACAACATCCTTCTCTCTAAATTGGAGACATATGGATTTGATAGGTGGATGGTACAGTGGATAAGAAACTTATTGAAGTGTCATATTAAGAGAGTAGTGGTCAATGGCTCAAAGTCCAGACGCAGATCCGTGACAAGTGGTGTCCCTCAGGGGTCTGTACTTGGACCGATGCTGTTTAATATCTTACTAAGATAAATAGTATTCAAGGAGCTATGAGTGGTCCCAGATTTCAAAGCAGTATTCTTTACTCAGACAGTAAATACCACTCTTTGAATCTGACCTTCTTTCTGGTATCTTTCCTTGGCCCTCCAAAACCAGAACTTTGAAAGTCAGTACTTCTGGCTGAAACTGCAAGGTAAATAGATAAGGCAAATATAGATAAGGCAAATATAAAGATAATTTTTGTATCCTCACTAGTTGTTTTAAACAAGACTTATTTGGGATTAGCTTACTGTTTTCTTATTTACACTACATAATCCTGTGTTCTTTCATATTCATAAAACATGATTTTAGGCACATCATTGTGGTATGATGTTCTTTTCACAAATGTTATGACATTTATCCTCCAGCCTGATTTCTACTCTCTTCTCTCATTAACATTCCTGTTTGGCCAGCCTCCATATTCTTCTTATTATTCCTGTGCCAATTCAAGACACCTGGCCACAGTAACCTTCCAAATGGTTTAGGACATGGAATTCCCTAGGATTAGGATAATTTCAATATGCAGTAAAAGCTATGAATGTTTGGACAAATGCCTGGATTTATCATTAGGTTCCATTCTCATTTATAATTTTAAAAAGATAAACTTATTTTACCAAATGAGAAAGTATTTATTCAGGTTTGATTCTTCAAGGCACATATCTACTATTTTGCAGGAAGAGACACACAAACAGAAATAGAAGTGAGAGGCAAGAGCCGGAGCAACTCTAGAAGAAAAGAAATGTTGAAGAAAAGCAAAATAGCTACTCAGAGCAGGGCCAGAGCGAAAGGAGTTACCCCAAGCAGAGTTATCAAGGAGGTTGAGGATGAAGTACAACTGCAAAGGGACTGTAGCTGATGAAGGAACATGAGGGCAGGACAGTGGAATCCATAGTGCTGTGATCTCTTAACTCCCACACTGCCCGTTGACTTACCAAAGCAACTGGACATAATGTGTTGCAGGGAAATTGGAGACCGGGAAATGGGAATGGAAGGTATTTTGCCTAGATGTTTATTTGTTTATTTGTTATGTTTCAGTACCAGAATCGGTAACCAAAAGTTTTCTAATTGCTAATTAATTAAATCAATTGAAGCATCTTCAGTCATGGACTTGCCAAGCTGGTGAAGAGGGCTGTAAATTAAAACTCTCAGGAGAGGGAAATCTCAGTCCATCCCACTCCTACCAGTTTGATGCCAGTGCCAGCAACAGATGCCTGGAGAAGGATCGCGAGTCAGTGAGGAGAACATGTGAAGCACAAAGGAGTTCCAGCCACTTCAGCCAGTAAGTCAGCTTCACTGGGGGCCCAGCTTAAATGCCTCTATGCAAACACATGTAGCATGGGAAATAAAAAAGAGGAGTTAGAGACGTGAGCACACCTGCAGGATTATGATCTTATTGGTATCATGGAGACATGGTGGGGTGGTTCCTATGACTGCAGTCTCTGAATGGAAGAAACAGGTGCTTTAGGAAGGAGAAGAAAGGGTGATGAGGGAATGGGCATCATGCTCTATGTCAATGACCAACTGGAGTGCTTGGAACTCCACCTGGGCATGGATGAGGAGCTGACTGAAAACTTATGGGTCAGGGCTAAGGGGAGAAGAGGTTCAAGTGACGTTATAGGGGGGGTCTGGTACAGGCCACCCAACTACGAAGACCAAGTGGATGAGACCCCCTACAGACAGATAGGAGCGACCTCACTTTCACAGGCTTTGGTCATCATGGAGAACTTCACCTACCCTGATATCATTTAGAAGGACAACACAGCAGGACATAAGTGATCTAGGAATTCCTGGAATGCGTCAATCAACTTCCTCCACCACGTAATAGAGGAACTAACAAAGAGAAATTCTGTGCTGGACCTTGTTCTCACCAAAAATGAAGGGCTGGTGGGGAATATGAAGCTCAAGGGCAGCCTTGGCTACGGTGACCATGAAATGGTCAGGTCCAAGAACCTTAGGGCAGTGAGGAGAGGCTGCATCAAATACTACTCTGGACATCAAGAGAAAAGAATTTGGTCTCTTCAGGGATTTGTGTGGTAGAGTACAATGGGATGAAGACTTGGAAGAGATGGGGCCAAAAATCGGGTTAATATTCAAGGATAACCTCCTACAAGCTCAGAAGCAATACGCTCTAATTAGGTAGCCTTTTACAGTGGAGTTAGAGCGTTGGTGGATAATGGAAAAACAACTGAAGTAATCTCCTTGTACTTGAGCAAGGCATTTGACACTATTGTGTCAATGATGACACTATCTCATCAATTTAGAGACTATCTTGTCTCTAAATTGACAAGAAATGGATTTGATGGATGGACCACTCTGTGGATAAAGAATTAGCTGAATAGTCACACCTAAAGAGTTGCAGTCAACAGCTCAACACACTGGACTGAATGAATGTTATCCAGAGCAACTTTGATGAGCTTGAGAGGTGGGCCTGTGTAAGTGTAATGAAATTCAGATAGGCCAAGTGTGAATTCCTCCACCGAGACTGGGGCAACCCATAGTATCAACACAGGCTTAGGGATGAAGGAGTTGAGAGCTGTCCTGCAGAGAAAGTTTTGAGGATGCTTCTTGGTGAGAAACTGGATTTGACATGATAAAGTGCACTTGAAGCCCAGAAGACCAACTGTATCCTGGACTGCATCAAAAGAAGTGTGTTCAATGGGTCAAAAGAGGGGATTCTTCTTTGTTCTGGTGAGACCCCATTTGGAGTACTGCATCCAGCTCTGGAGTCTTTAGCACAGGAAAAATGCAGACTTGTTGGAGCAGGTCCTGAGGAGGGTCACAAAATTGATCAGATGGCTGGAACACCAGTTCTATGAAGACAGGATTAAAGAGTTGGGATTCTTCAGCATAGAGGAGAGAAGACTCTGGGGAAACCTCATAGCAGCATACCAGTGCCAAAAGGGCACCTACAATAAACATGGAGAGGGACCTTATGCAAGGACATTCAGTGATAGGGCAAAGGGTAATGGCTTTAAACTGAAAAGAGGTAGATTCAGACTAGGCATATGGAATAATTTCTTCATGAGGAGGGTGGTGAGGCACTGGAACAGATTGCCCAGAGAACTTATAGATGCCTCATCCCTGGAGGTGTTCAAGGCCACGTTGGATAAGGCTTTGAGAAACCTGAAGGTGTCCCTCATTAGTACAAATTATACAAATAACATATTGATGAATTCTGAAGAAATGGTTAACGTGCATAAAAGTAGATGATTAGATAAGAGGATATTTTAGGTAATTTATGTAATTGATATAAATGGAGTCACTGGCCATAATCCATAATTAAGCATGATTTTCATTTTTCGGCAATTTGCAATTTTAGTGTATAACACCCTCTCTGTCTTGTTTCCTGGGTAGCATTTATTTCTGCAAATTATAAACCTCCTCTTTCATTGTGGTATTATTTTTGAGTATTTAAAAATAACTCAGTTATTGAATTAAAAATATTTTTAAAAATAGACATTTCTAAAGATAGTAAAGTATTCTGCTGGTTGGAATGTAAAATAGACACTGTCAAAGATTAAAATTCTGTTGGTCAGAGTGTGCTTTTTCCACAAATGTACCTTGAAGTAACACAATAGACTCACAGACTCTTCAGAGAGTTACTTCAAAAGAAAGCAGGATTTTTTTACTCTAACTTGTGTTTATCTGGTGTTTATTCTAATCCTCTGTATTTATCCCATAAACCCATGCCTTCAGATAACTTGTTTGCAATGAGATGTTTTCTAATGTACTTAATCTATTTAATACCTGTATCCCGTTACCTTTGGATTTCTTTTAAATATTGTTTTAACTCTCTACTTTCTGAATATGTTAGCCTCTTTCTGTACTACTTTTTTAGTCTAAACTGACTAATCCCAAGTATTAACCCTAAGAAGTATTTTTACATACGTTTTCTGAGACAAAAGCAAAAACTATCAACAGATTATACAAATAACATTGCTTCTGAGAAACACTGATAAATAATAGGTTCTTCATGTGAATAAGCCCTATGATAAATATCTTGAGAAAAGGGTCAAGGAATCTCTTCATTAAAGTTAATAAAGCAGAATGATGCCAGGGAAATGCCCTTTAAGGTCAGCAGGACTACAGACTACATAGCCAAGAACATATTTCAACCTCAAATTTACCATACCTTGCTGTAATTGTTCTCTCTGCAGTTAATCTTGTATTTAGTGTCTGGAGTTGATGTATTTACTATTTACAGACTGTTGTTGTAGAGATTTCTAACAAAATATTTTACATTTCTGTTCTTCTTAGGAGTGATTAGAGGTGAACATCTGAACACTACACGAACTATGACACTATGACAGTCACTTTCAAAAATGTGTGAAGTGATATGGTAGCTGCAACAGCTTGCAGAGTTGACAAGCTAGTTTTGCTTACCTTTCTTCCTCTGGTGTGTCAAATAATACATAAAAAGTGCATACAGAAATATGTTAAAATATAAGTAGCAGACAAAGTATACCCTACATTTTCTTAGTTATCAAGGTACATAAGTTGAATGTAGTGCCTAATACGTAAGATGTACTGTTAAGTTGTTAAGAAAACCCAACAATCTAGTTGGGTCTACATGCATAAAAGCCTAGACAATTTGAGAGACTGACCACATGTGTACTCAAAAAGTGAGATATTTATATGTGTATATGTATATAAAATAGAAAATTATTTATATACATAATATATAAATGTGTATATTATGTATATAAATATATTTTTATATATTTATATTCACTGTTCACTTTTTTTCATCTCTGAATCTCTGTATGTTTCCTTCTCTTCTTTCTCTTTTCATTTGCAACTTCCACTTTCTCCTGGTTGTTAGACCATAGCTTATTTCTGTTGCATCAGAACACTTTAATATTCTCTATTCATTTTCAAAGCACTTACTAGAGCTCTCAACATGTTTATTAGCTTGTACGAACATGCTCCCTGCAGTTTAAAACCATGTTCAAATCTCTTCCAAAGAACATCTGAAAACTCCTGTCTCCAAGCACCATACTACAGAGATGTTCCCAGTGTGTCCTATACCTCAAAATTAAACCCTCTTCAGTACATCAAAAAGTGTTTTTCCCTTATTTCTTCACCTATTGTTGATGGTTTTATTGTTATTTTTATAGTTATTGTTATTATAATTGCTTTCTATGCTTATTCTACCAAAATATTCATTGTATTTTGTTTGAATTTACTAATAATTCTTGGCTATTATGAAACAATGTTTCATGAATGTGAGTTTGGTTTTTTTTAAAAAAAAGCAAACCTAAAAATGGACCATTCTTCAGTATGATACAGAATGTAACATCCCCCTTGCAGACTCAAACAGAGAATGAATAAGTGTCTATTTGGGATATTTGCTTCTTAATTATTAGGATTAGGTGTATGTATTTCACTGATATATCAATATGAAAATCCTTCTCCAAAGAAGGTTCACTTTTTGATTTGAGGTTTTTTTGTGTTTTGTTTTTTTTTTTTTCCTACCATGTCAGTACATTACAAATTCAGTTAATACTGTTGAAAGAAAACTGGAACAGACACAGAATTTCTATGTGAACCCATATTGATTTAAGACAGGAATATGGGTTAGCTGCCTTTTACCAAGACTGACTACTGATTCTCTGGGAGACAACAGGGTTTAATTCTTAGTCATTGAACAGCTTGTGCAATCATTTGCATCAAAACCTGTCTAGAACTAAACCTTTTCAAAACAGTATATCATACTATTCAAAGGGCAAGATGGTGGAAAAAAAAAATCAAGCCCAGCCTTTTAGTCTGGCAAACCCTTGAAATATTGCTTCATATAATTTCAAGGTTCTTTAACTGTTGCTCCACTGAGACATTCATAAAGTTAGATGTATACATTCTAGAGCCTTTGACAGAGCTGCACTGCCTTTACAGTTATTGGAGATCTTCCAAACCAATCTGTGACCTAGGGTAATAAGATTCAAACCTATGGCAAAAGAAGTTAATTCATTTCAATCTCTCAATAAATCATCTCATTGTAAGTGAATGTGAGCTTTCTTCTCCCGTTTACTGTATTAAGGTTTATTACTTTGTCATGCTTTACTATGCTTTACTTGGAAAGATTTTTACTGCCAAAGATAGAAAAGAAAATAATGCTATCTACGTAAGTATTAAATAAATTTGCTATACCATCAAAGAAGGAGTGGCATAAAATATATTTCAAATGGAGCTACAATGTGTGTATGTATTGAGGGGCAGGAATATCTAAACATGTAAAAGTAGAAGCTGAGAAAGAAAGAGTTCCACTTCTGTGAATATGAGGCCATCAGTGTGCTATAAGCAGATGCAAAGCCTTTCTTGGTGCTATAGATGAAGGAGTAAACACTGTAGCATGAAAATTATACAAACAAGGCTATTTCTCTCAAACATCTTACATAAAATATTCTCACATAAGTAGCAAAGAAAATAAATTTGGAATTTGCCTAGAAATTTTTGTCGCATTATGGGTGGGATACAGTAGAGCTCTCTTTGTGGCATCGCATGATCCAACAACAAATTGTGCTTCTCGTGCATGGGTTAAGATATTGTCTTCAAAGGAAAAAGGAGACATAAATAAAGAAATTTCTATCAGCTGTCATAAAATTCCATGCTGAAAACTGTATAAAAACACTCAAAATAGAAATCCACAGTTTGGTCCCAAACTAAGAGATTAAATGAGTGGTGTGTAGTGCTAGGCTGTCTATGCTGCAAAGAACAAACAAGATTTACAAGCATGATATAGACTCTTTAGGAAGGACAGGATAGCAAGATGAGGAGGGAGAGTTGCCCTTTATATGAGACAGCAGCTGGAGTGGATGCAGCTGAGTACATGGAGTTCCGTCTGGGGATAGATGAAGTACCAAATGAGAGTTTGTGGATTAGGATTAAGGACCAAAGCAATCTGACAATATAGAAGGTATCTGCTATAGACCACCTGACCAGGAAGAATAAGATCAGGCCCTCTACATATAGATAGGAGCAGACTCACTCTCACTTTCCCTGATCTTCATCAGGGACTTCAAACACCCTGACATCTGCTGGAGGGGTGATGCATCAGGACATAAGCATTCCAGGAGATTCCTGGAATTCATTGACAATAACTTCCTCCTCCAAGTCACAGAGGAATCAATAAGAAGAGGCGCTGCACTGAACCATATACTCAACAACCAGGAAAGGCTCATTGAGAATCTGAAGATTTAAGGTTCAAGTGACCATGAGATGGTGCAGTCCAGAATCCTGAGGGCATAGAGGAGGATGAAGAGCAAGCTCACAACCCTGGAGCTCAGGAGAGCAGACCTTGGCTTCTTCAGAGGTCTGCTTGGAGAAGTCCTATGGATAAGGCCCTGGAGGTAAGAGGAGTCCAACATATGTGATTGATATTCAAGCATCACCTCCTTCAGGCAAAAGACAGTTCCACTCCAATTAATATCGAGTGTGGGGAAAAAAGCCAGGAAGCCTGGGGGCATGAACAGATAGCTCCTAGCAAAACTCAAACACAAAGAGGAAGCACAGAGGATGGAAACAAGGATGAGTAACCTGAGAAGAATACAGAAACTTTTTCTGAGCATCCAGGAACGGTGTTAGGAAAAGTAAAGCCCAAATGGAATTTATTCTGGGCAGGGATATCAAAAACACCAAGAAAGGCCTCTTTAAGTACCTAGGCAGCAAAAGGAAGACTATGGAAAATGCAGGCCCATGACTTAATGAGATGGGGAACATGATTACACAGGACATGGAAAAGATTGAGGTACTGAGTGCTTGTTTTCCTTTTTATTAGTAAGACCAGCCTTCAAAAATTCCAGATCCTGAAAATGAAGGGGAAAGGATAGAATATGGAAAATGTACCCTTGATGGAAGAGGATAAGTTATGGCAGTACTTAAGCCAACTGAACTTCCATAAATCCATGGATCCTGATGGGATGCACCTAGGAGTGCTGAGGAAGCTAGCATATGTTTTTGTAAGCCCAATCTCAGTAATCTTAGATCAGTCAGGGCAACCCTGAGAAGTGTTTGAAGACTGGAGGAAAACAAATGTCACCTCCATCTTCAAGGACAAGAAGGAGAACCCAGGGAACAACAGACTAGTCAGCCTCACTTTGAATCCCAGGAAGGTGATGTAGTATCTGAAAAATATTAGAAGAAGAAAACCATCAGGAGAACCAGAATATGAAATAACTGGTTTAGTAGATGAGTGCCTATGTGGACTTCAGTAAGGTCTTTGAAACTGTCTCCCATAAGATTCTCATGGAGAATCTCCTGATTCTGGATGAACAGGCAGTGAGGTGAGTTGAAAACGATTTGGATGACTAGGCCTGGAGGAAAGTGATTAGCAACACAAGGTCTAGTTGGAGGCCAGTACTTAGTAGTGCATCCTAGAATGCACTCAAAGTCCTGCATCTTGAAAGTAACAACCCCAGGTACCGATATATGATGGAGGCATTCCAACTGGAAACCAGCTTGGCAGAAAAGGACTTGAGGAACCCAAGGGGTGCAAAGATGGCCACATGCTAACCGTGGGCCCTGTCTGTAAAAAAGGCTTATGGTATTCTGTGCTGCATTAGACAAACTACAGCCAGTAGGTTAAGGGAGGAGGTTCCTTTTCCTTTACTCAGGACTAGTGAGCCCACATCTTGAGTAGTGAGTCCAGTTTTGAGCTCCTTAGCACAAAAGAGACACGGATATACTGGAAAGAGTCCAACAAATAGTGACAGTGGTGATTAAGGGACTGGACCACCTCCTCTATGAGGAAAGGCTGAGAATGGTGGGACTGTTCAGCCCAGCAAATAAAAGTCTCAGGAGAGATCTGGTGAGTGAAGGTAGTCATATAGGGTGATAAGGTCTTCCCTCAGCATCCTCTTCTCCAGACTAAACAATCCCAGTTCCCTCAGCCACTCCTCATAAGACCCTTGTGCTCCAGACCCCTCACCAGCTTTATTCCTCTTCTCTTGGACACGCTCCAGCACCTCAAAGCACTTCTTGTATTGAGGGGCTCAAAACTGAACACAGAATTTGAGATCTGGCCTCAACAGCATCAAGTACAATCACTTCCCTGGTCCTGCTGGTCACACTGTTTCTGGTATAAGTGAGGATGCTATTAGCCATCTTGGCTACCTAGACACACTGCTGGCTTATGTTCAGCCAGTTATCAACTACCACTCCCAGGCCCTGTTCCACTAGGCATCGCTCCAGACTCTCTTCCCCAAGTCTAAAGCATTGCAAGAGGCTGTTGTGACCAAAATGCAGAACTGAGCACTTGGCCTTGTTGAATCTAATAGAGTTGGTTTCGGCCCATCAATCCAGCCTGTCCAGGTCCTTCAGCAGAATTTTCCTATGTTCAAGCATGTCAACACTCCTACCCCATTTGGTGTCTTCTGCAAAGGTACTTGAGGGACAACTCAATTCCCTCATCCAGATCATCGACAAAGACGTTAAACAAGATGGGCCCCAACACGGAGTATTGGAGAACAACTGGATTTCACTCCATTCATCACAACTCTCTGGGCTCTGCCATCCAGGCATTTTTTAACCAATGTACACCTCTCTAAGCCATGAGCCAACAGATTCTTTAGGAGAATGCTGTGTTAGAGAATTCTCTCTCTCTTTCTCTCTCTCTCCTTCTCTTTATCTTTTTCTCACTTTCTTTCCCTTTCTTTCTTTCTCTCTCTCTCTTTCTTTCTTTCTTTCTTTCTTTCTTTCTTTCTTTCTTTCTTTCTTTCTTTCTTTCTTTCTTTTCTTTCTTTTCTTTCTTTTCTTTCTTCTACTGATCTTTGTTTATTGAAGTGATATTGTAAATAAAGTGAGCAAGGAGTCATCTAAAGAAACTGAGCAGGAGTCATCTTACCAAATTAAACAATTGTGCCTGGGCTAGTCAGCATAAATTTCTTTAACCAGTGATGAGGAAAGAGGAAAAATAATGGTGACAACAACAAAATATATGACACCATTTCAATTTGAAAGTACAAAGTAACGTTTTTTGCAAAATATAAATATTATGGAAACAGTTTCCTAGTACTAAAATATCCAAAAATATCTTAAGATACATATTTCAAAATAATTACAATATGATAATTACATTCAAATGCAAGTTTTTGTCTGCCACCCCATCTCCACAGGTAGAAATCTGTTTCACTGATTCCACATTTTGTTATACTTGTTATCTGACTGTCCATCGAAGTTATATATTGACTTTAGTTTATGCAAAATGCAAAAATTATCTTTCTCTAGATATCTCAATATTTATCACAGTCAGTATCAATTTAAAAAGCACAAACTTTGAACAGAAACAATATGTCAGCTTCAGCAACACCATGCAGAATTTTGGTAAATAATGTCAGCTTCAGCAACACCATGCAGGATTTTTGTATATATTTTCTCTTTGATATATTAACAAATAGGGAACTTTGTCCTAAGAAAAATCACTGCTTATAAGCAACATACTGAAAAACCTTTACATTAAAGAAAGCAATTCAGCTTCTGCAGAATTATATTATAAGTATTTTCTATTTGCATGTGTTAAATCCTTCCCTAATCTACTATAATTTTCAAATAAGATGAGATGATCCACAATAATGAATAATCATAATTAACTAGCTAAGAAGCATGCCTCACCTCACTTTCTTTACACTGTTATCAACGTCACTATCAGTTCTCTGCACATGGAGACTATTATAACAGCTGTCACAGAATTAAATGAAATCTATCTGGCAACATCTGGCTCCTCAGAAGAAAATATGAATAATATCACCAGCTCTCCCTATCTCTGCCTGCTGTATTCTAATTATGATGTACCATAGGACATCAGCATGCTGTAGACTTGGTGATTAACCCAGGGCAGCTGAGAAATAGGCCTGGTGAGATGAGCCAGGCACATACATCAGCTCAATCAATTATCTTTTTTTCTCAAGGCTCTTAAATATAGCAGTGACCTTGTGATGGGAAACAGTAAGTTACACTTGAACCCATTTAGGAGGTCAGACATTTCTCAATATATTACAGGAGCTAAATGCTTGGGTTTGAGTTCAGATATACAGAAAAAGGACAATTATATATATGTATTTATAATATCCATATTGTGTACATATATGCATGCAGACACACATACACATTATGGAAACTTTTATTTTTTAACACAAGTGTAAGCCCTCAGCTTATTCACCTTCTCTTTTCTCAACTAACATAGGCAGCCTTTCCTCCCTTGTCTGGTTCTTATTTTGATTAAGTCTCTGTCTGTGGGTATTGAAGCAATACAGAAAATAATATTTCAGTACAGTGACAAGAAAATAAAGCAAAAAAATTTCAATATTATTTCAAGTCTTCATAAATAAGTGTGGACACATAACAAAACCTCAATTTTAAAGTATACTTACATGTATTGCCTTGTGTTTCAGGAAACTGTAGAGCTCATTTATTTCAGATTGCAAACACATCCAGTTCCTTGCCTGAAATGTTCATTCAAGCAGTTATCACTACAGAGCAATTGAAATAACGATCCCAGATTTATTCAGCTAGCATTCTATAGTGCCTACACTAAATTAAGCAATTCAGTGCAGTCAGAAACTCATCCATTGTCCTATTTGGTATCATTTGCAAACCCATTGTGCTATCAAAGCAGTTATAATGGAACAGGGAATCTACATCTTAACATAGTTTCCTATACTACTTATTTTAAAGACAAAGTAAGAAACATTGATCATAATTAAGACAATGAGTAAACAAGAAGAATGAATCAAAGCCATTAAAATGAATAAAGGGAAAAGAATTATTTTCACAAGAGAAGTAAAAAAACCCATGCTATCTGAAATGAATTATTGAGGGGAAGAAAAAAACATTGAAATGTTTCCACTATGAGCAGGGTTTTTTATGTTAATCCAAGACACAATATTAATCTTTAATTATTACAGTGGATTAATTGTTATAGAATGTAATGATTTTCTAGTTCCAGATGTTTCCGCAACCAGTTTTGTTAATATAAATATTGAATTACAACTTCAAGTCTTTGTAAATACAATGATTTTCTTTTCCTTAATTTATTTACTTATATATTTACATTATATGAGAGGTTTTTTCACACCCATATTGAAAGGCAACCTTTACTGGAATCAAAAGGTTTACCTCAGTATTTAATGGGCATAATGAACATGTTCAGTATTAAAGCCATACTTTTTTATTTGCTTCTGTATGTCATGAGGTACACACTACTGTTATTTCCATTGCAAACAGGCCAGATGCAGTAAGGGGCCTTGTTACCTGCAAGTGAGGAACTACCACAACAATATTCTAAAATCCTGGCAAGGAATCCAAAATCCAGAGTAGCTGATGAAAACCAAAGTTTAAAAATATTATTCACTAAACACACCAGCTTGTGTACTGCCTTAGCCATGAGTACAAGTGAAAATCTAAAAAAAACTCTCAGACCTAGAAACTCATCACTAATGACCAAAAAGTTTTCGACAATGAGATGCCTTTCAAATTGCATGGAATTTTGTGAAATATTAATTTCCACTACTGCTATCACTTCCAGGCAATCAAGCTACATCAGAAATTTGAGCAGTTGAAGTCCTTTTTTCACTCTACACGCTCTGGACTACAATGAAATTTGATAATTCCAAGGGTCTGAAAAAGTGTTGTTATTTAAGAATTCAGATAAATTACCGTTAGCTTCCATGACTGGCTATAAGCCTTTGTATCACTGAAGACGTTTGCTTTGTATCTGTTCTGTTGTAGACAGAGAATAAAGCCTTCTGAGTTTTTCCCCGATTACACTGTTTAGAACATGGGAAAATAGAATTCCTGAAGACATATATGAAGTTGTATAGAAAAATATAGAGCTTTTTTTCTTGACAAGTTAATATCTGATATCAAGAATATTAACCTGCCTTGGACTGCAACTTTATCACATATTCACCAATTTGCAACACAAATCTAAATTACAATTATGTTTCACCTAGAAAGCTTTCCTTGTGAGTTCCTGTCTTCTTACGCATTAGAAGAGATAACCAACATACCTTACTGTCCTTATTGTCAAGTAAACATCTGTTGAATAAAAAGTGCCTAATAGTTGTCTGAAAGAACGCATGCAAATGCACATGCAAAATTACTTTCCAGAAAATTTGCTTCTGTAATATTCCACTCATTACAATGTAAGTCTCATGTAGGAGGATAACACTCTTTCAGGGGGTTGATTCTAGAAAACAATTTTAAAATTAAATCAGAGTTAATGAATAGGCAGAAATATAATATGACTGTACCCAGAAATTGAATCTGAAAAAGACCTAGTTTGTTAATTTAAGAATCAGGAGAAACCCCTCCAAATAATGTTATACTTTCAACGCAAAACTGTGACGAGGGCTTGAACTTTTGAAGGCTTTTGAAGGTCCTGCTCTTGGGGCACAACAACCCTATGCAGTGCTACAGAGTAGGAGAAGTCTGGCTAGAAAGCTGCCTGGAGGAGAGGGACCTGAGGGTGTTGGTTGACAGCTGACTGAACATGAGTCAGCAGTGTGCCTAGGTGGCCAAGAAGGCCAATGGCACCTTGGCTTGTATCAGAAATGGTGTGACCAGCAGGTCCAGGGAGGTTATTCTCCCTCTGTACTCGGCACTGGTGAGACCGCTCCTTGAATCCTGTGTTCAGTTCTGGGCCCCTCACCACAAGAAGGATGTTGAGGCTCTGGAGTGAGTCCAGAGAAGAGTGACAAAACTGGTGAAGGGGCTGGAGAACAGGCCTTATGAGGAGCGGCTGAGAGAGCTGGGAGAAGAGGAGGCTGAGGGGAGACCTCATTGCTCTCTATAGCTACCTGAAAGGAGGTTGTAGAGAGGAGGGTGCTGGTCTCTTCTCCCAAGTGACAGGGGACAGGACGAGAGGGAATGGCCTCAAGCTCCGCCAGGGGAGATTTAGGCTGGATATTAGGAAAAAAATTTTCACAAAAAAGGGTCATTGGGCACTGGAACAGGCTACCCAGGGAGGTGGTTGATTCACCTTCCCTGGAGGTGTTTAAAGTATGGGTGGATGAGGTGCTGAGGGGCATGGTTTAGTGTTTGATAGGAATGGTTGGATTGGATGATCCGGTGGGTCTCTTACAACCTGGTTATTCTATGATTCTATGATTCTATGATTTTATTCTCTGTTGAATTAAGTAATATAATACAGGATGAATCAGCTAATCATAGTCTTGTGTTTCATTTAAAGTGAAAAATACGGCAAGAGTTTTGCTACAGAGAGACTCTTTGTGAAAAGAATAACAAATTTTGTTTTTCTCAGTTCTTTCTAGCTGTACAACAAAAAAACTAACAAAATTCAATATGAGCCTTTAGTTAGGAAAAGCACAGCTTGAGTTTGTTGAAAAGCTCTTATATTTATATCTGATCAGCAGTATAGTTTTCTGGTTTGTGATCACAAGATTTTTCTCTGTCTCACTTTTTTAGTGAAAAGCCCTGCTGTTTACTTCCCACATATGGAAAGTGTTATGTCCCCCTAGGCTATAATATTAAACATCCTGACACAAACTTGTTTCAGTTCCCTTGATGGTGCTTTAGACTGAAATAGGCTTATTGGGTTTCCTCCAATCTTCAGTAACATAATGTCTTTGAGCTTTTTCCACGTGGCATAATTAACATCTAAATTTTTTAAAGAAAAGTGGCATGCCAAAAGTGGAATTTTAATTTATGAAAAATAATAAAGCATTGTTTAAGATTTAATGAAACAGTATCACCAGTGTTAATACATCCCTTACTAAATGAACTCTGCTATTTATCCTGTTGAAGATACTATCATTTTAATAAATCAGAAATCTTTTCAGGAATGGCACAAATCCTTCAAAAAAATAAAGCAGTCTATATGTTTTATTTTATATCTGTTTTCCATAGGGTATCATCTTATTCAATACATGTGAGTTGAATCTACCAAGAACAAAAGCTCAGGAAAAATAAATAAAAAGAAGCTTTAAGTTGAAAGATGCAGAAATAAATGTAATGGAAAGCCTCAATTTTATTAAATTATGAAAAGGATGATGTGTCCCTCTCTTTTCCCCCAGCTGCCTCTTATGACATACAACAATGTAAAAGGCAAAACAAGAATAAGGTATATACTCTAAGGAGCAATGCAAGGCTGACGTTATTTAGCAAGCCTAAATGGTATTTGAATCCCTTGTTCTCAGTGGCCTTGTTCTCCAAGTGACAAGGCTAATCATCTGAAGTCAGATGAATTGTCCGTGTTTGCATAAAACTGCACGTATCACCCAGAACTCATTGAGTTCAGGAGAAACTATTTTGATGACTCAAATTGGTCCTTTGGCTTAGAGTTGGGTATTGATTTCAGCTGACACCTGTTCTTCCTGCATTTCTTCCTCATATTCTTCCTCACATTTCCAGTACCTTATTGCCATGGCCACCCATGCAATCAATGACAGAGTATCCTTGCAGCAGCTTTGTAGTCTTCAGGAATAAGTTACAGAAAATATGTATATTATCAATAAATATGCAACTCCTGATAGTTTCCAGAGATCTGAATCCTGGGATCTTGCTTGGTTACGTTTATTATAAATAGTGGTAGATATTTTTGCAATAAGTTTAAAGAGTCTACTACTTTTGTACAATCACAGATTTTTCCTAAGGTCACATTTGCAAATGGAGGTCATATTTTCACTTCCAAATAAATTAATATGAAATTGTGAAAATTTCCACTGCTTCTACAGCAGTAACCTTTACAGAGGGCACATATTTATTTGAAGTTTATGTACTGCACTCTGTTTAGAAAGGTACCATCTGCAGGAGAAAATAAGATTTCTTTTTCACTTGTGTTGTCTGCCGTAATGGTAGTAGTAGAATTTTCTGGAAGAAGGAGGAAATGGTTCAGAGAAAGAGTATGCCTAGTGGAAGAAAATGCTGGAAGGCAGGATGATGAAAACTGAAACAGAGAAAGCAAGAAAGGAATCTTAGCAAGTGCATAAACTGATAAATTTCCAACAAGAGTAGAAATGCAGACCTCCAGTGTAACTTTAAGAGATAAATTGGTTTAGAAGATCTTTTGTGTCTGTTCTGTTCTTATGCTGAATTAGCTCTGATATCTTAATTTGTGTTTTAAATTAGAAATAGCTGTAGATTAGTGTAAAGATCAACTTCTTAATCTGTATTTTGTCTGCATGTCTTAAACACTGCCTGGCCTCAAGGCTGTGTGTGCTTGGGGCTTTTTGCAGTTTAGTAGCAGCAGAGGAGAGAGAGGAAGGTGCAAGAATAGGTGCTGCTCCCCCTCCTCCCACACACCTTGTGCTGAAGAGGTGGGAGTACTCCTGACTGTACATGCATGCCCAAAGAGTTCACCCACAGGTTATTTCCAGCAAGGGTCTATTGAACTGCCAGCAAATGCCAGATCCTCCAGCCTCAGTTCAAAATCTTTCACAGAGGAACTTCTGCACATACCCCAGTTTGAGAACTTTCAGCACATTGAAACAACACAGGCATAGTGAGACCATATGGACAATGTTACCTGAGGAAACCATTGTTAGACTCCATGGAGGTGGTGATTATCTGTATATCATATTTCTGTTTTCCCTGCTCCTTCTCTTCTTTTTCTCTCTCTCTGCCTTATTCTCTCCTTATCCTCTCCTTTTATTCTACCATACCATTTTCCTTTCTTTGCAACATTCGGGTAAATTTGATCATATCCAAGTTCTTGCTTTAAACTGTGTGTATCTTTGACCATGTTCGAAGTACAGATTGGGTATGTTTTGTTACTTCGACTGTGTTCAAAGTAAATATTGGGTTTTGAATGTACCTTGGGAGTGATTCATCATCACTCAGAACTGCTGTGCAAATATACAAAAAAAATCTACCTCCCATCCATCCTGCTGAGCCTATTGGTCAGGGTCCAGACTTAGCAATTTGTTGGTTGGTTGGTTTGTGTTTGGTTTATTTTATGTGTGTATGTGAACTGAGCTCTATAAGAAAAAGGTACAAAAAGGTCTACTTAACAATCTAGCCAACTCAGAGTTTATCTGATAATGAAACTATTATCATTTACTCCCTTACAGTTGATTTGTTCACATGATCCTTATGGACTTAAGAAATTTTTAAGGCAATTGCAACCTTGCAAAAATTATCATCTTCAAATATGCTAAAAAACATAGACATTTAAGGAAAAGATGTGTTGTCATATGATTCTAGCAGCCTTCCAGTACTTGAAGGGGTCCTACAAGAAAGCTGGGAAGGGCCCTTTACAAGGGCATGTAGTGATAGGATGAGGGGGAATGGCTTTAAATTGGGAGGGGGAAGAAACTCTTCATGATGAGGGTGGTGAGACATTGGCATGGGTTGCCATGAGCAACCTGTGGTTTCCCCGCTCTGGAAATGTTAATGACCAAGTTGGTTTGGGCATTAAACACCCTGGTCTAGTGGGAGGTGACTCTGCAGCAGGGATGGAATTACATGATCTACCAATCCATTCTATGACTCTGTGTTGGTAAAACTCAGCCATTAATGTATAACTAAGAATCTTAGGAACAGATGAGTTAAAATGGATCCTCATTGAGTTGTCACTGCTAAATCACTCCTTATGCATATCTGATCTACATCACTACACGGATGTACTATGTTATTTAAAAGCCTAGATCATTTCTTTGCTAGTTTCATCACCTCAGCTTAGGGAGTCCTCTGAAATACAGCTGCAAGTAACCAGTGTTATTAAGCTGCTATATGCATAGATGTGCACTTGGGTGTTATTGTTCTAGGTTACCAATACTCTTGTAGCTAGACATCACTTCCTCACAATTCTAACATTGTCTTCCATTATCAGAGCCCTGCTAATGTTTACTGGAAACACTGTACCTCCATCTCAGTGCCTGTTCCTTGGTCTGCTGAAACAGAAGGATAAACAATAAACATTTTTACTGGGCATTGGGACATAATAAATGTCTGTCAAAGAGAAGAGCCAACTCTAGTGTTAGTCCCATTATCTTAAGGTTTTATTAACCTATGTTGTCTGTTTTCCAGATATATCAATATTATTTCTTGAAAAGAGAAAAAAGAGATTCCTGTCCCACCCCCCCATTATTTTTTCTAAGTCACCTGCACATTCACTGCTCATTGTCCTCATGTTCTGTTGCTTCTGTCACTCATTTATCACTTCTTTTCTCTCTTTTTAAAAATTGCTGTCTACTGTTCTTGGCTTACATCTTTAACACAGATTTGTGGAATTTTAATGCAACTGCTGTCTTCAAAGATATGAATATTCATATAGAGCTCTTGAATCTGAAGGAGATAAACATAGTTTAGTTAAAATCAAATTTCAACCCTGCTGTAACCTCATTTGATCGTTGGAGATATCTCTGAATAACTTAACCAAGCACATCTGGATTAGTTGGGGAATTCTGTTATCACAGAAAAGATCCAGCTGAAATCACTATGTGATGCTATCATAATATTTGTGATCCATTTCTGAATTTTGTACCTGATTTATTAGTAAGAAAGACTATTGGTACATACTGAAAAAGCAGGACTGGAAAGGAATAACCTGGATTAATGTTTGGTCAAATAGTTATGATTCCTACAGTTGCCACAGATGAAATGGTTAACTTGTATTTCACTGTTAAGAACGTTCAGAACTAATAGCTGAAATCTCTAATTGTCTTACTTAATTATTGAGCTATTGATTGTTGTGAAATAATCATAGAACTGAAACATGGCCAAGCTGCATGGGAAGATGTATACCACAAAACAGAAACAGCTTGCAGTTTAAGGCTTGGATCTTGTTAACATATAATGATCATGTCCTTAATAAGAATTATTACATGAAAAATCTGTAGGTGGTCCTTTAAACAAAACACAAAAAACTGTACTTTAACACAGCAGACAACAGTAAGATTATAGAACAATGTAAAATGCAGATAGCAATGATATGTTGAATCAGATGTTAAGGAAGGAATCGAGTTCTTTTCCCAGATATCCAGTGACAGGATGTATAGGTTAAAAACTGGTTCAGAGGAGACTTAGACTGGAAATCAGAAAACGTTTTTTCACCAAGAGGGAGGTCAAACACTGGAACAGGCTTCCTAGAGAAGTGGTTGATGCCCCAAGCCTGTCAGTGTTTAAGAGGCACTTGGGCAATGACCTTGATAACAACATGCTTTACCTTTTAGTCAGTCCTGAACTGGTTTGGGAATTGGACATTTTTGACCCCTTCCTACTGAAATGTTCTACTCCACTCTGCTCTGCTCTGCTCTACTCTACTCTACTCTACGCTGCTCTATTCTATAACATAGCTTCTGCCACAGTTCTGTTTTATTGGGTTTTTTTAGGGTGAAGGGTTCTTTTAAGATGCTATGATGATTCTAGAAAAAATGAGTCTGAGAAGAGTAAAAATGCAATACAGGATGCAGATTTTAGAACACAGTGAACAAACGTTAAGGGAAAAAACAATTAATTATTAATTATGATAATTAGCAAAATTTATTTAACAAATATCAAGAAGTTGAGCTGTAGAAGTCGATGAAAAATTGCATGACATAAGACTTGTCTGTTATGCTTTGAGACACATCAAATTATTCCATATTTCGGAAGTGATGGAACAAAAGTAACAAAGAAGGTGTCTTCAGTGGTAGAATTTGAAAAGTGGATATTTGAAAGAATATTATATAAATTACAAAGGACCATGTTGAAATAATAAGATATAAGGAATCAAATATGAAAGAAGGTTATATTGTCAGAAAATAATTGCATCTTGGAATTGCTAAGAAATGAGAGACAAAAAAACCCCAACAAAACTCAAGCGATGTTTTTCTGTTTTACTTTTCCTTCATTCTTTCAGGATAATCTGGTTGTAGAGTAATCTGTTTTACTTTCTAAATGTATGATGGTATTTGATTACTTCACTAAACTAGATTTTAAATCAAGAGAGTTTTTCAGTAAAATGTCTTCATAGTTTCATTATGTTCAGCTTGTGCTAGGTGATCTTTTATTCTGAGAGGGTGTTGCTCCAATAAATTGAGACAAATGGAGACATTAAATCTAACATTTATTCATATTAAAATGTTTTTTTTCAGTCTGAGATGTTCTGTATTGTGAAAAAGTATTATTCTGTTCCCTTGTCTGAAATCTATGTCAATAATTATATCATCTTCAATATGTCAGAACAGTTTCAAGGCAATTTAAAATTAACTTTCTGATTATATTTACAGACTTTAAGATGTTCTCTAGATCTAATTCTCCTAAATAGGCAGTATTCATATAAATTCACAGTTTCCAACACAACATACTGAAAAGTCTGATGTGAAATAGTATATATTTTCAAATATTATTGGGAAAAAATGAAGTCTATTATAAATGATAATTAAAATTTACAGGGAAGGGAAATATTTGGGTTTCTATGATTGTTCTTCTTTAGCATGATTTTCAGGCTGCTAACATTCTTTGAAAGTGGACTGAAAAATAGATTATTACATTTCTGAATATTGGGGGTGATCAATAACTGTTGTTTGAGATAACAGTAGATTTTGTCTTTATGTAAATGCACTGATTCTTTTCATAATTAGACTTCGTCCTGAACCATGATTCAATGCGAGATCCTGTAAAAGTGCAGAATCTGTTATGAAATATTGAATTAATCCTTAGCCCTAGGGATTTAGTTTATTTTTTTCAGTATCTTATGCGGAGGATGTAGCATAATTCCAAAACCTTGCAGTTAATGAAAAAATGAAATTACATTTTTACTTAATATATTATTATATGTGTGAGGGTCAACACAAAAAATGACACTGCACCTGTAACTCTTTTTATTTCACAAATCAAGGAAATTACCTATGGTCACCTTAAAAATAGTTCCCTTCTGAATTGACACATAGCTGCATATGATACTGCCAATGCTCAAAAGAATTCTGCAGATCATTTTCTGAAATACTGTTGAGGATTCCCATTGGTTTTGCTTTCAGATCTTCTATGTCAAAAATGGGTCCCTTTGAACGCTGACTTGATCTTTGGGAAGAGGTAGAGATCCCAGGGAGCCAGGTCTGGCAAATAGCATAGGTGCTCAAGCATAGTGATGTTGTTCTTAGCTAAAAACTGCTTCACAGACAAAGTGTTGTGGGCTAGCACACATCGACTTTTTCCTGACCAAGGATAAGAAAATATCTGTATTTGAACACATGTCCACTCATACTGAGTGAAGTGATTGAGTCAAGTCTTGTCTCATTGTGACAGGTTAGAGCATTTTCTATATTAGTTTCTTGCCTCTTCCCTCTCACTCTTGGTTTCTGACCAGCCCCAGGGGCTAGTCTTGGGTAGGTTTTGGGGTTTTTTTCTATTGGACTTCTGTCTTTACTTTTATTATTTCAATAGATTATGGGGCTTTGCTTGTTTTTCATTTCACACCATTCAAATCTTTTAACTTAATTTGCTTTCTCTGTTTTACATTTCTATGTGATGCAGCATTTATGCTCTTCAGTAGACCAAATGATTCACTATTTTTGCAAAGTTCCTTGAATGAGAAATTTTTACAACATATTCCCAGGTGCACATAAATGAAACTGATGAATGTTAGCACTCTGTTCAATGATACAAAAATAGAGGCACCACAAAAGTTTAGTAATTGACAATCTTCCCTAGCAGTCGAATGTCACATACAATCATCCAGTACTGAAAATAATTGTGGGCATGGAAAATGTAACATGTTTCTGGAATATAAAATCATGAATAAAATAGAATGAATAAAATATTTGTTTCCTTATGCAAAGTACCATATTTTGTTTCCATGGAAAAAAAATCAGCAGTGTTAAATGAAACTTCATAAATAAAATATGTCAAGAAAATTATTGCTCCTTAACAGTTAATCTCAAATAACAACCATTCAGCAAATTTCTTATTCCAAAGACAGTCAGCTCTAAAGCAAAATTATTTTTTCGCTACTACATTACTGAAATATTTGTGACATAAAAATTCTACCAAAGACCCATTTGAGCATTTTCAGTAACACAAATAATGATCCAGTTCTTACTGTTAAATGAAACCGCATGTCTATTGTTGACAAATGTGGCTGCCCAAAGATATTTCTGTTTTAAATTGTTCAGCATAAAGGCAAAATTAATCTAGGCAAGTAAATTTTCTTGTAAATCTGTTAGTGATTCTATATTACATGAAGTGTATCTTAATTGTCAAACTCCAAATTTACAAAACTTTTTAAAAATCTTAATCCATTTTTGAATATTGCATATTCAGTAATTCCTAATGCATAATGACTTCTATTACCACAAAAAAAAAAAGAAAAATAGTTAAATCATTTTTTTAATTAGTATATGACTGATTTGTGGCTTGTGAAACTCATAGGGAAGTTTCTTCTTTAGCAAAGCTTTTCACACTATTTCCCATAACATTATCCTGGATTACTACTCATGCTTTGAATGGGCATACTCTTCACTGAGTTAAAAACTGGCTTGGTGGACAGGCCTAAAGATTTGTGATAAATGGAAATTAAATCCAGTCAGAGGCTTGCCACAAGTGATATTCCGCAAAGCTCAGTGTTCGGGTCAGTTTGGTTTAAAATCTTTAAACTAGATGAGGGTATTCAGTGTGCCCTCTGTACGTTGGCAGATAACAGTAAGTTAGACAAGAGTGTTGATCTGCTTGAGGGTAGGGAGACTCTACAGAGGGATCTGGACAGGCTGGATGGATGGGCTGAGACCAACAGTATGAAGTTCAATAAGGCCAAGTGTTGGGTCTGCACTTGGGTCACAACACACCCATGCAACACCACTGGGTTGGGGAAGAGTGGCTGGAAAACTGCTTGACAGAAAATGACCTAGAGGTGCAGGTCAACAGCAGGCTGAATGTGCGTTAGCAGTATGCTCAGGTGGCCAAGAGCGTCTTGGCTTGTATCAGAAGGAGGACTAGGGAAGTGATCATGCCCCTGTACTTGGCACTGGTGAGGCTGTACCTTGAATACTGTGTTCACTTTAAGCCCCTCACAACAATAAGGAAGTTGAGGTGCTGGAGCATGAGCAAAGAAAAACAATGAATCTGGTGAGGGGTCTAGAGCACAAGTGTTATGAGGAGCACCTGAAGGAACTGGTGTTGTTTGTGCTGAAGGAAAGGAGGCTGAGGGAAGACCTTATTGCTTATATGACAAACAGAGAGATTACCAGGAATCAGAACTATGAAACACAAAGTGTTATTCATGGAATAACTTAAATGAATATTCCATACAGGGTATGCTGACCTGAACTGTTTAGATTGCTCAGAAAGCTAGAGCTATCCTTGGAAAGCACAAAGCTGTACATGAAAAAAGCCTTAAAATATCTCCAGTGTAATCTAGTCATTGGAAACACTTCAATTTTTTGTCTTCATTTTTTAAGAATAATATTTACCTATGAATAAAGGGAGTAAATATACACTAATAAAACCAAGGAATAATAAAAAAAACCTCTGATCCCACTCTATCATGTTGTACTATGATAACATTTGGAAGAAAATTTGAAAAAGATATCCATGAAACAGTGAAATTTTATCAGCATTACCTTTACGAATATTGAAGACTTCTGTTCCATGCATTATGTTTTGTGCTTCCTGGCAACTGAAGAGTTCCTCCAGGTCCTCAATTAAAAAAATCCAAACCTCTTGGCTTCTTTTTGGTTGAGTTGCATAGGACTATAAGCTGATTTTCATTACTACACAAATTTTTACTAACTTTACAGGTAAGCATTTTGCTTCATTGAGTGCTTTGCCATGTGTGTCATGTGTAACACATTTCTTCATGTGCTACTACTTTTGAGAACTATTATTATAAGTGCCAGTCACTGACATATTACATGAATACTTTCTTTTCTCATTAAAAAAATATTGCAAATAAGAGATAAAAACTATATAATTGAATATATTTCTTTAATTCTTGCTATTTTTTTCTGAAGGAACATGCTTACATGTACTTAAAAACCCCCCAGATTTAAACTAATGAAAACCATAATTCAGGCTGTAAATATGGTGTAGGGTTACGTCACAATTACCCTGTGGATTAAGCTCTCCTCAGAAAACTATGGGGATCATTACAGATACAATAATTCTAGAATGGGCCTTGTTAAGTAGGAAGCTTAATTGGCTCTGAGCAAAGGAGAACCTAGAGGGATATGAAGATGAAAACATGGGAGTGAGATTTCTTGAAAATAATTGCTTACTGTTCTCAGTCAGAGACCAAAAGATATTATTGCTTCTTCATGCTTTTGTCTCAATAAAATACTTATCTTTAAGGCCTCCCATTTACTATGGGGTTTTTATATTCCCTTTTTCTGATGCTGTGGTAAATACAAGGTTGGGCGGGGGGGGATAGGAGTGAGAGTATTTATAACTCAGAGATCATAATTTTGTATCATAGAATATCTCAAGTTGGAAGGGATCATAAGAATCATTGAGTCCAACTCCCTGTTTCTTGCAGGACTACCTAACGCTAATTTATATTGACTAAGAGTGTTGTTCCATGACCACATCTCTGGGGAACCTGTTCCTGGAATTTTAAGAGATGAAGAAACTGCATATGTCCTAATAGAACATAATTTTAAGTCCTTCCAACTTCCTTAAATGTAAATTATCCTTCCAGGAACTGAATTTACCTTGTTATTCCCTTGTTGTTCAAACCTAACAAACAAACACACAAACCAACATCTTTCAGACATCTACAGTTGTAGCGAACTCATATCTTAGTGTTCCCTTAAGTCATCTCCAGAAATACAACTTTCTACATCTTTCATTGTAAAGATGATCAAGGATTACAGTTGTTTTTGGATTTCCTCTCTGGACTTTTCTCAGTATTCCCCTGTCCAGAAGCGATTTTGAGGAAACATTCTTGTTCCTCAACTCTGACCTATATTTTGACTGTCATAATTTTAAAATGTTATTGTGTATTTAACTCCTTGTATGCAGAAGCAGTGAGGATGATAAGCCTAGGTCAATAAATGAGCTTGAGAAAAGTTTTTAACATTTCCTGACAAATTCCAGTAGCCTTAATCCAGAATAAAAGTAGGCTCAGGGTGTTGAAAATTTTAGAAAACCTAGATACTTTCCTCTTAAATATTAAATGTTTATGGGATATCAATAGACTTAAAGCTACATCAAATGCAAAGGCTAGTGTGAGAACTGTGAGAACTGTTTCTTCATGTACTCTGACAAATCTTTCAGGAATTATAAGAGATTTCCTGGACTTATGCTGCTTTAAGTCTCTGGATAAAATATCAAATAAAATAGGAAGATACAGTTTATGAAAGATTGAGAAGGGTCATAAAATTTGATTTACTGTAAATAATTCATGATGCCCCTCTTTAGCACTGTGAAATCCTGTCTCGCAGTTCTAGTTTTTTGCTTATAAATGTGCATGCAATGAATACAAAACAGGATTATTTTACATAGACAGCAAGTTTGCTAACTGGTTGTAAAAGTTTACCAGTGATATGTTTATGTTAAGAGATGTAGCGAACATTCCATTTGAATATGTTGAAATGAAATAACAACGAAGTTGAAATGAAACAGAAAATAAATTGTGTGAAAGCCTCTGACCATTAATTGATTGCAGAGCCTTTTAGCTCTGAAAATTCTCCACTAATTTTCATTTTACGTGTATTTGCAAGACTTTTCACTTTGCAATTTTTTTTTTGAGTACTTAGGATACTATAATCTTTGCATACATTTCTAAAACAAAGACTAAATAAATAAAAAAATCTTAAGTCTCTATTTGGTTTCTAGATGTTGTTCACTTACGGAAAATCACAAATAATGTCCTGCTTTTGAAAGATTCCTTCCTTATGCCACTTGATACTGATGGATCATTTTTCCTGTCACTTGTGACTCATCTGTTCTGTTTCCAGAAGAAAAAAAAAAAAAAGAAGGTTATCTTTCTATCATTCTATCATCTTTCTATCATTCTATTCTTCTCTTCTTCATTTATCCACTAAAATTAGATGAAATTGGTAAGCAAAAATGCAAAGCATACAAGCAACAATGTAACACCTCCTCCCCCAACAACAACTTAAAGACATTTTGGAATAATTAAAAACTGGAAATTCTGCTTGAACTGCTAAAAAAAAATGACTGCTAGCTGCACTGCCCTCTGTGACCTTAGTGTCTGATGCTGTTTATGCATTACAGGAGTACAGGAGTGCTATGAATTGTTTGGAATCATATAGGGGAACATATTCAGAATAAAAATGAACTGGAAGATATCAGAGAATGTGTGATAAGATTAGAGTAAAGGTTAAAGAAAAGCACTAGAATTGTGAAAAGGGGCTTTCAAATCCCTTGGGGGGGTGTATGAAAATGCAAGTGTGAAAAAGTACTGCAGTATGAAAATATTTGTTATACACATATCTCCATATGTGTACATATGTGTACAATATGTGTACCAACAATATGAACTGCAGTATCAATAAAAAAATCCACTAAAATTCTGTTACCAGTGCTGGAATTTAACTTTGTATGAATCCCATTTTCCCCTTTCCTTAATCTTCTGGAAGCTGAGGGAAGTGAAGATTGATTTTCATTCTTAGAATATAGGTTCCCTTGGGAAATTTCTTAGAAATACAAAATATTGCCATGCTCCAAGCAGAAATTTTCAATATAGTATTTAAAATGCTTATTCAAACAGTACCGATGTTCACTAAAGCTTCCACCTGAACCAGCACTGGAAGAAATATCTAAAACGGTATTAGTACTGATGGAAAAATATTACCGTGTATATATACTCTGTGGATCCTTAATGATGTATGTGATTGCCAGAAATTTAGATTTGTCAGAAAAAACAGAACTTCACATATAAATATCTATCAGGAGAATAATGTAGATTTTTAGTTCATACACAAGGACTTGTGGCTGGAAAATAATGAATAGTCTCATTTAGACTCAAAAGCGAATATACTACTTCTCTTTGTAGCAGACATATTTTGCCTCAGTATTGCTTGTGTTATTTGAAATAAATAAGCATATATATATGAAAATCACCCTTCCAATCTATAAGGAAAAAAAACTCTCTAAACTGGAATAAATTATGAAGCTGAAACAATTTACTATTAAATTCATGCTGTCTTTCAAAATTCCATTCTTAAGATAATCACAGAAGACATCAATTTACTTAATTGCTGTAAATGAACATAAATGAAGAGAAAATTCTTTACTCAGATTTCCAGAAGTACCATGAAGTGACTAGAAGATATTGTGTATATCCTTCAGCCAGTCTGTATCTTGTGATACTGCATCTTAGGAGGAGGAGGATGGCTCCCACAGCCTAGAATCCCTCCCTAGGCCGCACCATCCTCCTCCAAGAAGAGAGTGATTGTTGTAAGGGACTCCCTCCCAAAAGGAACGGAGGGACCCATTTGCAGACCGGACCCGCTCCACAGAGAGGTCTGCTGCTTACCAGCGGCATCAGTGAAGGAGGTAGCTAGAAAACTTCCTTCCCTGGTCCACGAGACAGACTACTATCCTCTGATAATGGTCCAAACTGGTAATGATGATCTAGTAAACAAAAAGACCAAAACCACAAGAATGACTTCAGGGCCATTGGGAAAATGATGGAGGGCTCTGGGGCACAAATAGTATTCTGCTCCATCCCAAGGCTAAATAGAGAGGAGATGGAAGTCAGGAAGAAGAATTCTATTAATGCCTGGCTCCGAGCCTGGTGTGAGGAGAGGGGCTTTGGCTTCTTTGATCATAGGGTGGCTCACGTACCCCCAGGCTTTTTTGCTAAGTATGGGACACGTGTGTCTCCTAGGGGGACTAAAGCCCTTGCTAAAAACCTAGCTAAGCTCATAAATCGAGCTTTAAACTAGATGTGAAGGGGGAGGGGGTTGAGCCCAGGCTAGACAGGAACGAGCCTGGACATGAGGCAATAGTGATTGGGAGAGGATGTGCTGGTGAGGACCACCAGTACCTCACCACACAGAAAGTGGGGGAGAACACACCTGAGGGTGCTAAGGGAGATACGGGCACTCTGGAGCTAGCTACTCCAGTTAACAGGCAATTGGGAACGAACTCTGTTCCCTCTAAGAGGGCTGAAGACTCTGCAGCTCAGCTGAAGTGCATTTACATCAATGCACGCAGCATGGGGAATAAGAAGGAAGAGATGGAAGCTGTTGTAGGGCAAGGAGCCTATGATGTTGTTGCCATCACAGAAACATTGTGGGATGACTCATATAACTGGAGTGCAGCTATGGTGGGATACAAACTCTTCAGGCGGGATAGGAAGGGTAGGAGAGGAGGCGGGGTAACCCTCTTTGTAAGGGAGGACTTGGACACTGTTGAGATGGATTGTGGTGATGAGGAGATTGAGTGCCTGTGGGTTAAAATCAGAGGAGCCCACCAGAAGGTAGATTTTGTGATGGGAGTCTGTTACAGACCACCCAGCCAAGGAGAAGCAGCTGTGAGCTCTTCTATAAACAGCTGGGGTTAATCTCTAGATCAATGCCTCTCGTTCTTGTGGGAGACTTCAATCTTGCTGATATCTGCTGGAAGTACAATAGAGCAGAAAGGAAACAGTCTAGGAGGTTCCTGGAGTGCGTGGAAGACAACTTCCTTGCACAGCTGGTGAATGAACCAACAAGGGAAGGTGCCCTCCTGGACCTGCTGTTTGTGAACAGAGAAGGCCTTGTGGGGGATGTGGCAGTAGGTGGATGCCTAGGACAAAGCGACCATGAGATGATAGGGTTTTCTGTTCTAGGTGAAGTGAAGAGGGTAGTTAGTAGGACAGTAGCATTAAATTTCCAGAGGGCAGACGTTGAACTCTTCAGAAGGCTGCTTGGCAAAGTCTCATGGGAGACAGTACTTAAGGGCAAGGGAGCCCATGAGGGGTGGGAGCTCTTCAAAAAGGAAATCCTAGCAGCTCAGGAGAAAGCCATCCCCATGTTCCAGAAAAAAAGCTGGCAGCGGAGAAAACCAGCTTGGTTGAACAGAGAGATCTTGAGTGATATCAAGACGAAGAGAAATGTTTATGGGCTCTGGAAGAGGGGACAGGCCTCTTGGGTGGACTACAGGAGGGAAGTGAGACTGTGTAGAGAAAAAATCAGAAGGACTAAGGCTCAACTAGAAATCAGATTGGCAAAGTCTGTGAAAGATAACAAAAAATCCTTCTATAAATCTGAAAATAATAAAAGGAGGACTAGGGAGACCCTACAGCCCCTATTGGATGCAGAAGGAACAACAGTGACAGGGGATGAGGAAAAGGCTGAGATACTTAATGCCTTCTTTGCCTCAGTCTTTAATTGTAAAAAAAGTCATTCTGTAGGTGTAAAAACCCAGGAGCTAGAGGAGCAAAATGAGGCTCCCATGATCCAAGAGGAGGTGGTCAGAGCCTTGCTAGCCCGACTAGACACCCACAAGTCTATGGGGCCGGATGGGATTCATCCAAGGGTATTGAAGGAGCTGGCGGATGCGCTGGCCAAACCCCTTTCCATCATCTTCCAACAGTCCTGGAAGACTGGGGAAGTCCCACTGGACTGGAGGCTGGCTGATGTTGTGCCCATCTACAAGAAGGGCCGCAGGGAGGACCCAGGAAACTACAGGCCTATCAGTCTGACCTCAGTGCCAGGGAAAGTCATGGAGCAGGTGATCTTGAGTGCTATCATGATGAAGCACATGCAAGAGAACCGGGTGATCAGGCCCAGTCAACATGGGTTCACAAAAGGCAGGTCTTGCCAGACTAACCTGATCGCCTTCTATGACAAAGTGACTCGGCTGCAGGATGAGGGAAAGGCTGTGGATGTGGTCTTCCTGGACTTCAGTAAAGCCTTTGACACAGTTTCTCACAGCGTTCTGCTTGAGAAACTGTCAGCCTCTGGCCTGGACAGGCGCACACTCTCCTGGGTGGAAAACTGGTTGGCTGGCCGGGCCCAGAGAGTGGTGGTAAATGGTGTGAAATCCAGCTGGAGGCCAGTGACAAGTGGGGTTCCCCAGGGCTCAGTGCTGGGTCCAGTCCTGTGCAATGTCTTTATCAATGACCTGGATGAAGGCATCGAGTGCACCCTGAGCAAGTTTGCGGACAACACTAACCTGGGTGGGAGTGTTGATCAGCTGGAGGGTAGGGAGGCTCTGCAAAGGGATCTGAACAGGCTGGACCGCTGGGCAGAGTCCAATGGCATGAGGTTTAACAAGGCCAAATGCCGGGTCCTGCACTTGGGGCACAACAACCCTGTGCAGTGCTACAGGCTAGGAGAAGTCTGTCTAGAAAGTTGCCTGGTGGAGAGGGACCTTAGGGTGTTGGTTGACAGCTGACTGAACATGAGTCAGCAGTGTGCCCAGGTGGCCAAGAAGGCCAATGGCATCTTGGCTTGTATCAGAAACGGTGTGACCAGCAGGTCCAGGGAGGTTATTCTCCCTCTGTACTCGGCACTGGTGAGACCGCTCCTCGAATACTGTGTTCATTTCTGGGCCCCTCACCACAAGAAGGATGTTGAGGCTCTGGAGTGAGTCCAGAGAAGAGCAACAAAGCTGGTGAGGGGGCTGGAGAACAAGTCTTATAAGGAGCGGCTGAGAGAGCTGGGGTTGTTTAGCCTGGAGAAGAGGAGGCTGAGGGGAAACCTCATTGCTCTCTACAACTACCTGAAAGGAGGTTGTAGAGAGGAGGGTGCTGGCCTGTTCTCCCAAGTGACAGGGGACAGGACGAGAGGGAATGGCCTCAAGCTTCGCCAGGGGAGATTTAGGCTGGACATTACGAAAAAATTCTTCACAGAAAAGGTCATTGGGCACTGGAACAGGCTTCCCAGGGAGGTGGTTGAGTCACCTTCCCTGGAGGTGTTTAAGGCACGGGTGGACGAGGTGCTGAGGGGCATGGTTTAGTGTTTGATAGGAATGGTTGGACTCGATGATCCGGTGGGTCTCTTCCGACCTGGTTATTCTATGATTCTATGATTCCTAGTAAATATGAAATCTGCCAAAGCGTATACATCTAACTTCATATTCACTGAAGTAATATGCAATACTGTCAGATGAAGGAGTGAAAAACCTTGAAAGAAATTCATCTGTTCGCTTTGCAGGCTCATGAGATAAAATTTGAGTAAATCTGGAGAGAAGTATCCTTACTATTGCTTTTACTTTGTGTTCTGAGGTTTTGGGGAGGTTGTTAAAACTCAGGTATTTGCTGCTTTACAATAATTATAAATTCCATAAAATCTAGTAAACACCTCCAGTACTGAAGCCTTTTTAAGTTGGTGCTATCACCACTTTTAATCTCCTCAAGAAATAGGGAAACTTGTCTATTTCAATCAGAGTTAGTTCAGCCTTTCCCTGAGGGAATGCCATATCATGTACTTCATATAAATACAAACATGCATGCGTAAGTACCTATACTGGGGTGGATGTTTTCTGTTTCTTGGCCATCACAGTAACACACTGTCTCGCCCTGCAATCCCTGCTGTAACTTCCCTCTGCCTGAGGCTCAGTAGCCTGAGCACAGAGGGTCCAAGGATCAGTTTGACAGTAGCTCAGTAGCATAACATCTGCTCCAGCTTCTGAGAAAATTGCAAAGCTCTAAGAGAAAACTGTGGGATAAAGAGCTCATAAGGATAAGAAAGGTAATATTATGAATAGGGTTAGGAATGTTAAGGGAGGGATTGTCATTAGCTCAAGGATTCAAGACAGAGGAGCAGCCGTGTTGAAAAGTATATAAACCTAAATGTAAACCAAAAGAGAACAGGTGTGCTAGTTGGAGTCTAGCTAGGTGTTTGCTGGGTTTCCAGGCCTGAGTCATCAGTATCACCACTGGTATCTCTATTGGTGATGATGGCAGCTCAACCATGAGGAATCATTTCAAACAGCTGTGGGGACTTCCCTGATACCTGCCTGGCTGAAAAATGGTCTCTGTGTACCTTATCAGGGGAGGCAAGTACACAAATGCTCAGCCTAATGCTCTATTAAATGCTAGATACCTTTTGTGCATTGTAGACAGCTAATAATGGTTTTACGTTCTTAAGCTCTGTATGTTCTGCTAGCAGAGCCTCTTTGCACCCAGCTAATTACCCCCGACAAACTGAACTAGAAGAGAGTAGGTAACATTTCAGTGTAGTAAAAAAGGAGATTAATGGTACTGACGAAGACTATAAAAGAGATTATAGTTTCTGGTGGCATGGGATTTTTTTTTACTTCTGTTTTAAGCATTTCTATTTGATGTCACAAGAGAGGAAAAAAAATCCCAAACCACTAAACAAATAGGGAAAACATTGGAGTAGGGAGTATTACTGAGTAGTCTTTCTAAGGTAATAATGTAAGTAATCACTTTCTTTTCCCTTCTTCCCATATTTTTAGAATTATTCTCATCTTTCCAGAAATGTTTGTAGCTTCTAAACTCCCAGAATTTGAGAGTCTAGCACAGAAGCCATATGAAATATACAAGAAAGTTTCTACTGCAAGAATTGAATAATCTGAGCTTTACATATATGATCATAAATGCGTATTCCTTAAGTGCTGTATATTCAGGTGACATACAAAGAATACCTATTTCTAGATCTCATTCAGAAACCAGGTTTCTGTAAACACAGATATGTTTCATTTATAGAAAGAAAGACTGTAGGAATATAAAATTATTTTTTTCAGCATTTTTTTACTTATTTTTCAAATATGATGCATTTCTGCTGCAAAAAATGTATGGTACAATGAAAAAGTAACAGGGAATTATGTTATTTAAGCTTCAACTACACATCTGAATACAGAGTATTTTTAAAATTATCACACAAAATGAATTTAAAATATAATGAACATTCTGGAGGAAAATACGGGGTTTTTTGTCAAATTCAATTTTTTCTCAAATTTTATTGAGTTTTCTTGTTTCCAAGTGTAGATCTTCAGATATGTACAACTAATGCTCAGTTTCTAGTAAAACAAATAAAGATTTTGAAAATCCTAGGTTTCTATTTGTCATCATCAGAAAGTCAAGATAAGAATAAGAAAAGTTTTGTAATGACTTGTCATCCCTAAAAAAATATTAAAACATCCCAGAGTAAACAAAATCATGACACTTAATAATAAAATAATTAAAGCTTTAGTCTTTCACTTAAAATTGGAAATAAGAAGAAATAAAACTATTACTTTAAACTTCTGTCACATCATAATATTTTTTTTAATGACAAGAAAATAATGCTGATTTTAAAGTATTTTTTCCTTCTTACAATAAGTACAAAATGAAAAAAATGGCTTAATACAATAAAATGGTTCTCAAAATAAGAAAATTAGATGTTCTCCTAAACCTTAATGTTTCTCGGTATCTCTGATTAATACAACTGATATTTATCTTGCTGATAGCAGCATTTATTTCACTTTTATATTTAATTCTGTTTCTTTAATGATGCTGCATATTTACTTTAAAAAAAAATAAAATAGCAATTCCTGCCCACTAAGTGATTTTAAGCTTACACATTCAGGACCAAGTTTGTCTTTTTGTTCACCTTCCAAACCAAATTAGGAAGTTTCAATTAATTTTCTTAATAATTAATTAAAAGCAAGGAACCCGGGGAGGAATAACCTTAAGCACAAGTAAAGGCTGAGGGTCAAATGTCTGGGAAAGGGGCTCTGCAAAGAAAGACATGGGAGTCCTGGAGGACAAGCAGCTGACTGTTCATCAGCAATGTGCATTTTTGACACAGAATGCCATCAGCCTCCTAGGCTGCATCAGGAGGAATGTTTCAGAGATGATCTTTCAGCTCTTCTCGGTACTGGTGAGGCTAAACCTGGAGTATTTTGTGCAGTTCTGGGCTCCCCTGTCCAAGAGAGACATAGACATACACGAGTGGGTCCAGAGAAGAGCCACAGAGACAATTCAGACATTGAGGCATCTGATGTACAAAAAGAGGCCCAGAGAGCTGCAACTCTCAGCTGGAGAGTCAGCTCACGAAGTTCATCCCAGAGGACAGAAGGTTCACGGGGATCTTAGCAATGTGTATAAACTGCTGATGGGAGGGAATGAAGAAAATGGAGTCAGACTCTTCTCAGTGGTGCTCACTGACGGGACATGAGGCAGTGGGCACATGTTAAAAGACATTGAATTCCACCTGAACACAAGAAAATACCTTTTTTAATTCTGCTTTTTCTTTTACTGTGAGCATGATCAAACACCGTCACAGGTTGTGCAGAGAAGATATGTAGTCTCCAGCCCCAGAGATATTCCAAACCTGACTGGGCATGGTCCTGAAAAATCTGCTCTAGGTGGCCCTGCTTTCTGGAGGAGAATACTGGAAAAGACAAACTTCAGAGGTCTCTTTCAACCTCAATGGTTTTACAGTTCTCTGTGATTTTTGTGGTCTTGTGATTTTGTGAACAATTTCTAAATGAATGCAGATATTAAGAGAAATCAGACTTCAGAAGATGCTGAAAACTTGTTACATAAGAACCATCTAGCAATATCTAATTGAATATCTTTTTCCTATTTCATCTTTTTACAGTGTGTTCTATTGTATAGGGTTTTTTTCCTACTTTCATAATCCCTATTATAGAGTATTTTCTGTATTGTGTTTTCTCTTGAAATGTTGCAAATGATAGTGGTTTTTCTTACAGTATTAGAGGAAGAACTAAATGTGTGCTAACATATACCATAAATATCTGCCTTCCTTATATAAATGTGCAAGTCTTGACTTGAGAGATCAAAGTATCCTTGTAAATTGTTGCTGGGTTATTTCTGTAGTATCCTGAAATATCTGTGACCTGCTCCTATCAGCAGCCCATTCCTCCAGCCATTAAAGACACAGTGGTACTGAACTCTGTTTGTTCCCAGAAGACAAGAATAAATTATCCACCAGCAGAAGTGTGGTATCTATAAAGCTTGGGGAAATTTTTACAGGACCCATTCAATATAACAGGTGAGAGACAAGCTCTCACAGTAAATTTTCTCAAAGTATGGTTCGTGCTGTGGTTATGGCTTTGATCTTAGAGACTAAATAAAGTGAAAAAAAGATTCTTTAGAAAAGATTGTTCTTCAATCACTTTTTCCGTATTCAAGACCCTGCAGCTCATGTGCACTGTAAATTTTTGTTTACATATGTAGAGTGTATATGATTCACTGAATGTTTAAGTATGAAGTACAGCATACAACTACAATTACACCACTGAGACAACTGATAGCTTCCCCCAAGCTGCAATTTAGAATTGGTTGAGGCGCTAGTAACGTAATACCAAAGCAGTAGATTCAAGTAAGAAATGCATTAGAGAGTACTCCAAGACAGATGGATGACCTTTTGCTTAAAGCAATACCCATATTTTTCCCATTTTAAAAGTCTGAACATATATTTTTTTATATCAGTTAAATAGCTGTTTACATCCAAATATCATTCAAAAGAAAGTGAAATGGAAGAAGTTACCAACACTAGCTAACATCTTGGATTTATATTCCTTCATTCTAGAAAGACTGTGTTACATAGTGAGGATGAATCACTGAAAGCAGGGCAATCTGTCTACTAGAATTTAATTCTGAAGGGAACCACAGAACTAGCTGACTGCCCTAGAAAAACAACAAACTAAACCTCAAAAACCCCTCCTTTCTTTCCAGTTTTAAAAAATGCCTAGTCCAGTAAGATATTTAGGAGCAGATAAAAAAAGATCTTGGAAGAGATAATGCAAATGTGGCCATATAAGAAGGGCAATTTGTGACAAATACCCTGAAAATTTAAAAATGTTTTCAAAGAATCAGTGATCAATTCCGTTATCCAGAAGCCATAAAAAGAAAGGGAATTAAAAATCACATCTGTATATTTATATACGTTCACCTATGGATGTGTGTGTTTATGTACTTCAAATCATGTATCTATAATAGTACTATCACACTCTCTACTAGTTAGAACTTCTGTCTTTCTATGCTGTTCAAATATGGTAGCAATGAACAAAATTCATGGTAAGATTCAGGAAAGTCATGGAGTATTTTCCTCCCTAGCATCACAAGAGAAGTGGTAAACAGACTGAAAGTTCCATGAAACCTTTAATTGCGTTTCTCTGCTCCAAAGAGATCAATGGCTTACAGACCTCCTTCAAAAACATTGGAAATGTAAAAAATATACCTCAAAATCTGGTGTAAACTTGAAACAAATGAACTGTTTCCTTTTTCCTCTCCCTTTTATTCTCACCTCTGGCCTAGATCAGCTGAAGATAATGGCTTCAATGAAGGTAATCTCTTAATTGCTGTAATTAGGCTGAGTAAAAAAATGTTAACAGCCTAATAAATTCCTGTTAACTTTAAATATAGAAAGGACAGGTCCTCACTGCCTTTTAGTTCTTGAACAAATACAAAGTCCTACTTTGGTGTTCAAGCTTTAAAAACAAAGCAGAAATTTATTGTTTATACCTGATTTAAAATTCACAGAAACAGACTCACAGAACCATTGAGTTCCATCACCTCACTTGACTTACTGGCAACACTCTTCCTTATGCAGCCTAGGAGGCTGACAGACTTCTGTGTCATATGATATAAAATATCATTATAATGTAGTTCAGGAAATTAGAGAGTGACTTCATATTTCAAAAGATGTGTCATATAATGTCATAGGTATGATCTATTTATCTTTTTATATATTTTTTCTGGTATTAGCTAGCCGTTTATATATCTTAGTTCACTGAAGTCTCAAGGTAGATATATTTTTTTTTCTTTGTAACTTATTTTATCTTTAGTGTTTTTTTTTTCTCTAATCTATGGTTTCTGTGTAAAAGGAATTAAGTTCTATTCAGAGAGGTTAGGTTGTTGATCATAGCAATAACATAAGAGGACACAGAAAACTGTTTACCATGAAAGCTGATACTGCATAGATTCACAGAAGAGCCAAACCCAATAAATTATTCATTTGATTTTATGAGACAGTCATTCTTTCATATCTGTAGAGGAACTGTATGTTTTGTTATAACTCTTTTAATTATTTTCTAAATATTTTCTTGGACCTAAGTCAATACCAAATTAGGAATTGCCATTTATTTCCAAAGTAACAAATCAGATCTAAATTCTGTAGGAATAAGAGGTGTACTTCAGATTAGAAATTCTTCTGAAAATTGGCAGGACTTAAAAAACATCAACAGATGACTTTTATGTCATTCAAGTAAATCAAAGGGTAAACTGAGAGCTAAATTCCAACTCTTGTATTATTCTCAGCTGTTGGTGTCCTTCATGGAGTCAGTGCTTTCATGGCTCTTTTTACACTGTGAGAGCAAAGAACAAATAAAGACATGCAGAGAGAAATCAGGACAAAGCCTTCTGTTGATCTTTAATTGGTATAAGAGTTCTTGTGAATCCATGCAGGGCAGTGTGCATCTAACAAAATTTAAGGAGCATGGGCTGGTCATTTTTTAGTTGTAGTAGATCATCTCTAAACTGGATATGTCTGGTAAAATTGCAGTACATAAACAAAAATGTCCATGAAAATATTGAAGTGCATTAATCTTTCAGTAAAATATTTTCTGATAGAAACTGATTTGCTATTAGTCATCCTATTACAGTATTTTCATTGAATGAGTTTAACCACTTAAGCATTGCGTACTTGCTAGTAAAAAAATGGGGTTTTTTAAATATCCTTTTGGAGTACTACTTCAACGACAATGACAACCACCAAACAAACCTTTTAATGAATAAAAGAAGGGGAAAATATTTAGAAATATAAAATGAGATGTTGGTCTTAGTTGGTCTTAGAATATTTCCTAATCAGATTCTGACAATAATCAAGTTCAACATCTAAACTACAGAAGTAACAGTGATCAATAAGTAAAGAGCAATATTAACATGAGTTCAGAACTGGATATTTACTTCATTTTTGCTTTCCTGTCTGTTTGTTTTCTCTCAGAGTATGATCTGCAACAGTGTTAAAGCAGTAATGTTGAAAGTAATGTATGATAACATACTATGTTAAAGCTTTTCATTTGAGAAATAAGTTTAAAATATCACAATTTGAATAGAAGTTTTGGCAACAATGTACAATGTTTTTTGTCCTATCCTCAGCTGGTAAAAAACAACTAGCACCGTTTAAGTTTATGAATATACCCTATCTGCACCAGGTAACCTCTCAGTATGTATCTAGAGTATTTGAAATGCCTTACACATTAGAAGAATTTTACTGGTAAATTGTGTAATTCAATACTTGTGTACATCTAGTTTCCTGAGAGGTTTGAAGCTTAGTAATAATAACATAATGTTATTATATCTTATGAAGTGAGAAGATGAAATCATATAAAGCAAAAGCAGGAACCTCTGGGGCACCATGTGATTGTATTTCAAGGTAATAAAATTGGATGTATTTTAAGGTACTAAAATATGAAATACTACAGAAAATCGCTGCAGTGCTTAACAGAGACAATCCAGAAGAGGATTTTGACAGAAAAAAAGGGTAGTTCTACTGTAACTTAACCCATCAACAAGATTATAGAGATATTCACATATTCACTTTTGGCATGGGTTCCTATTTAACACCACTATTTTATAGTAACAAAGGCACTTTTGGGAGCCTACCCTAAAAAGAAAAAGGAAGACAGGCTTTTTAACATGAGCCCTCTTGCCTCTACCCAGCTCTGTGGGGCATTTATGAACTAAATAAAGAAATCACACCATCCTTTACTGAATTTCTTCTGCATCCTTTCTGAAACCACAAGAAGTATCTTTCTCTTCTTAATCTTTTTCAGGGATTTCACAGAACATGCAAACTGTCTTCAGCCCTTTTACAGGCTTTAGCAGACTGTCAGCTGGTGCTGCAGTAGGCTGGCAACATGCAGACTGCTTTATAAAAAATAAAAGAAACTGCAACCTGCTCTGTGCAGTTAATAGCTTAAAGGTATAGCCAAAGAAACATTACTATAAGGGTATTAGAGTATAAACATAAGCTACTACCTACCCTTTAAATATCATCTTACCACCTCAGAACCCCATGTTTTGCCCATCTTTCCTTTAACATGCATCCTAGTTGAAGATAAAAATGAGGCTAAACAAAGTTTATAGATGTATAGATGTTGACAGCAGCAGGGATGTAACGTATTTCTGTAAGAAAGGAGATCTAGGCAGAGGTTGCCAAAAGGGAAGAATTTCATAGTCAATTAAAGGGACTGTTATGCCAAAGAAAGATCAAGAAAAAGGTCATGGAATAGAATGAAAAAATCTGAGAATAGTGTAGATAATGGCAACACTGCCCTCCTACCTCCCACCCCCTCCTCCTGGCCTTCCAATGTTAACCATTTTGAGTGAAGTAAATGTGAGAAGCATCAAGAAGCTTCATTACACATAATTCACAGACACTCTCTGCTGGGTATTCTTCTAGTACACAGGCAGGCCATACTGGAAACATACATGTATATTCTGTAATGCTTGTGTGGTTTTTATTTAGTGTTTAATATGTTAATTTCTAACTTCTTAATACAATGTCTTTAAAACAGAAAAAAATCCAACAACACCCAACATGATAAAAATACATTTAGTCAGCCTATAAAAGACTGAACTTCTAGGTATAAAGTTGAAAGGCAGCAACTCTCAGCTTCCTGGAATTTGTAGAACAATGTAGAGCAACAGAAAGGTTGACAGGTCGGCCACCAGTCAGGAAAGAAATAAATGTTTCTAATTAGAAGTAATAATTCAGTTCAGTCTAAAAAGGAGATAATCTGGTCAGGCGGAAGCAATCCAAACGAACAGAGTGACAAAAAATGTTGCTTGTTAAAAGGTTTTAAAAATAATGGTTTTTGCAGGGCATGGAGAATACTTTAACACCTGATTCAAATGCAGATTAAATGAGTGCAGGAACTGCTACATCATTGTATTCATATCGCCCTGCTACAGTAATAAATTTTCAGGAAAAGAATAAGTGGTAGATCTTCAAACCAAAAGCAGAAAATGCATTGCATTCTGTATTTTTTAATTTGGATACATTATGAAAGTAATAGTTTTGCATGGTTAAATCTTTTCAGAAGAAGAGTAAATATTTGTTTCTGCAGGATATGTAAAGAAGTAAACCCATAACACGCATGGAATTAAAAAAATGTAATAAAAGAAAAATGTTCTGATTTTTTAGCATGCTTTTCTACATTTAGATGCCAGATATATTGAAAGAGAATATAATTCTGCCTTGGTTTGTCTCCCAAGTATCTCCTGAGAAAACAATCAATATTGACTTTTAGTTTGAGTTATTACATTTTGGAAAGCTATAATGGTTGGGGTTTGTTTAATTGATTTGGTTTGTTTTATTTTTACCTTTATTGCTACAAGGGTACAACATTTATAATATGTTTAAAATATTCTGGGTTTTTTGGCATTTAAAGTTGCAAGAAACAAAGGTAGTGCTACACCAAGTAACAGTAGCTGTGATTTAGTTCTGGATTATTAACCAAGCTTTTATGCTGAAGAAATTGGTATGCATCTGTGTAATAGAAAAAAAAAAAAAAAGAGAAATTACAAGGTTTTTCAGTTCCATCTAGTGGTAAGAAGAGGTATAGATTTCAAAGTATTAAACTAACAATAACAATGGTGATAATAGAAAGGTTAACAAAAATATAAGCCAAACTGTTGTAAAAATATAAGTTAGAAATAAAAAGTTGCGATACTAAAGAAGTCCACTCCCTCTTTTCTATTCATTTATATATGAAAGAAAATAGATTCTGATATCTAACACTGTAATTATCCTACAGGTATGAAATAGCAGGCATGTAAAAGCTTGGGAAGCAGCTATATTTTCTGTTATGGTCACGTAGAATGTTTGTTCATTTTTATTTTTTTTTTTTCCATCTTCACTGGTCTTCAATCCTGGTGATGCTATTTTAATTCACATTGTAATTCTGTGCAGTTTTGCTGCAGAACATTCAGATTGATCATAATCAAAAAGACACATTAAACTGCACAGATTTTCACTGTGCCTTATAAACAACTGTGTAGCATTTGAAGTAAATTATTTGCTTTTTCTGTAATATTTAAGTGGGAAGAAGTATCTATTTTATCTATAAAGACATTGTATTGTTATTAGTATTCATTTCTTTTACTCTCTGAAATTAAAAAGAAATAAATCAAGAAAAATGTTGACCAGTATTTTTGCTTCATGGCTGAGATAAGAACAATGTAGGGAGTTTGTGACAGTGTCACTCACGAGAAGAAACATAGACAAAATGATCATGTACAGATACAGTAAATTAAAAGCTGAGACTGCACTGGTTGAAAACACAATATCCTTAAAGAACAATAGAACAAGAGACTATCCCTTGCTTGGGTGATCTGTCAAATCCACAGATATATCCATTTTCTGTCTTCCTTGCTGAACTAACTTCCCCACAAAAAAACTCTCATTAAATTGTTTACCAAATCATGACATTAAGTAGTTTTACAGATGTTATTTTTGCAAATAACTTTTTTTTTCTGCAGTGGTACAGATTGGGTAGAGAGGGGCAGGGAAAAATAACAACAAAAAAAGCCATCAAAAACGTCAGGAAGTACGATCTGTAATAAAATATATGAGTACTGATCATTTAATTCCACTTCAGACCCTGTTTTCAAAAGTTCTCACTTGGCAGTTCCCTTTTTTTAATGACTATCACTGTATAGGTGAGCTTTTTCAAAGATATAGTCACTTGCAGAAACAGATGACTTCTGAAAAAAAATGCAGACATGGACATATGAAGCACATGCAAGTGAACTGGGTGATCAGGCCCAGTCAACATGGGTTCACAAAAGGCAGATCTTGCCAAACTAACCTGATCGCCTTCTATGACAAAGTGACTCGGCTGCAGGATGAGGGAAAGGCTGTGGATGTGGTCTTCCTGGACTTCAGTAAAGCCTTTGACACAGTTTCTCACAGCATTCTGCTTGAGAAACTGTCAGCCTCTGGCCTGGACAGGCGCACACTCTCCTGGGTGGAAAACTGGTTGGCTGGCCGGGCCCAGAGAGTGGTGGTAAATGGTGTGAAATCCAGCTGGAGGCCAGTGACAAGTGGGGTTCCCCAGGGCTCAGTGCTGGGTCCAATCCTGTGCAATGTCTTTATCAATGACCTGGATGAAGGCATTGAGTGCACCCTTAGCAAGTTTGCGGACAACACTAACCTGGGTGGAAGTGTTGATCTGCTGGAGGGTAGGGAGGCTCTGCAAAGGGATCTGAACAGGCTGGACCGCTGGGCAGAGTCCAATGACATGACGTTTAACAAGGCCAAATGTCGGGTCCTGCACTTGGGGCACAACAACCCCAAGCAGTGCTACAGACTAGGAGAAGTCTGTCTAGAAAGCTGCCTGGAGGAGAGGGACCTGAGGGTGTTGGTTGACAGCTGACTGAACGTGAGCCAGCAGTGTGCCCAGGTGGCCAATGGCATCTTGGCTTGTATCAGAAACGGTGTGACCAGCAGGTCCAGGGAGGTTATTCTCCCTCTGTACTCGGCACTGGTGAGACTGCTCCTCGAATCCTGTGTTCAGTTCTGGGCCCCTCACCACAAGAAGGATGTTGAGGCTCTGGAGCGAGTCCAGAGAAGAGCAACAAAGCTGGTGAGGGGGCTGGAGAACAAGTCTTATAAGGAGCGGCTGAGAGAGCTGGGGTTGTTTAGCCTGGAAAAGAGGAGGCTGAGGGGAAACCTCATTGCTCTCTACAACTACCTGAAAGGAGGTTGTAGAGAGGAGGGTGCTGGCCTGTTCTCCCAAGTGACAGGGGACAGGACAAGAGGGAATGGCCTCAAGCTTCGCCAGGGGAGATTTAGGCTGGACATTAGGAAAAAATTCTTCACAGAAAAGGTCATTGGGCACTGGAACAGGCTTCCCAGGGAGGTGGTTGAGTCACCTTCCCTGGAGGTGTTTAAGGCCCGGGTGGACGAGGTGCTGAGGGGCATGGTTTAGTGTTTGATAGGAATGGTTGGACTCGATGACCCGGTGGGTCTCTTCCAACCTGGTTATTCTATGATTCTATGATACAGGAGAAAGTCCAGCAAAGGGCCACAAAGATGATTAAGGGTCTGAAGCATTTCTGCTTTGTTGAAAGGCTGACAGAGCTGGCTTTGTTCAGCCTACTTTCAGGTCAGTTTTTATTGATATACTTCAATTCCTAAAGAAAGGTTACAAAGAGTAGAGAGCCAGACTCTCCTCAGTGGCGTCCAGTGACAGAACTAGAGGCAATGGGCAAAATCTGAAGCACAGGAGGCTCCATCTGAATGTCAGGAAATACTTTTTTTTTTAATCTGTGTGTTATTGAACACTGGCATAGATTGCCCAGGGAGCTTGTGGAGTTTCCATCTTTGGAGATTTTCAAAAGCTGTCTGGACATGGTCCTGGTTAATCAGGTATAGGTGGCCCCCCTTGAGCAAGAAGTTTGGACCAGCTGGTTACCTTCAGGGGTCCCTTCCAACCTCAATCATTCTGTGTTTCTGTGAAAATTGGTTTCTGATCTTTATCACGTCTAAAAACTTAACCTGAAAAAATTTGAGGTGGAAAAATGGTTGAGACTAAACCTGTGCTATCAGCATCATCATTACTTCATTTCTGTTTTCCATTCTCTAGACCTGTGTTCTGTGAAGCACAAATTCCAGAATGCAGCATCTAAAAACAATGGTATAGAGTGATAGTCTCAGAAAATATTGCATCAGGAACTTTCATTATTATTCACTCAGAATTATTATTTCTTAAGAAATTATGAAGAATGTTGGGAATCTGCTCAGAGATAATAGTAAATAAAATTATGATTATTAGTCTATATGGAAGTTACATGTCACTTCATGTGAGACTTCACAAGCAGAAGGCTGTGAAATATGTGTAGAGGTAAACAAGACACTAGTGTAATGCATGCAATGTTTCACTCCACTTAGGAAATGAAAAGCTGAATTCTGCAGCAGCTGTTAATTTAAATTGCGTTAGGAGTGCATCTCAAATATTCTTTGCTGTAATTGTAATATTCTCTGATGAAGTTACCACTACAGTATACCACTGGTAAAAATAATCAGAACATTAGACTAGAATTGTTTCAGCTGAAAGTGATTACATACTTTGTAACAGACCATTGAGTCTCCATCCTTCTATTCTAAGGAGCTTTTTGCTTTCCTTTTATGTTTAAATAGTGTCTGCTAATCATACCCTAAAATATTTTCTTCTTTTCTCTCCCTCTCTCTCTCTTTTTTTTTTTTTACTTTAAGACAATTGAATAGATCACTTTGTCTTCTTTTAGAAATTTCCTGCAGTGTCTTGGTAGGTTGTTAATGCTTGATTTTCATGGTCAAAAAAGTAAAACTCTATACAAATACCAGAAAGGTCCTCCAAGTCCTTATACAGTATTATAGCCATACAGCATTAGATAATCACATAACCAAATGCCAAAGTAGCAGTTATTAAACTACCTGCAATTTCTTACATTCAGTCCATCTGCAATACGATTGAGTGTGGCAGAGCTGAACCTCAAATTAGTTAAATATATTCCACTCAGAGTTCAGTTACTTTGTCTAACTTGTATTAGCAAGTAATGGAAGTTTTATCATCAAACCTTTGATTGGTTCATAGATCTTGTTGCAACAGAAGATTTCTTTAGAAGTGTTCTTTTTTTCATCTTTTACTGAATACACTCAATTTCTTTAAGACATACTCTCTTTTACTAGGTAATATTATTCTTGATTTTTCTGTGTTAATGGTATAAACACATGTCAATATTGAAATTATGCTCTCATTTTTTGTTTGATGAAGCAGTTGTATTTTTCTTGCAGTTAGTTTATCTCCTTTCAGGAATCAATCCATCCAGCTCTCTGAAAACTTTTTAGATATTCTATGAGCTCTTTCCAGTTTGCTTTCATTTTCCTCTGTAAGTGAGAGATTCAGAAATTAACAAGATAAGCTTAAATTAGTTATTGAGTGATAGTTTTGTTTGCTAGCTTGTTATTCCCAGTAGTTAAAGGGACATAGCACAGTATGTCTCAGTTCTGTAGATAAAATTCCTCCAGAGGTACCTGACTGTATACAGATAAATGGCCTTTGCCAGTTATGTATTTCATTTTGTCTATGTTTTGATCTGGCTTGATAACAACAAACATTCAAAAGGAAGTGGTGCTACCATGTTCGAGCCACGCATGTCTGTGCTAATAAATCCTCTGAAATTGTTTCCTGGACACTGGAACTATTTTGTTATGATCCTTCAGCCATTTTGAAGAGACACTAAAATTCATAACTGCAGATGTTTGAAAGTCAACATCAAACCCAACTAAATCCATTCTGTTACCCTTTATCAAGCTGCAAAAATATTTGTGAAGTACAGTTATTTGCCAATACAGGTACAACTAAAAGTTGCACTGAAAATGTGTATATGTATACTTTCTTGCATAGTGGTTATCTACCTTTAAGGACTGAATATAGCATTAAGAGAATGAATGGAAGGAAAGATCTGGTATGGTTCAGAAACATGAACTTAGGAGACCTAGACATGCAAAGCTGCTGTTTGCTCTGTAACATCAGAGTAAAACAGTATAATTAAGGCTTTCTCAAGATGCTTAGATATTTCCAGCTTTCTTTGCAACTCAACTTTGTCTCCTAAGTTGTCAATGGTATTCAAAAATATCAAGACAGCTGTCGGCATACCTTTGGACGCTCCTGTTACAAAAACTTAATGTTTATCAAAACTTTCTGTCCATGTATGAAAGAGAATCAAGACTTTCAATTGCAGCATTTTAAAAAAAAAAACCTTTGTTAAATTTTAAATGCATTTTTTGTTGTCTTTTCATCATCTAGTTTAAAAGTTGAAATGCTTGACAAGGGTATTAATTCACAAGTCATAAGCTTCAAATTACCCTTCAAACCCCAAATTTTCAAAGATAGCTAAAGTCCCTTTTTTTTACCTACATGAAGTGTTCATTTTTTCAAAGGAGTTCAGTGATCTGAGGCAGTTGATTTTATTGTGACACCTGTATGCTGAGCATCGAGATATTTGGTTACTCACATAATGGCTTTGATTGTGTCATAGTCTGTTAAAAGTCCAGGCACCTAAATGGGAACTGTAAATTGTGAGTTCATTCAGAACGCTGGTCAATTATTCTTTTCAAATCATGTTTTCAGATTGATGTTTATATGCTAATCCTACCTAAGCGTTGCATATGCTCATATGTCCAGTCTTCATTGTAAGAAATCTTCATGGTATTCCTAACCACATCAACTTATCTCTTTCAGTTTTTCTACTGAAGGCAGATTATTTAAGGAAAAAAGGATCAGCATCCAGGTCATTTTTTTTTTATTCTGCATTAATTTCAGCTCCTTCATTTATTAACTGACCTATCTTCTTTCTGTTACTTCTTTCCTCTCAGAGATTTTTCTTTGTTCTCGTTGTCATGTTATCTAACATGCATTTATTCTTTCTTTTCTTTTGATTAAAACCGACAAAAGTTCTTCTTGAAAGTCATTGTTTTCTTCTGTATCACTGCAACTACTTTTCTTTAGTGCTAGACTACTTTTTTATGACAGCCTGCTAATTTTTCTACTATACATATATATAGTATATATGAGAGTTCCTTGGTTCTGCATCATTTATTACTTACTCCTGATTAGAGTCTAATGGCTCCATGAAGGCTTCTCTTTTACTTGAAGCGTAATAATGACTTGAACATTAGGTGCTTTGTGGGGCTGAGTGGGGGGGAGATACTCAGGACAGATGCAGATGAGTTTAATGTTCTATTTAGTGATGAAAATGCTTGGAAGACCCTAGAGCCTCTTCATCAGTTTCTGAGGGCTGAATGAAACATGCTCAGCAATTTATAACATAATAAAAAAAAATCAAAACTGTAATTTATTTCTGTGGTAAATAATGCAATCATAACATAGATATAGTTTTAACTTCCTTATTTCTAGTTCACTTTTAAAATCAGAATAGGGAGTGTATAGTATAGAACTGGATGGGACAGAATTTGTGACCTTGAAGCTAATGTTCTACAGCCACTAAGGACAAACGAATCTTTCTGAATGGGAATTCTTGACTATTCCAGTAGCAGAACCGACAGGAGGTTATAAAATTTCTATAGGTATTCAAGAAAGCAGACACCCAGTACATAATAGCTGAATTTGTCAGCATCTGCTTGTCCTGGAGCAGTCTACTTTACTTTACTTTTAGCAGTTTATATGAAAGGCAATTTCAAAAGATGCACATACAAAATTCTATGAATTTTTCTCATTCTGAGATGGAGAAACTGTATGGTTCAAGTTGAACTGAGTAAGGACAAGAATATGCTCTCACCAAGTCTCATGAACATCTCATCCACTAACAGATAACAGATACTGGAAAGCTTAATAGCAGATGACCAATGTAATGACAGCACAAGCAGAAGAGCTTTGGAATTGCTGTTACTTTAGTGTGCTCAGATAAGGCCTCTAAAGATGCCTGTGAGGCGGATAACAAGTGCTGAATGCCTGATCATTTCCTTCTTCATCTGTTAGTCTCCTTGCAGCTGTATCACTCAGCTGTGAGAATTAGACCCTGTCTACTCTTCAGTATGAAACCAAAAAGCATCCAAGTATCCTAAAGATTTTTCTGACTATTTAAGGACCAAGAAAGGGATGTATATTGTTAAAAGGAACAAACATGGGCAGGGTCTGAAAAGAGGAAGAGCATGTACTTTACAAAGCTATATTGCTGTTCATGCAGAGACAGTTATTTACTAATATCTTCTGTGGTTAATGACTTCTAAAGGATACAAAAGGGCAACAAATGACCATGGTGAATGGTGAAATTATATGCTACACCTTCCCCCAGACATGCCACAATTCTCCTTCTTTTCCAGCATTCTCTGGCAAACCTTATTCTTGCAGTATAGCATACTGATTTTACAATCTCTCCCAATTTTCTTCTTGAAAGTGTGGCTTTAATTGTATGCAATTGCATATGCCTGAATTTAACATGATACTTGCACATATGAAGTTCATACTAGCTGGTTTACTTTTGTTTCAATTCAGCAGTTCTTGTTATACTATATTAAATATGCTTCTTGAAATATACCACTATTATACAAGACATTTTATTCCATTTAGTTAAAAGGCAATAGCATTTTTATAAGTACGATACTAGCATGGAAAAATAATGACTGCAATACACACAATACACAACATCCAGCAGCGGATCAGGAAAAAATCTAGCTTAGTAGAACTGTTGCATACTGTTCCACCATCCCACCCCATTCTGTGAGAGGGAAAAAAAAGAACAAAAAAGACAGAAGGAAAGTAAAATACAAAAGAATTAGATTAATGACAATGGGCCAAAATGTGACCTTTTCCTTCCATTCAAATACCCTGCCTTGACAAATGCATACCTGGTGGTTTTACCTACTAGATTTATTTGCTGTTATTTCAGAGTATTTATTTTCAGAATATTTATGTTCAGGTATCTCTTATATTTGCTTTGTTTTATTTTACAATGTATTTCATAACAGTTTTGAAGTTTTACCTTTTTCCTAATTACTCTGGTATATATGTTTCCCACAACATAAAACCAATCGGAAAATAAAGCAACAAAACTGGGTTTTGTTGTTTTTTTGGTACAGCTTTAGTTTTAGGACCAGTGCATTACTTAAAATATTAATGTTTTTCTAATACCATCTGTACATTGGAAGCTTTGCCATATAGAAATATCTCTTTTTACTAATTACTGACACGTGAAATCTCAAAAAATCTCTGAAATCTTTAAAAAATGCATCCAAGGATGGACAAAAATACAGTCCATATTTCAGGGCTGCACAGTCACCAGGCCTCCACTACTCCTATGATCATGCAGCATGTGTTACTTCCTACAGTGTATTAATAAGATTGGTTTAAACTTGTTACACTCTTTTCCATTCTTCATACATCTATGTCTCTAAATGTATTTCTGTATTTGAATGTCGACTACTGACACTGCAGTATCAGAATATTTTTTCCTCATCTGTTGATCACAATGAGGAACTACAGAACTTTTATGAAGAATAAATTCTATAGTGTACCAAAGGTATTTAATTCAAAATAAACAGCATTGAAGGACTATATTTCAGCAACCTTACTTCCAGTAAAATAAGTGATCAATAGAGTTTATATTGAGTATTGCAAAATAGCAGAAAATAGTTCCTTGTCTTGGATTTTCTTCATTTGTTTCCATGCCCTTCTGTAGGTCCAAGAGTGGAATTGGAGTGATATATGCCATCCAGCTTTAGGATCTGTAACATGCTTTATTGTTGCAGTTGAAGGGAACATTATCTCAGAATAGTTAACTTGGATGCCTAGTTCAGGATGTAATAACTAACATATCAAAGGAATGTATTTCTCTCTAGAAGCTCCAAAGGCTAAATTATTTGGAGTTTTCCATACAGATATAGAGAGATCATAAAAATTAATTCAATTGGGGAGGTTTTTTACTTGTTTGCTTTTTCAGAATACAAATATCTGAAATTTTTAAGGTGAGCAATATGTTCCCAGTCCTATAAAGGTATGTCCACCTTAAATCAAGTACTACTAACAAGAGACTTTTTGCCAGGTTAACTCTTAGAAGCGTGTATTTACAGCTTTTCTCAGAACAATATCACTTCTTTTGAAGTGACGTTTGTGGCATCATTCTGCAGCCTAAGTTAGGGAGTGTGCCCAGATTCTGCAGGGCTTTGCATGCACAGAGTGATGCCAACAAGACACTTTTTGTCTAAAGATTCAGTCCTTGGCTGATGTTGTAGAACCCCACACTGTTGGGTAGAGACGAGAAATGTGAAGGCTGTAATGAACAGATAGCAAACAGAGGAAGGAATGGAAAGAGTTTTTAAAACAAATGCCTCTTACTATACAAATGTCGTTATTTCAGTGGAATTAGTTATTATCAGTTGAAACACCTCTTTTCCTTCTTTGTCTCTCTCTTTAAGAGCAGATTTTCAGTTTTACCAAAGCTTGTTCTAACAAGACATTAAATCCTCCTCTCCTATTTTCTTACTGCCTTTCTTTAATGAGAATTTTCAAAGGCGCTGTGCATTTTATGGCAGGAGTCTTTCACAGCTTCTATGCTGTATTAATATGAATAATTTTCTCTGATATTTGTATGCCCCCAAATCATACAGCCACCTTCCAAAATCCCTTGCTAGCTAAATCATAGCATAGTCTTTCAACCAGTTTCCTAAAGCACAGATGTGAAAAGTCTAGTGTAAGGAGGAATTAGTACGACATAGTTACAGAAACATTTAAACAGTTGTTTGTTTTTTGGGGGGTTTTATTTTTAAAGATCTCCACAGGATTTTTCCTGTCCTAATGGCTGAAAAATTGAGACAGACTGGTTTATTACTGCTAAACTACAAATATTTCAGAGAGATCCTAGTTCTGTAACCATCAAGAGCTCCTGGCTCAGGTTGAGTCCAGAATTTATGAGGTATAGAAGACCTTGCTGATAATTCATTGATGGACCCATCTCTCTTCTTGAAAAGTTTTTGGTACATCTGAGCTGATTAAGGAGTAAGAATCCAAGAACTGAAAATCGCTGGTTGCTATAGCTTCTGTGAGATTTTACATGGATGTGAAGTATGAAAGGAAGCAGTATGCACAACCGTAATCTCTTGGCCTTGGAATAGAGCCTAAGCAAAAAAGAAGTCCCAACATCCGAGAACCCTTCTTAAAATTGGAAGCAAGAGCTTAAATCTGAATCCCAACAGACTTCTACTGAGTTATTTTGTTATGAGCTTTTATCCTTATTTTCTGAATTAGGAAAGAAAACCACAGTTCTCCACATTTTTTGAGTAGATGGTGGTAGAATCTATTACACCCCAATAATAATAAGAGTAGTAAAGTGAAGGAAAAAAAATACCTCTTTGTTGCTCCTATTATCTCTCCTGTGATGGCAATAGCAACAGCAAGACTTTTTTTTCTTTTCTTTTCCCCTAGGAGACATACTTATGAATAGTAAATTGAGAGAAATAAAAGGAAAGCAGGAATAAAATAAAAAGAGGTTGATAAAGGACAGGAAAAAAGAGTAGAGAGCGTTCTCAAAGAGATTAAAAGAAGAAACAATTTGGAGAAACAGCACTCAAAATATAAAGATTGGGAAATACATGATTTAAAGAGAGGGTTAATAAGGCCAGCTTTTGCTGTTGAACAGACGTTTATCAAAATATCCTAGTTCCTTCACATGAGAATAAATTGCATAGTGACTATACTTTTGTTTTTATATTATTATTTTCCACTTTTCTCTTCGGTGTTTATGAAAAAACACAAAAGCACTATATATCATCATAGTGAAGTCACAAACCATGGAAATTTAGGGTGCTGGAGATACTGTGACAACCTGAAAAGGATACCAGGACTACAATGCCTCTTATGTCTGACTTTGAGACAGTTAAATCACTAGGTAATATCAAACTGATCTGATCATTAGTAGACATATTGCAGACAAAAGACAACAATGAGAAGCATAAGGAAAAAATGGGAAATGTTAAAGTCCTTCAGAAGAGACAAAATGTATCCTGTCTCCTCTTACAACGAATTCTTATCAAACATGTTAAAATCTATATGGATATTTTTTCAAGTTCTCATGGCCTATGTTCACTATGGGACCCTTAAAAGAGCTAGTATTTCTATTTTCCATTGTTTGTGAGTTAGCTTCACTAAGGTAAGACTGCAGTAGAATTCTGTTGGCGATATAAAGGCATAGAATTACTTTTGTAAAGATATTGAAGCTGCTGCAGAAATAAATAGTCATTTATCAGTCTTAAAAATCAGGAAAAGAGCCCATGCTGACAACATTCCCATGAGTAAAAAGCTCATTCTTACCAAGATAAATGCCACCATTCTATTTTGAAGTTGTGGGGGACACAGCTTCAAGGCATAATTCTACAGAAAATGAAAGGACCTTTTCCTGATGCCTGTAGACATCTCCAAAAGATGGAAAGTAAAGTGGAACATTAATGAAATCTCTCCAAATCTGTAACCATTTCTTCACGTATATTGCCTTTATCTCTGTTAGATTCAATAATATATGCTGGAAAGCTATAGAACATTTTTAGGATCATAACATCTCTTTCCTATGGTTTCTTTTTTACTGTTTTACTTTTCTGGGTTTTTGGGGTTTGTTTTGTTTTGTTTTGTTTTTTTCTCTTCACATTAAGATATACAAACACTTGATTTGGTTTGGCTGGTCTCCTATCAAGTAATGTATGTGGCTCTTTGAACAGTCAATCCCATATTTTGAATTATAACATATTACAGTAAAAATCATGTGTATTAGGATATTGTATCAGTGCTCTTTCTTTCTGGCAGATCAGCTGGATATGTATTTCAGTTGAATTTTATCTATAATATTTCAGACTGATATTCAACTGGAAATTCACTCCTGAAAATTAAAAAGAAATTAATCTTACCATCTAAAAGTAATAACGATAAAGTATTTTTTTAAAAATATGTAGAACTTCCTGCAAAGAAAAATTGCAGCAGTTGGTTGGTTTCAATAGTATTATGCCAGAGATGAAGTTAAAGCTCAAAAAAAGTAGTTTTTTTCCCTGTACTGACCACAATAACAATGTTAGTACAAAATAAAACAAAATTGATGGAAAAGATAGCATGCACTTGATGTTGATGGAATGCATGTTTGTGCCTAATACACTAGAGAAACTCCAATAACAGTTCACCCAAGTGAAAATATTGCCCCATTTTGCTCTCAAGGTCAATGTCAATTGAGGTTATCGGCTATATAAATGCTAAGTACAAAAGTTTGACTCTTCCAAGGCTACTCTAACTTGTACACTATACTTTTCAAGGTTCCTTGAGTACACTTATGGTTTGCATTCCTCACTCACTTATGCCATTTCTATCTTTTTGTCTATTTTTTTTTTTCACAGCCTGTTTTTCCTAAATGTTAGCAAAAGGATGCCACATTTATGTAGGAAATAATATCACATTTAAGAATGGGTTTTTAGTTTGCCTGTTACAAATCTCATCTCTATGCATAAAAGGGAGCCTGAAGGAACAGAAGCAGCAAGAGAAACCATCAGCCCATCACAGGTCCATTTTCACAAGCTCAGAAGAACACAGGAGCCCAATGGCAACTGGGAACTCAAAGACCAAGAGTAAGGGGCAATCTGTCCAGACCTCTCTCAGGGCTGTCCTGGAGAACCATAGCCCCCCACAGTCACAGAGGTGACACCCATCCCCTAATTCAAGGGGAACAGTTCTGCCATCATTTTTGAGTGTGTGGAGAGTTATAATCTAGGGTATTTGGCACACATTAGAGGATGTGGGGGAAGAGCATTTGGGATTGCACAAGACATTGTAGGATGCTTAGAGGAGGAAGCAAAGGTAGGGAAAGGGGCAGAGGGACAGAGCTAAGTGATTTGAAGAAGAATAAGAGTGGGAAAATAGACAGATAACGGGAAAAAAAAAGGTAATTTTCATATAAATTGTTTGCTGGTCAGTGCAGTTTTCATTCATATCCTCCTCCTGATCGATGTAGTCTTCTTGTTAAATTCCTGTCTAACTCTTTCCTGGATGAGTGGATCTCTCTTCTGTGTGCACATATGTGTATATGCGCCCGAGTGCCAGCAACTAGAGTCAAACCAAGGGTCAGACACCCATGTGTGTCCATGGTACCAACAGCTGGGGCAAATACAGGCATGCTGGTGTGATCACTAGTGAAAAGCAAGCCAGACAAACCATCTGAGTAGGTGAAGTGGCTTGGGATCTAGGCAAGTTGGAAGCTGGCTAACAGAGGAACTGGAGGGGTTTCAGATTGCTGTTGGAGGAAACGTGGAGGCTGGGAGTTGATTGGGATTTCTGCTTGCAGTTCTGTGTGTGCGTGTGTGTGTGCAATAGACTGTGCTAGCAACTGAAGTGGGACTGAGGCCTTGGGGGCTCATGTATCCAGGAACCAGCAACTGGAGAGATTGGAATCCATGGGCCAGCTACTGGAAATACTAGGTGATTTCAGCTGCTAGAGAGATCCACCAGGCACCTACATATGTGTATACACAAGCCTCATGATAGGTTGAATCTGGTAGCATGGGGGCTGCTATAGTAGCCTTGCCTCTATCAGGCTGCTAGGTCTGACAATTCCTCGACTTAAATTATGTTCTGCAGTAAAGTAAGGTGTACAACTGGTAACACTCGTAGCAAGTTACAAATTCCTTTGGTTCAAGGCCAACATCAGCACTATTGGACAGATGTAGCAAATTTTGAAACCATCCAACAAACCCCCAAAAACAATGTTTCTTTCAACTACCATTGCAGTTCTGTGCAAGGAGCTTTTATTTTGGTGAATAGGAGGAAGTGAGATACAGTTCATACTGAAAGAGATCCAGTTTTGAGTGGCTTCAGCCTCCTGCTGTTCTTGAAAGATTCAGCATACTCCCAAGTTTTTGATATATATATGGGATTACTCACTGAGTAAGAAATTAATCACTAAAGCTGACAGAATGAGGCCCTAATTAATTTGGCTGAGACTGTAGGAGGAGACAGTCATCATCAGAACAGAAATAGACTGTGATTCCCACCATGATTTTTACTGCAACATGTAATGATGCCAAACTGGCTGCCTCTCATTTTAATTAAAAATAGTATCTTTCTCCTTAGTCACTTCTCTTTATTTCTTGGTCTTTTTCATTCAAAGCTTTCCTACAGATTATGTAGTATAATGAACTGCAGTCCATGGATGGAGCCAAAAGGTATACCATGAGATTCAAAATATAAACATGTAAACCTAAAGCACAATAGCTACTGTGACTTTCCAGTAGAGCTGCCAGTTCTGGAAAAAGCTGTCCATACCTGCTGTGTCGATGCAAACACCGTTTGCACACTTACTTGGGATTTGTGGCCATTAATTTCTGCAGACAGAGGCATGCAGCCAAAGATGCATTAAAAGACTGGTTTCAGTCACCATTAGGAGTAACTCAGAATGAAAAATTCTGTAACAAGAGTATGAAATTGCATTTTAATTATGGAATTGCAGACACAATATTTTTTAATAAGATTTTTTTAAATAAGATACATCTCCATAAGGGTGTTTTCCCACAAATTTTTGAAGTATAACTGCCTACATTGCTGTATTATTGTAATACTATGTATCAAAAGAAACTTCTTTTTTTTTTCCCTTCCAAGGGATTGCTCATGTAGACTGGAAAAAATAGAGGTAATACTATTTATTTGAGTGTAAACTGCCTTACAGTCTTTTGTGCATTCGAAACTAGTGACTAATGAAGTATGCCTTGCTCACATTTTGCAGTCATAACACTGTGGTAGTAGTAGGATGTTATACAAAGTAAAACAGAGTTTAGCCTAGATTAATCATCTGAGTATCTATCCTGATCCTTGGGAAGATTTGCAGCCTAAGGCAACTGTCATGGCTATGGGTGTCACATCAGTTAATGTACAAAATATTATTCTGCAATAATAATGCTGTGCTTTCAACATGGCATAGACATACACTGAGATTATCACTAAATCAGAAAACAAATCACTGTAATACAGACTAAACATGGAGGTGATGCAGTCTGAAAAAAAACAATAAAAGGAAAAGAAAAAAAACTTTGTGTTTTCTATAAATGTTTTTCATATATGTCTAATTATTGCCATTTAACCAAAAAGAATAAGAAAGGAACCTTCTCTTTCCCCTTTCCCAAAGACTCTAGACTGATCTTAGGCCATGTAACAGAGATGACTGTCGTAGCATCATTGTTTCCTCCTTCCTATGCACCTGACCTTCCAGCAATGCTGAGACTGAAATCAGAAAATGGGCAGATACATCAGATCCCGTAAATTGGTATATAACCAGCTAGACATTACTTTTCTTTCTTGCCAGAACAGTTCAACATCTTGTGTCACTTCAGTGACACCAGTGGAAGTTTTTTGTCATTTTTGTGATTGAGGATCAAAACAGCGAATTTTTTTTTTTTTTTTGAAAAAGCTCTCTTGTAGATTTTAAAATCTGTGTCTGCTTTTGTTCTACTTTGGGAATCTGTCTATACTCTGAGAAGATGAAAGGCTAACAATGTTTATATTTGTCTACACAGCTGTGTGTTACATCATTAAACTACTGCATCCATGCAACTCTTCTATTGATTTGCACACGCATTTTATGTGGAAGCTTGTAACAAATGTTTCATTGTTTAAAATAAGTATTTTGTCTATACAATCTAGCCTAGTTTATTAAAAAGACTGAATCTCCAAGGACCTATAATTATGCCAGAAGATTTCATCTGCAAAGTTTGATCAGACTTCCCAGCTCTGTTCTTAACTTTTATAGGTTTAGCATTTAGTTATCAATGAGCATAAAAAATGACCATAGTGATCATAAAAAAAAATCCACCAGCATTCAGATATTAAAGAAATAGCTTTGCATTTTCAATTATTTTCTGATTTAAAAAATCAGGTAAGAAGAGGGACTTTTTTTAAAAATTAATCTCTGTATAATGTATATATCTAATAGTCCTAAGGATAACTACAGTGCACTTCAGGGCCTGACTCAGCGAGTCCTACTCAGACATTTTTAAATTATGAAGTTTCAGTTCAAGGGCACTGCTAAACAGTTCTCAGAATACAGCACTAATTTGTTATTTCCTATAGTTCTGTATAAAGTGGCTACCTGAAAAATTTAACTGAATCTGTGTGGCTTTAATGAGATTTACTAAAATGGTAAAACAAGGAAATGTAACGCTCAAATACATGAAAACAGCTGAAATTGCTCTTACTGTTCTAAGCTCATTAAACTCACTTACTTGAACTCTGGCCATTAGAATTATCAGACCAGGTCTAATGCATCTGTTTGGTGATGTTCACACATCTCTCTACCTGAAGGTTATTGAGCAGGCACATTGTATATCTTTTTGCATAGCTGTGACTCTGGCATGTTCACTGTTGCTGTGGTGAGAAGAAAGTGCTGTGTTAATGCAATCTGCTTAGTGCAAAGATAGCAATTAAAGGGAACCTGTACAGAGGTAACCTTGGTAAATTCTGGTGGAAACATATGACATGGTTCCCAAGACAGAAAAACAGTTCCAGATCAGGGTCTCAAGTTAAATTCAGTGACTGATTAAATGCATTTAATGGTTTAGGTCACATGTATCACATGGTCAAGCCTGTGCTGAATTCTCCTTCAACAGTTAAGCTGATTATTTAATTTTAGACCTTGATAAGGAGATTAAATGAGCAGGTGAACTTCACATGGTATTAAGATGATAAAAACTTGAATGTCTTTATTCTACAGCTCCAGAGCTGCAGGAGTCTCCCCTTCATCTTGGTAGATACTATTAATTTCTGTTTCTTTACGTACAGAACATATAGGCATTGCCATGGATGTTCAGAGTGAATGTAATTATCCAACATCCTTAAAAACTCAGAAAACACTTTATGCAACCAGGGAAGCATAACAATATTACGCCCTAGCGTGAACTAAAAGGGTAGTTTTCAGGGATTCATGTATTTATTGAGTTTCAGCCTCATGAGAGATGAAGAGGCAGAGCAAGAACTGTGTTTCAGTGGTATTTTCAGGGTTAAAGGCATTTCACATGCATTGTCTTTGCCTGATATCACCTTGACAGGCTTACAGTGTCCACAAGAGGCTGATCTCTTCTGGGGCATTCAGTCTATCAAATAATTAGAATGCTGGTGAGATTCTGTGATTTTATTATTAAAAAAAAAAAGTTAAAACACTCAATCTGCCTGTTTATAGTACAAAAAAAAAAAGTATAGAAAGAAGTAGAAAACAATGCAGGTCCAGGGAGGTTATCCTCCCTCTGTACTCAGCACTGGGGAGACCGCTCCTCGAATACTGTGTTCAGTTCTGGGCCCCTCACCATAAGAAGGATGTTGAGGCTCTGGAATGAGTCCAGAGAAGAGCAACAAAGCTGGTGAAGGGGATGGAGAACAGGCCTTATGAGGAGCGGCTGAGAGAGCTGGGGTTGTTTAGCCTAGAGAAGAGGAGGCTGAGGGGATACCTCATTGCTCTCTACAACTACCTGAAAGGACATTGTAGAGAGGAGGGTGCTGGCCTCTTCTTCCAAGTGACAGGGGACAGGACAAGAGGGAATGGCCTCAAGCTCCGCCAGGGGAGGTTTAGGCTAGACGTTAGGAAAAAATTCTTTACAGAAAGGGTCATTGGGCACTGGAACAGGCTGCCCAGGGAGGTGGTTGAGTCACCTTCCCTGGAGGTGTTTAAGGCACGGGTGGACGAGGTGCTGAGGGATATGGTTTAGTGTTTGATAGGAACGGTTGGACTCGATGATCCGGTGGGTCTCTTCCAACCCGGTTATTCTGTGATTCTGTGATTCTGTGAAAATTGTTACTAAACTTCCTTTTCATTTTTCTACAGCCTTCAATTCAGACTGCTTAAATTCCTAGGGATTTGTGATAACAGTAAGATGAAACAGGATGTTTTGGTTTATTTTTTTCAGTAGCAGACTAATAAAGGGGGAATTGTCAGGATCCCTAGTCTGTCTGTCTGTCTTTATATATTTATTTATTCTCCTTCTAGACAATCTGCCTAAGAAACCTCAGAAGGTTATATTATCTCATTAACAGAAGGGAAAAAAAGAAACAAACCAAAAAGACCCTAGATATTTCACTTTTATTGATCTTTTTAAAGAACTATTCCCTCTTACTGTGTTTTAAGCACTAACAGAAGCTCTGGGACTAATTAGATGGTCCATATGCTCTGAATACAATAAACATTATGCACAATTTTTATAAAGAGCAAGGTCACTGTGATTACCCATACGAAGTCTCATCCAGGAAGTTCATTGTCTAAAAAAACCTCATTGCTACAAATATGTTTTTCCTTCTCTTTCTTTCCTCAAAAATAAAACTTGAAGAGCAATATAAATATTCCACAGTATGATACTTACTAATTCATAAATTTTCAATCATCACTCAAGGACATTCTAAAAAGATAAATTTGTTCTGCTTTGTCAGAGAATAACTACTTTAAAAAGTAAAACTATGTAAAACTGTAAAAAGGAATATATTGTACATTTCTTTTTGCCTTCAGATGTATTCTGAAGGTTGGAAGTCAATTTAAACTGTAAAGAAAGCATACTAGATGCTCATTTCATTTATTTCATCTTTCCCTTTCCTCCTCTGAATGATTTTTTCTTTAAATTGTATTTTTCAGTATTTCATTTGTACTTTCTCTAATATTCTCATTGTAAACATCCCCTTAAAGCACTTCTGAAGTATTTTAAGGGAATATTTACAATGAGAATATTAGAGAATGTCACTTATTCTCTGCATTGACAGAATCACGTTAATTAGCTTTCCTTTTTAAATTGTTTCAAAATTCATCTTAATTAATAATGTGTTTTAAAGAAAGTAGAGATTACAGACAAGATGATCTCATTTTTCACTTTTAGTTTTCTAGACCACAGTGCAAAGGCTTCCTGATAGAAATGTGTATTACTGCAGATGGAACATTTCTCTGATACTTATTGCTGGCATTAAAAGTTGTAAGTCCCCATTAAATTATTGTGTGGGACTATTTCTTCAGTAATAACAGGTGGACTTTTTTTTTCTAAAAAAATATGACATTAGGGGACATATAATTAACCTGTCGTTGCCTTAATAATAGAAGCAGGCATCAGCATATAGAAAGGGGAACATAGAAAAGTGTAAGTGAAAACTGTATGCTTTTCTAAAATTGTGAAGGAAATACATGTGAGGCAGGTAAAACAGAGAATTCACTGATAGGTGACATCTTCTGAGAAGTAAATGATAAACTGGGGGATAAAGCATGCTTCTCCAGTGTTGAATATAACCAGTCGTCAGAGTTTGATCTATGACTGATTATTGCCTTGCATTCAATTTTCCAGCAATATCAACCTAGGCAATGCAAAGCTGTCTCGAACTGCAGTGTATGTTGGAAACGGCAAGTGTGAACATATCATATGTTGAAAGGAATTAAAAGTGTTTGAAACTGGGAGGAAAAAAACCCACAACTATATTAAGTGATCACTCCTCCAGGTAAAGGACAGAAAAACTATGGTTTCTGATGGCATTTTCTTGTTATTCTAATATGCATATGCTGGTGACTAATTAAATAAATAAATAAAATAAAATGTGACTAGATATCCAAACTCACGAGCCCTCTCTTTTCTTTTCAAAACCTTCACTAAATGTCATAGAATTTACATGGTATTACAGGTATTACATGCTAAGACTTTTAATTTTTCTTCTGATTTCTTTGATCTTGTTTTAAAGTACTTTAACTTATTTCCGATTAACTGTAGCTTTCTCACTAGATTTTTTTAACTCCTCTTCCCTTTCTATTACTCCATTGATCTTTTTTGTTATAATTGTTTCAGATATTAACAAGATTTAACAAAATGAAAAAATATATCTTCATATTATAAACATACTTTTGGTGTTACTATACTGTAGGGGTGAAAGAAAGAAAAGTTCTTCAAATAGAGTCAGTTAAGTACTCATAATGTGATGATACAGGTGACTGTGATTTTGTCTAGACAGAAGATATCTGCTGAAGGTTGTTTTCAGACAATTATATCGCTAAAAAAATATGTGAAAACTGATGAAGTCATTAAATTTTCAAAAGTTACAAATCATCCTGTAAAGCTTCAGTGACTGCAAATTAGCCTTTGCTATAGCCCTCTGCTAACAATCTATAGATCATTTTATTATTCATGAATTTTAGTAATTTCAGGACACCACAGGTCATCTTATGCTCATTTATTTGCTAAACACCTTGTGCTGGTATGCCTATGCTGAAAAATTGCTACCATTTACTTCCCATGAGACACACAAGCAACAAAGTGTTGGATTTGGCCCCAAACATCCACTGTGCCAGGCAGCATATATATCTTGCTGTCAGGGAAATAAATGAGCCCTTAAATTGGTTGCAAAGCTTTAAGAACTGAAATTTATATGTCTAGTTATCAAACAGAAAGTTCAGAACACCTGCCAATATGAAGCATAATTGTGACAAACTGTTACATTTTACCTTTAACTTTTCGGCTTTAACACCACAACTTCATTATAAGAATATCATCCTCCCTACTCCTCCTTTCTCCCTTCCTCCAGATCAGGTCCATTCCTTAAAAACACTCACTACATTTATTTGAAAATGCTGAGCAGTCATTGATCTATTGGGTCATCTATCAGCAGATGAAAAACTACTGAATATATTAAAAATGCTAAAATTTCCAATGAGAATAACCAAAGTTTTTCACAGATTACTAGAAAAGACCAGCTGTACTTAGACATTTGAAGATTTTTTTCTTTTTTTTCTTAGCTATCAAGGAAGAGAATATCTAGGCTAAATTTCAATTCAGTTAAATTCATTTTTTAAAAAAAATCAATATGTAGAGCTCAGAAATTATTAAAGCCCTTGGCCAGGTGCATCTTTCTAGTCAATAAAGTGAAAATGAACAATCTGAAAAATTAATTAAATATGTGGCACTTAACTCCCTTTGCTATTCTGACCATGCTATTTATCTTTTTCCAGCTCCTGGATGATATCTGTTCAGTCGTCCTGTTGTCAGCTTGGATAGAGTTAATTTTCTTTCTAGTAGCTAGTATAGTGCTGTGTTTTGGAGTTAGGGTGAAAATAATGTTGACAACACACTGATGTTTTAGTTGTTGCTAAGCATGGCTTACACTAAGTCAAGAACTTTCAGTGAGGGGTCTGGGAGTGCACATGGAGCTTAGAGGGGGCACAGCTAGGACAGCTGACCCAAACTGGTTAAACAGATATTCCATATAATACGATGTCATGCTCAGCACATAAACTGGATAGAGTTGGCTGGATGGTGGCAGCCACTGCTCAGGGGCAGGCTAGACATTGGTAAATTGGTGATGAGCAATTATTTTTCATTTATGTCACTTGCCTTTCTTCTATTTATTTCTCCCTATTTTTGTTCTTTTCCTTTTAATTGTAATTAATTTTATTATTTTTACAATTATTACTCAATTATTAAGCCATTCTTATCACAACCCATGAATTTTCTCATGTTTGCTTTTCAGATTCTCTCCCCCGTCCCACTGTGGGGGTGTATGAGCAAGCAGCTCTGTGGTACTTAATTGTCAGCTGGAGTTAAACCACAAAAGTAGGAAAAGTGGTTGTGGATAAAGCAGTCCACTATGAAAATTTGTCATATTAACCGGGGCTTAAGTCAATATATTGGTCAAAACGCATCTCCTTTCCTGACCTTTCAGAAACTGTGTGTGTTTCCTCTGTGTGTGTATATGTGCCTGGGATATGTGCTTAGCTTTGTTTCTAATTGAATCTGCAAAGGGGAAAACAGCCACTGCATCCCTCAGCCTGGACAGAGAATCCAGGAGCCTGGGCACCAAGGTGGCCTTCAGAAGACAGAAAGGAGGGATACTCAGGCCTGGAGAGACTGGAGGTGTTGGCCAATTGCAACAGCTATTAACGTTATGATTTTACATTACTGGGTTAGTTGAGTATTTCCTAAAACTAACAAATCTTTTCTTTTTTTCTCATACTTTACTTTAAAGTTACAAAGGTATTATGCTCATGGATATTTTCAGTGACTAGTCCTTTCAGGTTCCTCCACTTAAAGGCTGGGGCGGGGGTGGGGGGAAGCAAGCCCAGCTTAAACCACTTTCAGTGGGTCTCAATCTTGTCACGATTTTGCAGATAATAAAGGTGAAGTCCCCCAAGGCCCTTAGTGCTAGGTAAATAAGGAATTTTTAGAAATGAGGCATGAATATCCCTTTGATATCTTTGAAGATTTGGCTTGTAATGTTAATATTACACCGCAGATGTGAAATGCCACAGAGGCCATGGTGCACCAGCTCGGGTGAGTTAACAGAGCAGAAACTGCAAGGAGAGATGATACCCATTGAAAAAGTTTATTACAAGAGAGCTGACGGGCTCTGTTTGTGAATAAGGTAGTGAAATATACACCCTAGTTTAACTACCACTTTAAACATAAAAAAAAAATAGGAATGTGGAGGTGACCACTCCTCACCTCTCATAACAAACCAGTCTTAGATGTAGGCAAAATTATTTGCTGCGTGTTTTGCTTTCACTGGTTAAGATTTCATGAGTATCTTGTGTATAAATTTAAGTCACACGGTTTTATCTCTGTTTTATGCCCCAGGGTTTGACTAGATGTTACAGGGTATCAGGACAACCTTATGTTATAAAAGTTTTATTTGCTGTGAAAACCCAAGTGGTGTGGTTCCTGCTTCTGGGCTGCTTTCGTGACACTATGGGCACAGAAATGTGCTCTGCAGACCTCTTGCATGTATTCACTTTTTCATTTTATGTCATGTGTATTTTTAGACATTATACAGAGGATATAGCTGAGGAAACATAGGTATTTAGATAACGCATTTCTTCAGTTTTTCTCATCCCTAAGTTGACATTTAAAGCAGCTCAAATAAGCATCAAATTAAATTACTCATGTCTTCTACTGTTTATAAATCAGGCATAAGATGCTTATCTTAGGAGCTGATAATTGCTATGGAAGCATCAAAGAATAGGTGAGAGAAATGGCATCAAGTAACTTTCATTATTTATTTGCCAAAAATATCAGGGCAAAATATGTCCACAGTATTCTGAGACAAATTCTGTGTATTTCTTTAGCTTTACAATTGTTTTCACAAAGGAAAACATACAAGATGAAGAGCATATCTGTGTAAGCATTGGTTAAAAAAACTGATAAAATCGGAATGTCTTAAATGCCCATTATGAATAGATCCTTCAAAGCTATTTTGTATTTTAACCAACTGAATATCTATGTACCACTTTTCTTGAAAAAAAAACTTTTCTTGAAAAAAAACTTTTCTTGAAAAAAACAACCAACTGTTATTTAGGGGTGGAATTTTTAAACACAAATTTTGCATTAGCAACTTCAAAGCTACTTCCACTTAGCTTAGAAAATGTGCTTAAGATCTCTCCATGTTTGTATATAATGCAGAACACAATCTGCTTTTCAATGACATAAGACAGTAAATGTTTATGTGGCAAGGATTTCATATGGGAGTAGAAACTTGAGAATTATTTAGCCTAAAAGAGTGCTATACATTTTTTCTACTTGTACTGTGTTTTGCCCAGAAATCTGTGGTAGGGTTTTTTTTTGAGGGGGAAAGTTGAATGGACTATACAGCAAAGATAGTTACGTAAACAGAAGTTACACCACACTAAAGCCTGCCCATTTCAGGTTGGCTATTATTTTATGCAGAAAATGTTACATAGAAAGCTGTATCTTCACTATGACCAGACATTTGTTTAGTTTATGACAGTACAACTTTAAGTTGTCTTTGAGAAGTAGCAATAGCATATAGATCCATATGTGTTCCTATGTTTTAAATACATTTGCTTCCTGAATTTCACACCCCCCTCTAAGTCAAAACTGGTTAATAAAGCGAATTATAGTGTGATTTGTTTTTTTGGTTTTTTTTCTTTTTTTTTTATCTTCAGAACTTTCTCAGGTGTTCTAGTACTCTGCTCGATAACAATTCACTTGAATAAATTTGAGTTCTGGAAAATTTCTTGACTGCAAGAGGATCCTGAGAAGAATGGCGAACTCATGGAGCCTGCTAGTCTGACATATAGTCAGACTTACTTGCTGTCTCAAAACCTTGTTAATTGGAATTTTTAATAATGCACAACAGTAACAAGGAGAATCAATGCACATTGCTATGGTTATCTTATGGTTAATCATGGCAAATGTGCATAATAGAACATAGATTCAGAGAGATACTTCTGCCTATAGATGTGCTTAATGTCTAATGCTTTTGAGGAGAATCCACCCCCATTTACATTCAGAAATAAAATTCTACATCAGAGAAGAAAACCTCACAACCTTCCCTTCTGTATAGGATGTGTACAGCTTTGTGTCAATAGTCGCTTTCAGCACATTCTTAAATGAACCAAAGAATGTGACTTCTTCAACATAGCCAAAATGAAGTTAAGTGGGGGAGGTAATGAAATCTCTGTAAGTAAATTTTAAGGTAAATATACAAGAGGGAGAAAACCTATTTAAGTTAAATGAATAAGTGCAAACACTCACATAAGTATATATTGCTTGTGAGTACATTTAGATTCAAAATTAGAAAAATATTCTCAAGGATATGGGGAGTAAACACTTTGCAGGATCTTCAGAATGGAAGAAGGCAAAAAGAGAAATCAAATTATTTTTTCATTTCAATGGGAGCATATAGGTAAGTGAGACAATACCTAGAAATGGAAAATAGTCCTATCTGCACCATTTCTATCCCATTTTATTCTCTCTCTTTCATTTTTTTTTAATGTCCATTAGCTTTGACAATATACAAATAAGAACACATTTGAGCAAACAAATACCAACCTGTATTTAGTCAGGGGCAGTTTCTTACTGGGGTTACCACTTCAGATGGCAGATTCGATGGATTTCTTCTGATGCTCATGCCTGTAATACTGTGGTAATTTGTCAACTATTTAGGTAGTTCCATAACCTGGTATCACTGCTTCCACCAAAGTGCTCTGGCTTTTTATTGAATGATTCACCAGATAATTTTGTAAAATGGCAGGAAAATAGTATTCCATATAAAAACCTTTTTCTCAATGCCTATGTTTTTGGGCTTCATCTTTGCAATACAACCATGTCCACTCTCTGTCTCTAACTGGATCATCTGTTTGGTTTGTCTTCTCTTTTTATTTTTTTATTTATTTTTTAAGTAACTGTTGCAGTACTGCTTTTAACTATTGTACTTTTAACAATGAACACACAGAATCTTTGCCTAAGGGGTGAAATTATCCCTAAATAACACTTGTTCTTGACCCACATTATTTTCTTATCCAGGAGATGCTGTTAAGGTACTTTGTAAAAGTATGGGGGAATTATACTGAGATATTATTCATTGGGAAATATAATTAAAATGTGTATCTAATCTAACCAGAATGTGAATTTAACAATGTTCCATTAGTAACGATCTTCACTACTCACAGGTAGACTACATTATTAGAGAATTCATTGTGATTTATCTCTGTTTAATTGCAAGCTATAAAACATAGCAAAATGTTATTAATTCAGATGCATTATTCATGTTTACTCTATGTATTCACAACTCTACATCAGCAAAGACTGTCTATTACAATTTTAGCTGACATTGTGAAGAATTGTGAAGTAAACTGCTCCTGTACGTGGTTGCTGGATACCATTATCAGTTATAGTTCCAACCTAGTATTTACCTGTATATGTAAATTTATAAATTTTGCATCACTTTTCCTAGGTTTAACTTTATGTTAATTCTTAGAAAATACACATTTAAAATTATAAAGAATAATCTCAATAAGAAAACTTTTATAACTTATTTTCCTCAGAGAAGAGACAACTGAGTGATTAAATGTTATGCATTAATTAATCTTTTACTAAGCCCTTCTGCCTTAAAATGTTTGTCTCTTTCCTCTTTCAGTTCTAAATTCATCTTCACTGCTTGCAGTTTCATTTTTTTTTTAATTCAGGACAATTATTTCTGTTGCTCAATTATGAATAGTTTATTATCTATCTCTTTAAATAATTTTTCCCAGTTTGTAGAATACTACGTAGACTGTCTTTCCACTTCTATTGTCTATGCTAAACAACCTAGTTCTTTAGTATTTTCCAGTAACCCATATTTTCTCTGTCTCTAATCACCATTACATTTCCTCTCTTCAAAGCTTGTTTCAGTTGATTCAATTTTATATGAAGTCTAAGGCAAAACAGATATACTACATTATCAAAACTTTTGAAAAAAACTGTGAGCCGCTTGGTTTGCTCTGTTGATAGTATAAACATCTGATATCATTCTACAACTCTGGATGCTATGATTGATTTTTTCACAAAAAAACCCCAAGGAATAAAAACCAAGCCTTTTCTTCTTACTGTGTGATCATAATGGACTTCATAATTCTGTGATTAAACAGCTTTTTTGAGAAGCTCAGAAAGCATCTGATTGAAGAGTTCTTGGGAGCTTCCTGATTAGAGAAGAAAAAGTTATGAAGAATGATTAGAGGTTTGATTTTGTAATTCTTAAAAATTTTGATATACACATTTAAATGGAAGTTGCTTTTATCTCAAAACCAACTTTTTTAAAAGCATTACTATTTTTAAGACTCTTGAAGGATTTATTCAAATTAACTTTAAGTAGAAAGTTTTTTAGACAACAATAACTGGATGTTGTTACTACTTTTTATTTTTTATATTGTAAATATCCACAAAAATAGTTTCATTTGCAGAAAAAAATATTTCCCAGAAGATCTTGTTATTGTAAAATTTTTCAAGTTTACAATTTTATGGTTTTTTCATCATTATATGAAAATTACGATGATTAATTTAGTATTCTATGACTACAATCATATAATGCAGTCCCACTAATATAACCAGTAGAGTAACATGCTATCTCAGGATTGCTTGGAGTTTGGAGGATTGATCAATTCACCAGTGTTGCTCCAGCTTTGGTTACTAGCAACCTATCTTTTAAGCAAAGTTTTGAGATCCTTAAATTCTATCTCCAGTCCTGATATTCTCTATTACGAGGTGTATTTTTACTGCCATGGTTTAGATGTATGGATACAGCTTGGTTGAGTAGGGAGATCTTGAAGGACATCAAAAAGAAAAGGAATGTCTATGAAATTTGGAAGAAGGAATAGGCATCTTGGGTAGACTACAGGGAGGAAGTGAGATTGTGCAGAAAAAAAATCAGGAAGGGTAAAGATAATGAAAAATCTTTCTATAAATACATTAACAATAATAGGAGGACCAGGGAAAATATTAAGTCCCTATTGGATGAAAATGGAACAACTGGGACAAAGGATGAGGACAAGGCTGAGGTACTTAATGGCTTCTTTTCTTCAGTCTTTAATAACAAGGAAAGTTGTTCCCTCTGTGTATATATGCAGGAGTTAAAGGAGCAGAAGAAAGCTCCCATGATCTAAGAGGAGGTGGTTAGAGACTGGCTTGCCCAGCTAGACACTCACAAGTCCATGGGGACAGACGGGATCCATCCAAGAATATTAAGGGAGCTGGCAGTTGTGCTTGACAAACCCCTAACTGTCATCTTCCAGCAGTCCTGGCTGACTGGGGAAGTTCCAGTAGACTGGAGGCTGGCTGATGTTGTGCTTATCTACAAGAAGGATTGGAGGGAGAACCCAGGGAAATAAAGGCCTGTCACTCTGACCTCAGTGCCAGGAAAGGTCATCTTGAGTGCTATCACGAAGCACATGCAAGAGAACCTGGTGATCAGGTCCAGTCAACATGGGTTCATGAAAGGCAGGTCTTGATATACTAACCTGATCGCCTTCTATGGCAAAGTGAGCTGCCTACTGGATGAGGGAAAGGGTGTGGATGTGGTCTTCCTGGACTTCAGTGAAACCTTTGACACAGTTTCTCACAGCGTTCAGCTTGAGAAACTGTCAGCCTCTGGCCTGGACAGGTGCACACTCTCCTGGGTGGAAAGCTGGTTGGATGACCGGGCCCAGAGAGTGGTGGTAAATGGAGTTAACTCCAGCTGGAGGCCAGTGACAAGGGATTTTTCCCAGGGCTCAGTGCTGGGTCCAGCCCTGTTCAATGTCTTTATAAGTGACTTGGATGAAGGCATTGAGTGCACCCTTAGCAAGTGTGTAGATGACATTAAGCTGAGTGGAAGTGTTGATCTGCTGGAGGGTAGGGAGGCTCTGCAAAGGGATCTGAACAGGCTGGACCATTGTGCTGAGACCAGTGACATGAGGCTTAACAAGGCCAAATGCTGGGTCCTGCACTTGGGGCACAACAACCCTATGCAGTGTTACAAACACTGCATAGCAACAAAGCTGGTGAAAGGGCTGGAGAACAGGCCTTATGAGGAGCGGCTGAGAGAGCTGGGGTTGTTTAGCCTGGAGAAGAGGAGGCTGAGGGGTGACCTCATTGCTCTCTACAACTACCTGAAAGGACGTTGTAGAGAGGAGGGTGCTGGCCTCTTCTCCCAAGTGACATGGGACAGGACAAGAGGGAATGGCCTCAAGCTCCGCCAGTGGAGGTTTAGGCTAGACGTTAGGAAAAAATTTTTCACAGAAAGGGTCATTGGGCACTGGAACAGGCTGACCAGGGAGGTGGTTGAGTCACCTTCCCTGGAGGTGTTTAAGGCACGGGTGGACGAGGTGCTGAGGGATATGGTTTAGTGTTTGGTAGGAACGGTTGGACTCGGTGATCCGGTGGGTCTCTTTCAACCTGGTTATTCTGTGATTCTGTGATTCTGTGAAACTAGGAGAAGTCCGGCTAAAAAGCTTTCCAGAGTAGAAGGACCTGGGGGTGTTGGTTGACAGCCAACTGAACATGAGCCAGCAGTGTGCCCAGGTGGCCAAGAAGGCCAATGGCATCTTTGCTTGTATCAGAAATGGTGTGACCAGCAGGTCCAGGGAGGTTATTCTCCCTCTGTACTCGGCACTGGTGAGACTGCTCCTTGAATACTGTGATCAGTTCTGGGCCCCTCACCACAAGAAGGATGTTGAGGCTCTGGAGCGAGTCCAGAGAAGAGCAATGAAGCTGGTGAAGGGACTGGAGAACAAGTCTTACAAGGAGTGAGGAAGGGAGCTCAGGTTGTTTATCCTGGAGAAGAGAAGGCTGAGGGGAGACCTCATTGCTCTCTATAACTACCTGAGAGGAGGTTGTGGCCTCTTCTCCCAAGTGACAGGGCACAGAACGAGAGGGAATGGCCTCAAGCTCCACCAGCGGAGGTTCAGGCTGGACATCAGAAAAAAAAATTTATGGAAAGTGTCATTGGGCACTGGAACAGGCTGCCCAGGGAGGTGGTTGATTCACCTTCCCTGGAGGTGTTTAAAGGATGGGTGGATGAGGTGCTGAGGGGCATGGTTTAATGGTTGACAGGAATGGTTGAACTCGATGATCTAATGGGTCTTTTCCAACCTAGCAATTCTGTGATTCTGTGATTAGAATTTTTTTAATGGGAAAGAAAGAACAGGAACATTTATATCTAAGATTTTGGCATAAAATACAATTTTTTTGAATCACCAAATGACATAGATTATTAGTGTGAATTAAAAAATACACTTATAAAGAAACACATATGCATCAGTTCAGTTAAATGCTAGAAGGATACTTGTATGTTCCTTCACATGATTCGTGTAATTCATTCCTGTCATTTTTATGGAGTATAAGCTTTTATGAAAAATAATTTTTATTTTTTTCCTTTGTTCCCTGATTACATTTTATCGAGGTAGAGAATGATAGGAATGGTTCTTATAAAAATATAATCATTTTGTCCTGATGAGACTGATGTAAGTGAAATCTGTGATATATCAGCACGTCTATTTCATTAGTGATTTGAATCATGGTTTTGTTGTTGTTGTTTTTCATGCTCTATTAACATAAAGCAGAAGCATTAGAAATGAATATTCCTGCTGTGTCAGAAAAGCAAATTTTAACTGTGAATTCATTAATCTCCAAAGAAATATCAAGGGCTCAAACTTTAAGTGAAACAGGAATCATGCTGTTTAATTTCAAAAGAATTATTTTGGTGGATGCATGGTACTGATGATAAATAGTTCTGAAAAAAAAATCATAATATATTATACACAAATGCTTTCTAATATATATATTAATAATAGATCGATAGGTGATAACTGGGCAAATGTAGGTTCACATAAATAAATAGTTAACAGAATAAAATGGGTGAATCTCATGAAGTTCTTTAGCAACAGAAGGTGGTTATCTGTGGTGTGTATTATCCATTCCATGACATAAGTTCAGAATGAATATGAAGATCTGGTATAATTTTACCTGCATAAATAGCTGTTACAATAGCCTCGACAACCTGGTGTACACAAAACCTAATGCAGAGACACAACCTTTGCCTAGAGGGTGGCAATCTGTGGCATAAGGTCCAGTTAAAAGCCAGGAACTAGAAGAGTGGCCCAGGGGTCAATGCTGGGTCCAATCTGCTTAGAAATCTTCATTAATGGTCTGGATGATGGCAGAGTTCACCCTCAGCAGGTTTGCTGATGACACCAAACAGGGAGGAGCGCCAATATACCACAAGTTTGTGCTGCCATCCAGAGATACCTCAACAAATTGGAGAAATGAGCTGACAGGACCCTCATGAAATTCAACAAGGGGCAGTGAAAAGTTCTGCACCTGGATAGGAAATACTTCATGCACTAGTATGAACTGCAGCCACTCAGCAGGAAAGCAGCTTGGCAGAAAAGGACCTGGGAGTCCTGCTGGACACCAAAATGAACATTAATCAGCAATGTGCCAGTGCTGCATTAAGAGTATTGTTGCCAGCAGGTCAAGGAAAGTGATCCTCCCCCACTACTCAACACTGTTGAGGCCACATCTGGAGTCCTAGGTCCATTCTGGGCTCCTTAGTACAATAGATATATGATCATACTGGAGACAGTCCAACAAAGGGACAACTAAAGGACTGAAGATGACTAAAGGACTTAAGTATGCCTTTTAAGAAGATAGGCTGAGAGAACTGTGACTGCTTAGCTTAGTGAAGAGAAGAGTCAGGGTACATCTTCTCAATTTACAGAAGTACCTGAAAAGAAGTTTTATTAAACACCCCCATGATAAATGAATAAATGCATGTGGGAGGAAAAAACGAATAAAAATTGTCCAATTTTATAACAGGAAATGAACAGCTATATCTTTTGCTTTTCAAGCAAAAAAAGGAGACCCTTAAAAATACTTGTAAGCTTTCTTTTGTACTTTTCATTCAGTCTCTACCTATAAGCTACCCCAGAAAGGAAAGAAATCACTTAAAATTCCTTTTTACAGAATCAATAACTTGACCACGTCTTTCCTTTTTCAGGACATTTGAGGAAAAATAATTTTTTAGAAGCAATTGAGAAGCCCATTCTGTCTTTCTAAAGTGCAAGCCATAGCTCATACAGCAAAGAAGTACTGTCAAAATAAACTTTGTCCAAATAGTTCATCTTGATCTTATAGAAGAAACAGCTTATGAATATCTTCCAAAAGCTTTGGAAGTTATACTTCCTCAGTGGTATAGAAACTCATGCTTTGATTTCAAGTTGCAGTCACAATTAAGGGACTGTCAGGGTCCAAAGGATGAAGTGAAGCCTGGTGTGTGACAGACTGCCCACTGCACTTTTTGAAGTTCACAGGACTGTGACACAACACAGGAGACTTGCCGCATGACTTCCAGTAGGCTATCCTTTTGTCATTGGGATTCCAGTGTTCAGTTTGCCTAAATGAGGTCTAACACAATCCCCCTTGACCAACTGACATTCTTCCTTTCTCCACTTTCTCTCTTTCCATCAGGGTCTGGGATTCCTGAGGGGCTGCCTTAGTAGTAAAGACTGAAGGAAATAAGACATTCAGCAACTTTGTCTTCTCTGCAGCCTCCATCACCAGGGCACCTGGCTCATCCAGCAATGGGCTCACATTTTCCCTGGTCTGGATACTGATTTACTTGAAGCCCTTCTTGTTGTCCTTGACATACTTGGCCAGATTTAATTCTAAGTGGGTTATTAGCCTTCCAGTCGGTTTCTCCCTCACAGTGGTTATGGAGATGGCATATTTACTTTTAGCACGTAGATAATAGGTGAGACGAATCCTAAAGCAGCCACTTTTGCTTTGTGTCTGTGCACTTAATCTAAACAATTTAGGAATGTTCATCATTTGCCTAGTCTAGCACACACCAGTTCTACCACTTTACTCTAGCTTTTGAGTGCAAAAATATGGTTCACCTCCTAGAAGGTAAGCAAAGGACGTATCACCTGAATCACAGTAATATTTACCTTATCTCCTTCTCTCACCATACACAACAAATTGATGCACAAGCTGAATAAACAGGATCTAGCAAACTTCAGTTTATACACATGTAACACCAACAGATGCATGCAACAAAGACAATGAGAATTCACATAATCCACATAAGAAAATGCAAAATCCCCCAACATTCTTCATGTAGTTCTTCACATTGTTTTGAAAGACTGAAATTAATAACCTCATCTGTTTTCATATTCATGTCATCATTAACAATTTCTATAATTAAAAAGATTTTTAGTTTATTTTTTATTATGTAAGTATTTAGAAAGATATGATTGCAAATTTTGTTTAAAATTTAAATTACATGTTTCTGCTATTTCTATAAAACTGACCATACCCAATGAACTCTGATTTGTAAAAGCTATTTGACTTTGTATTTAACCCACTTCTTATCCTTCCCTGTGATTAATGGTACTAAAGAAGTGATTAAAAAATAAAGAAAAACATTAAGTAGTGGATTAGTAATAGGTTTTATTAATCTAGCTATTAATTATTAAAATTAAATAATAAATTTGTTAATAGTAGTAAGTTTTACTATTTTGTTGCAAAGTGTTACTTGGAAAAAAAAACCACAAAATAATGACATTATTTTGGTATGATTTGCTTTTTCCTTAGGATAGATAGCATTCACAGATTAATTAATAGCAGGTATTGGATTTAAAATAACATTCATAAGTTTACAATATTCAAGATAAAATTATTTTTCTTGTAGAAAAAATGAACAAAAAAGGCACTTTCTACTATATTTCATCAGATAGTCTGCCTAATTGTCAGAATTCTCTATTAATTATACAAACATTGGTTTCTAAAAATTTGGAGTTCTATTTTTGTATTCAATGTTTAATTCTGAAACAATTGCCCTTTTTATTATTATTTTTAATTCATTATGAAAAAGATGAGTAAGCTCAACTCCACGCTGCCTAGTTATTAAAGTTGCAATTATTACTATGCAACATACACTGTTATGGTTTTGTTGTAATAAATACCCCTATATATGCTTATTTATTTATGGCTTTATAATATTCTGTGTGAACTCTTTTTATTTTCTATATTTTTTATTTAATGTGAACTTTAAAGTTTTTACTATGTCCAGAAATAAAAATGTTGTGGTGGTTAGAAACTACGATCTTCAGAAAATATGACAAAAAATCTGCAATGCATTCAACAATTTATTAGTCCTAACTAGATTTCCATAATATTTGGACTCCACCTCATGGTAAATATTTATTTGTAGTAGAATACATGTTTGTCAGAAATTGGTTTTGACATCATAAAATACTCCCAGAGTTTGTTTCTCACAAATCATTAGGCTACATAGAAATAAATAATAAATTTAATAATAAAAGAGAGCGGGTCCCTGACCTCTACTGTTGATTATAGCTGATGTAATGCATATTACTGCAAGATTAGAGGCATTTCTACATGGATGAAAAGAGGTGTCATTAAGTCAGGCAGTCTCAGAGTTGCACAAATTGCAGGAAGAAGAATGAGTTGCCTGTGGTATGCATTAGTAATCCTCAATGCTTCTTTTCTTTTTTTTTTCTGAAGAATTCCTAAACCTCTAAAAAATTACTGTCACAACAAAACATATAAGTGGCAATGTTTCCTTCTGTTAAATATATGTTACTGTCTATTTATTTCTGAGAATTAAAATCTCAATGTTGCAAGTGATAACACTGGTTATAAAAAAATAATAAAATAACCTCTAGACCACTAGAGCCAGTGTTTATCAGCTGCAGAACTCAGTGGATATAACTAGAGATACAGGGATTATTTTGTTACTTTTATAAAAACATTATATTGTTTTCTGAGATTTTTACAAGTTTGCTGGAAGGAATTTTACTCACACATAGAAGCATACAATTGAGTTAAGTTACTGAAAACAAAGCCTAAATGCAAAGTAGAAGAAAAAAAAAGTATCTTTGACAACCCCAGCACTGATGATGAATCATGCTTTAACTTCATATTCCTCTTTCTTAACTATAAACAATTCTTTACCAAGCTGAAAAAAATGGGTCAAGGTGAAGTTGATCACTCCATCTTGTAAGCAGAACTCATGGCTTCCACTCTGGCAATCTACTGACTCAGCCATGCTAGCTGAAGCAGGAGGTCAGATGTCAGGTTGCAAGGGTTAAACACTAGAGTGTCTCTGGGGCAGCAGCTCTTAGTGATAGAGAAGGGTAGATGGCCTTGATCACTGTCAATTTCAAGTGCTTCTTTATCAATGGGACTCTCTCTGTGCTACTTCAGGAGAGGCAATATCTATAATGGACATAGAACAGGAATGTTTGACCAGGCAATTCTTCTTTCAGGCATGATACTACAGCCTTTTTCTGTGGACAGTGGCCAGTACCTAGAGATAGATGGGAAAAGCTGGTAGCTCTTGATGATCCTGCTCTCAGAAGGATTTCCAAGGCAATGGCTGTCTAGAACCTTCTTTTGGATCCCAGAAGAAGCCATATGCTGCACTCTATGCTCAACCCAGGTTTAACAGCAATCTTGTGTTCTCTGCTGGTTCTGTCCATACAATTGTCCTGTAGGCAATCCCGGAGACTCGTGGAGTGCATTGAGAATAACTTCTTAGTCCAGCTGATAGAGACCCCCATCTGAGGAGATCTTTAAGGAGATCTAGATGACCTTTAAGGTCCCTTCCAACCCTAACTATTCTATGACTCTATGAAAAAAAAATCAGACTTTACAATCTGAGCATTTAGAACAGTATTCATTGGATTAACTCTACCTTTCCTACACATTTATTAGAAAAACTCAACAGAAATCTCAGACAAAACCAAACCTTTACTTCTCTGTTTTCATGAGAATCCTTTGGAAGCATCCTTTTTTTTCTTTTTTTTTTTTTATTTTTAACTGGTAGCATGAATGATAGGTGCTGACTAAGGAATAAATGAAGCTTAGGAAGAACTACATGATGGCAAGCATCTTTTATACCCTTCTTTGCTGCATTCTCATTATCACCTCTAGTTAAATACACATTACAGCTAAAGGCAGCTAGCCAAGAGACTTGTGAAAGGCCCTTAATTCTAGAACTCAGCAAGAACAATATGTGTGTATGTTATTTGGAAGAGGGAGTTTTATCAGTAATTTCTCTTCTTTATTGAGCACTGAGTAATTGCTGCAGAAATACTCTTAGAGGCCAGCCCTAGCTGAAGCAGTCACCTTTCTGTGCAATTCTGTAGTTATTTTCAAGTGATCATATTTGCCATTTCTAAAGACATACTGATAACGTGATTTCTCTTTACTCTTATTTTTCTTTTTTTTAAGGAGGATTAGGTTTAAAAGAAATGTTTCTTCATAGAAGTGCTGGGTGTGAGAGTGTTCAGGCAATTGTTACAAAGTCCCTCAGCCATAAAAATGTTCAGATACTTATGTAGCCTTGTGATTTTGGAAGAGCATGTCCAGCTAGCACTGGCCACTGCAAGAGCCTGCTGCAAACAAAGTACTACCACTTGTCACTCATCTGCTGTCTGCTCAACAGCTCTGGGCAGCTCAGTCCCACTCTTTCTTTTGCTTGTGGGGACTTCCAAATAAGAAGGCAGACAGACTAAAGCATTTTTCACAACCATATCATTGTTATGCACAGCTCTGTCCACCTAACTTGCATGTTGGTCTGAAAGGAAAGAAAGATCACTTTGACAATTACTTTAAGATGTGGTCTCCATAAGGGTTTTGAGTTCTCTTCAGTGCTGCAGTAGAACGGGTGTTTTAAAATTCACCTGCTGCAAAATACACTCATGACAGAGGTATAAACAATTGTAAAACAATTCTAAAAAACACTGTAAAAAACTTGCAATTGGACAAAAGCTTACAATTTGGTTTCTTCAGGTACTTTTTAAATAAAACTCTCTACACCTTTTATACTGCTAAAGTACTAAGCATAAGTGGAATTAGGGACCAGAAACTTTAGCAAAATCCAAATTGAGATAAATTAATTTGCAAACCTCCTTCCACTAGAGACTTTCCAAATTCCTCTTATTCTATTTTTCTCTTGTTCATCATAATAGTGAATATAAAAAGTAGTAGTGGTTGAGGTTTTTTGCAAAAGGAAGAAAAAACACTAAGCACTGAAAACAGAACAGAGCAATTCAGCACCAAAGTTTAGTGTTACTGGCTGCATCACCAAATCTCAAAGTAATTTTTTACAATCTACTGAACATGCCCTATTTTGTGGAGTATCAGATATTTCTTTGGACATGAAGTCCCTTCCCTCTAGCAATTTCTGACTGTTCCTCTTTTTGATTGTTTTAGTTAGCTGTACAGAAGTATCACAACATTTAGCAAAATCTATTTGTTTGCCCTCTGCAATATGTGGCTGTTATGAAGTAAGTTAATACACCACCAGGTCTTCATTACCCTGACTGTGTTCACCTGGGACCCCTACCTGTGGACCCAGGAGTGATATTTAAGCTCCTCAGGCTCTTGCTTCCTGGATAGGTTTTCAGTAATGTTGTAGATGAGTCTGTATAAAATCCTGTTGAGTAAGTAAAAAATTTCTTAAGTCTGGCTTGTGTATTTAAATATATGTGCATGGATAGCTAATGAGCAAGTAAACATTGTCTCTTTTTGGCAATGTTTGTTTCATGTAGTTTATTTTAAATTACTTCCTTTCCTAATACAAGATAATCCAGCAATGGCAGGACACATGCAAGCGTTAACCCTGGTATTCTGGAAGTTATTTCTTGTTGTTATTGTTAATGCATAAAAATGCTTTTGTTGTACTGTAAGTTTAATTACTCTTCCAGCAAATAAGTAAGTATAGCTCTTAGTGAAATCAAAAGTTACTCTGTGGTTGTTTTAGTAAGATATTATTGTTATTTTCTTTTTCAGTAGATAATCCAGGTACTGACTTAGCAGCTCTTCATGTTTTCATGTAACAAATTTATTAGATCCCATAGGCTTGAAAATCAGGAAATATTCAAGCAATATGAGAGAAGAAATTAATCTGTCTAGGCTGGTTCATAAGATATTTGACAGGTATGTTATGAAATTCTTGGAGAAAGCATATAAGCATCAATTAGCTGATTAAGGGTTTATGTGAAGAAAAAATGCATGGGCACTATTTATTGCTAACAGGCTTAATTAAGCATAGTAAGCAGACAAATATATAATTCTTTGTATCACTTTGAATATCAGTTCTCAATGGTTTTAGTTAATATTTTAAGTATATGTTCTTAACAGGTCCATGTCTGTCTTGTGCTAGAGACCCCAGAGCCAAACACAGTACTCCCAATAGGGTCTTGTGAAAGCAGAGGGGAAGAATCCCTTCTTTTGGCCTTGTGGTCACACTTCTGATGTAGTCCAGGATATGACTGGCTTTCTGGGCTGCAAGATCACATTGCTGACTCATATTTGATTTTTTGTCTACCAATATCTCCAAGTCCTTCTCACCAGGGCTGCTCTCCTTCCATTCATCCCCCAGTATACTGTTAACACATGTTGCTCTGACTCAGGTGCAGGATTTTGCTTTCAGCCTTGTTGAGCTTCATGAGGTTCACAATAATCCCCTCCTGAAGCCTAGCAAGGTCCCTTGATCATATAACTTCCCTCATGCATCTGCACATCTCAGCTTGATGTCATCTGCTTAGGACAGATCAAATTTAAAAATATATTGTACAAAAATTTCTCTATGCTGTTCTTAACTGACAGCTATTTGAAATAGTCTGCCTTGAAATGATTTTCTTTTTCTTTATATGAAGCTTAACACAAAAAAAAAGACTGCCTGTAACTCTTTTTAACTTAACAAATTAAGAAAACCAACCATGACCACCTTCAAAACAGTTCCCTTCTGAGTTGATGCACAGCTGCATACAATGCTGGCAACATTCAAAGCAATTCCACTGATCATTTTCTGAAAGGCTGTAGAGGATCTCAGTTTTTTTTTGCTTTCACTTCTACAAACAACAAACTGCTCCCTTGAGCACCTACTTTGTCTTTGGGAAGGGATAAAAATTGGAGGGAGCCAGGTCTGGTGATTAAGTTGGGTGCTCAAGAATGGTGATGTTATTTGTTAAAATCTGCTTTACAGATGCATTGTGGGCTGATGCACACTGCATTTTTCTGTTTGAGGATAAGAAAACATCTATTTGAAAATGTGCCCACTCATACTAAGTGAAGTGATTGAGTTGAGCCTTGTCTCACTGTCAGACCTCTTATATACTACTTCTCTACATTTTATATGCTAGAACTGAAGAATTTTTCTCTCCTCCTGTGTTGCAAAGAAATAATAAGTAAAAAGGGGACAGAACTTCTCAGGTTTAAAGACAGGAGGAAACATCAGAACTAATACAACCTGTTTCTCATCAGCTAATACAATCATGGTCTAAATTAGCTGATTAGAAACATGAGAAAAGGAGATTAAAGAGTGTTTTCTTCCATCCTCATAGACATATAGTAGCAATGATAACAAAAGTAATGACTTTCAAAATATATTATTAAAAATTATATGAAAAATAAACCAGAACCAAACAGAGGGATTTATTAGATACTGTATCTTCTTTGTAAGAATTCAGTACTTTAGTGGCTATTAGGAACAATTACAAAACTTCAACTGTTCTTCAGAATTCATGTTACATGGGATAAGAATAAAAAATAAAAAAAATTTACAGGCATAACTCATAACCTTAAGTGAACTTTAAATAACGATTATAAAGATATCTCCTCAATTAATGGCAAGAAAAACTATCAGATATTTAGGCACAGCTCAAAGGGCAGCTCAGAGGCTGTTAAATAATGTTGTAATAGCCAAATGACACTACTAAGCTGAAATTAGATGTATTGTTGAAAAAATTAGAATGATGGCACATAATTAGAAAAAAACCCTCATACATATTTTTGAAATTCTATGTTTCTGACATTTTAACATCATTCTTGATTGTATATTAGTGACAAATGATATTTTGTTTTGTGTACCTCCTCAGAAGCTATTCTGTTTCTCTGTCTTCTCTGGAAGCAGAAATAGAATTGCATCTCCTGCTCATTTGTATTCATGGAGTTCTGCTTTTAAATTTCAGATTTCTTAGTATGTAAGATACTCTTAGTTTCCAAATGTCTACTGAAACTGTAAAAGTCAAACATAATCATCCGTACCACCAATGGTTCCCAGGTTCCAGTAGATACAATGTTAATTTCATTTCAGGAAATTATGCTAATGAAACGTGTTGAACATGTGCGGGAGGATTGAATTTTAAGGTGTTTTGTGGGAATTTTCCTACTGAAGATATTTTAGGCATAGGAAGAATATAAAACACTGGCACTGGAATGTATCACAGCATGACAGAGATGAAGTAATTTAATTCAGGTTTGTGTTAACTTACTTAGCACTTAACTTACTTACCTGTTGTAACGTTTTGCGTCACAGAATTTTTATATATATGCTTAAGATCAGAATTTTACTGCAGAATCAAAACACTGTAGAAAACTGTGTCTATAAACTCCTATCTGTTACTTAATTATTTCCCTAAATCCTAAATTGTACATATCTCTTTTGGCAAATAAATTTCATAGATAAATGATGAAAACTTAAAGAAAAAAAGTTAAATAACTCAAATAGCCTTGAATATTGGAGTCAGATGCTTGCAAAGGATTGAAAATAGGTGAGTATATTTGGATAAACAGCTAAAGTAACTTTTTACAGAAATTCATGGTATCTGAAAGAAAAGTTAACTAATATATTATTTAATTTCTATTTATGCTAGCAGAAGCCTCTGCTCTCAGCAGACATTAATACTTTTATACAAGTCTAAGAACACTCTTCTTGTCTCTTACTTGCATAATGTTTTACCTAATGTTCAGATACATAAAGTCTTTTAGAATTACTTTGCTGTTTTGTCATAATAGATGCAGACATCATTTTACTCTAATATTTCTGTTGAAGTTCAGCAAAGTGAATCAGTTGAACTGTACATTTGGTATTAACTGAAGCCAGTAATGCAAAGAAGAAACTTTTCAAAATACTAAAATATATTAACAACAGAATAAAGAAAACCCTCAATGTAAACCAGTGAAACATATGACTGCAAAGGGTGCTGGAACCTCTGCATAATACATTGCAAGGGCTAAATGAACTGTGTTCCAAAGGGATAGAGTCTTAGAAAATTACATTAGAAACTAATATATGTTGAGTATATTCTGATATATCCAGTAGCAAGTGAAACAAAAAGAAATTAAATGCTGAAAAGAAATGCTTTCTATTGACACTGCAAAATAACATGACAAATTACAAGTGTTTATAATGTTAAATGAACTTTTTTTTTCTTATGGACATAAATATTGATCATGTCGCACCATTAGTTGCTACAATTTCTTGGCCACTGACAGTGACTTCAGAACTCAGTTGCTTGACATCAACGCCAGAGGTACTGAGAAACATGTAGTAAAGTAGTGTTTCAAATGCAAGAGCTTTGTTTCTTTCAGAAAAAATTTCCTCAAGAAGTAAAGTCAGCCTTAAAAACACCTGCAGCTACTGGTACCTGTTGCAGCAGGCAAACCTTTTTAACCACTGGTTAATTTTTTTTCATGGATTGGTATAATGTAGGATCTGAATCAATAGAAAGCAAGTTAATTTCTCCTGATTTCTGATAGAGCTTCCTGGAAGGAGCAATGGCAGACAATGGTGTTTAACATAGAGACTCCTTTAATGTCAATACAACTATGACCGTTTTATGGTAACCAGAATGATTCTGAGTTCAGGCATGCCATGTTGGGATGGAGCTGGGTACAAGCCCTCATCTTCTACTTTCCTTGTTGTCAAGGAAAAGGGAATTCAGATTTATTTTATTTTTAAAGTTTGATATGGATTTATGCACAGCCAGACAATGTCAGCAATTGCCCTGCAGAATGCCGTGTAACTAAGAAATATCTCAGAAGGTGAATGAAGAAGCAGCCTACAAAAATGACTGCAATAGTAAAAATTCAGCATGAGAATATCTTTGCTAATGTGTTATTTGCTTGTCTACTTATTCACTATGGAAGAATCTGGCATTACATTTAACTACAAAATAAGTTCCTTCCTGGGAATAATGCAGAATGCACAAATTTTAACTTTGTTCCAGTATGTTGAATAACGTTCATTCAATCAAATTCCATGGCTTTAGGTGATGTTGTAAGAGGGAAATCAATAGGTCTTCACTGAGCTTTAACTATTTATTTACCTACTTAACTTAAATATAACCAGTTGCTTTACCCCAAAGAATGTAACATAAATAAGACTTCAGCAAGGCTTTTCCGTATGACTGTCAAAATTTTTTCTACTATATGAAAAAAAAAAAAACCCTGAGAATTGCTACAGTGTATCAAGTTATAAACTTGTCTAATATTTGTTAATGTGAATTTTTATCTTTCTTATTTTATATTCAGTGCTTTACAGAAGCAAGGTAGATATATTTGTTTAAAAAATTATACTTTATACTTACAAATTTAATTAGGCAGGATTATTTGCACAGCAGTTCATTTACATAATGTAATCTATTTTATGCCAGTCTGAATTCCCTTGGTATAAAACAGCATGGAAAATTCTCATTTTTATTATGGTATTTTTGATCAGTTAATCAACACAATCCTCCATTTACAAGAAAGCAAACAAGTACCCACACAAAAATAATTTTCTAGTGTAATATATTTTCTTTAAAAAGTTGAAAAGATGCAATAGGATTAACCTTGCCTCAAACAACAACTGTAATAATTATAACATTATACCACTATGCCCCCATGTTCTGTTACAGTATTAACCTTCATTCAAAGTTTCCTCTGTAATATATGTCCCTCATTAACAGCAGCAGTGACTTCTTTTAGTTTCATTCCTTTTGCAAAACAAATTAATTAGATTCCTCACCTTCACTATACAGATTTAGTTCAACAATTATGAGTCACAAAATCAGAGTATGGTTGTGGTTGGAAGGGACCAGTGAAGGTCATCTTGTCTAAGACTCCAGTCCAAATATGGTCACCTACAGCTGGTTTCCCAGGACCACATCCAAAGAGTTTTTGAACATCTGTAAGGATGGAGACTCCACAACCTCCCTGGGCAATCCGCACCATTCTTCAGTTATTGTCACAGTGAAAAAGTGTTTCCTGATTTACAGGCAGACCCTCCTGGTTTTAATCTGTGTCCATTGCCTCTGCTCTTGACACCACTGAAAAGAGTCTGGTTCTGTCTTCTTTATACCTTCCCATCAGATGTTTACACTCTTGGATGACATCCCCTTAGGCCTTCTCTTCTCCAGGCTAAATAGTCCTAGCTCTCCCACCCTTTCCTTATATCTTGCTCAAGTGGCGAGAATTGGCAAGTTCTGAAGCTGAACACCAGATCAAGGCAGACAGGCAGTCCCTGGAGTGAGGGAAGATCTAGAAGAACTAGGGATGGCTGGCTCTTGGTCAGGCCCAGTCAACATGGATTTACGAAAGGCAGGAAAAGATTTGAATTTACATTTGTGTAATAAACCATTACAAAGAAAGTGATAGACAGACTCCCATTTCACTTGCTCAGATTCCTGGGTTTTAACACTTAACAACATATCGCTATTCAGCATTTGCCCACAGTATTTTCTACTGGGATATTAATTGCATTCTTTGCACTAGGAGGGCTTTATGTCTATTTTTTTTCAGAATTGTTTTCACAATGCCATGGATTAAGAGTGCCCACTAGCGTCAGTTTCTGTATTCTAAAGCTATGAAAAAATACAGTATTGGTGCAGAAAACATTGAAGGGAAAAAAAGCAGGAAGATTATCTTCATTACAGTTTGAGCAAAATATGGTTTTAAATTAAAGCCACTGTTCTTCCCTACACAGCAAATATTATCCTATGGAAGAAGTGTAGACACTTTGAATAATGAATGTGTCTGTAAATCTGTTCAATACATGATAATTGCTTTCACATCTTTTGACATCTGAATTAAGTTGTGATTTGCAGTTGGTACTTTGCATCTACTGATATCCAGAACATTGAATATAGTTTAGATGCATAAGAGAAAAAATCTCAGATTAACTTAAATGAGGTGCTTTCTTACGTACACTGGTTAGTATAATGAGTGTCAGAAAGCAAAGAAATCAGTCATGCAGTTCTCTTTATTCTCATTTCCATTTTGTTAACAAGAAATAAAGCACATCGGTGGATAGAATCTATTACTGTAATTTGAAAAGCACCATTTAGTACTTGTGCTACAAAAATGCAACATTTATGTAGATTGTGATGTATGAAGCTAACTTCCAAAGGAGTAAGGAAGAATGAACTACCAGGGAATCAAGTTAAATAATCATTCTGCAGAAACAAATAAAAATGTCAATATTATTTAAAAAATATATATATATTTTATTGAATATGCTTATCTGAACAAATCACTAGACATTAAAATTTTTGCCCTTCCAACTGCAGATTTAAAGAGTGAGGAAATTCCTGCCCTGCTGCATGACATGTGTGTGCCACTCTCAATTATATCAACTGGAGTGATACCAGAATTTTTGTTAGAAATTGGCCCTCCACTGTAGAATTTACCTGACCTGACTAGGCACCTTAGGAAAAAGTCCTTGTTCAAGAGAAATTCACTTTGATGGACACAGGAGAGGGCATTACTAACTTAACCATTTAAAAATGGAGTACTGTATGATATCATTCTAGACAAGTATTTTTACAAGAAAAAAGTAGAGGGTAAAATCAATATTTCTGACATTGATGAGTTGTAGCAAGGCAGGCAATGGGAATTTCACTGCTATTACAAAATGAATGCTATCATTCTCCAGAAAAGTTGCAAAACATCCACTGTGGATAGGACGATAGCTAATATTTCATCATAATTTAACAAATTCCTGGTAAGAATCAGGTGATGCTCCCCTTTAGATTTTGTGATATTTTAAGAATCCCCATCCCTAGAATAAACCAGTTTATTTGTATGTGGATAGGTATAATTGACTTCAAATGCTGCATTTGCCATTTGGAAACAGCTTTTATATTTTTTTTTCAGATTTGCTTAGATCTGATCCACCCAGGTAATACTCAGAAGCCTGTCATATTTCTTGGAATTTTGCTTTGACAAAAAGCTTTATTTCAGAAAGAAAACACAAACTTCTGCATTTTAGACATTTAAAATAATGAAATCTTTATTGACACTGAATAAAATATAAACTTGGATAAATTCCAGAGCACCAGGAAACCTGCGGTTTTTTTCTTCAAAATGTCTAATGGCATTCTACCTTCCAGTATAAGTTGCATATCTGAAGATAGCACTTATTTCCAGAGGGAGTTTTTTTCTTGTATATAAAATTGTATCCAAACAGAAATATATGTATGTTTTAATAGACAGCTGGGGCAGACTGCAGAGTTGATACTTGTAGTGTAGAATTAGGTGTCTTATTAAAAACAGACTAATCAGGGGAAAAATGTGTTTTACTGTTTTCTAAATTACTACCCAGGATAAATTACAACCATCTTTGGCAAAGAATTTGTCTATAATTTATTCCCTTATTGTTCATAGCAAATTCTTGATCTTGAATGAGATTTATATTGAATAATAATTTGTGTATTAACTACAATACTATTTGAATGGTCAGATTATTGCAGAAGTGCTTTGATGCAGTAAATATTCATTTTTTAAAAAGGCCCACATTCATTTTCCCTCCAAGGATAATGAGCTAATGCTGAAAATAATACTGTGTACAAATAGGTGTGAAGGTTTTGCATTAAGTTCATGGAAATTATTCCATAATGATACCTTTTTAGTGGCTATGGTATCTTGATATCAGAATAAAATGTAAGATTTCATTTTAAAATTATATCACTCTGAACCATAAAATGAAAATCTTAATTACTGGGTTAAATAAAGGCATTTTCATTTGGTCATAGACCTTAATATATGTTGTGAATTGCGGGAGTTAAAAACCCTCATTTAAAAACAAAACAAAACAACAAACCTCAGGTTGAGGAACAGCTTCTTAGAAGCATAGAATCATAGACTCATTAGGATGGAAAAGACCTTAGAGATCATAAGCTCCAACTGTACCTGTCTACTTCGAAATCATGTCCACAAGCAACTCATCTAACTGCCTTTTAAACACCTTCAGGGATAGTGACTCAACCACTTCCCAGGGTAGCCTGTTCCAGAGCTTGATAGCCCTTTCTGAGAAGAATTTTTTCCTAATGTCCAATTAAGTACAATGTGGGTGAAATATATAATATTATGCTGGCAGGTTGTTGTCTGAGATTCTTCTTTGTCACATGACTAACTTTGGTAAAGAACCATTGTTCTGATCCAACATTTTGATCACTGAAGAGTCATTGAAAAAACTGGACATACACCTGGATATATCTGGCCAAATGTAGATATGCACACCAAAGTTGGTTTCCTTCACTACTTTTGTATTTTTTAATAAATAAATATATTTTTGCAACATATTTAATCTAGTTTATGCTACACATTTACTTCAAAACAATGTTAATTTTACTGTGAAAGTATCTCTAAAGGGAAAAATGGGTTACTCAGCCTAGTGTTACTAGAGAACATACACCATCATCTGTTCAGATAAATTCCATCCAAAGTAGGTAGGGTATCTTTTAAAAAGACTTAAGGAAGTGAGTTGCAAATCAGCTCCTCTAAAGCCCCCACTAAGTCTTTATATCACTTGAATTCATGCTGGCAAGATTTAGATACTCAAAGAATTAATTTAACTAGGAACATTGTCACTCTTAGGTGTCTTCTATGTTCATTGGACAAATCTTAAAAGGTTGTTTGGGGTTTTTTTCCTATTTCCTAATGTAGAAAGAACACAAAAAACTGCCTAATTTTTGCTTCTCATTTAAATGCCCATCATCAGTTGCTTTGAACAGAGGCCCAAATTTATTTAGGCTTAGATTAAAATGCAGGGAATAAGACTGACACCTGTCTATGGAGTTTAGCTAAATATCTAGGTTCTTTTTTATAACTATCAGTGAGAAATAGTCATCAACAGTATACAATCGTAGTCTGCTTTAGGTAGAAATGAGTGGCACCCAAATGTATCTATTTTTGTCCTGAAATATTTACATGATCTCAACATCTTAATACATGGATATACCAAATCTATGAATGACAATTATATCCTCACCAGTCCTTTGCAGCAAGATTATACTTTGCTAATCAAACAATAAAAAATATCTACTAGGAAATTACATATACATTCAGCTAAAACCAAGTATAGTAAAACTGGCTATATATGTACTTAAGGAAGTTTTCCATAAGTATACTGGAAAGATATTGTATGTGGCCACTTGCTTTGGAGAAGGTAGAAGTGTAGACATTTCATTCTTTCCAAGAACATTTTATAGCACTGTTTAATTTTCTAATATGAGCATAGACCCTGCTTCCCAGCCATTCCTATTAATGTTGTCAGGAATTGCCCAATGAGAGATTGTCTTTAAGTTATATCAATACTGTTCAATCACAGCTCTTGGTCTCCTGGTTGTATAACTATTGTCTCTTGACTGTCTTTGGGAGTTACTCAACTGTTTCCTGCATGTGTTTTGAGTAATGGTTCACTCCAGTGATAGTATCCATTAAGCAACAGGAATAAGACTGCAACTAGTTTGGCTCCTTCCAAGTTACGGGTTGCTCAAGCAACATTGAAAAATTCTTGGCATGTTCAAATATCCTTTATGACACAATGCATTTTCCTGCTTGCTGGGTTTTTTTTTTTTTGCAAGCCTCATGAAGCTTGCAATGACCTTCCCTTGTTCCAAACATATGGATAAAAAATCCTGCAAAAATAAGAATTGTTTTAATTTAAGCAGGGACAATACATGGGGTATCTCAACTAGTCGCATACTATCAGCCTCTAGAGGGGCTGAGAGCAGTGAAGACATACACCATTTGGATACAAAGCAGATTTAATCCCAGAAATGCAGCTATAGATCATTACTATATGTTATGAATAGCTGAAGAATTAATAATAGTGTTTAGAGTAGCAGAGGTTATAACCTAAATATGGTCCTTGGGGTACCTGTTTATGAAACTGCAGATCTTAACATATTTTTTCATTTTTGTAAACGCAAAATTTTTGAGCTTGAAACATGAATCAAATATTTGTTTTGTTTTCTACTGCAGCAGATTGTGCTACCCTTGGGAATTGTCTTTCACCTTTCCAAAGACTTTATTACAATATTTAATAAAGCTCTATGATGTAACTTTATTATATTAATTCCTACAAGGAGTACTTTTATACCCTGCAGTCCTTGTTTCGTTGTTTTGATCTATGCTGGACTGGTTTCAGTAGCAAAAGATTATAAATTGCTAACTTCTGAGTTGATTGAACCATAGCAACACTATAAATCCTTGTGATAGATTTTCTTGCATCAAAATCAGGTCATTTTTATTACTTACTTTAGGGCTGATTTTTTTTTATTTTTTTTTTTATGAAACAGTACTGACAAAAAAGCAAGTTAGTTTATGCTGGCTAGTATAAAAACCTTATTTAATTCATCAAGCCCTGGTACTGGATATGTTCATAGTAAATTATCAGAATGTACTAGGTTTATGTGACATCCTTCTTCAGAAACTATCCTCTAGGCAAAAGCATTCATACTAATTCAGATCATAGCACACTAATTATACATATTAACTTTAAACAGAGTTTTATAGGTATTTCTTTCAGAAGAACTGGGCTAAAGTTCTGAAACTAATTTTTCTGGTAAGGAAAAGAAAAAAAACCCACAACAATTAACAAAGTAAATTATAAAAAAAAAAAAGTTTTTCTTAAGCCAGAATTATAGGATAGAACTTATAAGCATTTCCAGAATCCTTTTTTTACTAGCTTAATGTTCACATACATTTCAATGTTATCTATAAACTGTTCTATCTCTGGACAGAAAATTAGATTTAACTAGCTTCTACCCGTGTTTTCTCTCCAACTGACCATTATTCCCTTCCCCTGCACTGCTCATGGAACTGCTTGTGTAACTATGTCTAGAAATGAATAGGAAAACCATCCCCATTATATATAATGTGAAAACCCACAACTGTATTTATTAAACAGTTCAGGGGATGTGGCTGTGGCAAAAATAGATGAGTGTGGTACAGAAACTGAAACTGCTTGGCCCTGCGGTATCACTGGGAAAAATATCAGTTGAATGATGACAAATGCAACAGTTTGAATTTGGGAGTGAAAAAGAGGGGTAGTAAGCAATTTCCAGCATTTTGAAACATTGTAACTGCTTTTGTTTATGCTCTGTTCTCAGTTTATTTTTTAATTCCCTTCCCAAGTATCATCGAGTCCAACTTCTGCCCTGGTGTGGGAGAATCCCAAAATTCACACCATGTGTGTGACAGCATAGTCCAAATGCTTCTTGAATATTGTCAGGCTTGGAGCCATGACTACTTCCCTGAGGAGCCTGTTCCAGTCCTCCACCACCTTCTGAATTGAAGAACCTTTACTTAATATCCAGTCTAAACCTTCCCTGCAACATCTGCCTATCATTGTTTTGGGTCCTATAACTGGTTGCCAGAGAGAAGAGATTGGTGCCTGCTCCTTCTCCTCCCCTTATAAGGAAGCTGTATACTGCCATGACATGTCCCCTCTGTGTCCTCTTTTCCAGACTGAATAGACTAAGTGACATTAGCTGCTTCCCCTCTAAACCCTCTGAACTCCATCTAAAGATGCAAATTATTATAAAAATCAAACACAAAAGGTAAATTATAGCAAAGGCCCTCCATCAAAAGCTTTCTGGGATCAGTTGATGAATTAGACCCTGTCTTTCACCACATCAGGATGCCATTGTGTAAGTGATCTGTGTTATGCATATTATATTCTAACATCATGCTAGCTACTAATATGTTTCAATATTTTAGTTTGTAACTACTTATTCCTTACCTGAATATTTCTCCTATCAGTGCTTGGGGTGTTAGACTGTAAACTGTGTTTAACATTTTTGCAAACAGTATCTTACCACTAGTCACATCCAAACCAGTATCCTGTCACAAATTGTTATAATTAAATCAGTTTGTGTGCACATATAGAAGTTTCTGGAAACTTTAATTTCTTAATGGGATCCTCATGGGCATGAGACATTTTAAAGGTCTTCAGACAGTCACTCATACTATAAGGGATTTGTCTTTATGATGCTACTGGTGCAGGAATACAAGGGATTTGTCCCAGTGACACTGTTAGAGTGATTTAGCAGGTTGGCTAAATTGTAAAGGACCCAACATTGTCCCCCTTCTTCTAAGAGATTTGTCCCATTGTTACTGTCAGCACAATCCAAGCAGCCTGGTCAAATTTAAAGTATCCCGAGGAGACTCCCTTGTATTTTCCCTTACTCTGATATAAAGCGTGACATCATGCCTCTATCATACTGAGGATCCAGAAATATACAATGAGTATAGGCACATTATTCCAATCAGCCATTCTACTTACCTGTTAGTTCATCCCATGGCTCTGTTTCAAAAGACTCCAGCCTGTTCTTTCCAAAGCAATCCAGCATAGTAGGAGGGACTAGCTCTCAGCATCCGTAGCCACTAGGAACAAAGACCAGAAAATATTCCCAGTCTTTTTCTATTTAACAATATTGTAGTAACCATAAAGATTAGTTCATGAGAACACAATGGGTCTAATTATTTTACAGAACTTTCCTGGTATCCAGATTCAAGTCTGACGAGTTAAACTCGTTGCAGTATGTTAAGACCATAGTTACTTGCCTGTTCTGTTACCGGAGTGTAGACTACCATAAAATACATATTCAAACTTTTACCGCTTTAAGGACAAATGTAGCATCTTGGCTAAAAACGTGTCTGGATGTAGTAAAACATTGGCAGGCAGTCTCTTCTCCTTTCTCTTTGATCCTCATTTTCTGAATAAGAGAACTAGCATAGGATGGGATCTTAACACTTGGCCAGCTTTGTGAGGTGGATTTCTTTGTACCTTCTTCGAGTAAAAATTCTTAGCCAATGTCATAGTAGGAGTGAATGTGTAAGGAGAAATAATTGATTTTTCTGATCCAGTGTCTACATTAAACACTTTTTTTTTTGGAATTGAGTAATTCTAGCTGGATACCCCGGACTAAATGGCCCTTAGCAATACAACACATTAAGAGCTCTACGAGAGAATATCGTTTGCTTCTGTTTAATCTAAAAGAAATCTTCTTTATGTTCCTGAAGACTGATATATTATGTTGACCATGTAACAAGCAGAAATATTGGAAGATTTGCTTCAAAGAACAGCCTATGATCTGAAATAAAAATCTAATAAACATGCACTACAGAAGCATTAGAAGGACCCTTGACTTCATTATGCCCAATTTTATTTAAATACAAACTAGAACAATGAGAAAATTCATAGAATCATAGAATAACCAGGTTGGAAGAGACCCACCAGATCATTGAGTCCAACCATTCCTATCAAACACTAAAACATGCCCCTTAGCACCTCGTCCACCCGTGCCTTAAACACCTCCAGGGAAGGTGCATCAACCACCTCCCTGGGCAGCCTGTTCCAGTGCCCAATGACCCTTTCTGTAAAGAATTTTTTCCTAATGTCCAGCCTAAACCTCCCCTGGTGGAGCTTGAGGCCATTTCCTCTTGTCCTGTCCCCTGTCACTTGGAAGAAGAGGCCAGCACCCTCCTCTCTACAACGTCCTTTCAGGTAGTTATAGAGAGCAATGAGGTCTTCCCTCAGCCTCCTCTTCTCCAGGCTAAACAACCCCAGCTCTCTCAGCCGCTCCTCATATAAGGCCTGTTCTCCATCCCCTTCACCAGCTTTGTTGCTCTTCTCTGGACTCGCTCCAGAGCCTCAATATCCTTCTTGTGGTGAGGGGCCCAGAAATGAACACAGGATTTGAGGAGTGGTCTCACCAGTGCCGAGTACGGAAGGAGAATAACCTCCCTGGACCTGCTGGTCACACCGTTTCTGATACAAGCCAAGATGCCCTTGGCCTTCTTGGCCATCTGGGCACACTGCTGGCTCATGTTCAGTCAGCTGTCAACCAACACCCCCAGGTCCATATAATAACACAATATGAGGATTAAAGAGTTTATTAACAAATCTCTACTCTGCCTCCTGTGTCCTGCTATGCTGGTTTTTTTCTTCCAGTCTTGCTTTGAAATAACTTATTGGCTGTGTGGATTTCTAATAAACTTTGCATAGTCTAATCAAGTTTTTTTTCAGGAAAGGTCTTATCTGTGCATTTACACTGATCTCCTCAGCAGTGAAACTGCTATAAATTCCTGCTGCCTCTCTGTGACACCTTGAAAATACTTCTTTATTGCAGTGATGGCATAACTTTCTATTCATTACAGGGACTTCTACATGACCCAGAAAGCAACATTAAAAGACAAATGGAAAACCTGTTTGTTTGCTGTCCATCCATATCCTTTAAGACCATAATACGTATTTACTGTGAACAAAAAATTATAATAAATATCAACTGTGATACCATTCAAAGTAAAAAAAACATATCACAAACTCCCAGAGCAAGATAAATCCATTGACCTTATCCAAAGTATCGATGGCTTTGATTACAAGCATGTGTTGACAGAATTACTTTTTAGACACTGTTACCCAGAGTTGTACCTCCTGTTCCTCTTTAACATGCTAAACTACACCTAATTACTGTTAAAGCAAAACTGAGCACATGGAATTAATTTATAAAGTGAATGAAGATGTGTAGAAGTTACTTTGGGCTTGTTTATTTTGGGTTTTTTTTGTAATAGGATTCATTTATACTTACTTTGTTCAGCTGGGGCATAAGAACCTAAGTTGACTTTAGAATACACTAGTCAGGTGGATGTTTGTTTACAAGGGATAATTGACTTCTTATTACTGCTTGGAGCTTTTATACAAAGCAAACTAAAAATCTAACCAACAATAAAAATTAAACATACAGTAAGCATGAGTTACTCAAGTGGCGGCTATGACATTTGGTAATATAAATTTTTTTACATGGGAGTTATGTTGCTAACTTGTCATGGATGCCATGAAAATGTACCACATAATGTAAAGAGGTTTAAATAATGAATTAGGGTCTATTCATGTAATATTTTTAACAGAATGAGATTTATCAGGTGGGGCTTCTAAGAAAATACTGTACTGGAAAAAAAATTACATTGAGTCTGTTTTGTTTTCTTTTTTGTTCTTCTTCATAATTCATCTAGTTTCCTTTTTTTTTTTTTCTCAAATCCTTCTTTTTTCTTGCATGATGTTCTTTATGGGTTCTGCAGTCTATCTCTAGACTACTGTTGCTGTCAGGATATCTGTCACTTGCCATGGTGAGGATCAGACTGTGCAGGCTGTACACAGATATTCATTTTCAGCAGGTATAGGGACAGGTGTCTTGGTAGTAACAGTAAAGCGCATCTAAAATAAGAAGTACCACCATGCTATAAGAAATGGGTTCCATGTAAGGCATCATATATTGTGTCTTAGGCTCCTGCTTGAGGAAGAAAGACTCCTGTGTTTATCCTTTCATGCTTTTTTGGTCTTTCTTTTTTTCTGTCTCTTTCCATCTTTCTTTCTCCTTCCTTCCTTCCTCCCTCCCTCCCTCCTTTTCTCTTTTCCTCCTTTTCTCTCTTCCTCCTTTCTCCCTCTTGTTCTCCTTCTCTCCCTCTCACTCTTTCATTGCTAACATCTTTTTTCACTTTTTTATATAGCTAACATCCATCATTTCCCTCACACTATGTAATTCTGGTATAGTTTTTTAGAAATTGATTTTCCCAGTAAGAAATATAAATGATACTAAGAGCCATTATTGACCTAGAAAGCTAGAAATTAACTCAAATACATACAAATTGGCATCACAATTACCAAAATATTTAGCTTTCCCTATTTTTCTCTGTTAACCCCAAACCTCAGCTTTCTGTTAACACAGAGTGTAAATCAATGGTTGGTTTAAAGAACACTCAAAAAGTGCATCTGAAAACAGTCTAAAATAACATTCACTATATATATGTATTATAAAAGATCTATAGATTTCACAGTTTGTTGAAAACAGTTAAATATGGTCTTTTATACTTGTGTCTAGCCTCCATCACCTGGATATTCCATTTTTACTTTATGCCAGGAATCTAAGCTTTGAGCAGACATCCTAATGAGAGTGCACGCTGTGACAATCTGCTGGGTAAGCTACTATGTGCAGAGCAATTTCATTATTTTTAATATATGTGGTCTGCCTATGAATACTTGATGTTTCCTTTTACTCTTATCTCATCGAATTCAGGTAAAGATCCATGAAAAGGCAACTATGAAAAAAAAGTTGAGTGATATAAACTCCGTCTTAGCTTTGCCTTTATAAGCCATTTTTTGTTAGTGTAATTGAGTTTGCTGATAAGCACCTGGGACTTTTTTTTTATGGTGTTGTCCTTAGTATTGCCTTCTCCTAACCTAATATGCAACAGCAATTTTTGTCTGTTCACTATTCCTTAGCTAACAAAATTATTTTCTACATAAGATATGTTTCAGGTGGAGTTCATGTAGTCATGATGTTTTAAAATATCAAGACTCAAGATCTGAAAGGGGAAAAAAATTACCTTTTCCTACCCACTGTTCTGTTCTGCACAAGACACAATACCAGTAGCTTATAACAAAAAAAAAAGGAAAACATTATAATTCATTAACAGTGAAGCATAGTAAGTTTAAGATAATAAATAATGATTTGAATGCCTGCTTAATCTATCAAATTCAGTTTCTTGCAGCTTCATCAGCGTGTCTAGAAAAGATAGGGTAGAAAAAATATTGATGAGACAATATCCCTACAATGCCAAGATTGAAACTTGGTAGTGCAACCATGCAGGGTAGAGCATCCCTTGTCATATCATGGAGGTTATTCCAGAGAACTATATTCTGCAGTTATCACAAGTCAAAATGGAGCCTGCCTTATCTCCTACTGAAACTGTGAAAAGTATTCATAGGAATGCTGTTGTGAAAAATATTTTACTGCAAATATTGTTCTGATTACGAGGCCAATTTCGGACGCATCAAGAACAGAAATGTATACATGCTGACCATAGCAATTATTCACCTAAAAGACTGTTTAAGAGAAGTACTTTTATCACAGAGATAGCTTTGTACATCTCTACAATTCAAAATACTTCCCTAATTGAATATGTAATGGACTGGCAGGAAAAGTCTCACAATAATTATAAATATTGCCTTCTATTTAAAAAAAATATACAGTACTATTTGGCAACAGCCATCTGAATATGCACTTAAAATAATTTTAAATAATGTTTGCATTTCTAAATTTTGTTTTGAAATCAAGAGTCTTCATTTATCTCTTAACAAAAATGTATGGTTTAAAATTATAGCATTGTTGCCATATTGTTACTTTGTCCCAAATTAATTTTTACTATTAATGAAAACCACTAGAAAGGCAAATCTCATAGTGGCCATGTATGCTATTTGATTTAAAATTTTTTTTTTGAAAGGAGTGTCATATTAAAAATAATTCAATCACTGACCAAAATCACATTTCAGATGAAATTTTCCCCAAGAGAAAATACTTTTCTTAGAACACTTCATTCCTTTTCAATAGGTGTTCCTCCAGGTTTTCCCCTCTTTTGTTAAGGAGATTATAGACTTTGTTCAGAATAACAAAATCAGGTGAAAATTATTACAGCTGAACACCACCCTCAAGAAATGAAATTAGGTTTTGGAGAAAACTGGCAACAGGAAATATCAGAACAAACAGAAGGTGATACTTGTCTATACAATAAAAAAGTTAATTCATTAATATCCTAGCCACAGGGTATTGTGAATACTAAAGTTGAACATGGATATAAAAAAAGGGAGAATTAGCAGAAATTCACTGAGATCTGTTACTTATAAGGATACTTTTATTTAGGAGGTCCCTAAACTGCAAACTGTTGAAAGTGGGAAAAGTATTTTTCTGTGTCTCATGTGTACTTAAACTCTTCCCTAGTTGTTGAAATTCTCCAGAAGTTGAAGATTGGAGATTTGTATGCATACTTTTATTTGATATTAGAGCAGAGTGCTATAATCATTATGTGCAGGATAATGCTTTGAATATGGGTAATTTTAGTCCTAAACTTGAGATTAATGTAGTTACAATTGAAAAAAAAAAAACTGTGAGTCATAGCTAATATTTAATTATATTCTTTTTTCTCTCCATTTAAAGAAGAAGAGAACAAAAGAAGCAATAATTTGGAGAATGTAAAACTCTCTTTTCTTGCTTTTCAGCTGTCTAAATCAAATATTATTTCTTTTCCCTAGCTTTAATTTATGGGAAGGCATTAGAAGCATTTGTGTGTTGGAAGAAAAGATTGCAAACACTTTGCTCAAGAGTAATATCTATTTTAGACTGGCATGCTGAAGTAAATGTAAATGCAGTATGCATATTGAAGAAAGAATATTCAAGCACACTGTTATATTTACTGTGTTATTTATTTAATGTACTTAAGCAACTTTAGTTTAGAATCATAGAATAACCAGGTTGGAAGAGACCCACCGGGTTAGACAGTATGTAATATGCTTGTAAGTCATTCTCTAGTATCTCAATTTTACGATCTCAGCTAAATAACAAAGAAAAATAGAAAGGAAAAACGGCATTTTGGGTGTGATTTTCTTTTTAAATTTTTGTTGTAAAACAACTGGCACCGTGACCTCATATTCATCATATTTGTGTTTCTTCTGGCCTCAAAGACTTCTCTGAATCTGACAGACTTACAGAATTTATTTATGTTTCCCTTCAGTGTAACTGAGCTTAACAATACATCTTCATCTTCAGATCTCATTTTTTCCTATATTTGTTCCTCAAGGAAAAAAAAAAATATATCTTGTCCTTGCAGATGTTTTGTTTGTTATGCAGAATTTTATTGACCGTTTATGAAAGATCATATTTCTAACGTCTGATGTCGCAAGTCTCTGGTATCGAAAATCTATTTTCTTTTATTTAGCTACCATTATTTTTTGATTGGGAAAATCTTAAAATATTTATTACCTCTTCTTACGTGACTTTAAATCCAGGATAGCTTTAAGTTTCCCTGTTCTTTTAAGAGTTTATTAAAAAACAGTTTCAGGTTAAACTAATCTCCAGTTTGTGAAAAAGAAGTCTTCCCATAAGCTTAGGAAGATTCAGACTTTTTGCATGTAAAATTTATATTTCTGTTAAACTAGCATATATGTTTTACTTTGTTTCCATTAGACTTCTCTGTCTCATGTATGCTATTACTGAAAAGTAGAGTTTTAGTTATACCATCATTTCACTGAGTAGTAACTCATCCTGGTGGTTTTCGATATGTCAAGACAAAAATAAGTCTTTAATAGAAGGAAAAGAGTCTGGGAATTGGCATGTGCAGAATAGTTCAGCTTCACTTATGCAAATGCACAACCTATAAAATGCACAGAAAATCACTTATTCTTCAAATTTCATTTTTGTAAACATTTTTGTTGTTTGCAATCATCAATTATGTCTAAAAATTTTCATGAAAATTTCCCATTGGCATTAGTAAATATACTATGGCACCCTGATGACTAAATAGCCACATTTAACTTTATCATATTTTACATTATCACATAAAAGATTAATTTATTATTATAAATGACCTCTGTCTAACAAAGATTTAGGGCCAGATGTCCAAATGAGATTTATTCCCTATTTTGTATCAGCAGGAGTTGCACAGCCATTTTTGGGAAACAGGGCTGCAGTACATTTAGTAGTTACTTTAGAATGCAAATATCTTAATGACTAATGTTTACCCTCCTGCTTTTCTTGCTGAGCATGAAATAGCCAAAGCATTTGTGTATCAACACTGTTCTAGCAACAAGTACAAAGCACAGCACTATAGAGGGTAGTATGAGGAAAGTTAACTCCATCCCAGTTAGATTCTAACTGGAAGATACTTGATATATCACAAATTCCTAATTAAGGTGACAACTTCTTTCTGTTTAGAATAATCATGAGGTATAATAATAGATTATTCTTTTTTTTTTTCAAATTTTTATGACAATTGAAGCTATTTGTCAGTTTTTAGAAACGGTTTTGTTTAGCAGAATCTTGTGCCATATCATCAAATATGGTCATTTTAATTCCCTCTGATAATCTCTATATTGTAACTACTGAGGTCAATCATTATTACTGTATTTGTTACTGAAGTGCACATTTAAAAGTGTATTTTGTGTATATATAGGTATAGGGTTCTTTCTGGCATTGGAGTATTCAGATTGTTACAAATGAATGTAGCTATATCTGTATTAAATCAGGCCTTTTAAATAATTTGTCTAAATGTCTTGGAGATAGAACTATGCCTTAAAACAAAAGCAATGAAAAACTATAAGGATTTTGTTGAGATGGAAGATGGTCAGTAAACATCCTGTGTACTTATAAATTATTGGCATTTTTTCACAGTTTTCTGGCTTTGATTGGAACTCATTCCTCCTGTTGGGCAGATCTGAGAATGTTATAATTTATTTCGAGAATTTTACCTGCATGAAGGTTCACATTTATTTTTTTCCTACTTCTTCTCAAACTTGAAATCACCTTTTTGGTTAAAACCACAGCAATCAATCTCCTCTAACTTTTTTATTTTCTATATCTGCATTTATTAATTCTTTTTTCCTGATTCAGAAGGACTTATTCCATAAATAATGCTTCTTCTTGGACTACTCTTTCTTGTGCTTTTACTGTCTAAATACATGCATGCCAGAACTCTCAGATCTAAACAAAAATAACTGGTGTTCATGAAGGAGAGCCACTGGAAGTGTGTTCGCCTGTCTTGAATGTACTTCAAAAATATTACCCTCCTTTGCCCTTCCTCATTTTTCTACCTAAACTATAATTTCCAGGGTAAATTAAGGTATTTCTTAAAAAAAAAAATTTTTTTTTTTTACTAAGATTAGTCCCATTAATATTTCAGGCTGTCAGTCTGACAAATCCAGAAATAACTGGAATATTAGAAGAACAAGGAAAATTACTCTAGATGCTTTCAAAATGCATGAGGATTGTGAAATTCTTTATACAAAAAAGTCAGATCAATCTTACTTTATCTTATCTAACAGCCGAAAAGGTAAATTGCAAAGCATGTGGCAAAGACACATACATTAGCAGTCTGCAAAAATTTAATACTACAATAACAGTGTCAATCACATTAAAATCTGTAAAGTAGCAACAGTTTTAAGATTTCTCATGGAATTATGATTTACAATAAAATTTGTTCTTCCAGTCAAAAAAAGTATTTGTTTTGGTTTGGATCAGTATTATGCTACATGAATGCTAAAGATACTGCTTTAGAAACATGAAGGCAATTTTAATAAAGCAGATCATTATATCATGCACTCATTTATGTTGCTTGTGGCAGCAAAAATTACTTGATTACTTTTTAAAGGACAAAACATATACCCACAAGCAAAAAGTAAGCCAATATGAATAAGTGATAAAAATTATAACTTTCGAAATTAAAAGCAAGAAAAAAAGGGAGAAATACAGAGTATTTTCAGTTGGATGGGACCTTTAAAGATTCTCCTACCCTGGACAGAGACATCTTTCACTAGACTAAGTTATGCAAAGCCCCATCCAACCTGACCTTGAACATTTCCGAGAAGGGATACCCACAATTTCTACATGCAAACTCACAACACTTCTCACATTATTTTTTCTCCTTATTTTCAGCCTTAATCTGCCCTCTTTCAATGGTTTAAAACCATTATCACTACAGGCTCTGTTAGAAAGTTTCTTTCTCTTTCTTATATGTCTGTTTTAAATTTATGATTATAGCATTCCTTAAGTATCTCAGTACTCCTGAGAGAAGCTACCATGTTCTAGTGTGGCTTCTTAACACCATCTTTAGTGTAGAATCTGTAGTATTAAAAGTCTGGCAGAAGAATACAAACCAGCTCCTATTGAACTTAAATATTGCCACAATTTTTTTTGTTTAAAACCATATTCCTCCCCTCATTAGCACTTTTCAAAGTAACCTAAATAATCCCTTCTCAACGTTCAGTGGTAAGAATGCATACCCTAGGATCCAGAGATACGGTCTTAAATGTGCTCTGCAGAGAATGAGCTTTGGTTTCATCTTGCATTTCCCAAGAATTATCATCTCCATGCATGGCTGATAAGAAAGAGAATACTAAATTTTGTGTGTTATTTTATACTAAAGGCAAGCATAGAAATCAAATATGTGAGTTCAACAAATCAGAGTAGTGAACTGCATTCAGCACTGCATTTTAAGAGTTTAAAGCTTTACTATGGTTACATCAGTATCTTAATATGCTTAGCCAACTTAAGGATTCCTTTGCATTACCAAGTTGAGAGTGGATTGAGGTGAAAAAAAGATGTAATGTGTTCTCCTGAATCCAGGCACGTGGTTTAAGCACACACACGCATTTGGAATGTGCTCCTCAAATCTTTTGTAATTCCCCTATCATCACTTTTCTTCACTCCTAATAGCCTCAAATTTAATGTAGATAGATTTCTACGTTTAGATGCTTACAATCCAACTCTTGAAACAGGTTTTTCCTTGTTTAATTTGTAATGTATAGATTAAAATGAAATTAATTATGCCATTGGCAATCAATGACAGTTATGTCTAATGAAATAGAGGCACTCTTTCCTTTTGTTTGTACAACAGTAAGCACACATAAGTCCTGAGAGCACAGACATAACCATAGCACAAGTGACACAAAAAATATTTTTCTCCGTATGTGTATATTTTCAATATCCATTTTTGAAACAATTCCTTTTTTTATAAGCAGTTGTGTAGGTGTGTGGAAAGGAGGGTGGCATAGAAGGAGATTGGAGAACTTTTTGCCGGTCTTATTAAATTCCAGTTCCAAAGTAAATAAATCCAAGTTAATTGCTGTCAAGCACTTTATTAAAAGATGAGAACATAAATATTTATATAATACGTAAAAAGGGTTTGGACTTAGGTGTTTTAATAATAAATATTGTATCAATAATGATATTAACGGATAAATATGAAAGTTAACTGAAACCGTATCCACGTAGGTCTAAGTAAAAATTAATTATTTAAATTCATCACTTCAAAGAAAATGTTAGAATTTGGAGCTGACATGTCATACATTCTTTCAAGCTTGCTATTAACAATTCTAAACGTAAAATCACATGCAATATTAAAATAGTTTCAAAATTAAATGTGACAAATTAGCAAATGATACAATTGAGGTCAATCACTAATAAGGGTCCTTAGTAATGTGATCTTTAATTACATTTTCAACCCACAAGATACCTGGTTTCATATTTAATAAAATAAAATCATAGTGCCCATCAGTGTTTAAATTATCTAACATGCGTATTAAGTTTCATCTAGATCACTAGGGCTCTTTTTATAGTGAATGGAGAGCTATAGGCAACTCTAGAAGGTGTCTCATTTTACTTATTTTAGGAAGTATTTGATTACTTTCCATCATAGGTGAAAAAATAGTTTGAATTGGGAATCCTAACCGACTACAAATAAGTGAGAGTATGAGGGAAGGCTGAACGTTGAAACCTGAATTTCTGAACTCTAGAGCAGAAAACTGCAATTTGTTATCCACAGTGGGTACAGGTGGGTTGCAAATTTTTTGACAATTGGATTAAATAATACTAGCATGTCCCATATCCTCCATTTAACTAAGATACAAACATGGGATGGATGCAGCAACTAGTAAGTTGATTACACATTGTGCTTCTGCACATGCAGTATTTTGGTTGGGTAATCAGAGACCAAAACCCACAAAGAAGAGCTAGTGACAAAATCTGGGGTTTCTGTTAAAGAAGAAATGATCTCAGAGAAAAGAAAGGAACATAGAAAGAAGACAATACTGGCTAGAGGAATGATCTAGGGACTGGGGGAAGATCTCAGAAATCACAGAACTGCAAGGAGATGAAATCCAGGGAATACCCAAGGAGAGATCTTTGTCAGTAGTGCCCAAGAGAGGTGATTGTGAGAAGTGGAGCATGAACCAATACAATTTCCTGCTGAGTCTTCACAGACCACCAGAGAACTTTGTGCTGGGAAGCGTAATGCTGTGAGGTAGTGAGTGAGCAAGCATGTGAACAAACCTGTGAAGTGATCAAGCACTCTAAATACTCCAGTCTCATTGGTTGTTATCCAGTTCCACTGCCTGTCAACAGATATGAACTCTTCAGGAGTTTGTCTTCTACCATGCAAAGATTTAACTCTTCTGTTACAAACACAGCAAGGACCCTGCTGCTGAGACAGACCTCAGCCAGTTGTTAAAAAACACTGTGGGTTTTCATTTACTGTCTTGACTATTGACACCCACTTGAAGTGATTACCTCCTCCATTTGTTTCATGAAACTATCCACAACAGGTAAAAACCTATGTAGTAATGGCTAATTTAGAGCATTCCATTGATCATATATATATAAGGTTATTTTTCTCCTTGTAATAATTACACTGCACTTATTAACATTTAATAATATTCAGTTTTATCTGTGATTTGAATAACTTTTGCATAGTCCTTCAGCAGCTCTCCAGGGTCAGTTTTAGTTTTCGTTGCTGGAATAGCCATGCGTCATCAACAAACTTTGCGCACCACTTTTTCCAGATCATTGATTAGCAAGGGTCAAAACACTGAACTAAGCCGGAATCTCCTGTTATTTTTGTTCACTGTGAAAACTGATAATCTGTTTCTATCCATCTTGTATATTTAATACAAATGGCTATCATTAACTTTGAAGAAATCTTTGCTCTCCTCTTATGATGACTTAATTTCTGTAAGTGACCTTAAAAATGGATGTCAAGAACTTTTTTCAAATGTAAGCACATCAAAACAGTGAATTACTTTTTTTATATGCTTATAAATTCCTTCAAAGAACTCTAATATTTGCTGAAACATTTATTTCCACAAGCCTTGATGACTCTTCCTATTATTTTTACAACCATCTCCACTAATTCTATTCTCTGATACAACATTTTCAAACTAGAGAAGTCAGATTTTTTTGTTCATAATTCTCCCTATTTTCAGAGTCCTTTTTAAGCTATCATTTTAGTTGATGTTCAAAAATTTGGCTGCTGACTTTTGTAACTTCTCCATTAGTGAAATGTTTCCAAGTTAAATTTCTTCAGAATTCTCCTAAACAGTTAACAAATGGTAATAAGCATACTAAGCAAGACAGTATGAGTAACTTTCAACCACTTATCTACATGAAATGTCTTCAGCTGGTATTCTCTTGTAAATCAGTTCCTCTGATCCTTCTCTCTGATGTGTGAATTTTCTTTTTCATTATTCCATAACGACAATGAGAAAAAGATTTTTTTTTCATGAATTCTTACTGAAACATATAGTTGTCATTCAGAGTCCCTGTAAAATTCTTGCTTCTGTTGTGCTTGAAACAATTTTATTTAGCAGTGTTTTATTCTCATAGAAGTTCTCTCTCAAAATCTTTTCCTGGCATGTCTCATATCAGGGAATTGTTTTTTTAATTCAGTCCAGGGATCCTTTCGCAATTCTATAAGATTCAGAGGACAGAAAAGGACCCTACAAAGCAGTTTTTAAAGTATAAGAAATAAGACAACAATCAATCAGTCATTAATACATTTCCAGGGACTCTAATTTTCTTCTTTGATATTTCTATATAATCTCTATTGAGACTCAGTTATACTTAGCTTAAGATTTGATGCTATTAAAGTGCCATAGGGAAAAGCATTAGCAAAGTAAATGTTTGATACGTAAAGAACGAGAAGATAACAGAAATTCTTGAAAGAAAAATAACCATTTCTAAGAAGGAGACCTGGATGCTTTATGATTAAATTTTATAATTTGACACTTTTTAATTCTTTGAAAGCTAGAGATAATAAGGAAAATTACTTCTTAGTCTGAGCAGCAGCTTAAATGAAAGCAGTAAAATCCAAATTGTCCAAAATTTGTGTGTTATTTAAATGTACTTTTATCTCTTAGAGCTGAAGTGGATAACAAAACTAGTTACTTAAGGGACTTATCAGTGAAAGTAGAAATTTTTATAGTTTTATTTTGCATGTCTAGGGTGTCAGAATTACATATGATTAAAATGTTGCTGCCATGGCTAAGGGGAAGTCCTGTGGGTTATGAATTAATACTGTCTAAAGGAACAAAAATTGAGATAATAGATGTTCTGTTTTCTCTTCTTTTCAATCAGAGATAAAGGCGAATGTCTTTTTCTGTTCCTAAGTGTCTCAAAACACATTTTAAATTATCTAAGAAGAAATATAGATAATTCCTTAACTTTGTAGTCCATTTAGATAAGTAAAAATAGTCTCTGTCAGATAATAAAGAAAGATCCAAATGGTGGCTTTAGGGTCAGACACTGATGAGCAGAGAGCTCCTTTTTAAAGGAATGTAAGGTTCATTGGGCAAATTAAGCACATATGTACAAAAATATGAATGACAGGAGCAGAATAGCTTCTAGTGTCATTTGGCTGAGGAGAGGTAGTGAAGGCATCAAAATAAAATGAACTGAATTAAGAAAAGTTGAACATTTGTCTGCAAGGTATAACACAGGGTCTAGACAATACCTGTGGCTTTCTAACTATACATAAAAATGTCTCTTTCCTAAAAAGCTCTGAACTTAATAGACAGAGTAAAAAAAGTGCAGGTAAGTTAAAAAAGTGAGAAGTAACTTCTGCTGGTTTACAAACAGAATATAGTGACAGAATAAGGAACAAAAATGATGGTCCTCAGGCTTAATTCAGAAATATGATTACTGAATTGCAGTTCTTTTAAAACTGTTGCTCCTGAAATCAGAGTCCTAAGTCTATTTTTCTACCTGGGCAAAAGTAGCTGCAGCGTTAGATTAAATCAACTTTATTTAATATTTCAGAAGGTCTCTGGGTAGCGAATATTAGATTTTTAAATGTATTGTCTTTAGAAGTTTAACTTTTAGATTCATTTGATGTGTTAGTGGGTTGTGGTACCCCGATAAGCATATATTATAATAATGGTTTTGACAACTCCAACTTAGACACTAGAAAGTTATCTGAAGTGATGAGTTTTAATTAAGAGAATTAAAAAGCTGAAAATTTTCAGACAATCTGCCATTCCGACGGCACCAAGTGTAGAAATCCTAGGAATATATATTTCTCAATATTTTTTGTGTCTGAGAGTAAACCAACCAATCAACCAAAAAAAGCTGTTATTGAAATCAAGATAAAAGTGAAGGAATATACATTTAATCTTGTCTTTAATATTTAAAATGCTACATATTAAAAGAAATATATTATGAGTAATACTGATAAATAATATTGGAGAGAAACTTAAATTTATGACTTGAAATGATTTATCATTTCCCATACATTGTTGAAAACACCAATGATAACCTGCTGCTTTAGAGTGATTTTCAGTTAGTTTTACCCAAGGCTTTTGTTAGGCGGCATAATATCAGTGTTTAGCACATGCTAAATACGATGTGGTAGCTTAAAATAATTTTTAAAAAGATCAGTAATGAACACTGCAATCAACATGGTTCCTCATATTTATACCAATAGTAAATCTAATATTAATTTAAGCTCTGTATGCTAGTCCATCTCTAAAGTCAACTACGTACCTTTATACTGACTGCTAGAATGTTGTTTCAAAAGGTGCCTGCAGGGATGGTGAACTAGTGACTGTAGCAGGCATATAGCTTTTCTTTTTGTACCACACATGCAAGAGATAACTGAAGATTCAATCTTCTCTTCCACGTCTCTTTATAAGGAGGTAAAGAGGTGATGAGTGTGTTTCTGGCCTTTGGACTCACTTTCTCTGCCTCAGAAACACTTGAGAATGGATATCTGCCTACAGCCATGAAAGCTATTAAAAAATTACAAAAGCTCAGATCAGCAATAGCATTTTGCAGTTCAGCAAGGGTTTGCAGCTTGAGAACTGCAAATATCTTGGGTCTGCTAGCGAGAAGTGCCTTTGGGAAGACATTCTAAAAATTGTAGAGGGCGTTGTAGCTAGGCTCACAGGCAAGGAAATAGAGGTTTATGATAAGAATTATAAGGTACATTTTCATATTTTTCAGGAGGGACCTAAGCATTTAGATTCCTGAACTTTAAGTGCCAAAATCGCTTTTCAAAGCACACAAACTTCTAACCCACTTAGAATGCCTCTACATCAGCACTTTAGTTCAAATTAGGAATGCACTTTGAAGTAACTCTCTCAGGATTTATCTAGGCTTGCCTTGGCCTGAGTCAGCTGTAGCTTGTTGCAACAGCCCTAGACCTTAAGTGGCTGATGCCTGCCTGCCTGTAGCTGAAGCCCTGGGATACCATATGTGGTAAAGATTTTACACTCCTCAGATGTCACAGAGCAAAAGACAATTGTCCTCTACATTAGGCTCTGCACAGGTTTTATCAGATTAAGCTGGGAGCCAGTGAGAAAAAAACAGACAGTGATAAAAAAACCCAAACAACCAAACATATAAAAATAGCCAGGTTGCCCTCAAGTCTGTTAAGTAAGGAACTTCATTCCTTGACTTGACGTCATGATGTGACTCATATACCATAAACTTTCTGCCCTGTTTTTGAAAGAAGCTGCATCCACCAAGGTTACGACTTAGGGGAATATCACTGAAGTGGAGCATTGCATCACAGAAAAGGGATAGATAACAAGAAGAGAGATTCTGTGTAACGATTTGAACTGTATTGTTACTATAGTTTTTTTTAATTATTATTAATTCAATAATGTGGACTATTAGATGGTTGAAACATTAGCTAGATAAGAAGCAAATTTCTTCAGTCATAAAGAGCTTGGTCCCTTTTGACTATAGCAAGAATTTGAGTGAAACAATGCCTGTGGAGAAACAGATTTCATGGTCTCGGCACTGTTTTCTCCCATTTTAAGTTGTTATTGTAGACTTACTGTTAGACTCTGATCCCTGATGTGTCTTTGACACCAGAATAAGACCAAAGATAGCTAGCTTTATCTTCCTTTATAAAAAGTGATATCCAAAATATCTCCAATCAACATTTGTGAGGCTTCGTGGCAGCAAGCTCATTCTGTATTTCTTCTCAAAGAGGATTTGTCTGAAAGAGAAGCTTCCTATTAGAACAGATTCCTTGTCTGACCATTGATAAGCAAAGCTCTTCAAATGACCAGTTCCACAAGAGGTCATGTTTTCATTTCTTGTCTATCCAAAATACTTATCCTTAAAGATTTCGCTATAGTCTTTTCTGCAAGCCCATTGCAGCTGCTTGTTTTCAGACTGCCTGTTAACACTGGCTATCTGTAATTCAGAACAAAAGATCAGTATGTATTTTTTTAAGAACTCTGCTATAATAAACAGGTCTGATTGAGAGCTCTGAGCTGGCAGTTTTTCAAGACCTGGATGATTTTTTGTCCACCTATCAACAAAAGTTCACACACCTCAAATGCTGCATTTAGATATGCATGGTTTTTTTTTGCTTTAGACTTATATGCAACAAACTATATAAATAATAACTTTTAAAGTAAAGAAGTAATTAGAATTGTCATACTTCATGGCATTTTGGTCTCTGTTCTTTTCTGCTTAGTCTAATTTTTCTCTAATTTACTTAAGTGTTATTAATTCATGTTGTCCGTAGTGCATGGCAATAGGAGGCGCAAGTTTACTGGAATGTCAATCAATTCCAATGAGTGACACACTTACAAGCCCCTATTTAACTAAGGTTAACTTGGATTGTGTTTTTTGTTTGGGTGTTTTTCTGTATGTTTTTTTGTTTCCTTAGAGGATTTTTTTAGCGTCTATTGACAGACTGGGTTAATTTCAGCAAGCTCTTTTAGGTAAGATTTTATTTAAACAGGTTGGAATCTATTTCACGGTCTAAAACGTGTACACGTGCTAAGCTACCAAAGGGACACATTGTGCATTTACAAATAGAAAAGCAATTATCAGATTCACATAATTTCAGCACAAACTTGGCAGATTTTCTGTTATTCCTGGCAGTGTTGAATACATCCCAGTTCATACTTATTTTCTGTGTGTACTAGGCCCAACGCCAACACATACACTGACATAGAGGGAATGCTTGGTACAACCAGATGTTCAGAGATGAATTCTTCTAGTTTTGGCATCTGGGCCTGGGTCTGCTCCCTTGGCACATTCGTCTCTGACTCCTTCATTGATTCTGCTGCTCATTGCTGTGACATCTGTTCAGATGTCTGCAGGCCTGGTAAAATTCTGCTGTGCTTCTTTATCTTTCTGAATGTCATATTTCTTTGATACTCTCAGGAGAATGTATAATTTAAATTGTATTCCATTGCGCTTATTAATATGGCAAAGTATGGAAGTATGGATAGGGTATATGATCTGTATTAAAAAAGCACAAAACCTTCATATATAGACTAAAAGAACTTTATCTTCCTGTCTTTATTTGTTCATTGTGAAATTGTAGAAATTTGTTTATGCATTTTTATATATATACATAGAAATAATAAATAGCCGTACCAGATCTTCTTTAAAGAAAAATGCCTATGACTTTAGATATATCTATGAAATATATCCTTGATAACAGGACCCCTTTTTATGACCAGTTTATTATTTAAATAATTTCTCTGTTAAAAAAATGAATTTAGCATGTTGCTGTATTATTTGCTGGCATCCTTTAATAGGTGAATAGTTTTAATACTTTAAAAGAAGAGAAGAATAAAGATCTGAGGTGTGAGAAGGGTGGTATGATGCTTTCAACAGTTTCACATATTCTGCTGCTAAACTTGGGTACTATTAATGACAAGATCCCTTACTGTGACCATCAGAAGGCTTAAAATATGCATGGGTTTTTTCTAATCATGAAGTGTATTAGCAGGTTAGTATATATTCCTACATATGAAGTGATAATAAAGATTGCTTTTCAATCAAAAAATATAGCTAGGTCTTGGCTTCTTTTGTCTGCTTCATTCAAATGCCATATGTTTGTGTTTTTCTTGGACTGAAATCCCTTCCTATTTTTAACAAGATTGCAGCATCTCTTGCTCCCCACCTCACTCCACACTATAGCTGCTAAACTCTGCTCTAATGGAGCTTTTACCCTTTGGAATCTGTGATCATTTGAAAGATGCAGTGACTCAGACCCACTTCTTCAAAGCAAATATTGTTTAACTAAAGACAAGAGCAAAGCAATCAGAAAAAGAAAGGTTAAAACAATTCATAGTAGAGCTCAGTAATTCCTTTAAGAGTTAGGCAGGTTTAATTTATGTCAAGTGTTTGACGTCGGAGAATAGAGTTAGTATTTTCTTCTCATTTCTCTTTCTCAGTTACTGAAATGAAATGCTTTGTTTCGTTTTCTTAATAAAGAAATTTCTTTTTGTTTTTATTTACTGTTTATTGCTCTTTATTTATTGCTTGGGTTTTTTTGTTAATACTATGTGTCCTTTCAAAATCAGTTTTGAAAATATTGCCTCTGTACTTTACTTTTTACATTATATTTTGAGACAGACAGTTAGAAGCCAATTTAATTCTCCTTAAAACAAAGGTAAACCATTTCCCCAGCAAGATTGTTTGGCCTATCCACTTGCATTTTAGATTTGTGCATAACCTGGTTGAATAGGAGTAATTGCATGTTTAATCTAATCTTAGAAACCTTGGTAATGTTATAAGAAAAAAACCCAAACAAACAAACCCATGAACTTGTATACATTATAAGAATGAGATAATTTTACATTTTAAAAATCAGATAATAATTGGGAACTGGACTGGAGAACAGATATACACTTTTAAAAAGAGGATAATGAAAATAAAAATGGGAACATACCTTGGAACTGAATAGTAAATGAAATCCTCAGAAATTAACATTTTAGGTTGTCTGCTATAGAGTTTTAGGATCATACTTACATATAGATGCTGGTCTCTTCTCAGAGTAATAAGTATATAATGACTCATAATTCTGGGAGTCATTAGCAGAAGAGAGATACTATTAGTAATACTTTAGACTAGTTATCCCTGGACACAACAGCTGACAGATTTACCCAGCTGATAGTAAAAGAACCAGTGAAAACAAGCTGCTCTACACTTCGCATTGATAAGCAATGAAGATCTTATGATGAACTAGTCATAGAAAATAACTTCTTTTCAATTGATTCTGATATAATCCTCCTGAATTAAACACAAGGTTTCTGATACTTAAAGGAAGACTTTTGATCAACATTTTCATGCAATCAATTTTCCTGTGTTCCACAGGGTCTAACATGATAAGAGTCAAAGCACAGTATAAATCAAGCTTAAAAACTCACAAAAAGAGATATAAAAACTTTTAGATTAAAAAATGAGTCATTCAAGAGTTATCATCCATGTGTCCATGTACAATCTGAATCTTAATGTTATATAGAAATAGTAGTAGCTGATTTCATCTTTGTGAGCAAGTAGCACAATTTGTCTGAACAGCTAAGTCTCATAGATGAATCCTATCCCAGTACAGGAAGCTAATAAAATGTCTAGCTCATCCTACATAAGCCATTTATGAAGGTTTAACTGATAATTGTTATAAAGAAGGCCTCTGCTTATCATTTGCATTTCAAATCCAACATGCAGAGAATGTAGCAGCTAAGCTATTTATTCTACTTACTGTGTCATTACTTTGCATTACATTGACTACACACCATCCACCCTGCACACTTAATCAGGTATGGGTCCTCTGAACCCCTGCATCATTAACTACATACCAAAGAGTCATTATTATCTGATTGCTGTTCAGCAGACTTTGTGAAATGAATCAGTGGTCTCAGGCAAATGTCCACAGCTGAAAGAGTTAGTGCTGCAGTTGGCATAACTTTACTCTTTTATTGAAAGAGTAAGCAAATAGTGAATAGAGTGGTACATCACCCACAGAAAAGGTGATCTCTGCAGCTAAACTTAAGAAACCCACATGAAAACTTTATAAAGCCAGATGAGGAAGTAGGCTTTGTTTGCAACAATCTGTATTTGAAAACTGGGATTTTCTGTGTCCGTTGTTATCAGTCAGCTACCATAGGCTATAGATATATGCACATTAGAGAAGAATTAAAGCAGGTGAAGACATAGACACAATATATATGTTTTATTCTAAGAGGTCTATATGTGAAGAATTCCAAAACTCAAAACAAGTCCTTGGACAGTATTAGTGGAATGCCACAGGACTTTGGGGAAAGGTAAGCAACAATAAAAGCAGAAGAGAAGAGAAAACATAATCTGGTTTGCAGTGAACATCCTTCCATCTCCATCTCCTTAGGTGCAATAGTTGAACGAGGTACTGATTGAATAATTCACTCATAGATCCATTTTCTGTGGTACTAGTTAAAATTTCTATAAATAAAGCAAATGTGTATAAGGTATAAGTGAATATATACACCTTGCTGGGAATACATATTTGATAGAAAGCTACACAATATTTTACCTTGAACAGAAGAAAAAAAATTGTTCATATTAAAAATATAAACTGTCTCCCTAAGGGTAAGAATTATGAAGTACTTTAAAGTGTGCATTTCAGTGAAGGAATCCTTGCAGTGTAAAATTTAAGTTAGACTGGAGAACCTTTGCGCCTGTTGGTGAGCTTTAATTCAGGCTAGTATTTTGAGCATCAGTAGGGCTATTCACATTGAAAAGATCATTAAAATCTGTGTAAAAAATCAATAAATCATAAATTCAAGAACAAAATCTAAATAAAAGCCTATAGATTGGTCTCTATATCTTATGTTTATTTTCGCAATACGTGGAAATTCAACATGAAAAAAAAGAAAACTCATATAAGAATAAGAAAATAAATATTTAAAAATGGGGCCAAGAATTGTTGTTTTTTAACAAATGATGATGTCACTTAAGTGTTATGAAGCCATTCATATAAAATATCATCAGAGATTTTTCTGTCTAGAAAGCTGCCTGGAGGAGAGGGACCTGGGGGTGTTGGTTGACAGCCGACTGAATATGAGCCAGCAGTGTGCCCAGGTGGCCAAGAAGGCCAATGGCATCTTGGCTTGTATCAGAAACGGCGTGACCAGCAGGTCCAGGGAGGTTATCCTCCCTCTGTACTCAGCACTGGGGAGACCGCTCCTCGAATCCTGTGTTCAGTTCTGGGCCCCTCACCACAAGAAGGATGTTGAGGCTCTGGAACGAGTCCAGAGAAGAGCAACAAAGCTGGTGAAAGGGCTGGAGAACAGGCCTTATGAGGAGCGGCTGAGAGAGCTGGGGTTGTTTAGCCTGGAGAAGAGGAGGCTGAGGGGTGACCTCATTGCTCTCTACAACTACCTGAAAGGACGTTGTAGAGAGGAGGGTGCTGGTCTCTTCTCCCAAGTGACAGGGGACAGGACAAGAGGGAATGGCCTCAAGCTCCGCCAGGGGAGGTTTAGGCTAGACGTTAGGAAAAAATTCTTGACAGAAAGGGTCATTGGGCACTGGAACAGGCTGCCCAGGGAGGTGGTTGAGTCACCTTCCCTGGAGGTGTTTAAGGCACGGGTGGACGAGGTGCTGAGGGATATGGTTTAGTGTTTGGTAGGAACGGTTGGACTCGGTGATCCGGTGGGTCTCTTCCAACCTGGTTATTCTGTGATTCTGTGATTCTGTGATAATGCTATAACTTTATATATTGATGTCATGTCAGCCTATAATCATAGTCTAATATGACATGGTGCTAACAGTAAAGAATTAGACAGCTGTTGAATATAATATATCCCCAGTCCCCTTCTGTGCCTGCAGGTTTCATCTACCTGTACAACTGGCCATGTCAAATGTGCTAGGAAAGCTGTGAAGGAATCAGACGGGCTAAACCCATTATTTTATTTATTTATTTATTTCCTGATTCTTGATTCTGTTACTAAAAGAGGAAATAAGATATCTCTAGGCAGAACAGTGTGATAGTCTTATCTGCTTGGAAGATAAGTGTGCCCGAGAGGGTGCTGTAAACAGAGATTGTATATTTAAGAATTATATCTTTTCTCATGTAAGAAATATTAACAAAGGTCAGATTTGTTGCTCAATATTTGGTACATGTCCTTTAAAAATCACAGAATTCCAGTACGTTCTTTCAAATTTCTTACTTTTCTCTTACAGATCAGGACACTGGCATCCATAGGGCTCTAGGTGAGAAGAGTACTGAAATATCATGATTTATTCCATAGAGTGAATACACCTTTTGCTCTTTCTGTTATGCTTCTGTACAGCATCAAGATATACTTTTCACTGTATCATTGCAGCTAATTGCAGCTTCAATTTCTATTTCACATTATTTTGCAGCAAGTTCAAGGGAGCATTGCTTGTGGATCTGCAAATTCTAATAAAGCTTTTTTCTTATTCAACTATATGAATCTCAGTATGTGAGGGAAGTGATACATTTTGTTGGCACTACTTGTATACTTGTTTGCTGAGAGCAGCTATCTCACCATACAAAAAGAAATAAAACACAAAGAACTACAAAAAAAAGACATTAAATGCAACATCAGAGAATAAAATTGTTTCTACTTGAAAAGAAGTACCTATGATGAATGTGGCAATTACTGTGAACAGACAAGGCAACAAATGAATGGTGCAGATAGACATTCATGACAGATGTTATGAGGATGCCAGTGGACAGATTGCCAGACAAGTAAGTCAGAAAAGACACTGACAAATATATTGCAAGAGATAACTTTTCAAAGAAGGTCGGGAAAGAAGAAAAATGAGCTCATATAATGTAAATCTAGCATCTTAAACAATTACAAAGCAGTATACAGAATGATAGAGGAAAGTTACAACACCAAATAAAAAATTCTGAAGGTGTTTCTCTGTCCTGGATAATTGGCTCCTCTGCTTAACTGTACCCTAAAAAATTACTTCGGTTTTGCAGAAATGCTTAGAGGAATCAATACTTCAGGCATGCATAAAAGGACATAGGGAGAGGTATTTATCTTAGAACGGGGTTCAGAGTGTCTAGTGTGAAGCAACTTGAAACAACCAGCAAAGACGTATTGAAGACATAGTTTGGCATAAAATGTAAAATATGAAAAGGTGTTTATACATTCAATCTAAATTAGAAAAATTCAAAGATATGTGTTAAGGTTCTCAGAGACGAACTTTCTTGGAACAATAATGCAAGTTAGATCTGTTAATCCCTCTGACTCACTCTCCCCCCCTAGGTACATGTTTATGAGCTATTGTGTCACACATATGCATGTACAGAAACACACGTGCTCACCTAAATATAGAAATCTATGCCAATCATCAGGGTAAAAAAAAAAGAAAGAGTCCTGTTTTCAGATTTTCAGTTTGAGTTGGCTTAGTTGAAGAATTTGAACAAAGTCATAACAACCCAAGCAGAAATTCTAAACTGAGGGGCATTGGATCAAATGAGGGAAGGTCAGTCCCATTTAAAGAAAAATATTCCCTTCCCAAATATTTTATAGGACAAAGAAGTAATGATCAAGGTGGGGACAGGAGGCTATGTAGCACCATACCATAATAACCTAGGCTTTGGCTTATATTTTGGTATTTATGTATTAAAAACCGAATAAAGTTAGCATATTGAAAACTCTTATTTGCAACTTCTTATAATGCACTTGCAAGATATGGTTTCATTTGAGATGAAAGGAAATCTAATATTAATAACGACAAATTATTTTTAATGTAAGCATATGCAGTAACTGATGAATTTTGTACAAATGTTCTGCAGCCTGGACCAGATTGCTGTAACAAAGAGCTATGAGAGGCGTGGTCCTCCACCTCACCTACACTTGGAAGCTGTATTTAAGCTTTAGTCCTGGTCATTGGTCTCTGCCCGTGTGACTGTGTAACCCTGGCTAAGCAATTCACTGATTCAGATCCAGACACTGACCCACACTTACGGAGCTGTCCACTCTTGCTGTTCTGTGACATGCTTTAGTGAAATCTTTTTCCTTACTATAGCTAAATAGAGGGAAAAAAGAAAGAGATGTGCAATGAAAAAAACATAGTCAGGCCACATAATCTAGAGTCCAGCTGTTGTCTGGCAGTGATACGAACAAAGCCAAACTTTGTCCTTCATAAGAGAAGGGACAATAAAATGAGAGGAATTAGACAAGGTTTTCTCCTTATGCTTTTTTTTCCACATGAATACATAAATATATTACTTTCTACATAAAAACTCTGGTTAACAAGTCCTTCTGTAATGTATTTTGGACACTATTGAATTAAAGACGGACATTACAGAATTAAAGACTGAAATGTAGTGCATCTAGATAAGGATTGTGAAGGAAATTGTAATAGTTACTGTTATTAGTTTTTCAATGCTTTGCTTTGTAGTATTCACATTTCACCATTTTAGATTTCAGTTCTGTTCTCATTTTGTATGAGATGTGTGTATTAATATCTTTCTATATCTACATTTGCATTCATCTTTTGTAATTCTACAGCATAAGAAAACTCTCAAGAAATCACTGGGCAGTAACAGAATACAGAAATATGGGGGGAAAAAAGTGGGGTAAGTCTAGAATCTCATTTTTTTTTCTTCAGTGACTATTTACAACCTTCAGTTACTTGAGCTGGTGAATTCCCACAAAAGCAGACTAAAGAATATATTATTTTTCTTTCTTTCTTTCTTTCTAAAAGTGAAGTAATGTCTGGGGATTTAATTAGTAATGTTCAGACAGTCTCAAAACAAGGAGAAATGTATTTTTGCATATAAGCAGTAAACCAGCATATATAATGACCTAGATGAGGTGTAATCTACTGTTTCTGTGCAGCAAATGATTTCTATTGATTCCTAAAGGTATTACATGAAATGTGCTTTTTCTGTAAATCTTTTACTAGGCCAGAGATCGTAAACTAGTATTTATTTATTACAGAATCACAGATTCATAGAATATCTCAAGCTGGAAGGGACTGTTGCAGAGGCACCCACAAAACAGACCATCAGTCACTGAAAATAATGAGGATATACTTAGCTCTGTAATAAACATAAAAAACCCCACATGTTCAGAAGTTAATTGGGATTATTACTACACAATTGCTTTAAGAATTCATAAGTTTTATGAACAATCCTTTAGAAGGATGATCCAAAATGTGTATAATCACTTGTTCCTAAAAGGAAATATCAAGCATGACCAGAAGATAGAATCGCTCACCCAGAGAAGTGAAGGCTCACTCAAAGATATATCTAGTAGAAATACTAACTCATTGAAAGGAGGGAAAGAGCACTCAATTCCAGGGCAGTTAACTTAGATGGTGTCCCAATCCAAGGGGAGAGTTTCCAGTCACAACTTGGATCTACAGCGGATCTGTAGAGAACCACTCAAGGGAGGTCTGTGGTGGGACTCTTTTTGATATTGCAGTAGAGTGAGATCTGTGGTCATTCTAATTGCCTGGGCAGCCACATCTTCTGGGGCTATGTATTGGGCAACTGTCTTCTACCTGCTATCCCCAGCAGCATGGGGGATAGAGGGAGAGGCATGGGGGATATAGGGAGAGGAATGGGGAGTAGTGATTTCAATGGTTGGAATTTCCTGATCTTTGTGTCTTGGGCCAGCACAGCACTGGTCAGATTCCTGCCAGGCCCTTATTAGGCCACAATCTTTATTGGGTCCTTGTCAGCGTGGTTGCATCTGTCACGGGGACCCATAGGGATCATAGTCCAGCTCCCTGCTTCTGCAGGACTACCTAAAACTAAATCATACAGCTAAGAATGTTATCCTTGATACTTTAGTATAGAATAGTTTATCCAAGGATAATGCATTTTTTTGCATGTTATTTTTTGTAAATAAATAATGTACACTGAAATAAAATACAGAAATATTAGTAGTTTTTATTTCTGTACCATTAGCTGGTTCAGCAATCAGTTCTGAATTAATAAGTAGAACAGTAAGAGTATTTGACTATCTGCTTTTTAATAAATCTAGAAAATGTGAGAAAGTAACTTTCAAAATATGTTCAAAGACAAAATATTATTTTTAAACAACGGCATTCAGGTCAAGAATTTTCGTGATGCACTCACCAGAAGCACAGAACTGGAAGTGAAAATCATCAAAGATTTTTCTTTTTTTTACAAAGTAGAAAAAGTCAGCAAAAGGGTTTCAGATAACATCACTGTATAAGGGAGGGCAAAAGAAAGTTGTTTTTTAGAGCAGAAGTGATCTTGCAGGTATTAAAACCAAATATTTAGTTAGTTGATAAAATGTCAGTCTGAACAGAGAAGATGGGGAAAACACATTTCCCAGCTAAAACAAGCATAATAGAAACAATTAGAAAATGTCATCATTGTCTCGTGCCTATACAAAGCAAACGTGGAAAGATTTTTAATTACTGCCTTGATAAGTCACTGAAATGAATGCAATTAAAATGAAACTTTACCTGCCAGTATAATATTTAGCAATTTTCAATGAGAATCTCAAAGTAAATATCAAAGCAGGTCAAGAAATCGAGGAATGGTGTCTTCATTCCTGAAAATTAAACATTAGCATACTATCATTTTTTTGACTACTATCAGTGTTGTTTAACACAGCCGCATTCTTTTTAACTGAAAGCTTCAGTCTGTTTTTTAAATTCTTTGATTTGGAGTATTCCCTAACAGCAGCCATTCAGGAGCCAGATGATTATTCTAAATTAACTGCCTCGTTTCTCCTCCTACATCTTGATCATAGCATTTTACCAAATTTATTAGAAGCTTATATATTTCTAAAGGTATGATATAACATATAACTCTAATCAAATTGACCATTGGTAGATACTAGTCTGTTGGTTTGGTCAAGACAGAAAATCATTCTCTTCTGAGCAATCAGCTTTGCTCATTCTTTTAATTTTTATTCTCCATGTATTTTTAGAAATGAAAGCTGGCAATACACTTGAAAGAAACTCAGAGTAATACACTTCAATGTATCTTTCAAGTATGACTTCTACTGATACCATGATACCATACGATTTTTTGAGATTGGAAGACCTTTGCTATAAACTCTTGGAAGGCCTTTACTATTAATCAATTGATGATGGTGATAACAATAAAAACTAGGTCTTTAGACTGATCATGTTAACATTTCTCTAAATCACTCTGTATGCCTTGTTTGACTTTGTATGGTTGGTTTTTGTTTTCATTTGGTGTTGTTTTTTTTTTAAAATCTGAGTTTAAACCGCTTAAACCTTTCACTTAAGAATGCTACTTTGCATATGTTGACTGTGCTAAGTCTGTTAAAAAATTCATCTCTTCAATTAGCCCTTGGAAATATTATTGAATTTATTCTCCATTTAAAATCCTGAAATTGCCCAAAGATGTACTTACAATCTTTTTTTTCAATCTTGCTGTGTCTCATTATATCCTGCAACTAGCAAGCCTGCTTGAAGTTAAATATTCACAATGATCCACAAACATAACAATCTTTATCTACATGATATAGTATCAGTTACAGTTTCTTGGTGTTTAAACAGATAGATGCTCTCTAAGAAATCAGTTTGTGAAGAAAAATATAGAAATATTTATATAGCTTTAGAGATGATGGTGTCAAACTATTACAGTAGCTGATTCAAAGCTTAACTAAGACTTCACAAAATGCATTCCTCTCCCTTTATTTTAGTCTTCGTTACAATAATGTACAGGTATCTTCCCATATGACTGTTATTGCAGAGTTAAAATGTTTGAGACTTCATTCAAGTGTCAGTTCAGAATGAGGTTTGGGCTATCTTTATTTAATAGTAAAGTCATAATTAATTTAAAATTGGTTTAATATTCTGGTCTCGATCTATCTCATCTGGCTCTAGGCACCTGGTTATACAGTCAGTAAAATTAAGAGAGGAGAGTTTATGAGATATGTCCTGTTCTCTATCAGTGCACGCATAATCCAAAATGAGTTACATCCTCTGGTCCTAGGAGACCAGGACAACATTAGCAGGTAGAGTAGCAGAATAACATTGGGCCTGTTGAGTAAAACAGCTGATGGTGAGTACCAGATGGCCATGGGACATTTCAGGAATCTTACTAGTGAGCAGCCCGAATGGGGACAGTAGACTGAATGCCCATCAGCAGATGGAGTGCCATAGCTATGTCTTAAGAATGCAGCTTCCCCTTTAGTTTTAGACAGAAGAAAATCAAACTGCTCAGAAGCCGCTCAGAAGCCACCCAGTAAAGTCATTCAGAGCTCAGTACACGAAGGTGATTAGGAGATTTACTTCAGGAGTTCATCCCTATCCAAACTAGAACAATAACATGTTTTTAGGCTCCTTGAAGTGGTAACAGGTACCTAACAGATTGAACTGCAAATCATTTCTTTTGCAATTTTGCTTTTCAGAGGTAGAAAATGAGAAATGAAGGCAGAGCTTAAAAAGTATCTCACGTGACTGAGAAGATCTGCAAGTTTGGAGTGCTACCAATATCCACTAATTTCCAGTACAGAGATTAGGTTAAAACTGCAGTTCAATTTCTCTGAGCAGACAATAGTAAAAAGTTTTCAGTTTCCAGCTTTCAGTTTTATCTCCAGATTTATGAATCATAGATGTTAATTAAAAAGAAGTGATTGTTTCACTTTACCTGGCAATCATTTTTTAGTTATAATATGAACAGGTGTTCAGTAGATATAAATGCACCCTCTTTCATTCTTCAAAGAAGAAAGTTTTAGGACATGAAATCAAGGTGATCCAACTTTTGTAACTGGTGTATAAAAACTATATAGGCTGATAAGCAGAAAAATAGTGTCTATAGTATAAATTAACTATCAGCCACTTGTTTGATTTGAAATGTCTGTGCACTTATATGAAGTCTCTCTAAAAAGAGAGGAGGGAGCTGGCCTCTTCTCCCAAGTGACAGGGGACAGGACAAGAGGACATGGCCTCAAGCTCCACCAGGGGAGGTTTAGGCTGGACATTAGGAAAAAATTCTTCACAGAAAGGGTCATTGGGCACTGGAACAGGCTGCTCAGGGAGGTGGTTGAGTCACCTTCCCTGGAGTTGTTTAAGGCATGGGTGGACGAGGTGCTAAGGGGCATGTTTTAGTGCTTGATAGGAATGGTTGGACTCGATGATCCGGTGGGTCTCTTCCAACCTGGTTATTCTATGATTCTATGATTCTAAATTAAATACTTGTTTGCATTTAATGTGGGGAAATGCTACTATATTAAAACCTGTACGGATAAAAAGTGAAATCTTCTAAAGAATCAAGTAGCTCAGGAAAATGAAACAGATGCTTTTGCAACTAAAACATAGAAGACAGTCTGAGGGTACTGCCTTTGCACTGGTACTGGCATAACAAGGACTCTGAGGATGCAGCTCTTTTCAATCACTCTTTTATTAAATGTCAGGAAGTGTAATGTTGAGGGCACACATTGAAGGCTCATGTAATGTAGCTTACCTTACACACATAACTTTCACAAAAACATCTTCCAAATCCACTTGCTAAAAGATTTATGGCATCATGCAAGTTTTACGCCAGTGAGTGCACTAATGCTTTTCCCTGATGAATCCCACAGGAGTCATGCTGCCTGGAAAATACCAAAGTATGGAGCAGCTCTTAAGCTTCACAACTATAACCTGGCTGATAGAAAAAGTTCTAGGGCATAGTAGATAAAATATTAAAATATGTGAGTCTTAAGTCTAGAAGTTTGAAAACCTTTTACATTTTGCAGTATTTAACAAGCATTAAATTTTACATACACAGGTCTTAGGAGTAATATATATCTGACTTGTAATCAGTTCTGTACTTTTCCAAAGTTATAAAATATATAGATGTTTCTCAGCAAAGTAAATCATACATTTAAAGGAATACAACTTAATTATTATAAAGTTATTTGAAATGAAATTATTTGTGAAGCACCTAAAATACTTAGGATTTCACATCTTCACTGATGTTCAAGAATGGTAGTATGTCTTCTAGAAGCTCATAGAAATCCCATCTAAGATTATCATACTAATTGGTAAGAGAACATAAAAAAAATGTTGGATATCTAGCTTGGATAGAATAGAAGTAGTATAGTAGAGGAGGCATAATGATGATGAAGTTTGTTGGAGATGCAGAAGGTCTTATTAAAAGGAAATTCTATTGTGACACTGAAATCAGGAAATGTCATAAACAGATGAAGTAAGTCAAAAATAGTAAAAAATCTATGTACGTGATATTACTATGAAGCCAAATAAAATCCACAATATTTTCTGAATAAAATAAAAAAATATAATTGTTTAAAATTTCTTTGGCTTGCAATCAAGAAATTGACCTTTGGATTAGACTAAGTATTAGAAATCAGATCTAGAAGGTTTCTCTAATACCTGACTTTTATATTTGTTGTATTAAAAGCACTAGCTCTTACAAGAATGCTTTGATTTTCCTTTCATGTGTGGAAAAAAAAATAAATCCAAAGCATATGCTTAATCTGTGTAACTAATTGTCAAGATACAGCACTGATGTTTCTGTTAGAAGAATTAAAATAAGATATGAGATTTTAAAAAGACTGTTAGGGACCTAAACTATGTGTTTGGTTGAAAACCGCAAGTAACTGATGGTTTTGTGATCACAGCATAAATATAGTCCTAGAGTTTATTTGCAGGTGCCTAACCTTAGATTTCTGCACATGCATATTTATGTAATTTAGTCGTTATCAGGCTTTTGTCTGCCTGCTCACCATAGCAGAGGAGTGGGAAAATGAGCATATCCTGGTGCTTATCCAAGGCTCCAGGTAAGCGGCCTGACTAGCTGATCACAAATTTGTTAGAGCTTTTTCACCTGTTGCAGTGTAACTCGGGTGGTGAGTACTTCCTGCATATTGACCTGATTTTAAGAGTCAAAAAATTCTAAAGCAGATGTTTAAAAGTGTTTCACAATTGTTTTAAAAACATAATAAACAACAAAAAAAGAATGAGGAGTAAGTAAGGGATGGTATAATTCTACAAAACAGCTTGATAACACAGACAATTGCTTTGAGTTTCATCATGTTAGGCCAAAGTAATTTTTCCTTAAATAAAACATAGATTGTTTTACACCTTTAAAGAGACAGGTCTTTTTTGGACTCACCTTAATTTAGGAGATCTTAAAACACAAAGATCAAAGGTCAGTAAGTTTAACTTTCTGGACTTTTCATCTTGAAGTAACTGCAGTGGTTTTGAACCTAGCATTACATTAAATGGGTAGTTCCTATGCTGACAGACTAAAACTGTGACTTATTTCACTCTAAATTGCAGTGGTATATTGATAACGTTACTATTATAACATAAATTAGTCTTAATACAATCCCACCAGCTCAGTTCAGGGTTAGTGGAAAGCCTCATGACTTTTATGACTGTGCAAATACTTTTGGCTATGCCATACAAGAATACCTTCTGGTACCACCTCTAGCTGAATCTGAAGGTGGAGTGCCATTAATCTGAATCTGTTGTGTACATTTCCTGTGCAATCACTATCTCTTACCATTGCTTATCCCCTGTGCTGCACCTCTTCCACCTGTTTCCAGTACTCAAATGATTCTCCTCTACTACCATATTCTTTTTCCTTGTTTTATGTATTTCTTTGTTAGAGTTAGATTAAAAAAAATGCTAGGGCAGTGAGACAGCAAAAGGGTTTAATTTCAAATATGGCTGGAGTTAAGGAACACATTTTTTTTTTACCAAAATTGTTGCCTGGGCATTTTAACACTCTTTCCCTATTCAAGAGCTTTGGGTAATGATCAGTTAAGGACTCAAGCTTATCTGAATCCAGCAAGAGCTTTGATGTTCACCCTGGAATAATCTCAAAAAACATTACAATGTTCTGGCAACTAGATGCATAAGGCTCTTCTGCACAATGCTAGCTTGAAGTACTTTAGCTGTTTGCTATTAGAAGTATGAACTAACCATATGAATATTGAAAACAGTTTAAAAGTATATGCAATAAAAACTCTATTTCCAATATCCAGTCTAAAGTTCATGTTGTCAATCTGATAATGTGATTCCTGACAAAGTGAAAAAATTTCTCTTCTGCCACCATGAAAGTATGGAAAAAATATCTTCTTTAATGGTACAGATTAAATGTTAAATGCTTTAAATTTATTTTGTAAGAGTATTTTAAATTATGAAGATGATTTAACTATTTTTGGGTTAAATTCTAGTTTTGTAAAAGAAATATTTTGTATATACATAGAAATACATTCAAAGATATACGCGTATGTGTGCATGCATGTAGGATACATGTAAAAGCTATGATCTTCTATGATAATCAAAACTGCATTGGCAGTATGTCTAAAAGAATATAAAATAAGAATACATTTAAACTTGAATTTGTTATGGGTATTGGGGGTGGTTGTGTTTGGCTTTTTATTTTTTTCCTGACCACTAGTTCTCATGATAAAAATACAGTAGACAAGTAAGATATTTTGTTTAGATTACAGACTTCCTGCAGTTTCTTATGGATCAGTCAGATCATGCCACATTCAATTCATACAGAGCATGGATGATGAAAACACTCTCGCAGTCTTCCCTAAGACTAAGTATCTTCCCCAAAAGCAGGTAAGACATTAAATCTTCCTGTGGGAGTGGGCTGAATAAGATGAAATTTTCTCTCTAGTATTTCAGTGTAGAAACTGAATCTGGAAACAAAGAAATGAGGGAAGAGAAGCAGGCTGTGAGAGAAATGGTCAGGTTGGAATAGCTGGGGAATGATTTAGAACTCGAGATACACCAGCAATAAATAGTTCCTCCATGTTGCTGTGAATTCAAAGGTGATGATATAGCCAGCTTGAATGCTTGTATGTACTGGGTGCAGGTGTCCAGATTTTGTCAGCAGAGATGGCCACTGTGAGGAAGAGGCTGGGACTGCCCCATGCCAGATGGTTCCACCCAGCTCCAACAGACACACTGCAGCACACAGCTAGGCCCAGAAGTCAAGGAAACAGTAAATAAGGAAGCTCAAAGCACTGCACAACAAAGGAGCAGGGAAAAAAAAAGAAGAAACTGAGAAGAAGTGTCAGAGTCAGAGAAGAAGGAAGAAGAAGAGTTGCTGTCAGAGCAGTTATTCACTGCAGCCAGCCAAAGCAGACATTTATTTTCTGAAGGAACTGCAGCCCAAGGAGACCCCACAAGACAGCAGAGGGGAAATGTGAGAAGGAAGGAGCTGCAGAAAAAGAAACTGCTATGTACCAACCATAAATATTCAACTCCATCCCTCCTGTGCCACATGGAGAATGAAGGAGGGAAGGAGGGAAGTTGAACCTGGGAAAGGGAAGAGGAAAGGCATTTTTTTAACGTTTCTTTTTTTTTCATTTTTTTCACGTTTCTTTTTTTTTTTCATTTTTTTCCTGTCCAAGTTTATTCACTTGGAAGTAAATTAATTTTACCCAAAGTCATCTGGTTCACTCATGACAGTGAGCATGTGATTTCTCTGAGGAGCAGTAGCGAGTAGATGGATATTTGGTGGGTATTTGGCCATTAGCCAAAGCTGACCAACCACACTGGAAAAATTGTGAATTCCTGATAAATGGTAAGAAAAAAGAAGATGAAGAACTTTTGTCTGAGCAGATCCGGGTATGTAGAAAATGGAATGGCAGTGCCATGTATGTAGCACTGGCTGATGAGGTGTGTTATGGTTGGTATCATCTTGGGTTTTAATGCAGTGGGCTATTAGGTGTATCTGATCAGAAGTTGTTAAGCGGTATCAGAAACAAGAGATTTAATAGGCAATAGAATTGTCTTACCAATAGCAAGCCACAAAAGTCATTAATTTAAGGATTGATGTAAGCATTATTGTGATACAAGTCAACTACTTATCTCCACTAATCAATATGGGAGAAAGATGGAGTATAATTCTTTCACTGCAGGGAACTGTGGAAGGATCTGATTACAATTCTTTGAATCATAAGGGTTGTGTACATCACCTTGTTGCAGTCTACACATTAAATGAAAGAAGTGTAGTGCAGTTTTTAAGAACAAGTATTCTGCTTGAAGATGTGCACTAATAAGAGATGTACAGCTACACATGCTCAGTTACGGAGTTGCAAGGTTTATATTTTACAGTACTGAAACTCTAGATTGTTTAATCTGAGAAAGGAAAATATCAAATTATTTAGCAGAAGATAAAAGAGACATTCTATCTCTCTGCTGCCGATTTTTGTATAAGCAGAACAGTAAAAATTATCAATTAGTATATTTCTATAAATCCATATATCTATACATCATTCATACATCTATACATCTCTATATTAATGTGCTGGTAGATAAACAGATGACCAGTATTTATGCAGTTTGTTCAATCAGTATGTGACCTGGTTCAGTTTATAACAAAACTACACAAAACCAGAAGTTCTGATCTTCTAGCGTTGACTTTCACTTTGGTGAACATGGGTTTGAGTATATACCTTATCACCCTTGACAAATATTTATGAAAGGCAATTTCTGTTCTTCTGAAGGCAATTGTGCAATGCTTGAATCTTCTTGGGAAGAAGAGTTCAGCTGAGTCAGTTCTTCATATCCTTGTGTTACTGTTAAAGAATATGTTCATAGCCTCATTGACCACTTTCAGATGATCACTTTTTTCCTGTTCCTTCTCCTTGCCTCTATTTTTATTTCTCATTGGTATCGTCCTCATTTCTCTCCCTAAAATTAAATAAGCTATTTGTTTGGCATTCTCCGGAGCGTGTCCAGAGAAGAGCAATGAAGCTGGTGAAGGGGCTGGAGAACAAGTCTTAGGACGAGCGGCTGAGGGAACTGGGGTTGCTTAGCCTTGAGAAGAGGAGGCTGAGGGGAGACCTTGTTTCTCCCTATAACTACCTGAAAGGAGGTTGTAGAGAACAGGGAGCTGACCTCTTCTCCCAGGTGTCAAGGGACAAGGCAAGAGGGAATAGCCTCAAGCTCCACCCAGGGAGATTCAAACTGGATATCAGGAAAAAATATTTCACAGAAAGGGTCATTGGGCACTGGAACAGGTTGCCCAGGGAGGTGGTTGTTTCACCATCCCTGGACATATTTAAAAGATGGGTGGATGAGTTGCTCTGGGACATGGTTTAGTGATTGATAGGAATGGTTGGACTCGATGATTCTGTGGGTCTTTTCCATTCTAGTGATTCTGTGATTCTATGTACACCTCCAGTACCAGACAAAACACGAGCAGGCTGTAAGCCTTTAAAAATGAACAAGGGAAATACACTGCTTTGATTTCCCTAGCTTAGGTAGTTCTTTCCTTTTAGAACAGGTATCTTCTGACCTCTTTTGTCCTTCTGCTGTTCATCATGATTGTGGCATTTGGCCCACAAAATCAGTTGAAGAGAGAATTTGAAATTAACCCTTTAATGACTGTTGGAACATTATTTGTAAGTTTATTGAAAATGTCATAAAAATCTTGATTCTACACATTGGGTACTATAATAGCACATAATCAGCATTGTGATTTTCATCTTTCACATATGCCATTATCTGAACTGAGAGTGTATGTTTTTGTTTGTTTTGAAAGAGAGAAAGAAAGTTTATTTTAACATGACAATTGCCCTTTTCTGTCAAGTTGTTCTTGTGTAAAAGATCAGTGGGTCTGTTTCACTTATACGCAGAAAAATGCCTAGTGCCACTTGTGTAGATTCTGGAAGATCCACATAAGTAGACACACATGCAAACACACATACACATGCGTATGAGTGTGTGTGTTGCCTATGAGCAATCCGTGACCTGCATATAGAGGTGAGGCCAAAGAAATTTGCCACTCAGCTTCACTGTGTATACAATGTACAGAGACTTTGGATACACTGTTCGTTTGGGGTAATATTAATCTCTCACACTTTGGCCATATGTAAATAAAATACATATGTCACTGTGGGATGACTCCGGATAATACAGATGACTTCACTATAGTTTTCATTCAGTTAATCATAAATTATTTCTCATTAGTATTCTCAAATGTATCTGACTGTTCTTCATGTGATGCCTGACTGCATAAGCAGTATTCTTATTATGAAAGACAATTCTTATAAGCTGAAAGCAGGTGTTTGCTAGAGACTTATTAAAAGAAAGATACGGGCAAGAATCCTGAATATTTATCCTCCTATCTGAGAACTTTGATGCTCTGAAGCCCACTTCGGAAAATTTATAGGTAGCAGAATTACTTCAGAGATTGCTCCACCTTTCACCTCACACTGTTTTTCTGTTTCTTCATTTCAAGTTTAGAGTTCAGTTTTCCTGTCCCTCTACTGACAAACTCATGATATTCTGTTAAAAACAGATGCAGATTTCAGCATGAAAACTCACATGATGTGGATACACAGGAAAACAGATATTCTTAAAAATACTGGATTGATAGTAGTTACATATATGGAAGTTTTGACCACATCTACAGCAACAAATAATAATTCAGATTAAGAGACATCCAATTCTTACAATTTCAAATAGCATTATTGTTTAAAGTTAAACATGTTTAAGGAATTAAAATTTATGTATTACAGGGATATTTAATGAACAATATTTAAAACAATAGTAGATCATCCAAACTCTAAGAGGACATTTCTTTCCTCACACATACCCTAAGGGACAGAATTATTTTCTAAATACTGCTAAAAGTACCAGCATAAAAGAAGCAACAGAAGAACTCTGGGAAGATGATAAAACTCAAGCCCCTGGAGTCAGTATAACGATATGGGCAAGAAACGCTGCCTTTTTTTTTTGGAATTAAGCATATCTCAGCAAGCATAAAGTTATTTAAAATTGTGACGCAGTATGATATAGTTATTTGTTTAGAAGATATCCAGGTTTGTACAGGCACAGATGAAACAACTTTAGGGCTAATGTACAAAGTCATATTGGAGATGTTTGATGAATTGCTTGCTGTTTAATATGTTGCTATTACTTATGTATTTATCCTGTTTTTTCCCATTCCTGTTCTTTTTGGTTCATGCAAAAAGGAAAACTTACATTTATTTGAATTAAATATAAATTTTGCAGGAGGAATCCAGATCTTTATCCTGCAATAGCATCATTCCATGTGCATAGGCATGGAAAAAGAGAAACCTTTCACCAAAAAAATAATAAAAAATAAAGCCTTGAGAGAAGTAGCAGCAACTTGGAGAGGCAAATTGCATGTTCACTCTGAAGTGACATTATTAAAAATACAAAAGACTGATACAGAATCTATTGTGTGGAATCACGACAAATATCTTTGAAGTTTCAGAAACAGTTGAAAAAGTGAAACATTTAAAGTTAGATTACAGAAATGCAAAAAAAAATCATTTTTAGGAAATCCTATTGCATTTATGAATCCAACAGATTAAGTATCAAAACAACAGTGTATAACAAATAAAATTATTTCTGGTTGCATTATATTGGGCATGATCTCCTTCATTGATTGGGGACATAAATTCAACTTTTAGCTTTGGGCTTCAATATCACTACAATCTCATTCCCTACTCACAAATCTTCAAGCAAATTCCTTTGATTAACATATCAATAGACCTACTAGTGCTGAAAGCACAGCACTACAGCTGTTGAGAGATTTAAAATGTGAGTGTTAACCAAAATAGTACCTAAATGATTATTTCTGATATTCAAGTATTTCAGTCCACTGATCAAATCCAGTTACGTTCTCTTAATTGCTTCAGTTACTCAAGGGGCAGCCTGCTGCTATGTATTTCAAGCACTTACATGTGCAATTTATGTGCTTCTGAATATGTACAAAGCAGGCAACCAAAACCTGGTCTATACTAATTGCTCAGTTAATATATTGTGTAGTGTCCACAGTTACATTTACTTTTCTGATTCAGAAAGAATTTAGGGAACAGGATATCATTCTTGCTTCAGTCATGTAGGAGCAGTGAGGAAGATGGTTAATTCGGGTTCGTTTTTTCATACTGTTAAGAATAGGAAAGTTATAAAAACTTATTGCTTCCTTCACCTTTCCTTTGCAGTTAGATCTGAAAACCACAATAGGCATTTATGTGTTTTTGTTCCTTTTATAACCACAGAAGACAGGTAAGAGCCTTAAGGCTTTCAAGGGGAGATTCTATCTGCCTAATTGAGTGAGACTCTGCGGGAGACTTCAGAATCACTTAGTGATCCCTGCTGACCATATAATGAATAAGCACTTTACCTGAGGCACCTAAAAAAAACCCCTACTTTCATCAGTGCAGAGTACCAAAATATGAAATTCTCATCTAAAGCAAGTCACTTGTGTTGCAGACAATGAATGCATTTTATCAAACAACCTACTGTTTAGAGGACTTGCACACAAAATGGGGCGTGTAGATTTCAAGCTTTTTCAGCATAGGAATGAGCAAAGTTCCCATGTCCCAGGAAGATTATTCCTGTTTATTTTTTTCCTTTTTGCGATAAGATTGCTTAAAATATAATGTCACGAGAACATAATGACATATTAAACTGATTTAATTAAGTATAAACTTCACATTTTGTATTGCAATGTATCATATCTAATTTTTCCCTGAAACTTCTCAGTCCACACCATGCTCAGTCCAGTAACTCTTCCAATTCAGGTACATTCCAAGGGTTTAAGCTGCTTCTGACTCTCACAAAAAAATATGTCTTATTTGCTAGAAAGCAGAGAAGTGTAACACAGAATGTTGTGTTTTATTCCTCTCACTTTCCCTATGTTCTTTCACTAAGTCTCAGAGTTCAAAACAAAGGAGGAAATCTCATCTCAATCACTGTAACTCTTCCTATGTTTTCAAGTAGAGGACAGATTTTCAGGAAGCATGTTTAAGTCCTGGGGGGCAAGAAAATGTATTACATGTAAGATGGCAAATACGAGAGAATCAAAGCATTCGTATTGTAATTTCTTTCTAGTAACCCATAAGTATCACAAAGATTCAGGCTATTCTTCTTTGCTGTTTATTTCCACCGAGGCATTATTGCTGCAGCTTTTACCTCTTTCATGTGCAAACAATTCATGTTCAATTTAAATGTAGTTAATGTGTTCATATTTTCATTCTACCAAAATCTGTTTCTTCAAGTTGCCAACAGAAGCATAATTCTCTTGAGAATTTTCTTCTCCTTTTTCGTAAAAGAACAGAGTAGAACCCATCTGGGTATCGATGACTTCAAGGGATCACGTATAAATCCACTACAGAAGAAACATGGTGTAAATGTATTTCTTTGACATTTATCTCTGATGGTACTCATCTAGAGTTCAGTAAGAAAGATGGGAAGGGTGGATTATGACAATCTAGGGCAACTTTGGGCAGAGCAGGGCAGGCAGATAAAAATGGGACAGGATGGGGGAACAGAAAGGGCATGTTCTTGAAGTATCAGTTGAACATGAAAAATATACTCAATCTTCATGAACAGCGTAATGATAATAGGTCGTTACGTTACAAGAGGAATGTAAAGGGTTTTAATTTAAGACCGTTTACACAAACTTCAATGTAAAATAGTTGTAAAATATTTCTGAATAACATATCTTATTAATAGATATGACAACATTTTATTGTGATAATGATAATAATACTTCTCTTTTTTTCCTTCCTTCTTTTGTAGTATTGGACACATGAGAAAGTGAGGGAGTTAAACCCTTCATCTGATAACATAATCAAGAAATACTTTGTTTCTCGGTTTTCATTATTTCACCAAACTTGACAAAAATAAAAAAAAATATGCTATGTAAATTATCTTGTTTTGCTCATGAGAGGACTCTTAAGGATAAAAACTGTAAGAGCTATGTACAATGAATATAATGCCTTTACATTCAGTAGACTGAAAACACTCTTATGAAAAACAAAAAGAAACAATACTGTCTTTTTCCAGACCACTATTCATATCATGCATTAAAATACACTAAATAACCATGTGTTCTAAGAGAAAGAATTTTTTTTCATATAAAAGTCTTTCAGCATAATGACAGATGTACAAAACTGAGATAACATCAATGTTTAATGTCCATTGTTACAGTGAGTTCTGTCTTCTGGAGATGCACATTGAATATAGCTTCAGTACACACAGATAATGAATTTGGTGGTTTTATTCTGACTCACAGTAAATACTGAACTTTCGCTAAAGACAAAGCACAGTTTGCCAGAAATAAAGACAGATTATCATATGTGATCAAGGTATATTTTTTGAACTTTAAACTAAACTTCAGAGTATTAATTCAGGCACCTCATACTAGAACTAAATACCCTGTTCCTACAAAATCAAAAACAAACCCCAAAACTATTAGGATTACAACACTTCAGGACGCAAAACTGAGCAGGTGATTTTCTCATGCATGAACTTGGTGCTGAACTAATTCATTTCACTCTATGAGCTAATTTTCCACACCAGGATTTTTGCTTCCAAAGCTAATATAAGAAGTATGTTTAAAAATCATGGCCCAAGCAAACGCAAGATAATGTTTGCTATTAATTTGTATGGACCCAAGATATTAAAATATGCATGGAAATACATGTATGAAGTCAATAAACATAACTTGATCAGTATGATGATCTTCCATATTTAAAACCTAACCAATGACTCACTTGCACTGGTACAAAATTGTTCTGAAAGAATAAATGTTCTGTACTAATGAACATTTAGAAAATGGAAATGTGTAATGTCTGGGATTATCAATAAACTGAGTATCGTATTACAATAAAATAAATCTAGTTGTTCTGTCTGTGGAAATGAATCATCCATAGAAGGAGGATTTTCTTTGATTAGGGGGTTTTAACAGACATAAAACATCTGGTTCTTCTTTCTGAGCCCATCTATCAAATTTAGAATTTCCAAATCCCTTGTTAGTTTTCAGCCATTTGATCATTCCAGCACATAATTTAGTCAAACCTTGGGATTAAAACAGATTTAGAGTTAAATAAGGCAATTACTTTCTCTCCACAGGTCTTGGGCTGACGTTTTAGCCATTGCAATACTTCCAATGGAAGACCTCTTTCTCATCTTGTTCAGTAAATTACTTAAATAATATAATGCATCTACTTCCAAGGAGTTTGCAAAAGCTATGGAGAAGATTTAAATAAAGTTGATATTTGTGAATAACAGAAAAAAACCCTAGAATTTCCCATTACTGAGAAATCAACGGGCAAATATTCAAGTAGGATAAGAGTATTTTTGTGCTAACTTTCATAAATATATGGCTGTTTTAGGATGATCAGATCAGAACGGCTGAGCTACAAGTATTAATAAAGTAGAAAACTACTACCTAGAAATATGCAGAATTGATGCAAACCCTTTTCAGTGATCATTCTGTATCTACATTTTTCAAATGTAACTATGTATTCTAGTACAGATGAATTAATATTAAAACAATAGTATCATAAAAATTACAGATATTATTATTCCTTTTCATCCAGAATTTCTATATGGGTATAAACTTTCTGCCAAACTCTCATTTATTTTTCATGCATCTTTCCTATAAACTCAAAAAGAAAATACTGGGAGTTGGGTTCACATTTAATGTTAAGCATGAGCAGAGAACATCAGAAAAGGAAAAAATGCCCTGAACATACCGAAAGGAACATCAGAGGGAACAATTCCTTATATCTTCCAGCTATTTCATATTTAAAAAATAGATAAGCAAATACTGTTCAAGAGAGTTATTTACTGTATTGAATCTTGGGAGGAAGGATATGTGAAAAACAACATTATACTTTGAAAGCTAATAAAGTTAGCTGCTTAGAAATTTTGCCCTGTCTCACCTGCAGATTAGTTGTACCTCAAGGATGTTATACAAGGCAAATGAATTGGCTACTTCTTATATGCTCTGCAGTCTCAGTGACCTCTGTTTCCTGTACTTGAAGCATTTTTATTTTTTCTCAGCCTCTGAGAATCTTCCTATCTTTTTTCACATATTCTTTCTTTTGTTTGTTTATTTTACTTTATCTTTTTTTATGCTATCCTATTTTATGATTCCTATCTATTCTTTTTTTGCACTTTGCTCTACAGTCATTCTAACTCTCCCTTTTTCTTGACATTTAATGCATTGCAACTGGCTCTTTCTTTCTCTTTATTACTTCTGTCGCTTCCTTCCATATTCACACAGTATGCTGTGTGTAAGCTTGCTCATTTATTTCTTACTTACAAAATATTTATAGAAATAGGGCATATATAACCCTCAGCATAATATTAATTTTCTTTTGAACGGTTTACATTTCCCCTGTGTCCTCTCTCTGTTCTCCCTTTAATTCTGTTCAGCTTCAATAAATACTCTTCTCTGTTTCTTTTTCCTCCAAAACATTTTCTACTACTATCATAGACTTTCCTTACTGATCTTTTCTGACAGATTTTTCATAATCAGGTCACAAAATACACCTGGAAAGGGATGTAAATGAATGCAGATAAAAGAAATGGCTAATGCATAGACAGATAATTTTAAGTAAAATAATCACTAGCCTATGCATGCAAGTGTGTAGTAAGTGTGGAAAGCTGCACTTCATGCAACACTAGTTTAATATCTTTATCAAAGACCTGGATGAGTGGATCAAGCTTACTGAATTTACAGATGACACCAAGTTGTGTGGGGGTGTTGATATGCTTGAGGGAAGGAAGGAACTACAGAGGGATCAGGACAGGCTGGATCGACAAGCCAAGGCCAACTGTATGGAGTTGAACAAGGCTAAGTGTCAGGTCCTGCACTTGGGTCACAATAACCCCATGGAATGCTACAGGCTGTGCAAAGAAGGGCAACAAAGCTGGTGACAGGTATGGAGGACAAGTCTTATGAGGAGGAGCTGAAGGAACTGGAGTTATTTAGTCTGGAGAAAAGGACACTGAGAGGAGACTTTATCGCTCTTTACAGCTACTTGAATGGAGGTTGTACCAAGGTACCAAGCCAGGTGTTGGTCTCTTCTCCCAAATACAGGCAATAGGACAAGAGGAAATGGCCACAAGTTGTGCCATTTTGGGAGGTTTAGATAGGATATTAGAAAAAATTTCTTCTCCAAGACAGTTGTCAAATCTTGGAAGAGGCTGCCCAGGGAAGCGGTTGAGTCACCATAGATTCATAGAATGGTTTCAGTTGGAAAGGACCTTTAAGATGATGTAATTCCAATATTTTTTCCATGGACAGGGACACCTCCCATTAGATCAGGCTTCTCATGGCCCCATCCAACCTGGCCTTGAACACCTCCACGGATGGGGCATCAACAGCTTCCCTGGGCAACCTGTTCCAGTGCCTCACCACCCTCATTATGAAGAACGTCCTCCTTATGTCTAGTCTAAATCTTCCCCTCTCCAATTTATAGCACTTCCACCTAGTCCTATCACTACAAGCCTCTTTAAAATCTCCAGCTTTCTTGTACACTCCCTTCAGGTACTGGAGTGTCCATTGCTGGAGGTATTTAAAAGAAGTGTAGATGTGGTGCATAGGGACATGGTTTGATGGTGGACTTGGCAGAGTTAGGTTAAGGACTGGACTATATGATTTTAAGAATATTTTCCAGCCTAAACAATTCTATGATTTTATGATTCCATGATCATTATTTTTCTTGTTTCTTTTTTTTGTGGCCCATTTGTAATGCATATTTCTGAAAATTAAGTACCACATGCTCAATATTTTCTACAGGAATTCTAGCAGATATTTCATGTAAAAGTAAACCAATAACAACTAAAATTATTTTTGCCTTTATTTTTCATCAGAAGCGCTTCAATAATTCTTTTTTTCATTAAGGATAATTATCCTCCCTAATACTGATTTGTTTTTCTAGTGTATAATTATGCAGACTTGAATACCTCCCTACTTCTGAATCTCAGCTTTCAGACAGTTCCTGGAGTTCAACAGCAGAGGAACACGCAGAGGATGAAGAACTTCATGTCATCCTCATGTAGATACCCACTCATTTATTCCTACAAACCTGATACATACTGTCTAAATTATCTTGATAAAAACTCCTTTTTCCTCACTCACCTCTCTACCACCTTAAACCTGTTATCCCTGAAGTGCTACCAACTTTGGCTGAGGGGCTTAGCAGTGCCCTGCAGTGAGTTGGAGTCCAGCATGGGGTAGCCCAGGCTGCTTCTCACAGAGACCACCCCTGCATCCACCTGGTTGCTAGCACCTGGGCACCTTCATACAGTGTAACTGTTTCCTGTATTCCTGTTTGTGAAAGAAAACTTTAGATTTTTAGGTTATATGCAGATCTACAGGAAACCAAATTAATTCTGTCTTACTTTTTTAATAAAAATTCTTCTGGGACCAAAAGACATAAGGTAATATATGCTGCATGAAGTACTGAAGCCTCTGAGACTACATAATTTTGAGTAGGGAAACCTGCCAGTAATTTTGTATTCTACATTAATAGTAAATAATCCAGGAAATAGTGGTTTAAATTACAGTTTAAAATAATTGCATCGTATCTCAGAAAAACAACACGAAAATCACTCCACAGATTTTTGTAAAAAAGAGTATTAGAAAATCGGAATAGATCGCCTGGGGAACCTGTGGAGTTACTGTCAATCAAAGCTTTCATGAATCAGTTTGACACATATCTGTCAGGCATGACATAAGCATAAATAATTCTGCCTTCAGGCAGAGGGATGGACTGGATGACCTCTTGAGATCCCTTATAACCTCCTCATTCTGTAACTAAATTCTCAGAGGTATGCTCACAATACCCTAAATGCACTCAGACTTTACTGAGTCCAGTTAAAAACAGCAATGTAGGAGGAAATTGAGGAAATTTTTGCATAATCATAGACTAATACTAAGAATGCTAATGAAATGAAATTGATGGGGCAGAGGTTCTAAGTCTATGGGAGTATACAGCATGACTTCTGTTGAAGCTGAGGTAACATACAGTCAAATGTTTGTATTAATTTGTCCAGAAGAACAAACATGAAAACATTTCTTTCATTGAATGAATATGGCATTCAGCTCTTAGAGAAAAATACTGAACTTGTGCTCCCTGATTTCTTTCTGAGCCTCTTCCCTAGTTCCCTGGTGACTGCCAAATGCAAATACATGGAAGTTACACCCACAATAGTGAATTAGAGGACGTGAAGGAGCATACAAGTACCTGCTTGTGTATGCAGCCAGATTGTTCAGAATGGTCCTAGGGCAGTGTCTGGCTGTGCAACATAGCACTTTCCTAAACAACTCCTGAGTAAGGTTGTAGCTTGGGCCAGTCCCAAAAATTAATTTGAACTTTATGCAGTCTGTAAATTCCAATTATTCATCCAGTTTTTCAGCAGTAAAAACTCTAGTTTCCCCCATCAATTCAATAGTGTCAATTTTAAAATGAAATTAAAGCTCATTCCAAGCTAAGGCTTGGATAGAAATTGTGGAAGCACAAAAAAGCTCACACAGTGAGTATTACCTTCAAACACGCCTAATGATTGATGATTCATTCATTATTAAAGTGGGGTTCCCAGATCCTATTTAAACCACAATGTAATCTAGAAACTGAAAAAGACAGTGTGGCTGTGTCTTCAAAGAACCTGGTGTAGATATGTTCTGAAGTTGCTCTCCAAGTTTTTTTTATGGGCAAAGGGTTATCTATCAGACACATGGAAACAAGAAGCCCTTGTTCATCCAACAAATATTTTAATATGTAATAGTTAAATACTGTAATAGTTAATAGTGTAATAGTCAATGTTGTTTAGTCAATATGGAAAAATCTTCATTAATGATATGGTTACATTTGCTGTGTAAAACATCCTAGTATCACTCATATATTACTTATTACTTATTCTGTCCACTCCTTCCTGCAGGTGTGACTCTCTTTCACTACTTTCGCTTACAGCATTCCATTCAGTTCATGGATAGTCTTGGTTGTAAGCAATGGACTTTCTGCATACCAGTGTCTCTAGAAGTGTTACCAGCCTGAAAAACATGCAGTTAACTTTCAGAAATGAAAGCAACTTAGACGAGACATAGCTGAAAAGTTAGAAAACTGATTCTACTTTAGCTCAAACCAGAACAATAATGGAGGTTTCTTCTGGTTGTTCCAGCTTTTATCACACATTAGTAAATTTTCAAACAGACATCTTAAACTTTCTTTTACCAAGCCGCCTCCTTCTTTTTCATTCCCTGCCAAAGTCTGAAAGCTGCACAACAGTTTCCCCAGTCTTAGCTGACAGAAAGGGCTACTGTTTGCTATGAAGTGATCCCAGGGCTTCATTTGCAACAGTCAAGCAATAGGCAATTTGCCACTAGGGACTTCACGAGCAAAAACCAGTTCATTCCAAGGAAAGACCGAAAAAGTAAAGTGAGACCCAGCACTTACAAGTAAGTAAAATGTCTAGGGTATTATACTAGCAGTGCTTCTGTGTGCCATTTCAGATTTGCATTGATGCTTCAGCTACTATAATGTTAAAATTCAATACTAATAATCATTGAGGTGATCTTCTTTATTAGAGAACCAAGTAATGAATGACATTTTGAACAGTGAAGGAAAACAGTTGTCAAAGGTCATCATCAGGCTTCTCTTATTTAAAAATGTATATCTGAAGTCCCTTCATATCTCCTGTTAAATCTGTTCCAGTGTAGTGGACAGAAAAGTATGCAAGATTTATGGGGCCTTGACCTGAAGAAAGGAAAAAAAGAGAGCCCAAGCTCCTTGGAACTAATTGAACTCAGCCAGGAATGGAGAGTTCTGGCTTCTGTCCTCCAATCTCAGCATTACACTTTTTTTTTTTATCTACTAATTATTCAGTGGAAAAAGCAGAAGTAGTCCAGAACACAGATCTTTCTGTATAAAGGAGGCAGGCTCTCGCACTACTGAATATTAGAAAATAGACAAAAAAACTTTTCTGTTTCACTTCATCTTGATCTTCTCCATTAAATGTGCTCTGTATGCTTATCACAAATAATGGAAGTTAAAACAGTGTTGCTACATAAAAGAAAGTCAGAGACAAGCCCTTGTCCATGACACAAAAGTGTGTAAACTGACTTCTGCCTACAGGGCTTGTGATGGAGTCAAGTTTACGATTTGCCCTACCTCACCTGGAGATTAGTTGTACCTCAGGAACATCATTACACAAGGCAAATTTGGTTTTGCTGTTGGAATTAATCCAAAACAGAACTAGGGAGTAAGGTGACGTGTAGGGATCTGGACAGGCTGGACCGCTGGGCAGAGTCCAATGGCATGAGGTTTAACAAGGCCAAATGCTGGGTCCTGCACTTGGGGCACAACAACCCTATGCAGTGCTACAGACTAGGAGAAGTCTGGCTAGAAAGCTGCCTGGAGGAGAGGGACCTGGGGGTGTTGGTTGACAACCGACTGAATATGAGCCAGCAGTGTGCCCAGGTGGCCAAGAAGGCCAATGGCATCTTGGCTTGTATCAGAAACGGCGTGACCAGCAGGTCCAGGGAGGTTATTCTCCCTCTGTACTCGGCACTGGTGAGACCACTCCTCGAATCCTGTGTTCAGTTCTGGGCCCCTCACCACAAGAAGGATGTTGAGGCTCTGGAGCAAGTCAAGAGAAGAGCAACAAAGCTGGTGAAGGGGCTGGAGAACAGGCCTTATGAGGAGCGGCTGAGAGAGCTGGGGTTGTTTAGCCTGGAGAAGAGGAGGCTGAGGGGAGACCTCATTGCTCTCTACAACTACCTGAAAGGAGGTTGTAGAGAGGAGGGTGCTGGCCTCTTCTCCCAAGTGACAGGGGACAGGACAAGAAGGAATGGCCTCAAGCTCCACCAGGGGAGGTTTAGGCTAGACATTAGGAAAAAATTCTTTACAGAAAGGGTCATTGGGCACTGGAACAGGCTGCCCAGGGAGGTGGTTGAGTCACCTTCCCTGGAGTTGTTTAAGGCACGGGTGGAAGAGGTGCTGAGGGATATGGTTTAGTATTTGGTAGGAACGGTTGGACTCGATGATCCGGTGGGTCTCTTCCAACCTGGTTATTCTGTGATTCTGTGATTCTGTGATTCTGTGTAGGTACTGAGGATGCTCAAGACACAAGAACATGTATATCTTCAGTGACTCAGCTTAGTTTACTAGAGTGAGAATCTCTTATGTTATTTCAGAAACAAGTTTGCAGACACGTCTAGAAGTTATTTGACCCTATTTTGTACCCCTTAGCAGTTCTATTTAACTTTTACATATTTCTGGTTTTTAGTAGCTGTCTCTATAAAAGCCATCACATACTATTAATGTCTGTATTTATTAGTTGAAGCTTTACATTGTGACTGCTGTAATTTTTCATATTTCATACGTTTATATTGTACAACTAGCCTAATTATTATAAAGCTATTTATCCTGTCTTCATATATTCTTTGACCCAAGAGAAGAGTTTAGAATTCAGAGGAAGTCTACACTCTAAAAATGTAATATGCATATTGAAAACGTAAGAAATAAATAAAATAAATAAAAATCAATAAATATTTTAATAGGTATCAGAATCAAACTTTTAATCTATCAGCTGAAGAAAGATCTTTATTGTTTAAGTTTTTCTTGGCACCTTTTTTGAGTACATGGTCAGACCAGGACTGGCAAAAGTTCATCTGTCAAATGCAAGATTTTTTAAAAAGAATCTTTTGACAAATAATATTTTAAAAATTAAGATATTTAAACAGAGTCCAGGCTGTAGATAATCCACAATTCAAAATTATACTGAATTCACTGAAGTTTTTAAGATCAAAAAATGTTATTTCTTACATGCAGTGGTTACATTTGATGCTATATTGCCACAAATCAGGTGGGATTTATTCAATAATTTCCTGACTGCCAACATTACTTGATATACGTGATGATGTATAATATTGTTTTAATGCAAATTTTGTATTTCTTCACTTCCTGTAAAAAATGGGATACTATATAATTTCTACTGAATTTTTTGACTGAATTTGATAAAATGGAGAATAAAATACTTCAACTGAATATAAGTTCTTGCTTAAAAAAATTTCACAAAAAAAATTGGACAAGATTTGCTTGTCTAAATAGAGGTATATAGTGCCATCTAGGGTGCTTTAAGATATCTTCAGAGGGCTTACAAACAAGACATCAGATCTACAGAAAATCTACACATTGTTGGAACAGCAATTGTAAGCCAGGCATGATATCCTAAGGCATCTCAGGTGGCACCAACCACCCATATTTGGTACCTGAGTTGAGCCTGTCAGGAAGGTCTAGGAATCTGCTACTTTTGTCCAACAGTTATCCAACAGCAGAATTCTACATTCAGTCAATTGAAAAGCTTCATTGATAACAGGAGTTTAATACTATTCACTTTTTAAAGAACATACACACACTGACATCTCTCCTCCATCCTATTCCTAGTTCTGTTTCTCAGTTTACAGGCAACAGAGCTAATGTAGTCAAGACAGGTAATCTTCATAGACTATGGTATTGCATACTTTTATTTTGAGCTTCGCATTCAAGTATTTCAGACTAGAAATACACATTTGTTCTTTTCCTTCAATAACTGCAAGCTGTTCTACAATTGCTGTACAATAGTATTGTCAAACCATCTGAGGAAGTAGTGCTGTAAAAAGGGACTTTCTTAATTTTTAATTTGCAAGTTTGGCAAATACTTCAAGGTGATTCACCTGCAAGCTGGTGTCAAAAGGATCCTATTCCTATCCTGTAAACTCAGATCAACTGAATAAATGTTCTAGAGATGCCTCACTCTCTACTGTTAAAGAAAACATGCAGTAATTACAATTTACACAACACAAGAAATATGGAAAACAGGAGGAAACTCTACACATAACATATATTATTGGAAATTATTTTCTACAGTAGTGTGATTTAACAAACAGAAAGAGTATCTTTTAATAAAACAACAAAAAACAGTCACAGTGTGGAAACTATTCCCTATCCATTAGTATCTAGTCAATTACAGACTACTAGCAGAAACCTCCTATCTATCACATTTTTATTCTAGAATGCTCATTTGAGTTATGCAGGTGGGTTAAAAAAATAATCATTTACTCTAATTGAGAGTCAAGCTTTTTGAATTATTTGTTGTCAGTAATAGAATGAAGTCTGAGTAGACCCATAGATTTGATTAAAAAATAATGTACTTTTCTAAGACTTCTAGTACTCATGAGATGATACTGGATAAATAAAAATTGTTTTTAGAGTCCTATGGTAATTGAACTTCAAGCAATATGCTTTCACTCTTGTTTTTTTTCTCCCCATAAATTACCTATTACAGCTGCTTTCACAAAAGGTTTTTTATGGCACTGCCTGGAAACCAATATTTTTTTCCTCTGCCAAGAATAAGAGTTGGACTTTACAGAAAAAAACAAGTCATGTTTAGATTTAACATATTTAGAAATGTCCCAAGACAAATCTGTTGATAGACTGACTGCTTCTATGAGCACATAAAAACTTTCCAAATACTCTTGATCTTTACAATTTGATTTTCTTTGACAATATAAACTACAGGTTAAAGGAAGAAAACTCATATTTGCTGAGCAATACAGATTAAAAAAAAAAGTTCTAAATACAAGTCCACTACTGCCACTTGATACTTTGTGCATTAAAATAAGTGTTTTAAGACTGGCTAACAATTCAGAGAGAAATTCTAGTAAAGTCTGTTTGCTTGTGTTTTTTTAATCATTACTATTGGTTTTGCTAGTGTTCTTTGTCCCCATGTTTTTACACAATTAAATAAATTATATTGCACACAACACTGTAAGGTGAAATTCCGAGACAAATGTTTTCTCAGACTTCCAATTTTCAAGTTCTTCCGCCACTTAGCTTTGATAGAAATAGACATAAGGTTCAGATTTTAGAACTCCTAATTCTAAGATACTAATAGCTTTGTTGAGCTTCTTCTCCTCTTCTTTTACATTTCTCAAAGCTAATTGCAAAGATATTTGTTAAGGTCTCTGAACTGTTTTGAATTTGCCCCTCAGGAATGTGAGAGGGTTTTGAGCTGAATACAACTGCAAACACAGCTGCACTTAGAAGATGTCAGAAAAATCTATCTTTCCATCTTAAAATATTTTGTTGATTCAAAACTCTTCTAATTTTGGAGATGAAATGTTTGTGATTTATCAGAGCTTACAAGCTTTTAATAAGTGAAAAATAAGACACACTTCTGAACTAATTTGACAATGTATTTCATTATGATTACCTATAAACTTAGTGATAATTACTAGGGAGTGAAAATTGTTATGTGTTTAAATGGTAAACTTTGAAGAATTAAATTCTAGACCTAACTGAAGTCTGAAAACAGGGTAGTTGGAACTTCTAACTGCTGAATCTATGTAGTTAAATACAAGAGCACATAAAATTACCGCCATTTTAAAATACGTAAGTTCACAATTTAAACTTATCAAGCTGCTTGGGTTTTACAGATGAGTTAATATAAATGACAAATCTAATATATTTCTTTGCATCAAGGAAATAGAGATACATTCAGAGTACTAGCACAAAATAATATCCTCTAGACAAGATAATAATAAACTCTCTGAAACTATTTAGAACTGTCAATTACATATTCATGGGTATACCGTCAAATTGAAAGAGTTGATAATAATGAATTTTATTAGCAATGACTATAATTCATTTGCCCGTCATTTGTTCACTTTATCATGCAAAATTACTTGTTTTGATTAGGTCTAATTAAACTTGTAACAGATGAAGAAGCTCGCTTAACTTTCATTATTTGTATAGTATATTCTGCTACACAATTTCAGTTATGTAAAGAGTACAGAAGCTGTTGGATAATAAAATAAAGTTTTTGTGATGCTCTGATAAGTGTAATAGAGATCTGAGACTGTGCACAACAGTGGGAAACAGTAAATTTGAACAGTCTTCTCCATAATACACCAAATTGACAGCCTCAGGAAAGGCATGGTAAGGTTTTATTGAAGTTATATTTCACTTACTGCGAAGAGAAGATAATAGAGTAAATAAAAAGACAAATCATCCTTGCTTGTTTCGTGATTAAATTGTTCCTTTGCCAGGAAAGATCTGAACAATTTCAACAAAATCAGCAGCAGCAAGAGACAGGAGGTCTCATAGAATCATAGAATAATTCTGGATGGAAGGGGCTTCTCAAGGCCATTTGCTTCAACTCCCTGTTGAAAGAACAAGTTGGAGGAGGTTGCTCAAACCCAAGAGGGCTCAAAGTCCCACAGCTTCTCTGGGCAACCTCTTCCAGTACTTGATCATCCTCACTGTGAAGAAATTTATTCTTTTATCTAAACAGTTTCCTTTGTTCACACTTGATCTTACCATCCTCTGCCTCCCAGGAGAAGTTGGGTCCATCTTCTCTTTATCCTTTATGAGGTAACTATAGACAGCAATAAGGTTTCTCCTGAGCTTCTGTTTTCAAAGCTGAACAAATTCAAACCTTTCAGCCTTTCCCAATATACCACATACTCCAGTCACTATCTCCAGTTCAACTTGGACAGTGTTTCAATATCCTTCTCATGCTGGAGAGGCCAGAACTAGACACAGTACTGCAGATGTGGACTCACCAGTGCTAAATAAAGGGGAATGTTCATCACCAGCTGCCTACATTCTTCCTAATGGAACCCAGATACAGTTGGTCTTTTTCACTGGCAGGGCACACCGCTGACCTGCTCAATTTCTTTTTTTTCAAGGGGACACCCAGGTCTGTTTGTGCAAAGATGCTTCCTAGACAACCAGGCTCCAACCTCTACTGGTGCTTAGGTTTAACCTTCCCCTGCTGCAGGACTTTTCATTTGTTTTTGTTGATCTTCATGAAGGTACAATTAGACAGTTTCTCTGGCTATTGAGGTTTTCCCGAAAAGCAGCCCTGCTTTTCATCATATTGACTGTTCCTTCAAAAATGTTGTCATTGGTAAACTTGCTGAAAGTGTACTCCCTCCCACCATCACGTTTTTTTAAGGTACTACCCAATATGTTACCATCCGCCATCTGGGCTTTCTCCTGCAGTATGCAAGTCTCTGATTCAGGCAGTCCAGACAACATTGCACCCATTTTGTTAGCCACATATCCAGCAAATACCTAACCAATGTGATAAAAAGGAGGCTATAGGAGGGTGTTCCAGACCATCCTAAAGCCTAGACACACAATATCCCAGTTTCCTGCTATCCACATCACCATGGTAAATAAATGGATGGATGGAATAGATGGGTTGAAAATAGAAAAGAACTGTAGGTGGATAATAGGATTCCAGAGATCATGTGGACTGTTCAGGAAGGGGGACGGGAGGCGGCAGTGAGAAAAAGAAATGATAATTTGTTGCCCAATGACTGATTTTTTTTTCCAAAATTAAAAAAAACAGCAAGTGAAGAGCCAAAGAGAAAAATGAAATGAAACCTCAGTGATGCTTGCCTTCCAACCTTAAGGCAACTCTAAAATTTTTTAAAAGAAAGTATAATAAGATCCAGTTTTTCTCCTGTTTTCTTTATGTTGTTATATGGGCTGACACAGAAAAAAAGTTTACAAATAAGACTTAAGCATTTGCAAGGAGAAATTAAGAAAAAAATAATTAAGTTTTAACTGTTGTGTACTAGGTCAAAAGTGTCAGTATATCTTTGTAAAGTGATTCATCAAGAAGTTATTTTATCTTAAATACTAATGTAAAACTAGGGTACATTAACAGAAAAAAGAAGGTTTTTTTTTCATATCCAGGTCAGAGCTCTTTTCAAAGCAAATAGTTTATTTACATCACCAAAGTTAAAATAAGGGAATTTTTAAAATGCGGTCTTCTAGATGCTTTTACAAATGCTTTCTCTAGGAGCTTAAAAAACCTTACTAAACTGAATTTTCTTTAAAGAAAATAGTAAATAAATAGAAAAAGCTCACCTTCATTCTGGAAAACAAAGGTGAGGTACAATTCTCTTAGAATTAGATTCAGGATATAAGCCTCTTTAGAGAGCATTATGGCTAATACATATAGTACTACAAATTCAGTGATCAGATAGAGTCACACTATCTCTAAATACCTGTAGAAGAGGTCTGAGTTTAACATATTCATCAGCAAAACTTGTAAAAGATGTGTAGCTATCAAGTGCCTGTTTAAGAACACAGTAAACGTAGATTCTAAGGGGGAAGAAACAACAGATCTTTACAATAAACAGTAGAAAAAGAAACGTGCCACAAAGTCATTGTCAGAGAACATTTAACAACAGCTTCCAGTATATCAATGGCAGAAACATTAAGCAGCAATAAAACCTTTCTCTCAGTCTTACTTTACAATCCAGGAGACTTAAATGCCTTCCTGGGCCAAACCAAAATCTGTATGGATCCCTTTGCTGGCATGTCAACAGCTAAGTTTTTGAGTCAGCTCTTCATTTCAGACAAATGTTCTTTTCCTCTCAGAAGTCTCCCGTTGTTCCTTTCTATTGCTAGCTCTCTACTTGGTGTTCTCATTGCCTTCCTGCTCTCCATTGTTGCTCTACACCTTTTTTCCCAGGTGGTCATGTTCAACTATGTTTGTAAAAGGACCTTGTTTTCCCTCCTCCAGAAGGACCCAGAAGACTGTAGCAGCTGAGACAAGGCAGACAGGTGTGCCCTGTTCTCCTCTGCTGCCTTGTTACCATCCTTTTCAAGAAAAGCTGTAGTGAATGAATTAAGTCATTTTACAATAAACTGAAAATTAGCCTGTCTTGTATCTGTAGTTTAACTCCTTTTAGGCAGAAAATAAAAGTAGCAGAAGGACTCCTATATTCTAGCTGAGCCCTCTTATCATTTGGTAAAGGGAGGAGAACAAGATTTCATTAAAAATGACTGCTTTCAGTACTTCCTGTTGTGAAATTCAGAACTACAAAAGGAGGCACTCTCTGCAATTAAAATGCCTGATTTTCATAGTGAATGTCATTTCAGACTTCTCTGTCATCTACCATTTGACTAGCTGATGCAGTAAGTTTCAGAATAAAAATATTAGAAAACTGGAAATTCAGCACACCTAGCTAATTTAACTCCTTTATAGCACTCCAGTAAAGTGCAAAGAGGATGGACACTCACTTTTTAGAAGGAATTACATGGCAAGATGAGAGATAAAGTGAACAAATTACTCCTAGGGACATTCCAGTTGGAGAAAAGTGGATTTTTTTTTTCCGATTGGAAACAATCAGCCATTGGAATAATGGAAGTGATGGATTCCCCAACGGTGGACAAGTTTCAGATGGGCAGGGTGTTGGGCCATTTTTCCTAGACCATGCTTTTGCCAAGAAAGGTTGGACCAGATGATTCTTGAAGTCCCTTGAATCCTCATTTCTATGATTCTATGATTCTATGATACCTACTTTGTCATTTAGTTTCAGTCAAAAGATTGCAATAAGCAGCATATGCTTGACTGAAATAAATGCCTTATGTATACTACTGTTCAGATTTTCATGGAATAGTTCAGAAGATGAATCATGTGGTAGCAAAACAGGCACATTGAGGGTTTGTATACGCAAGATGGGCTGAGCTTATATAACAAATATCTTGCCTAGGATTTTTAACATTTATGACATGATAGTGGATGTGAGAGTTCGTATATCTAGTGGCCTGTTGTTGGTCTTTACTGACCTAGTGCAATGAACTATCTCTTGTACTAACAAACAAATTTAAAATAAAACAATTCTTGTTTTTCTGCATTTAAATCTCAACTGATCACTACTTTAACTGGTTGAATTTGACCAGTATATAGGTTAAACAGATGACTGAGTTTGGGGAACTATGTAGATTAGAGTGTTGTTTTAAAAAGAAATGTTTAGTTGAGGAGGAAGGAAGCGAGTAGAAAACTATTCTTTTTCAGTAGCAAAGCTGTTTCTTACCTTGTTTCATCTTTACTCTTTGGTGGCATGATTGTCAGTTAGCCAGTCCAGTACAAGAGATACCAGATCTCAAAATATGATGTGTTTATTTATGTCTATATAATATCAAAGGATTAGCCATACTGTGTACAGAGCAAACAAGGAAGAAAAAAACCAAAATCCCAAACTCTCATCAGACACTCTGAAGGATTTCATAGGCAAGGGTGCATAAAAATTACAGACTTCATCCAAAAGATCTTGTATCCACATCCTTAGTAGAAACAACATTTAAGGTGGTATCCTTTCAGGATATACAGCAAATCAGATTAATTAGGAACAGATGAAAAGAAAGCATTTTTATTTAATCTTAAGAAATAAAATTTATATACAATTTTTCCTCGCCTTTTTTCAGCTATTTCTTTGAAAAACATGTTCAGTAATGTTGGCTAGTTCAGGTGATGTGAATGATCTGTTTTGATTTGTATTTTCTCTTGGCACAGCTGGAGTTCAGATTGCTTTAAAAATAGCTATAAATTGGACAGTAGTTGCCCAGGAGAATATGCCTGTAAAATACACGCCTGCAAAACCTGCCTCTGGTCTCATCATGTTCTACAGTTTTAATAGAACAAACATGGAAATCACATATAAAGCTCTGTAAACCTGGTGAAGAGGTGACCTGTATATCGCAGACATCAGAAGAAGTAGGAGTATCTCCTAGTGAACATTGTTAATGAGGAAAGCTGTTTGACATACGTAAGATACTACATAAATCCCAAAATAATGCCTAATACAATTTAAATTACAGGTTCTACAAACATGTAGCGAGTGTGGTCACAAAGAGCAGAATCACCCCTGATCAGCCATTAACACCCCTGTAACATCCCTCTTGTGTAAGTATTATGAGCTGTGCAGCTACGTGGAAGTTCAAGACTGGTAAATGTTAATACTCCCTATATACACAGGAAAGGAAACTGCCCTGGCCTCATTCTTGGAGGAGCAGGTCATATCATTAGTTGTTACTTGGATCATATCACTGTTCTAACTTACCTGGGTGCTTCTGACAACACTAAGAAGGAAGTAAAAATTGTGACAGACCAAGTTTTTTGATGTCTTGGGCACCTGAGGAAATGTATACTCTTTATCCTTCTGGACGTGTTGGTTTTGAGACTTCTTAGACCAGTTATCTCACTACATGAATTAGAAGCTAGACTAGAACTTACATAAAATCCATTCCTCAAAGCTATATCCACACCAAAGTGTTCATTTAAGTGAGAATGCTTGTACAAACCGATATGATAGGGTGAAGCTGCAAAAGCCTTGCAAATATGAAAATAGGTAAACTTCAATGATTGTGGTTTTAATTGTCTTGTATGTTTCATACAGAGGGATTTTTTTCCTTAAATGTTCAGTGCAACAAAATCAGGATTCTAAAGTATTAAATAATATTTTCTGAACTAAATTTCTACTCTAGAAACAAATCAGTGTCCATTTTAAATATCACCTGCAGGAAAAAGATTCAATATCCATTGTAATAACTTAGCACAAAAGCAGCTACACTCTTCCCATTGACTCTCTGATTGTGATAGATTCATAAACACAAGGGGAACACACATGTGGATGTTGTCCCTTAATGTAATCTCAATTTATTGGCAATAGACTACATGAATCAGGGATGAAGAATGGGCTTCTGCCCATCTCCTGAGAGCAGAATGACTGAGCTCTCCAAATGCAAAAGTATTTCTCCATCTGTAAAGGAAATGAGAGAAAAAAATCTAGTGTTTCTCATCCTGTTACTGCTTTCTTTCTTACTTACATTCTATGCTTCTTTTGGGTGGCAATAGTTTAGTGGTTTTCAGAGAATATTTTTCTGATATACTTCCATATGCATACACATAAAACATCACCGATTATAGAAAGAAGTATTATAGATGTAAATTCCTGGAAGACTTATATTTTATTGTGCTCCAGGTAGATCCTGAAATAACTCAGACTGGATTTTGTGTTGATAAGTCCTCCTTCTTCATAGTTAGCTGACTTTTAATAACACTTGGGTGACACAACACAGGCCATCACTACTTTAGACATCATTTAAATACCTAATAAGAAAGAGGATATAAACAGAAAATGAAAAAACATCTAAATCAACAAAGGTCAGGCTAGTAATTAAGTTACTTTTTTCTTCTGAGTTTGAGGCATATTGTTTAAAGTATGATATTTTCATTCAGTGCTACCTGGAAATTATTTTGTTTTGTTTTTTAAACAGAGGAAATAATAGAATGGAATTTTAAATTCTTCCTAGCAAGCTATAAAACGATTTATTTACAAAATTTCTGCAAAACATTAGGTTTTGTTTACCGTCTAGAATGCCTTTGTCCATTTCTGCAGTCTTTTTTTTTTTAACCCTGATTTTTTTTCCCTATAAGTTTTATTTGGAATAAATGTAAAATATAATTATTCTGTTCTTTAGGAAGAGACCAGCTGAAAGGGCACCTGTGCTTCTTTAAAAACCCACACTGATGAACTATTTCCAGCACTTATTCACTGGGATATGTCTGCCTTTTGGCTGTTTTCCCAAAGAATCTGGAACAGATGCTCCTGTTTTAAGGCCTTGGTGTGTGTGTTTATTTGGGGAAGTTTGCAACTTCAGTCAATTGATGTTTGTACTATAAGAGTGGTGGCTATTTACTGCTCCTGAGCTTATACACAAGGTTCAGGAGAATCTGCAGTGGAAAACATTGTTATCTGGTCCTTTGCAAAAGATGTTTGGAGCCTGAGTTCCATAACTTGATCTGAAGAGTTAAAAAAGAGATGCAATAACCTGTTATTAAATATTTTAGAGAGTTGTTTCATCTGTCGTAACATTCTAGCTGTCTTGGTTACACATTAGGTGTTCTGTCATGCTGTCGCACCTAATATCCTTCTGAGTAATCTTATTAAGACATTTGTAATGGACTATTTTGAGTAGTAATCTCAGTAATCTGCTATAAGTAGATTGGGTCCTATTCAGTGGATGAGATTTTAAGCCCAAAAATGCATTTCTATTTCTTAAATGAAAAGAAAATCAGGTCTTACTTCCTTATGTAATAATATATATAATAACACATCTTTTAAATTCACAGTTTCAACACTTTCAACAGTTTTAATATCTGTGCTGGTAATTATGATTTTAAACAGATGACTAATACTACTAGATTTATGAAAAGCTGATAATTACATATTAAGACTTACTGAAAAATGAAGCTAATTTTTTTATAATAGTAACTCTGAGGACTGGTTGTGGGGCCTCCCTCTTGGATTCTTCACAATAGTTTAATTCCATGGTTTCCATTTGGAAATACACACATCAATAACTTTTTCTCTGAACTCCCTAGCTCAAAATTGTATTAGTTTCGAGCATGCAAAAAAACCCAAAAACAACAGACCAAGAACAAAAGCCTCCTTTTCAGTTAATATAACAGTAACATAAATGACTTTTTATCTCTCTTATCCACTTAATAAATCTATTTGGGGGGGATTTTTTGTTGTTGTTTGAGTGCTTTCTCTAATTGTTTCATTATTTTATGTAGGTTTGCCTTAGCTCATCTGTTACGATTTCCCAGGTGAAACACTTATTAACCTTCCCCGAATAATCCCTTTAGAAAATTCCCACTGTGGGTGCTCATGGGTGGCAAAATCTAGTCTATCGTTCAACTCAATATAACTTTTTAATTTCAACCTTAATTTCAGCCGTCACCAAGGGAGACTTTAAATTAAAATTATTAAACTGCCTGTCAGTTAACAGGAATGTTTGAATAATTTGTCTTGTAACCGAACTGATAGGTGCATACTCTGATTAGATGATTGTTCTTCACACTAGACCAATGTACTACAAAAAACTCATTTGCATGTCGGTACACTTTGAAATCTTGTCCACGATGCATACATGTCCCAGTAAGCACAGTGGTATCCAGCTTCCAATTTAGCTTCAGGGACACAGCCTTCCATGCTACTTGCATTGAACAGTCATACCCCTATTGGAAACTGACACGTACAACTGGTATAAAATATAATTGCTAAGAAATTACTTGTGTCGGCTTATAAATACAGCTTGTCTCAGGCCTGTCCCTACTTAATGTTTCTTGAAAGCATTAGGGTGAAAAATTTATGGTAAGTGCTTACTGATAATATGGTGTTTGGGAGTATTGACGTATCTGTACTTTTTCTGTGTGAAATCTATAAAAAAACAGCAATAGGTCTTGTAATGCTCTAAAATGTCAAAGCAAATGGAAGGCCAGTCACAGATGTTCCATACAGAGTAACTTTTTTCTTTTTCTGCCAAGCATATAAGACAGGGACACATTTCAAAATCATAATATTTTTTGGTGTCACCCTTGAAAAGTTGATAATGTAGTTTCACTGTAGTATTTCAGTGTGTTAAATTTTAACCTATGATGTAAGGAAAAGGCTTTTCACTGACTAGAACTGCAGCAATTGTAATACATCCATTGCATAAGAGGGTTTTTTTTTAATTAGTTTTCTGCCAGAGGTTACTACATCTTGGCTGCAAGCGAATGCTTGGCAAATAATACCTGTTTGCAATGCAATTAAAATCATTCTGCATAAACAACTACTGCAATGAGGCTTCGACATACCTTTTTTTTCCATTTTTCTTTTTTCCTAGTGTCATATTTGAAGTGATATTTGTACATTGTACTTTAAGTTTTGATTTATACAACACATCTAAAGACTTTGATTGTAAAAGCAGATAAACATTTAACTCCTCCAGTGTCTGATAGTAAGAAAATATCCAAAAAGCAATCAGACTTCTATTTTTATGTGTGTCAGCATTCAGATTCAAATATTAAAGACAGGGAAGAGTATGCTTACTCTGTGTTGGCCTTGTCACAGAAAGAAACAAAGTAAAATGCCAACGTCCTGTGATATATGTGAAAAAAGGTTGGGAATTTATTGACAGTAGTTGTTTAAAAATATTTTTTTTGGCAGCATAGCCATTCTTACTCATAACCTTTGAGCTGAGAATGTTTCTTTGTTCATACGCTGATCCAGTTTCCTCTGCTTCATAGAGGAATTTAGGCTGAGGTAGCCACAAGGACAGAATCCGTGATGCAACATTTGAAATGCGTCTCTTGGTCATGATGACTATAAAAGGGGATAAGAAATTTTCTGTTCTCAAGTTTCTATTTTTGAGCATACTTGTACAATCTGTACACAATAGTCTTACACTAATGGAGGTCTCTGTCAAGGTCAAGTCTGGATGGTTCCCTCAACACAAATAGGATACCACTTCTCACTTTCCACTGTGACTGGGTTCTAGCTGACACCCTGGGCCCACAGGCAATGGACACACCAATAGCTTACATGTAACCAGTCCTTTTTATATCCTTATCCCTCTACTTCCTGATGCTTGCGCCCCCCCCAAATCACCAAATTCACCCTCATCCCTTCCTTTGATTGTTCTCCAACATATCCCTGAGTAAGTCTTGTGCAATCCCACAGTGTGTCCCATACTCCTAGGTAGCAACTCCTCCCTAGCCAGTATTGTGCTGTAGTGTTTACTTATCTTGATGGGTGTTGCACCTGGACCATGGATCTGAGGAACTCCTAGGACAGCCCTGGCAGTGACTTGGACTAGATGTCTGAGTCCTTAACTTTTGTTCTTGCCTCCATTTGTGCACCTATGATTCTCTGGGCTTGTGCAGGTGGGCCTTTCATAGGCTAATGGCAACTGTGATGGGACTGGAAGTAGCCTGACAGAGTATTATTTGGGCATCCCTTCTTTCTGTTGCTTCACCGTACTCCTTTGTGTGGATGTGCAGATGAACTTCCATTATGTAGCCCAACATATTTATTTCAGACAAAGGATGATCATCCAAACTAAATGTAAAGTTAACCTAATAAAAGGGTACGTGAAGTACAAGTTTCTTTCATAAGCATTTTTTTTGCATAACCAGAAAGCTAGATGTCAAACAGCTGTTAGCAAAATGTAATCTGATTGACTAGTACTGTTGGATTTGGTTTATAAGGCACTATGCTTCACTACCACACTTAACATACTTTTATTCACGGTTTAACATATATTTTATCTCAGAAATCCTCAATTATGTTGTAATTAACTGCTTTTTAAATTTTAGGCTATGTTGCTTATTATGTAGTATTTAAAGTACAAAGGTCAGAAAACTTATCAGGGATCTGGAGAAACACAAAGGAATAATTTAGAATGACAACATGAATATTTATGATGTACCTAAGTTGCAGGTATTGTGAGAAACAGGCAGCCTAATATAACAAAGTGGAAACAACACAGAAAATACATAGGAAAGGATTTTTTGAGGGAGGTGAAGGGTGGAAGATCCCATCTACTAAATGTATTAACATGAAACCCCCTACAACGAAAGGTATTTGCATGAAACCCTGAACAGAACATATTGTTTCACTCCATCCATAGAATAAAGCTTTAGCATGGCTAAGTAGGTCCTAGTTATTCATCTCATAATGAAACAGAGAAAATCTCTTTTCCAAAGGCTCTTCTCCCTCAGGTACTCAAAGTCAAAACCTTCACTTTGATTCTTATGTTCTTCCATTTTCCTCATAAAGGAATCAATGGAGCAGGAGACAATATTAAAGGAGAATATTACACCTCCTTCTTAAGAAGGAACTAAATGAAGCTAGTGTACCATTGCTGGAATCTTCTGTAGCTTATATTCTTGGATAACAGGAAGATCTGGCTTTAGACATCCTTCACAAGAAATGTAGGGTACATGTATGATATGTTCTGCCTGTTCAGAGCTATGGAATAATAAAAAAATAGAAATACAGAAGCATTACCCTATACATTTGCTCACTCACTTTAAACACTATCAACTGCAAAAGTATGTGACTAACTACCTTTTGGAAAATAATCCTTGCCTTGCCTTGCTTTTCCTTGGAGTAAACAGTCCCTTCAGGAAGAGCCAGGGGAGGCAACTAAGGATTATGACAAACTAGCAGTATCTCAAGGTCCTCACTAAGATTGATACAACTTTAATGGTAGGGATTTTTAGCTCCTCAGTCTTAAAACCACCCAAGGGTCTTTTAGTATTTTGTATCAGACTGTTTCCTTCTTGTTGCCTCTAAGTTACAGTTTGAAAATTGCACAGTTAGCCAGCCCCAGCTGAAAATGAGGGCTATTGCTTGCTAGGGGCATTGTTTGAGGGCAGCCAAGGGATGTGAAACCTTTACTCCACATGATATTCTCAGGGCTTCAGCTACAAGAGATTGACAATAGCTACTTGATCTCTAAAGGACTGTTACAAGCTGAAAACAGCTTACAGCAAAGCAACAATGCGTAAGGACCACAGACCCTGCCGAATGGGTCAACAAAGACTGGATGCAATGTCAAAACTCAGATACATTCAGACATAACTTTATTTTAATTTTAAATCATTTAACTGTCCTGTAGTACTTTGAAGGGTGTTCCAAAATGTTTTCTTCATTTCTATGTGTCTTTTTTCTTCACCTCCTCAGAGATAAGCTACTTGCTTTTCTGATACCACAGTGCCCCCTCTGGCCATTAGGTATCAGTCTAGGGTCAAGCATTTTGATACAGACATGCAAAGCAGTCTTCTAATAATAAGCTTACTAGAACACTGAATTTGAGTACATGGGGAGACTTTTACTCAGAAATCGTTGGGGAAACACAACTGAGTGAACTTTTAGCAAGCTTCATTCTGCTGCTTTGTACTGCTCACTTCCAAATCAATTTTCCCCAAGCCCTGAACAAGAATTTCATGTGTACAAGGATCAGTCAGAGACCAAACCAGTACACAGGCTATACAGATAATCGAGGGTCAGACTTGAATATATACTTTAATGGGAGTAAAAATAATAGTTTAACCCTGGCTTAATGGAATTTAAGATTCAATTTCTCTTATACTGCATGGCTACTTTAGTCACTGAGCTATATGATCCTTTGGGACATAAAAGGTTTGTAGGGTGCAAGAATTTTTTCATGGAAATTTGAATATTTTATGATTATGTTTGCTTGTAAGTATTCTAAATAATGTGTGACCACATTATTAAGGACACTAGAATTTTATTTTTTTTTTTTAACCTAAGTTCATTGCTGATTTTACTAATACAGACCTTTTAGAATAGCTTTCAGCAAAAGGGTGAACTTCAGGCAACATGCCCAATATGCAGCACATTAATTACATGAACTGAGAAAGATCAATACATTTGCACACCAAGAATACATGTAGAAGAAATTATAGGTATGAGTAAAAGTATCAGTAAATTAAGGGTTGTAAATGTTCTTGAACTGCAGCAGTAGTTTCCAAAGAAGGTATTTTAAAAATCAGGAAATTCAGAGTAAAAGAAAGAGAGAAAGCAACAGCAATCAGGAAGAGGAGAATTAATACTGTGTAACAAAGAATACTTTCCAGCAATAACAGCTGGTGACCAAATGAAGATGGCTGGGACTGGGAATTACCTAACTCTGCCAGAAATAATTATTCCTGATTTTTCCCTTCCTTCTATCCAGTACACACAAAAAATCACATCTCCCAGATGAAATCAGTCAACCAGCTGAACAAGCCTAGTCTCTTTCTCAGTACAAATTCCCCAAATAAGTGGGCAGCTTCTAACCTTCTGCTCTCCAATTACTGACCTCTTTCCCATTTTCCCTTTTCACCCCTTTTAAAAATATCTCAAGCCTCACATATAGTTCAATTCTTGCTTTTGAAAACTGCTAGAAAACTTGCCTTTTTCCTCTGGGGCTTCTGGAGTTGCTTCTGAATTACAAACAGAACACTGTTATATTGCATTCAGAAAACCAAAAGGTAAACCTGCTTTTAACAGCAAAAAGCACCGAAAAGGCTACTTGTTAACCTGTTCAGAAAATTTCTTTATTTGTGTTGAAAAGTCAGAGGTTAGAGTCTACCAGCCTTTCTGTTCCTTTTTCTGACTGCGTTCTACTACTGAATTGGTTTTTTAGCTGTTCTTTATTTTGTAGTTTTCTAATAACAAAAGTATGCCAATAACATAGCTCTGGTGCTCAACCTACTTACCAGCTGTAGAGATTTTATTGACAGAAGAATTGGAAAGCCTTTCAAATCTCTGTTTTTACAACAGAGAATTTAATTGTAATGCATATAGAACACACTATAGCTTAACCTCCTTCTAGTTGTTCTAGAGACAGTGAAAGTTTCAGTCATATGGTAGAAGTACAACTGTAGTCTTTCTCTCAATTTTTTTCATGGAAGTGGCTGGATTAGGCCCATATCCATTGCTATTTTCTTTCTGTTATGACATATGCATTAAGAAAAAGCAACACCTCTTTAAATGTCTATGCATTCCCCTGTACTACAAAAGTACAGAGTTGATTCCAAAGGAGCTAAGAGAAGTAGCCTTCTGCAAACATCTGGTGATGAGAAGAGGGGTTACATTATATGGACCAATAAGCACATTTATTTTATATGTTTACATTTTGTGGGTTTAAAACGGTGCCAAATATGAAATGGAAAAAAAAAAAGTCCTAATTGCAATGAAGTATAAAAATCTTAACTAGTGCCTAAACATGAGTGTCTAATTAACCTTATTTAAGGCAGTATGTTCCAGTCCTGGATAAGGCAAAAGTTACGATTTAAAAGAAAGTAGAAGAATGAGGAGGAGAACTCAGACACTGTTGCTCATAAACTTTGAGATGAATGAACAGGTTTGGAAGTCTGATGCAAGCTCAAAGACTGCTCCACGTCTCCTCTGTGCTTGAATATGTGCTAGTGCTAACACATTATCAAAGACTCAAGTTAGCAGAAAATTTTACTCTTGTATGAGGAGGAAACAATCTACTGACCTAGTAATTGCATTATTAAAGGAGAGAACATTGAACACTTACAGTTATTCTTCAGAAATAAGTACTGTATGTTATGTAGTTTGTTTATCTTAGCTGCCTGATGTCAATGGAAGAAGTCTATTTCTATCCTTATAATTCTCTTAGTTTTTTTGCTATTTTTTTTTTAATATAGCACAGTGGGAAAAGCAGTGTTTCTTTTTGACTAGTCATCATCATCAGGGTTGCTGTCTGCACATGAAATTAAATTTTTTTTCAATATTTTAAGTCACATTATCGTGCCTAACAGGCTGAATAAACAGACAATGGTTTCAAATTCCAAAATTTGAACGGATAGTGTGTTCACTTGGGTGGGCGTTTGTCGAAATTAAGTCCCCTTTAAATTAAATTCTGCACTCTACATTAGAAGCTGATATCCTCGAAGCAGATGCCCTCTTCTGAGAGGCAGCTACACATTAAGTGAGCAACTTGACATCTTGAACTTCTCCATATGATCCCAAGAATCCAACTATTAAGCAGAAGTTCCAAAAATCTCTTATAATATCTCTGTAAATGCCATAACCAGCTGTCAGCATAGTGTGTAATATTTCTAGGCTGCAAATGCCATGAAGCTCTAAAGGTGATAACTTATTAATCATCACAACATTCTGTGAAGTAAAGAAATAAACTATTAGACTTCACTTTTAAATATTGAAAATGAGATGAAAAGCAGATGAAATGAGTGAATGACTTAAGAAAAATTTAAAGTTAAACAGACAGAATTGGAACTCATTTCTGCAGCTTGCCTCTTTTGCATTCTTGGGTTTATGTAAGCTATATAAGCCATATTTCATTTTCAGACTCCCTTATCCTGTATTTTCAAAGACATATTTACTGATCCTTACTATTTTCCAATCATTTTGAATCTGCCTCCATGAAAATTTTCATCCCTGTTTTGCAAGTTCATTGTCTTCTCTGTGTGACCAAATCATACAAATACACATTTTAAAATTAATCTCTTAGTCTTACATTTTTTCATGTATTATTTTTCTCAAAGGTTACATTTCTCAGCAATTAAAATACATGCTTCATTGCCTTCCTCAGTTTTCAGTACTTATAAATTCTGCTGAGTATAAACTGTCTCTAAGACACACTCACATAATAAAACCCAGACAAGCCTAAACATAGAAAGGTGTAGGTTATTGTTCAGATCCTCACCAACAGCTCATCCAAAGACAATAATGTTTTTCTCTCTATTGCTAAATAACAGTATTATCAGTTGTGATTTGGTAAATATTCCAGGCAGAATGCATACATACTAGAAACATATCCAAAGAAGCAAGTGTAAGCAAATATACTACTATATAAAACTATCTATTTATTCATTGTTTAATAAATGTCCATCACTTCAGTGAAGAGTATGCCTTTTCTTAGGTGTCTAGGTAGATTTTGTCAGATACTGCCTATCTATTAGGTCAGCAACTTCCTAGTTAATAGCTTGTTTATTTTGCTTTGGTCTTTTGCATTAGGTTGACCTTTCTGCAAGACAGACTGGTCTACCACACACCTTGCACTTACACCGTCCCCCACCATGTCCCTCTCTTTAAATTGGACAGATATGCATTTGACGTGTGGACTGTTCAGTGGATCAGACTAGGTAGAGAATGAATTGAGAGTAGCTCTGAAGAGAAGGACATGGGGGTGCTGGTGGAGGAGAAGCTCAATGTGAGCCAGTAATGTGCACAGCTTTACCCTGGTCTACATCAAAAGTGTGGCCAGCAAGTTGAGGGAAAAGATTCTGCCCCTTTACTCTGCTCTTGTGAGACTTCACCTGGAGTACTGTGTGTACTGTCTTTACTGGTACAGGAACAACATGGATCTGTGAGACTGTCCAGAGGAGAGCCACAAAGATGACCAGAGGGCTGGAGCACTTGCCTTGTGAGGACATGCTAAGAGAGTTGGGCTTGTTCAGCCTCTAGAAGAAAAGGTTCTGAGGAGACCTTATAGCAGCCTTCCAGTACTTAAGGAGTGCTTGCAGAAAAGATGGAAAGGGGCTTGCAGAAAAGATGGAAAGGGGCTTGCAGAAAAGATGGAAAGGGGCTTGCGGAAAAGATGGATCAGGGACTGCAGGGTCAGGGCAAGGGGTAATGGTTTTAAGCTGAAAGAGGGAAGATTTAGATTAGATATTAGGAAGATTTTTTTTATTGTGAAGGTGGTGAGACACTGGAACAGGTTTTCCAGAGAAGTTGTGGAAGCCCTATCACTGGAGGTGTTCAAGGCAAGGCTGGAAGGGTCTCTGAGCAACCTGATCTAGTGTAAGGTTTCCCTGCCCACAGCAGGGATATAGGAACTAGATGATTTTTAAGGTACCTTCCAACACAAACTGTTCTCTGATTCCATGATTCTATGATTTTATGATTCTATGACTTAATTTTTGTCTTATAGGAAGGATAAAACCCAGGATTTTTCCAGAATCATGTAAATTATTTGAATGACTAAATTCCTACATCACACAGGGAATTTTCTTCTTTTTTTTTTAAAGTGAAGGAACAGATACCATCTTCAGAGCTATTTATACCTATTTGAACATCCTTAATATTTCTAGACCTCTTTTGCACCCAAGTATGCTGAAATCATTGTATCCAATTCTCACCTATCTTGGCAGTAGAAATGGCTGTAGGTAGTAAGTTATATAGTTGCATTTTGTAAGATAACAGGTTATGCTAATGTGAAACAGGATATTGGTTACTTTGTTGTTTGTTTCATTGCAGAACAATTAAATGATTACATCAGATTTGCTGGTTTTGTTTTCCCCAAAGGGTTTCTATGATACAACTGTAACTTTATCCTTGCAAAGAAAAGTCAAACACAATATTGAAAACATAGCAGAGCATATCCCTGAACAGCTGTGAATGAGAGAAACAAAATTAAAGCTCACCTTGCAAGTGATATAGATTTAGCAGCCTTCCTAGGCCTAAACAAGGCTATGAAGTAGGTAAAAACTAATACACACTCCCTCTCACCCTGCAAAGGAAATAAATCAACCCCAACAGCCCATCATGGTTACTGGACTTAGACATAAATAACTATTGGAAAGGCAGTAATCTTTTTCAGCATTAATCTGCAAAGTTTTTTGAAGTAAAAATATTGTTCAAGTCTTTATGTATCCCTCTGCTAGAAGTTACAGATGGTGAACTCTGTTTCAGCATAAAAGATATTTCCACATGTAGGTAAACAGAAATATAATTAAAGAAATTAAACTCATTTAATTTTCTTTTTTTTTCCCTAAAAAAAGTAGTTTTCCACAACTAATCTGTATTTCTGTCTCTTTCTTCTGAAATTATGGAAGTGTTTGAAGATGATACAAAGATCAATTTAAGCTGCATTCCTAAATACTTTAAATCCTAGTTCCAAGTGCAATAATTGCACCGCTTGCAAATAACTTTGCTTTAGTATATGAAATGAGACATTTTAAAGCCATAATTTTCTTTATTTTTCTGCAAATTGCTCTTGTGTAACGTTTGTCTGAGATTTTTGCTTTCCAGATTAGTGTGCTGTAATCCAAAAAAAGTTTTCCTTCCCTAAAGATATATCATGTCCCATATACCCTATCCAGCACTTGCCCTGTTCACTCAACTATTTTGTTCACATTCTATTAATATGTGATGTTTTTTATTTCTAAATATGGTAAACATGAGTAGAAACAGGAATCCAGATCTACCAAATTATTTGAAAACTTAGTGATGTCTAACTGCCAAAACAGAAGGTAATGTTGGTGCTGCAATCATAATATCGAGCATATTGACAGCAACTTTACAGATACGTAATTAATTTTATAAGATCTTGGACACACAGTTGGTAGGAACACTTTGCCTTCCTTGAGGAACTAAGAATTATACACACATATATAAAATACACTCAGGACAGGAAAAAAATACTGGGTTTTAAATTAGACTGAAGCATTTCAAACCCATTCAGTTGTCTCAGGGGAGCTCAGCTGTTATGAATATCAAAAAGGTCATGGAGTTCGTTCTGGCTGTTAATATCATGTAGGCTGCAAACATGGTATCTATAGTGATAGACCACCTACAATCTAAGATATATTGATAGAAAAATAAGGCTACCAGATTGGCAAAGATAATACCATTTCCAAACACTACAGCTTTGCCCAAACTCACTTCTTATTTTATAAATTGTATTACAAAGTAAAAAATGCTCAATTCCACCAATGCACAATTCAATAAAGACTTGGAATCGGAAACCGGAAATTAGAACTGGCTCAGAAGCCAAGCATCATTCCATCATGTATTAATATTAAATGTGCATTTCATTGTATATAACTGGAAAAGCGAATGTGATTAAATACATAGACTATGTACATCATTCATATATACATAATTAATTAAATTTATGCATACATATGATAGTTTATCTATCATGGATGTGTACACAGATTTAAAAAATGCCGAGCAACTCACAACAACTTTCTTTTCAAGTCAGTGCATGCACACCAGTTTCATAGTTAATTTCTATCACTGGGAATTCTATAAATGCCTTTAAAACTTCTTTTAAAACACTGTGTTACCTTTGGGAAATGCTTAAGGCTTAATAACACAGTATTCAGCAAAATACATGTTGTTATTTTAGGTCTCCTAATCCTTAACTTGTTGTCATAGTCTCACATTTCTTTGCATAGCATGTGTGCTTTAGCCATTAAAAGAGGCGAATATTGAAAAGATGAGTTTAGCCTAGCGTATTATTGACTTTACTCATGTAAATAGAGCATGATTTTGTTCTATCATAGTAGAAATTTTGTGCAGTAATAGGAAAAGAAAATACCAGACCACAGGATGCATTTTTAAATCCAAGGAGAATTGTGAATGAGTTGCTCAGAGTCCACTTGTGTAAACAGATACAGTCCCATTTCATAGTACTGACAATAAATGAACATAATAACATAAGAGAGTCCAGAGAAGAGCAACAAAGCTGGTGAAAGGGCTGGAGAACAGGCCTTATGAGGAGCGGCTGAGAGAGCTGGGGTTGTTTAGCCTGGAGAAGAGGAGGCTGAAGGGTGACCTCATTGCTCTCTACAACTACCTGAAAGGACGTTGTAGAGAGGAGGGTGCTGGCCTCTTCTCCCAAGTGACAGGGGACAGGACAAGAGGGAATGGCCTCAAGCTCCACCAGGGGAGGTTTAGGCTAGACGTTAGGAAAAAATTCTTGACAGAAAGGGTCATTGGGCACTGGAACAGGCTGCCCAGGGAGGTGGTTGAGTCACCTTCCCTGGAGGTGTTTAAGGCACGGGTGGACGAGGTGCTGAGGGATATGTTTTAGTGTTTGGTAGGAACGGTTGGACTTGGTGATCCGGTGGGTCTCTTCCAACCTGGTTATTCTGTGATTCTGTGATAATACTGAACAGATCTTAACCTTGAAAGAATCTTCTTAGACATAATCACAGAAGCCAATTTGATCATGTTAATGTAAATCTTATTATATCTAACCATAATTTCTGTTCAGACTGTTATTCTGATTTAAATTACTTGGTTTTAACTTTCAAGGAACAAATCTGTAACTCTTCTAAAGAGAATTAGGAATATCAAAAGTCTTATGATTTAAATATTTCAATATTAGTTTGAGATAAAAAAGCATCATGTAGCTTAACAAGCAAAATGGGTTAATTTGAGTAAGTTATACAAGCAAATGTCTTATTTTCTAAGTGCCTTCCTAGTTTTATCTTTAAAGCACAGCATTCCAGTGACTTTTTTCCAGTGCCGTACATACGCATAACACATCATCCCCATTTGTCATTACGTCAGCTGAAATTCTAAAAAAATCAGCTTGTTTGCCTTTTATCTTCCTAGTAGTAACATCTTCCTTATTATCCTAGATCAACTTTTCTTTAGCATTTGTCGCTGGATCTGTAGTAACAGGGTCATTTGAACCTTCAGAAAAATTCTCTGGATGGTTACATTGAGCAGAAAAGCCACACATATTTTAACGGAAATTATGCAGCTTTCAGTTCATGATTAGGCTTTTAAATGCCATTGTATTTCTGGCAATGAGCCTTTCTTGGAACAGACTTCCTTGTTATATAAATATTATTTAACTTTGTGGAAACACAAAATTTATTTATACAATTATTATGGTAATTTATTAATACAACCATTGTATGACATATGGTAGAATTTTAGAATATTGGGTGTTTATGGACCTAAAGTCTTTCACAGAAAATAAAATCTGATTAACTACCCCATCTGAGAGTAAAAACAAAACGCAAACAAACAAAACCTCTTACCTAAATTCATATTTATTTTAAAATGCAGTCTGCAACACTTTATAAATGGTAATACTTGCTCTTATGCAAAATGGCAGGCAAAGACTGTGAATAATAACATTAAACCAGCCTCACCAATAACACTGTCAACCTTGCTCCTATTCCTGGGAAGATCATGGGACAGATCCTCCTAGAAGACATGCTAGAGCACATGGAGGACATGGCAGCCAGCACGGCTTCACCAGAGGAAAGTCCTGGTATGACCAACTTAGTGGCTTTCTATGATGGGGTAACAACAGCAGTGGACATGGGTAAACTGAAGGATTTGATCCATCTAGATTTCTGTAAAGCCTTTGACACAGTCCCCCATGACATCCTTCTCTCTAAATTGGAGAGGTATGGATTTGATGGATGGACAGTTCAGTAGGTAAGAAACTGGTTGGATGGTTGTATTCAGAGAGTAGTGGTCAATGGCTCGAAGTCCAGATGGAGATCTGTGAAAAGTGGTGTCCCTTAGGGGTCTGTACTGGGACCAGTGCTGTTTAATATCTTCATCAATTATAATGACAGCAAGATTGAGCGCACCCTCAGCAAGTTCACAGATGACACCAAGCTGAGTGGTGCAGTTGCCACACTGGAAGGATGGGATGGCATCCATAGGGACCTGGACAGACAGGAGAAGTGGGCCTGAGAGAATCTCATGAGGTTCAACAAGGCCAAGTGCAAGGCCCTACACTTGGGTCAGGGCAATCCCCAATTTCAATACATGATGGGCGATGATGTCACTGAGAGCAGCCCTGCAGTGAAGGACTTGGGGGTGCTGGTCAATGAGAAGCTCAACACGAGCCAGCAATGTGCGCTCATAGCCCAGAAGGATCAACCACATCTTGGGCTGCATCAAAAGAAGTGTGGCCAGCAGGTCGAGGGAGGTGTTTCTGTCCTTCTGTTCTTCTCTTGTCAGACCTCATCTGGAGTACTGTGTCCAGTTCTAGCATCCTCAACTTAAGAAGGATATGGAGCTGTTGGAACGGGTCCAGAGAAGGACTACAAAGATGATCAGAGAACTGGAGTACCTCCCATACAAAGACAGGCTGAGGGAGTTGAGTTTGTTCAGCCCGGAGAAGAGAAGGCTCTGAGGAGATCTTATAACAATGTTCCAGTACCTGAAATGGGCTACAGAAATGCTGGGGGGGACTGTTCACAAAGGCTTGTAGTGATAGGATGAGGGGCAATGGGTATAAACTGAAGAGGGGCAGATTTGGACTAGACATAAGGAAGAATTTCTTTACCATGAGAGTGGTGAAGCACTGGCACAGGTTACCCAGGGAAGTTGCGGATGCCCCATCCCTAAAGGTGTTCAAGGCCAGGTTGGATGGGGCCTTGGGCAGCCTGAACTAGTAGGACGTGTCCCTGCCCATGGCAGGGGGGTTGGAACTAGATGATCTTTAAGGTCCCTTCTAACCCAAACTATTCTACAATTCTATGATTCTAAAATTCTGTGATTCTATATGAAACTTACAAATAATCATATGGTGTATAAACCATATATAACATATATATCCACTGGAAAAATAAATAAATGTATTATTTCAGTAACAATGGTATATTTAGTATAATAATATTAAAGACATAATCCTTTCAAAATAATAAAGCATTTCTGTGAGATTCAAATGCAGACGATTTATAGATTATAGAATCATAGAGTCATGGCATGGTTTGTTTTGGAAGGCACCTTAAAAATCTCCTCGTTCCAATCTCCCTCCAAGGAAACCTTCCAGTAGATTAAGTTGCTCAGAGCCCTGTTCAATCTGGCCTTGAACAACTGAAGGTATGGAGCATCTACATGTTCTTGAAACAACCTGTCCAATTATCTCACCACACTCACAGTAAAAAAACATCTTATTAATATCTAATTTAAATCTGTCCTACTTCAGTTTAAAAACATTACCCCTTTTCCTACCACTGCACTCCCTGATAAAGAGCCTCTTCCCATCTTTACTGTAGGCCCCGGTAGGCTGCTATAAGGTCTCCCTGGAGCCTTCCCTTCTCTAGGCTAAATGAGCCCAAGTCTCTCAGCCTGACCTCATAGCTGAGGTGCTCCATTCCTCTGATCATTTTCATGGCCCTTCTCTGGACTCATTCTAAAAGATTCATGTGCTGTGAAATTCTGTGCTGTGGACTCCAGAATTCCACACAGTACTCCAGGTGAGGTCTCATGAGAGGAGAATAGAGGGGGAGAATTACCTCCTTTGACCTGCTGGTGAAGTGGTTTAAGCTTCTGCATAAACAAGACTAAAAACTTCTGACTTGACCTTTCCTTTTGTGAGTTGGACAAATTCTGCCTGTTTTACTTCAAGGGAAATGTCATACAGTTATGTTCTTAAGTTGGTTTATGATTGTTTAGGTGTGCCCACTTTGCTACGAGACAACCTTCATCTATGATTGCATCTATTTTTTGAGCCAAAAGATCAACATTTTGTTCATTTTTCTACAAAGAAAAAAAATAAAAACAGTTGAAAATATTTGTAAAAATTTGTAATCAAATCTTCCCTCTATTTTAGTCACCCACTTGTTTTTAGTGTATCTATTTCTATGATCTAAACATAAGATTCTGAGCATTTCTAAAAATCTTAAAATTTTATGGAAGCTTCCTGTCACCTAAGAAATAATGTGAATACACAAAGGAGCTAAGAAATTCTGATTCAAAATAAATAAAAAAATACAAACATAACAGAATAAAAAATACTCCTGTGATCAAGTTTCAGAAGACTGATTCAAAGCTTGTTCAAGGCAATATAAATAAGTTAAACATGTGGAAAGCTAGGTCAAAATTTGCTGACTTTTCTACTGTTCTATTTCCAATTATGTGAAGTCTAATTATTACATTAAAAAATCACTATTGTTTTCTGGACAAGTATACTGCCATATTACAGTTTTACATGTAAAGAATCCTATAAGCCTATGGTAATCACCATGAAAAGGATGAATGACATTGAAAAATGTAATCATACTTGAAAAGCTATCTTTTATAAGGAAAAATGGTGTTTTCATAATTTATTTTGTGTTTATTTTGGAGAGTGAGTGGATGCAGACTAAAATGTGCTAGTATAACTATGTCTATTACTTTGACTTAATCAACAGAAATAGTATTTTGTTTAGTACCAGTGGCAGTTCAGTCCGCACACATATTCAGAGTATCCAAACATAGTTATGAATGACAGTTTTGTCAACTATTTAAGGCTAAACTTTTCCATTAATAATAATTCGGTTCTTCATAAACATTTATAATTCTTTCTCAGCCTTGAAACAAAAGAATTGATTGACCAAACAACACATTTGTGTTAATTGTGACTCTAACCAAAATCTTTCATAGTGAGAAGAAATGATGGCAAAAGACATAGGCACAAAATTTTATAATAGTTCGTCAAACTGACTTTGTTACTTGTACTTGATATTTGATGCTGAATTAGTAGAAGGGGATGGAGGATGTCAGAATCATCCTGCAAACCTAAGCTGATCATCAAGAAAGTGTTCATCTTTTCTGTAAGAAAGTACTCTCTGACAGCAGAGAACAAGATCAGTATATCGAAACAAGGTGGTCCAATAATGATCTTCACAGGTATTACATTAACAGTGGAGCTATTTTATTTAAAGTCTGATTCTTCATGCCATTTCTTAATTAATAACATCCATTTCATTAATCTCATTAATTATACTAGAGAATTTTTGTTGTCCTGTTTACATTTTTGAAGTCTACAAATGGCACAAACTATCGTAACAGATTCTGTGTGGTTTTATATAAAGATCTTTATATGTGGGCATCATCTATCTGTATGGATATATGTAAAAATGTATTATGTATACGTGTCTCTGTGAATATATGTCTTCATATTTTATCTTTATCTGCCTACTTATCTGTCTTTCTGTCCCACTATCAGCCTACATATTGAGCTCTTTGTCTATTGTGGAATTATTGCACAGCAATTACACAAATGATTTTTTCCCTGTGTAATATAGAACTTTAACAAAGGGAAAATTTCTTCAAAGGATAAATTAAATCTTTTGGAAACTTTGAAAATTTATTACAAATGACCCTTCTTAAAGAAAGGTCAATTTGGTTCTTTCCCATAAATCAGCAGTTTTTCTCACTTCAATTTAAAGTCTTGGTTGAAAAAGAAAAATACTAAAACAAAATAAACCCTCACCAAGATTTTGAAATATTCCACTATATTTTTAAAAGTATCTAGTATTTTTAAGCAGAAGTTTTAAGATGTAAGACCAGTACTAATAGAAATGACATGTTATAATTATATCTAATTTCATCAGTCTTTCAGTTCTTTACAATGCTGCATAAATTGAGGATGTTAAAAATTATTAACAGAGTTTAGAAAGCATTACTTGTTCTGATATAGCACTATACATTTTTTTAATGAATTTTAAGTTTTCAGAAAAAAATGCAGAAATCCTAACATTTCTTCAGTAAAGACATCTTATTTTTTAAAGGGCATTCAATATGCTACTGAAGAAAAGATAAGAAAAGAAGAAAGCAGAACATCCTGCCCTGCATGTACTAGGAGAAATTTATAGTACAACGATCAAATTTTTATAATTGACTAATAAAGTTATAGTCTAATTTTGGTGTCAACCTGTGACTGGATTTTATCGTTCTGGATAGTAACTTCAAATAAGTGATAAGACTATTACAGTGTTCCATTAGTCATTAATATGATTTAAAGGTGATCTGTGTCCTAAAGAAAAATATGAATAACAACAGTGATAATTACTATTCCATGCATATACTGCCTGAACCAAAAAACTGGGTTTAGAAAGGAAGAAAAATTTTTACTCATTTTCCCCTCCAAAATAGAAAGCATTTAATATTTAGTTTGTTTGAGTTTATTGATTTTAAGTTGATGCAGAGACAAACATGTTGACCATTTAATTTTGATATTTCTTACGTGATTTAACAAATTAGACTGTATTTTTTCAAGTTCTATGTCTTTCAAGAAAGCTGTGGAAGTCTTCTAAAACCTATTCTAGAACATTTTGAGTGACATTTTATTGACATAGAAAAGGATTTTAAAGGCTCAGGTTTTATCGTCATTAATTGTGATTATTGACAGAATCACAGAACAGCAAGTGTTTGAAGGGACCTCTGGACCTCACCTAGTCCACCCCTCCCTCCTGCTAAATCAGGTTCACCTAGAGCAGGTCACACAAGAATGTATCCTGGCGACTTTAGAATTTATCCAGACAAGGAGATTCCACAATCTCTCTGAGAATCCTGCTCTAGTGCTCTGTCCTCCTCCCAGAAAAGAAGTTTTTCCTCATTTTCAGATGGAACTTCCTGTGCTATAGTTTGTGTCCACTGCCCCTTGTCCTGTCACTGGGCACCACTGAAATGAGACTAGCCCCATTCTCTTGACATTTGCCCTTTAGACATTTTTACATATTGATAAGGTCCCTTCTCCATCTTTTTTTCCAGTCTAAACAGACCCAAGTCTTTCAGCCTTCCCTCATAAAAGAAATGCTACAGTCCCCCGATCATCTTTGTGGCCCTCCAGTAGACTTTCTCCAGTAGTTACTTGTCTTTCTTGAACTGTGGAGCCCATAACTGGACACAGTACTCCAGATGGGGCCTTGCTAGGGTAGAGTAGAGGGAGACAATAACCTCCCTCAACTTGCTAGCCACATTCTTTGTTATGCACCCCAAGATGCCATTGGTCTTCTTGGCCATCAGGGTACATTGCTGGCTCACTGTCAACTTGTTGTCTACCAGGACTCCAAGGTCTTTCTCCACAGACCTGCTTTTTCCTAATCTGCATTGATGTATGGGTTTTTTTTCCCCTAGATGCAGAACTCTACACTTCATTAAACTTCATTACACTTCATTAGGTTCCTCTCTACTCAACTCTCTAGTCTGTGCAGATATCACTTAATGGCAATGGAGCCTTCTGATGTATCAGCCACTCCCCCTATCTTAATATCACTGGCAAACTTGCTAAGGATACATTCTATCCCCACATCACAACACTCCGAGTTCTGTCATCCGGCCAGTTCTCGATCCGTCTCACTGTCCACTCGTTTAACCCACAGGCAAACTTTAGTTGAAGGCTTCCAATGTTAAACTCCTAATGGTTTCTTTTATTTCTTCTTATTCTAGTAGACAGTAACCAGTCGAAGATTGAATACAGTCTGATTCAAGTCTGCACATGTTTTTTACACTAGTCCTTCCAGAGACATCAATAGATGTTCTAATAACAGAAATAAAGCATAAATAAAACTTGGGCTTTCTCCTCAGCCTTTCCACAGTTATGTCCTCAGTAATCTAGCTCCTAGCTTGCAATGTCTTCTACTTCAGATAACACATCCAGCCTGTTGGTACCTGAAAAGAATAAGATCTACTTACATGATTATATTTTTTAAGTCCCCAAATTCACTTCCCTGAGCACATAGACTGATACTGGTTCAAGAAACCATCATATATACAAGACCAATAGGTAGGTTGATACTCTTTCATTTTTCCCACTTAACTGCAGAGATTTTCCAGCAGTGATCAGTGAGGTTATGTAATGATTTGGCATTTTTTTTTCTTCTTTATTATTTTTGTTTTAAACCAGAATGTATATTTACATGATAATACATCATTTTCTACAAATTACTTGGGGTGGGGGATAGAGGGGGAGAGCAAACAAACAAACAACATTCAAAAAAACCTGTGACTTCACTCATTCTTTGTTTCTGTCACTGTGGTAGTCTCTTACTCACCTAGCTTTTGGAGAGGTTTGCAGTTACTGAAATATAAAAGCGCATTGTTATTTGAGATTCCCTGAGGGGGAATATAAATGTGAGGGATTAGCACATATGACCTAGGATCTATGGCTGAGCATGCCTCTGGAGAAGCAGGTAGAGGCCAACTGTAATACTCTAGATCATCTGAGATAATACTAGATATCCATGTGTAAGCATCCTAGTGCCAAAACAGACGCCTGCAAGGTAGCTGTTTATCTCAGAAGCCATCCATTTGCTTTTTATAAACAATGGGAAAAAAAACGTGATTTTGCATCAAAATGTTCCTACTTCAGAATAAATCTAATTCAATATATAATCCAAAAATCCAAATTTTTGAGGCATCTTGCTAAAACTTGCTAGTTGACTTTCTCCTTAATCTAACAGTCTTCTGTGTAACACAGACAGATAGCTTTCATCATACAAGAAGCTGGAGCACAGTTCAATTGTCCACAAACAAGTCTTTTGAAATGACCAAGAACACCTCAGAGGTGACATACATAACTGAGGTTCTATGGAAGACACATATGGTTCTGTGGTGGCATTTGAAGGAGAGCAAGAGTACCTTATGGCAACCCAAATTACATTAGGCATCTCAATGTGGGCTTCAGAACTGAGGTTTGAGACATGCAAACTAATCATCTCCTGACATCTTTATAGTTAGTGGAGGAAATAATCATTTTCTCTGCAAAGATCATGTAATCTATTTTAGATGTCATCTTTAAAGTAAGATCAATTAAGATAAGTCCCATCCCTGCTTAGTGGTACCAAAATCTTGTTGATCCTTTGAAATGTGAACCATTAGATAAAGCAAACATGTAGACAAATTTAAATTTAAGCTCAAAATTATTTAAATTAAGTTGAACAATTGCTCAAGGACATTTCCTTTATCTTGAATAGACTAAATTCTGGCTTACAGAATTAAGCCTTCAACAGAAACTTAACCCAAGATTTCATCAAAGATGGGGCAGTGCAGGGTGGGGGGAGAGAAGAAAACAGGAAAAAACAGGAGGTCAGTATTTAGTTTCTTTTTCAAATAATAATAATAATTAAAAAAAAGAAGATCTGATCCATTCAACAGACTTGAAATTCAAGCCAGTACTTTTGAGATACTAATGCCTACAGAATCTGATCCAAACTTTGAGTAAGGTGACTCTACAGCTATTAGCCAGGAAAATGTCATTTTGGAGTAGACACATTTCTTTTCATGCTGAGAATTTTTCAAAGGTAGAAGGTCAAGGGAACGCAATATGTTCTCATTTTGTGTGTCAGAAAATTTTATAGTCATGCAAGATTCTTTTTTTTTTTTTTTGTTCCTCTGCAAATTTATATAACTTAATGAAAAATATGTGTTTGGATAGAACAATCTAAAAATAACAGAAGCAATACTTTTTCTCTCGGTTACACAGCTGAATTTACTGGGAGGTTTTTTCAGTAGGTTAATTGGTAAATCTGAGAGACATGTTCCCTAATACATAGCACAGAAGCTATTAAAGAGTAATTTATACAGTAATTATAACTCCAGCTGTGACATAATCCTACTCTCTCCTACTTATCATACTTACTGATATGACTGGCTAACCAACGTAGTGTCATATACATTCCTATTACTGCTTCCTAATTTAGAGCTTCCATATTGGCATGAGACTATAAAAAGTAGAAACAACAACAGAAGCAACCCACGGCCAAACAAATTCCCTTTCACATCTGGTCTGGCAGTAATTTGAAACTCTGTCAACATTATAATGATTAAGTAACATTAGAAATCTCTCTTTCTCATAAGATGCATGGATATGCTCTTCCATTTCAACACACTTTGGTCTGTTATAAAATACGTCTGTCATTCTTTATCATTAGTATAAGAAAAATAATGTAACCATGCACATAAACTTTATTTGCTTCTTTAGACATTCTATCAAAAGGAAGTTGCTAACCTTTATCTGTAATTGCCCTTTATTGAAAGACTTCAAAAGTCTTTTACTTTTGTTATTATTATTATTATTAGTAGTAGTAGCAGTTGTAGTAGTAGGAGTATTAATTTATACCTGAATATTTTTATTTATTTATGTAGGCCTGACATGTGATCCTGAAGCTTACAACCAGCTGGAAATTAAATAAATTTCTGTGAAAATTTCAATTGAAAGATAATGATGGAAGAAGAATATATTTTTATAATCCATTTTTTCATGCTATGCAGTCACAGAACATACCTGTAATTACCTCCTATATTTTATAGTACTGAAAAGACAAACAAAAGCTGAAAATTCTCAAAAAAACTATTCAGAGATTGTGTTGCCATATGTCTGTAACATTTCAAAGGAGTAAGAGTGTTCTTTTCATTAAAAGATACTTCTCTATGTTCTTAACTTGTATAAATTTCTTCAACATATAATAATTTTTATAAGTAAAAAATGTTCTCCTACTCCCTGCTATTCTCTCCTCTTCTTTCGAGAATCTAAATGGATCCCTAAAGGTCTAAAAAAAGGAAAATTCATTGTATAAAATCCAAAAAACAGGACATAGAATTTTCTTTAGAAAAAGCCAGTACTAAGAGAATCATAAGGCTTGACATCCAGAAAGTGGTGGGATAGTAGGTGCTTCAAGGATGTTGTTGTGCAGCATTTATGCACCTGTGGTACATAAAGTCTGCACCTCCAAGATTTAACCACAGGAATACATACAAGATATAAGGCTCAAAAGCCTTAATAAATGAAAAAAAAAATTGTTCTTGTCATCAGCAATAGTGTTTTCATCAAACTGATCTTCATTTTTCTGTTTTGGGGGTTTTTTTTCCTGCTCATAAGTAGGCTTTGGTTTTGTTCATTCATTGAGAAGTAAATAACATTCATTTGCCTTCTTTTTCAAAGGTGATTCTTATTTTTTCTTCAAGCAAATTTTAGAACAGAAGAGAAACGCAGCAGCACATTTCGAATTGGAGGTGAAATTAATTCTGTCCTTGATTAATTGCTTGCAGAGAAAAACATTCACCTTTCAAATATGCCTGGTAGTTCTTATCATTCAGATTTAGAGCCCTTTCCTTAATGTCATTGGCAGATCTGCTTATGTAGATAACACAGAGTATGAGAAATCAAATCTGCTCTGAGGGTCTAGTGACGTTTGATCTTTCTGTGTGCATGTAAGGAGAGAACAAATACCTTTAAAGCATACTATTTAGACTTTATCATTACATTTCCTAACCCAATCCCTCTTTGAAGATGTTCCTAGTCTGATTACAGCCTTGTCTCCATTAGGCACTTCTTTATGGTGCTCATTTTAGAACTATATTTTAAAAGGTAGAACCCTTTTTCTTCTATTACTTTTTTTACTGTAGTGAAAATGAATTACAGTTAATAGCTTTCTTTCCTCTGCAACTTGGGTTCAGTGTATTTGCTGATTACATTGCTTTTCATGTTTTAATATTCCACTGGTTTAATTGTGAGAGTTTATGTAAAGTGTTTTAGACTATTACTAAGATTCATGAGTCCCTTTAAGTCTTTTGAAGAAAGGTGAACTTGGCAACTGGAAATCAGCTTAGCAAGTTCAATGCACTTGCTGGTCTGAATTAAAAATATCACCGCAGGGTTTTTTTTATGAGTGAAATTTTATCATTCTTTTTAGGTGATGTATTTTGGGCTTTAGTATAGAAACAAAAGCAAAAAAACCCAAAAAATCTGGACCGAAATGGAAAGTCGCTTGTAGGGTTTTACAACTTATGAGTTGTGTGTGCTTCGTGCAGTAGAACAAGGACTTTTGAAATTAAGGCACTTCTCTCCAGGACAACAGATCATCCAGTGCGGTCTCACACTGACCCCTGCCGGTTCTCCCTGCACTACTGGCAGTGAACACACACTCCAGTACTACTCTCTGCATCCTTTGTGCAATGCACACATTCATGTGAAGGCCACAGAGTTTGGGAAATATTTGGTATTTGCTTTGAGTTTACACAGAAAGAAAGGATAGATATTAGATCCCATATTTATACATTTGTTAACAAATAGGTGAAATAAACCAATGAGACAAAGTAGTTTGATCACAAAAGTGAAGTATAAGACTCCATTCAATAAAATTTATAAAATTGTTTATAACTTTGGACCACGACTATCCAAAATTCTTTAGAACAGCAGTTTGCAGTGTTCTAAACTGAGTGATGAACAACTATATATCTACTATCTAGATGCAGAAGCAGATAAATTCTGTTCTTCCGCTATTCCCTTTAGTCCTATTTTCCAGCCCTTCAAATCTGTTCTACAGAAGATATTGATTCAATTGCAAGAAAAAGATTATCAGTCAGAGTTACAATCTTCTTTATTCATCAATAACTGTGAACTTATTCCTGAATCTGTTTCTGCCTGCTACCCTAGATTTCATGCTCAGTGAAACCAGAGAAGGAGGCAGGTGGGTTTTAATTAACTGATCCTGAAAATCTCTTTTAAGGCTATGAGGAATCTGAAGTCACTTTCTTACTTTTAAAGGAAAATCTCAGCAAAGCCTACCACTGACCTTGAAAAAAAAAGAATTAAAGGCAAAAATTATATCCTTACTAGCTTTTGCTTACTTTCTAGAAACTTTAAAAATTCACTCTGTTTGAAGATTTATATATGTAGATGTTTGACAGAAGAGATTGAAATGGATCTTCCCTTCCCTTCCCTTCCCTTCCCTTCCCTTCCCTTCCCTTCCCTTCCCTTCCCTTCCCTTCCCTTCCCTTCCCTTCCCTTCCCTTCCCTTCCCTTCCCTTCCCTTCCCTTCCCTTCCCTTCCCTTCCCTTCCCTTCCCTTCCCTTCCCTTCCCTTCCCTTCCCTTCCCTTCCCTTCCCTTCCCTTCCCTTCCCTTCCCTTCCCTTCCCTTCCCTTCCCTTCCCTTCCCTTCCCTTCCCTTCCCTTCCCTTCCCTTCCCTTCCCTTCCCTTCCCTTCCCTTCCCTTCCCTTCCCTTCCCTTCCCTTCCCAGAAATATGAAGTTTTTTAAGTTTTTAAAGTGCTGAAATATTAGCTATCAAACTTAAAAGAGAATGCACAATGGAGGTGGATGTTGGCTTACTTTTTCTTTATTTCAAATCATGAATATATTCTGTGTGAGTGGTGTGTGTATATTTAAGTAAAATAAAGCCCTTTTTAAGTAGCTTGTTATTACTTTTATATCTACAGAATAGCTTGAACTTATCTGCCAGTACAATGGCTATAATTTGTTTGTAAACAGAACACAGCTGACCATGGAGAGATAAAATGGCCCCTGAATGAAGACAAATTACTGAAGTTAGGAAATATCAACAGAATATAACTGAAGCCTTAAAAAAAAAAAAAAAAAGCAGCATGTGTCAGGATGAATTTTGAAATCAGGAAAAGGTTGATGAATGGTTTGCCAGAAAGCGGGGACTCAGGATTTTTTTCCCTGCCTTTTGATACTTGCTTTTCAGAAAATATTGAGATTCATGGAATCATAGAATAACCAGGTTGGAAGAGACCCACTGGATCATCAAGTCCAAACATTCCTATCAAACACTAAACCATGCCCCCTAGCACCTCGTCCACCCGTGCCTTAAGCACCTTCAGGGAAGGTGAATGATTATAAGGTATTTTCTTTGTTTTAATAGAAATGATAATCACTTCAAAAGTGAGAACATTTTCAAGGGCCTCTTCTGAGCTATGTAATTTGTGGTCATGATTTTATTGAACTTTAGTAGAACCTCCAGTTGTTTTAATTATGTCTTTGATTTTACTTCTTAACAGCAGAAAACAAACAAAAAATGGTCTTACAGAATTTTATCTCTTTACTTCTCTATATGAAAAGTACCTTTATCAACACTTGTATGGTTCATGTTTCAGATTCAAGCTCAATGCAGTAATATTTGATTGTGTTGGGCAAGGTCAATTCACTATGTTTTCCAACAAAGTTACAAGAAGATACATCCTAAGTAGCATAATCAAGAGCTATCAGTTAATGAGAAAAGGCTCATACCACTAGTGGTTTCATGAAAGTTTTCAAAAATCCAATCCCATTTCTCTAAACGTCAAGAATCTGACAATTAAGTTTTCCTTTTCTTTTGAGGAAAGAATACGAAGTCAATTTTTAGTCTGTTCAGAGAACCCTTACTAATCATTATAATTTTTAACATTAAACTAATCTTTATATTATTTATTTTTAATCCTTTACAGCAGGGATTTTCTCCTAAATTCTGTGTTTAGAAAGCAATAAACATACCACATGTAGGATCACAGCTTAAGCAGTACATTATAATTGACAGTTTCAGGAAGATTTTGTTTCACAGTTTTGTGAATGTTCAAGCATGGTTTCTACTATGCCACCATCCTTTATAAAATCATTTAGGGCAAATTCTAAAATATGATTTTAAGAGGAGTACACGTGGTTGAATTTTGGTCATGGAAGTGATATGAATACTATGCATGGAATGTGTTTTTATTGCATTTGGTGTATTACAGTTCTGCTTAGAGGTTTCTTTGCATGAAAGATGTTCAAGGTGAAGAAAGGACAGTCTTCAACTGGCAGGAACAAAGTCAATGGCCCCGAGACAAGTTTATTATCATCATACAGACTATAGCAGTTTCAGAACAGGATCCCACCAGGACTTCCCAGACTGTTCAGTGAACAAATCACGTAATCAGTCTGTGCTTGGGGAAAGGCTGATGTTCTTCCATAAACATGTATGGACAAAAGAACAGTAATGCAAGAATGTCTCTTTTGGGCATCTGAAATATGTGTCTGACTTTTTAACACAATCCCTTAGTGAACTACAGAGGAGAAAGAAGTCTAACAGTTATTGGCTCCTGGCTGAGATTTGCAAGCAGCTGCTTTGTTCGGTTCAACTGCAGCTGACTGTTTGCCAATATATGTGAAAGTATTTGTCAGCAAGAATTAAGCATAACGGTTTTCAAATTCACCTTGTGATAGGGTAAACATAGAAAGGATTTTGAGACTTTATATACTTTGCATACCAGCTACTTCAGACATACAGCCAAACAGATGGTACTGGCTAGATGGTTGATATGTAAAGAGTTCAGTTTCTTTTTCAGATTTTAATTTGTCTGTTCTCAGGGTCCAGTTTAAATGTTTTAATTATCCTACAGTGCCTCAAGGTTAATAACAGTATTAGCCTACCATGATATTTTGCTTAGTACTGGCACATTATGTACAAAATTCTTGCTGAGAAAAGTAACTGGAGAAGAAGAATAAAAGTTCATTTGAAACAAAGCTGAAAGCATGTGAAAATACAGTTCATGCGTTAATGTCAGGTCAATCAATATGGAAGAAAATTGGATCTATACAGTTCCATTAAACCACAGGAAAACTGGGGAAGAACTGTTTCTCCAGGAGTTGGAGAAAAGTGGGACTATAAACATGTAATCTAAATTTAGGAATGAGTTTGTTTTATTTTGTACTCACTTTACTTCATGTTTTTCAGTAGTTGCAACTGCTAGTGGAAAATACACTGTTGCCAGACTTACTTTAGAAAAGGTGGAGAGATTATCTAACAGCCAGTTTTGATTCCAACTGTAGATTGATTGCTTCAATTAGAATTTACTTCCTTATTTCTTGTTATTCCAGGATTTGCTTGCCCAGAATATTTCCATCTCTACATCACTGAGTCCCAGCTTCTTTCTCTAGCACAATGAAAAGCATCATCTATATCCTTTTCAACAGATGTGAGGCTGTTGTGAAAATTTACAATGGTACAAGCTCAGACACAGTCATCCTATACTCACACCTTGTTCAAATCTATTAACTGGAATGCCATAATGAGAATCACAGAGAAAAGAATTTCTATTTGTCTTTACATTTTTAAGTGACTGCATTAGTATCAGAAACTGAGTAACTAACATGCATGTCATTTATATAGAGCTGGGAAAGTTACAAACTGCACAAATACTGTTTATATCAGTAAATAATTCAGTCAAAGTAGGAAGGTGAAACAGCTGGAGCTGAGGACCTGACATGCATAGTGTATGTATTTCAAGAGTGTCAATTCTAACTGGCTCCAGAATTGTCTCCTGATGTGAATCATAGAAGCATAGAATCACAGAATCATAGAATCATAAAGTAGTTTGGGTTAGAAGACACCTTAAAGATCATCTAGTTCCAGCCCCCCTGCCATGGGCAGGGACACGTCCCACTAGATTAGGCTGCCCCATCCAACTTGGCCTTGAACACCTTCAGGGATGGGGCATCCACAACTTCCCTGGGTAACCTGTGCCAGTGCTTCACCACTCTCACGGTGAAGAAATTCTTCCTTACGCCTAGTCCAAATCTGCCCCTCTCCAGTTTATACACATTGCCCCTCATCCTATCACTACAAGCCTTTGTGAACAGTCTCTCCGCAGCTTTCTTGTAGGCCCCTTTCAGGTACTGGAACATTGCTATAAGATCTCCTCGGAACCTTCTCTTCTCCAGGCTGAGCAAGCCCAACTCCCTCAGCCTGTCCTTGTATGGGAGGTACTCCAGCCCTCTGGTCATATTTTAGCCCTCCTCTGGACCCGTTCCAAGAGTTCCATATCCTTCTTATGTTGAGGATTCCAGAACTGGACACAATACTCCAGATGAGGTCTCATAAGACAGGAATAGAGGGGCAGAATCCCTTGACTTGCTGGCCACACTTCTTTTGATGCAGCCCAGCATATGGTTGTCTTTCTGGGCTGCAAGTGCACATTGCCAGCTCATGTTGAGCTTCTCATTGACCAGCACACCCAAGTGTGTGGTCACACATCTTGGTCACACATCACACACACACATCTCTGCAGGGCTGCTCTCAATCACATCATCCCCCATCCTGTATTGAAATCAGGGAATGCTTATTAGAAGTTGACACTACTTTTTATTTAAGGAAGGAACTAAGTTCAAACACTGAAGACCATCCCAAAAGGTGGACTAAAGCATGATAAGTGGGAATGACTGCAAGATTTGCCTCAGAAGTGCACTCCTGAGCCAAATTAGAATACTAGTATAGACTCATGCTATATTTACCAGATACTATGCTGTGGGGGTGGATAAATACAAATTGCTGGAACTAAGTGGAAACCCATTGTTGACCTGGTTTCACTCTTGAATTATATGATATCTTTACTCAATATGACTGCATAAAATATCTAAATCATGCATAAATCTGCATCCCCTAGCCATTAAAATATACATCTGTAGTCTCTATGTAAACAATTAAAATAAACGTGTTTCTGAAGGTCTTCATGGAATTATCCTGCCAACCTATTCACTATTGAGTAACTCTTCTCTGTAATTATGCTTATTTGATACCCAAATCTGTCCATAGTTGTATAGCTGTACTTTGTGACAATTGTAATATTTTAAATAGCAAGGACTTATTTTGAGTAATTTAACTTATTTGTTTAGTCTGTTGCCTTCATGATTTAATTGACAAAGCCTTAAATGTGAACTCTGAATATTTAACTCAAATACAGAGTTATAATTTTTGAATTTTGATTAGCTATATAAATAACATGAATATGCAAGAGTGGATAGTAATTTACAGCAGGTATCTAATAAGTTATGGGAAACAGTAATTTATATACAGGAGGGTTTAATCTTCTTACATGCAATATTTGTGTATTAAACTTCAACTTCTTAAACAAAAAAAGGACAGAAGAGTCAAATTAACACCAAATAGTTAGGGTTTTTTCCCTATTTGTCTTTTAATACCAAGTGGAACACTATCGCTCTACTGAAGCACAGTTAAGAAAAAAAGCAAAAAATTATAAACATAAAAATTAATTAATTGCTGCCATTTGTAAGTAAGACTCACTTTCGGTAACTTGTTAGCATAGGAAACATTTCCATGTGAAGACCTTCGTGATAATTTTTAAGTTACTGCACAACTTCATATGGGTCAGGAAATTAGTTTGGTGTGTTTATAATAAACACAGTGCTAAGTTGACAAGAATCTAAAATTATATTATCTAATTATGACAAAATCTAATGATACATAATAAACTTATTTTAAATAAATTAATTCATATTTTGTTATCACTGGATTGACATAGGAACATTTTCAATAACTGGATTATGTTCTAAGAAAACAGTGTTCTCACAAACTTTTGCAGTTTCCTTAGAGAGACATTTGTTGAGCTTTCTCTTTTCTTGACTATTGAAAAGTTAAGTACCTTTAAAAAGAGAATAAAAAACAAATTCGTATCTTATTAATGCAATCATGCTCTTTATCCTTATGAAGACAGATATTCCTCAAGCATCTGACCTGAAAACAGAGAAACACAACAGTTTAGCTAATAAAAGGAACATATATTTGGAATGTTTAGTAGTCCATTTCCTAGCAGACTGAAAGCAATACGTTAAAGGGAAGGAGTGGATGGAGGCAAACCCATGCTCAGGGCGGAAGTCAAACCCTCTCTTTGCCCACCTTGCCTTTCTAGATGCCTCTATACAAGAGATATAAGGCTCTGGACATGGAAGGCCAGTCAGCGGAAGATAAGGATGGCAGTTAATCTACGCCAGAGATGAAGCCAAAGACAGAAATGCCTGCCTCCTGTATTAAGTCCAATTCATAAGGAAGGAAAGATGAGTTAACGTTGTAGGCAACTCGCTTCTGAGAGGAGCAGAGGGTCCAATATGCTGGACAGACCCTCCCCTTGGAGAAGTCTGCTGACTCCCTAGGGCCCTGGTTTAGGACACCACTACGAAACTTCCTAGCTTGGTATGGTTCTTGTACTGTTACCTGTTACTGCTCTTCCTTGTGGGTAGTGACAAACCCACAACATGTAGTTCTAGGGTCGTCAAAAGAGGCTTCAGGGCTTTGGGATGGTGAGCGAAGGAATCTGGAGCACAGGTTATTTTTTCCCTTTCTCCTTCCAGTTGCAGGCAGTAACACTGGAAGAATTAATTCATGACTCCATGGCAGATAACATCATGAAAATATTGAGCTTTCAACTCAACTGCCACCTTGGCCTTCCAGAAGGCAGACTTTGACCTTTTTAGGATTCTCATTGACCAAGGACCTTGAGATGCAGTCCTGAAAGACAAAGGAGTCCAGGAAAACTGGACAATATTGAAGGAGGAAGTCTTAAAGATGCAGTAGGTGGCTGTCCCTGTTTGCCAATAGACAAGTCAGAAGGGAAGAAGACCAGGCCTGGCTGAACAGAAAGCTCTGGGTGGAACTCAGAAAAAAAAAGGGTTCATCACCTTTGGAAGAAGGGCTAGGCAACTCAGAAGGTAGGCAAAGATGCGAGGTCATGCAGTGAGAAAATTAGAAGTGCCAAAACCCAACTAGAACTTAATCTGGCTACTGTGGTAAGGACAATAAAAAATGTTTCTGTAAATAAATCAGCAGCAAAAGGACGGCTAAGGAGGATCTCCATTCTTCAGTTGATGTGGGGGAAATGTAGTAACAAAGGAAAAAGAGAAGGCTGAGATACTTTCTGCCTTCTTTGCCTTGGTGTTTATTGGTAAAATCAGTTGTTCTCTAGGTACTCAGCCCCCTGAGCTGGAAGGCAGAGACAGGGAGCAGAATGGAGCCCCCATAATGCAAGAGGAAATGATCAGTGACCTGCTACACCACCTAGACACACACAAGTCCATTGGGCCAGATGGAATCCCCCCGAGATTATTGAAGGAACTGGTGGAAATGCTCACCAAACCACTTTCAATCGTTTATCAGCAGTCCTAGCTGACTGGGGAGATTCCACTTGACTGAAGATTAGTAAATGTGATGCCCATCCACAAGAAGAGCCAGAAGGAGGATCTAGGGAACTACTGGCCTGTAAGACGGGCACAACCCAAACTGTTGTAGGAAAAGTTCTGACTGTAAGATAAAGGCTTTCTATCTTCAGTCAAATGTGTCTTTGAATTTAACTGTTCTCAGCAATTGAAGTAAAGGATGTTAAATCAATATGGAGGTTTTTGATATTACAGAATGTGGGGAAAATTAATTGCCAACTAAATGATGCCTGAAGAACATTCTTGTGTTTATCTGCACACTCTTTTTCTGTCAATGAGAGCCTTGAAAGAAAAAGGGCTCAGTCTGTGACAGTTGGAGAAGATTTTCCGTAATTTTTTAAAACATTAGACCCCTTCTTTGAATTTTAGCCTTCTCATTCAATTTACGCTGGCACTTTCAGACATTGTAGTGCCTCTGAGAAAATGTTTTTCATGGTGAATGACATCTGGTCTGTTCAAAAGAACAAAATCTCAGCTGAGAGGGAGTAGTTGTTGTGAGATCAATACAAGCAGTAACTGTTGAGAATTCTAGGAATCTCGGTTTATTTAAAATAGTATTTTTGAGATTTCTTCAGAAGGAAATAGGTAATTTATAAAATAAAAATGAACTTGCTTTAAAAGTACTATTACTGTATTTCATATGCAGATCTTTTATAGATATTAAAAGATTCCTTGCAGTCTTTTTGTTGTTGCTGTTGTTATATGAGAGAATCTCTTAGTTTCCATTCATATTAAAATGACAACTTCTGTTCTGTCAGCTTGCAACACATTTGATGATTTATACCTTTGGTCTTTGGGGAGCCAGTATCCAATTATTATCAATGAGAAGAGTCAACTGGGGAAATGTAAGCATCAAGTTGTTAGATCTGAAACTGATCACCCTGTTCTGCAATGGTAATTGCAAATGTCTGCTTTCATTCATTTTAATCAGAGTTCCCAAGGGTAAAAAAGTTCATCCAGCTATCTCTTATTATGGTAATGCAGTAAAGTTTTCAAGCACACATTCCAGAATTCATTTTGTCCTAGGAAACAGCAAGAGGATATACAGAATAGTTCATACACTACAAAAGCACCATACATTACACATATGTGCATACACTGTTTAGACATATGTTCAATAAGTAGAATACTCACCAAACCAACATTAATTTATATGGGATGGCATACAAGTATCTATATACAGCTGCACATAGTCATTCAACACATCAGATGTTCAGAGGTGGCATTGAATCTATCAGAGAACCACTTTTTTGTGGTGGGAACTGAAGCCCAGATGGGAACTTCTGCAGCTTGAAATGGCACTAGGTACAGTAATGAGTCATATTTATTAACATCAAGGCAATATTTTAAAGACTTTACTCCAAATGGTACTAGAGACTTCAGTGTTAGTAACTGAATTGAGCTTGAGGTGTCTAAATTACTGTTAGAATCAATGGAAGCTTAAGATCAAATTTTGTGCTTAAAAATTATGACAATAAAAAGCAATTAAATTCATCATTCAGAGTGTAAAAAAAGAAAAAAAAGTTGTTTACAAATATCCTATCAGCAGAAACTTGCACTGTTTACTCACACTTCAAGAGTATGGGCTTGAAGACTGTACTTAAACATATGTGCACAAGCAATGTATTTAAAAGTCTAGTTTTAGGCTTTAAACATCTAGATTTAAGAATCTAACTTCAGATGTTTCAACTGATTTTTTAAAAAGCACACAACCTATAGAGTCACTAGCTTGGAAAAGACCTTTGAGATCATAGAGTACAAATGTACCTGTCCGCTGCCCCCTAATCACTTCATCTACCCATCTTTTAAATTCTTCCAGGGAGGGTGACTCAGCCACCTCCCTGGGGCAGCCTGTTCCAATGCCCGACAAACCTTTCAGTGACAAAACTTTCATTTTTCCTCATGTCTAATCTGAATGTCCCTTCAAGCAAAATGAGACCATTCCCTTTTGTCCTATTGCCTATCACTTGAGAGAAGAGACCAACACTCACTTTCCTACCACCTCCTTTCAATTAGTTGTAGACAGGGATAATGTCTCCCCTCAGCCTCCTTTTCTCTAGATTAAACAACCCCAGTTCCCTCAGTTGCATCTCATAAGACTTATTCTACAGCTTCTTCACCAGCTTTGTTGCCCATCTTTGCACATGCTCCAGGACCTCAATGTCTTTCTTGTAGTGAGGGACCCAGAACCGAACACCGTATTCAGGGAGCGGTCTCACCAATGCTGAGTAGAGGGGCACAATCACTTCCCTGGTCCTGCTGGCCGCACTGTTCCTGATAGAGACCACGATGCTATTGGCTTTCTTGGCCACCTGGGCACACCGCTGATTCAGATGCAGCTGGCTGTCAACCAACACCCCCAGGTCCTTCTCTGCCAGGCAGCTTTCTAGCCACTCTTCCCCAATTCTGTAACACTGCACAGGGTTGCTGTGTCCCAAGTGCAGGACTCTGCACTTGACTTTGTTGAACCTCATACCACTGGTTGCAGCCCATCAATCTGGCCTGTTCAGATCCCTCTGCAGAGTCTCTTTACTCTCATACAGACCAACACTTCCTCCTAGCTTAGCGTCATCCTTGAATTTAAGGTACATTCAATCCTTTCATCCAGATCATAGTAAATAGAACAGGACCAAGCACTAAGCCCTGGGGAACACCACTTGTGACTGGCCTCCAACTGGATTTTACTCCATTTGGCACAGCTCTTTAAGCCTGGTCATCCAGCCAGTTTTTTACCCAGCAGAGGTTATGCCTGTCCAGGCCACTGGACTATGTCTCCATATAATTTATATGTATATATATTTTCTAGTTAAAAGCAAATGAAAAGTTATCAAAATGCATAATTAACACTATATTTCATGTTCTTAACATCCATATGTTTCTTACTCATTTATTTCTTACAGTCTTCTTCCAACAGCTAATAGCTTTAAAATTCTTCACCTTGATCCTGTTTGTTTCAAACATCTTGCAAGAGATATGATCCATCATTTGCCATTTTTACTACACGCAAAAGAAAATAAACTTAAAACATATGATATAATGTACTGTAATGGTGAGTTTAATATCTGGCACCTTAGCACTAAACAAAACAGTTCTCTATGTGCTGTAGAGAAAGTCAACACCTGTTTTACAACCCAAAATAGAATGGAATCACAGAATTGCTGAGGTTAGAAGGGTTCTCTGGAGGTCATCTGGTCCAACACCCTGGTTTAAGCAGTGTCACCAAGAGCTAGTATACTCAGACCATCTCCAGACAGCTTTAGAGTATCTCCAAGAACGGAGATTCTGTAACCTCTTCAGTCACTCTCACAGTTACTAAAGTGTTTCCATACATTTAGACAGGGCCTCCTGTGTTACAGATTGTGCCCATTAGTTCCTGTCCTGTTGCTGAGCGTCATTGAAAAGAGCCTCACTCTGTCTTCTTTATATTCTCCTTTCAGGTATTGATGAGATCCCCCTGAGCTTTCTTTTCTCCAGGCTAAACAGTCCTAGCTCTGTCAGCCTTTCCTCATACACGAGATGCAGGAATTTGCACTTCCTTTTTGTTGAACCACATGAGGCTCCTGTCAGCCCATTTCTCCAGTAATGTTAGCAAGTAGCTTAAAATGGTGATATTTTTACTATGGAAAACATATTTTATGTCACGTTCAGGTTATAATAGTTGTGCATTAAGATGTTATAAAGATATTTAAATATGTATTTTTGTTTTAAAAAGTTCTCTCAAAGTTGAGATGTGGAACTCAGGGACATAGTTTAACGGTGGACTTGACAGTGTTAGTTTTACGGTTGGATTCTATGATCTTAAAGGTCTATTCCAACTAAATGGTTATACTATTGTGAAGAGAAAATAATACATTAAATACATGTGGAATTTGATAAATGAAACCCAGAAGTTTGGAGCCCAATAAAAGAAAATTTTAGGCTTAATTAAAATGTTGAGGCATCTATTCAAAGGACTGGAGTATAAGGAAAATACTTAGTATACAACACAAAAGACATTAACCGATGGCATCTATTACTGGCCATGTACTTGCTGTCTTGGATTACTTCAGGGTCAGCAAGGTACAAGTGATAAATTGGCTGGGGCAACTGAAAGCCAATAAATCACTGAGGCTAGGTAGGACTTATTCATTAATGCAAAATGAGTCTGAAGTAAAACTCTGGAATGGAAAACAATATTCTCAGAAAAGTCTTAAGTTGTGACTTATATTCCAAAGACCTGAGTGAGATAAGGCTGGTATTGAATGTGCAATAGACAGATGTTTGTTTTGAAATTTATGTATTGTTTGCAGAAACAAGTAGAAATATTTTGGAATCAAATGAGAATACTAGAAACTGTACATAGAATCAAAGGTTTCAGTTTTAATTCTTCAGAATATTAACAACCTTCTTGATGAAAGATCTGGCAGGACTTTTCTCTTGTAATAGACTAAAGAGACCAGTTGGCATTTTCTTCTTTCCACTTTAACATGGTGTGGTGGATTATCCTTGGCCGGCTACCAGATGCCCATCAAGTTGCCATCTCCCTCCTCAGCAGGCCAGGGGGAGAAAATATGATGAAGAAACTCGTACGTTGGGATAAAGACAGAGAGATTCCTTACCAACTGGTATCACAGGCAAAACACACTTAGTCTGGGGAATATTAGTTTCATGTATTGCTAATTGTTTCAGTATGGGCTCTCCATATGCTACCTCCTCCTTCAGGACACATACACTTACTCTAGTGTAGGGTACTCCACAGGCTGCAGGGTTGTTATCTGCTCCATCATGGACCTACATAAGATGCTGGAGAACAACCTGCTCCAGCACAACCTCCTCCCTAGGCAGCAGGGAAGTCTCTGCTCTGTGCCTGAAGCAGCTCCTTCCTTACCTTCTTCACATACCATGGTCATTTCTCACACATTCGCACTCCTCTCTCCCAGCAGCTATTGTACAGTCATTTTAGACTTTCTTTAATATATTATCACAGAGGTGTCCCACGTGTCACTGATTGGCTCAGTTTTGGCCAGCAGCAGGTCCATCTCAGAGTCAGCTGAAGCTGGCTTTGTCTAATGCTGGGGCAGCTTCTGGTGTCTTCTCACAGATGCCACTGCTGCACCACCCCATTACCAAAACCTTGGCATATAAATTGAATACAAATAGAAATAACTTGGAGTATAATACAAGGCAGTCCATTCCAGTTCTAAGCCGATCATTACAGGACAAGCCAGATGATGTTTTCAGTTCTGGTCTCTATCACACTTATATGACTTGACAAAAGTAATAAACATTTCATAGACATAAGAGATGACAACTCATTTTCAAAAAAAGGGCTTTAGGATTTATTCTTGAGAAAATTTTTGAAAGTTAAACACAAATATATACACATACACACATAACCTTTCCTCATGTACCACTTTCCAACTTCTCTATAATTCAAATGTAGATGTATCTTATTCTACTTATTGTCTCAGTATTCCAGTGTGGTAATACACAGAGTAAAGATTTATCCTAAAAGGTAAGTTTGGCTGTCTTTAAAAAAAGAGAGATATCTTCATTCTGAATTTCCTCAATGAAAGGTGATAAAGAAAGAACATTACAAATACTTTGGATCTTCACGTTAAATCCTTACATATAACGGATCCTTACAAACACATCTGCAAATATTGTGTGCATCCAGAAGTATACATACAGACACAGTGGCAAACCCTGGTCCTTAGTATATAAATAGTTTAATTTACATGATTATTTTGAAATCCTGAAACCCAAACCTCTAGAAATTAATGTAGCTGTCTTCAAGGACAATCAACCTTGACTGATACAGTTAGGTCTACCGTGGAATAGCCCTGTCTGGACAGAAAGTTCCTATAAAATGAAAATATGGGACAAACGTAAGAACAAGAAATTATCCTCAATAAAAATAATGTTTGTGCAATTTTACAGGAATCTTTACTGGAAATACCGAACAGATGCTGAACAAAACCAAAGAAAAATATTAAGTGTTAAACGGAGCCCTTGAATAAGTTTCACTAATCATTTTGCTTAATACTTACCAGAAAAGCTGCTGTTTGGTTCATTCACTGGTTGTTGGTGTGGCATTTTGTTGATTTTTTCATGAATGAGACGAATAAATGGTACCATCATACTACCCTCCCCACAAAGTGTGACTTAAGAAAACAGGAAGAAAGAAATCAAACACTTTTTCATCACAGCAATACAAATAAGACTTTACAATTCCACTTCGTTTATAAGGATTATTTTTCAGCAACTTGATCAATAATTCAAAAACATTTCCAAGGATTTTGCTTTATGCTATTTTGTTTTGTTTTTCCTAATACTTTTGTGTTCTCTGGGTCCGTTTAAAAGAACTCTAATTTCTGTTTAAATTAGATATCCCAACTCAGATCCCTATCTGAGTTATGCATTGGCTATCTCAGAATCAATGCCTCACTGCTATACATCAAGGACAATAAGGAAATTGATTGAAAGCCTAGAATTTATTCCATTCTGAATTCATTGACTATTTCCTAAAGAGAATGAGTATAGTCAACACTTTACAGAAGACTCAATAATGCAATGTATACAACAAAAATAATGAGAGTTTGAAGAAAATTGTACCTTAAGAGTCTTTACTTGTTATCACTCGTAATTCGTCACTCCTATCTCTTCTGTTCCGAACATTCAAAGTACCCTGAATCTCCTTTTGTCTGTCAGACTTGCAGGTATTTCTGTTAAATTTATAAAGATATCATAACAATTACCTGAAAAAAAAGGAACATTTAAATTTAATAGTACAAAGATTTTATTGCCTTTTATAACTTGACCTGGAGTATAATTATACTGCATACATGAGAATAAATTCCTTTTTCTCTCTGGATAAAACAAAGAATTAAATATTGATGATTGAGTGGTGGAATAATTATGGTTCTTTTTACATAGACAGTATTTCCATTGTGTTTGAAAAGCCTAGCTGTTTGGATGAAAAAATATTAATACAAATTATATTTTATTTTGAAAGCTGAAAAGTTCTTCAGTTCCACTTATTTTTATCACAGGGAAAAAGTAGAACTGTATAGGAAATTATGTTACTGTCCCACAAAGCTTTTTGAGATTTCAGTTACATGGGTCAATTATTCAATTAGTTCTTCATTCAAAATTTTCAGCAAAGAAAAAGAATAAAGCGTAAGGGGGGGAAGAGAAAGGGATTCGTGAAATAGCCAATTTCCTACTCCGAAGAAAGGTGAAAAGTCTAAATTCAAATCATTGTTTTGACCTAACTGATTGAATATGATCACAGCTAATAAATACGACTACTTGATACCTGTTTTGACAGTTTTCATTTATGTTCTCCTCATCAAGCTGTAACAGATGTTCATTGGTTGAAGACATACTGGATCTACAATCCACTTATCAGGATCATGTGCATATCTATGGCATACACACACACATGCGTACATGCAAAATCTAGTGACTTTCTATGATAGAATGATTACATCACTAGACAAGGGAAGAGATATGGATGTCTTCTGCCTGGAATTCTGTAAGGCCATTAACATAGTCCTCCACAACATTCTTCTCTCTAAATTGGAGAGATATGGATTTGATGGATAGACTGACTGTTCGGTCATCCACCAGGGGAGGTTCAGGCTTGACATCAGAAAAAAAGTTTTCACGGAAAGGGTCATTGGGCACTGGAACAGGCTGCCCAGGGAGGTGGTTGAGTCACCTTCCCTGGAGGTGTTTAAGGGACGGGTAGACGAGGCGCTGAGGGGCATGGTTTAGTGTTTGATAGGAATGGTTGGACTTCGATGATCCAATGGGTCTTTTCCAACCTGATGATTCTATGATTCTGACACTTTAAAATTCCCCCTCAAAATAGTATCAATATTTTCTTAAGATTCAGTATTCTGAAATATTGCTGACATTCTTCCTGCATATTATTGTTGTTGTTGTTGTTATTCTTATTCTTATTCTTATTCTTATTCTTATTCTTATTCTTATTCTTATTCTTATTCTTATTCTTATTCTTATTCTTATTCTTATTCTTATTCTTATTTTCTTATTTTCTTATTTTTACTCTTATTTTCTTATTCTTATTCTTCTATTATTTTAATAATTAAATTATTTCATATTTCCATTCTGAGATTATAAATAACAAAAAACCCCATGAAGTAAACATTTAACAAGGACATTTTGGATGAAAGAAATTTTAATGTGTTTACGTGCTTTCTTTTTTCTGTTTAAAGTAACTTCAAACACTCTCATATTTTCATCCATTTACCTTGTTTATCTCTCCTAAGAGTACCATAAAGCAGTGTGTATTCCAAGTGATGGACTGTGATATCACATAGAGTCTTCTGAAAATTGAAATTTCTGTGACTGAGGACTTATCTATCTCTGTAAAATTTTGAGGTCTCTGCTGCCTTCCTGCTTTTTCACCCATAGTCAAGCATCAGCCACAAGGCAGTGGTTTAAAGGGAGAAATAATAATAGAGAAAATTTACCTCGCACTATATTTCTTAGGAGGTTGCATGCAGGATCAGTTGAAAGTGGCTTTTGTTTAAATTGTATATTAGAGTTTATTGACACAGGAGTTCGTTTTACCTCTAATTTTAGAGTTAAGAAGGGCTGAAACTAAGATTAGAACTTAAGTTTAATAAGAAGGGACTTCAAATGCAAGGCTCTTGCCTCGGAGTGATGCGTAATGTTAAGATATCTATAGCCAGCTTTGAAGACTAAAACTTAGCAAGAAGAGAGTTTTCTCACAGACGATAGCAAAGTAATCACATATCAAAAGTGAAAATGTCGATCTGCTGGCTAGTTTTATGAATTTTTAATTATTAAATATTATTTCTAAATATTATATAGAATCTTTAACAAAATATAAAAGGAATTATAAAGCTGAAATTTTAAGTGTTTAGCAGTTAAGACCCTATTGACAGCAGTTTTGCTATATCTCTGACTATTTAAAGGTAGATGCTTATGTTTTTTATAAGTTGCAAGGTGTTCTGTAAAATTTACATTGTCTAATATTCTTGTTTACTATTTTAGGAATGGTCACTTCATGGTCACTTCATGTGAAGTGAATTATGAATTTACAGTTAAGCAGCCTCATACTTGTAAAATCAGGCACTTGTTTGGAAGGAGAGAAGAAGCTTATAATAGAATGAACTTTATCTGGTAGGCTTTCTCATTTAATTGCTGCAATCTGACCTTGCCATTAGTCTTGCTAGAGGCAAGCTATTTCTGTCTGCATTACTTTTCATTATTACTTTTGTGTAGAAACTCAGTACCTGCTGCTCCACATAAATGTGTGGCAGAGCTAAAGAATATATCGTGGAAAGTCATTCAACTCCTATCTACTCTTTTACTTTCAAAGTTAATTCACACAAGTGTCTACCATAGTGCCATACATCAAAGTCTGTTGTATCAACAGAAATTTGGAATACCAAATTTGTTATCATGATCTAAGATATTTCAGGAAATTTATATTCCCTAGTTAGTTATCTGGAGTCCAGGCGTCATCTCTTTAGATATAAATCAGTCTTATCCTGTAGCAGTTACTTTGCAACTCTGCCTGAGCTTATTATTTATTTACTCTGTTCTTTTTTTGGTACGGAGTGAAGGAGACAATCAAAGGATATATCACATAAACAATTAAAAATTATCCTTGTGGCTTTAAGCTATAACAATGATGAAGAACCTGCACAGAATGTAACTGTCCTTGAATTACTTTCATTGTTAAGCATTAAAAAAATATGACAGATTTCAGTCTACCTTAGACATTTAGAATAGCATCTGCAGAGCTCTGTCAGATGCTTGTTTATCTTTATTTTTGTCTGGTAACTTGAGTAGACACAGAACCCATAACAAATACAATTATAGTACATTAAGTTAACAATATCCATATGCCTCATTGTTTTTCACTAAAGATAAACGTAAAGGATTCAAAAAGACCATAGCAAATATCATTAAAACAAAGTTGTTTAATATTAAGGTAAATATCTGCCAATCTGTCTAATTTCAATCATTTATTAAAGTTGTAATTTGACAAATATTATCAACTGCAATTTTGCAGATTATTTTGAAACTCTGCTGAAAACAATGTGTTAAAATCTGTCGGTTTAATAAAAATCATTGTAGAGTAACTTCCTTTGTGTCTATAAGCATGTCACATCATGCCTATAATCTAAACATTTAGTCATCCAAGACAGGAACAAATCTAATAAAGATTTTGCATACTGCTTCTTCTATCAGTGTCAGGGTTTTCCCTTCATTTTTGCTTTGTTTCTTTTTTTTTAATTTTTTTTTTAAAAAAGGCTGATTTGCAAATAATTCATACAAGGAACTATGTTGATTTGCTTCAAGTTACAAGCTGTTTTAAAGAATTTTAAATTCAAATTACACATTTAGAAACTAATTCTATGTTTTACTGACATACTAAATTTAAAATTTTAGTACTTGACAGAAAATGAAGTTAAAATTCATGCTTGATAAAAGCATTTAAAAAAACAGAAGTTAACCTGAAGTATTTAAAGAAAAGAATAATTAGGATACCATTTATCTATAGAAAGTAGGAAAAGAAACTTCCATTTTGTTTGAGGGAGAACAGTGTTTGCCTGACTCAACTACGAAAGGAGCAAGAAAGGAAAATATTGGAAGACCAAATAATGGTTCAAGGTTAACTTGCTGCTGAGGTATTTTTTCCTAGCTTTATGTCTGTTTTGGCTTTTCACTTTTTCTTTTCCATGCCATTTCTTAACTTGCAACTTAGTCCAGTTATATTGACAGTTTCATGGGTTTACGTACAGAATGAATCTTGGCGTTTCAGTAATCTAATCAGTTCAGTAAAGAGTAATGTTGTCTTACAGGACAAGTGGAAAATATCTGTTTCCTTCTTCAGGTAAGATCTAGGAATCAACATGAACACCTAGTTGCCATTTACTATTTGCTGTATGTAAAGTTCGGTTGAATTTCTAATCAAAAGTTCTCAAAATGTGGTCTCTGCAAGACACTTAAATAAATTTGCATTATATGGTGCTATCACTCTGGAGTTAAAGGAGATGACTGCTATATAATATGGTATGACATGGGTTTTTTATGTTTTCTTGCACCGGGAAAGTAAAAGCTAAACTACTTTAGAAATGTGTGGGTTTGAATACTTCCAGTATTTTATTGCAATTAAAACTAGAGTACATCCCTGCATACTGCAGAAAGGAAGTTGAGCTCAAGGCATTTTCACCCTGCAGATAGATTTGCAGAATTTGTAGAGTTTCAGTATACATTCATTGGGAAAGGAATATGAATCAATATGTCTATACTTGAGGATTCATTTTCACCATCTATCTCTCTGGTTTAATAAACATTGTATCAAAAAGCAAACAACTTAGAAGGAAGGCAGATAGAGACTTTCTACAAAAAAAAAAAAAAATAAAAAAGAAAAGAAATTCTCTGCCTAAGGCAAGTTTTCCAGGTATTAGTTTGTTGGATAAAAGTAGGGGAAAGTAATGGAAAAAGAGCTTGATGGAAGCATTATCACCATGTCAGACTATGTTTGCAGGGAATTTAGTGTTTTCTCTTGGCAGCTGGGACTGGAAATGCTCAGATTGTAAATCCTAGCTGGATTTAACTCTGAACTAATCACTTTAACTCATGGCATTATCAGGAATGCAGGATGTTCTGTATCTCCTAAGCTGCAGATGTTTAGAGCCTGTTGTAAAGAACTTCATATAACTTCGCATTTAGGTACAGTATCAGGAAAGTTATCACGAGAAGAACTTAATGTTGGCATTTGGTTCCTGTCTTCCTTTGCTTATCCGAATACCTAAGTTTTCTGCAACTTAAAGGCATTATTCAAAATCAATGAAAAAGGAGGTAAAATTATAGTACGCACTAACTTTTCATTTCCTTATTATTCAAAATATACCAACTGATTATATTTTAATAGTTTTTGATGTGTGGAAATGTATGCAATCATCCCACTTTTATTTACATGGTGTGTATTAAATATTTTCCTACCAACTTTTGGAACATTCACATGCATATTTTCTAGTGATAGATTTTGAAGAAATAAACATAAATCTATACATTAAACGATGTCTAATCCAGTACAAAATATACACATTTTAGAAAGCTCTATGTGCAATAAAGCATAAATAAAACCCCCAAAAAGGGGATTCCTTCAAAACAAACATCAACCCTTGAACAAAAGCTCTTCTGAGTTCCTGATTAATATAGATGACATCTAGTCCTGTTAGTTATACATGGTAACGATGAAATCACATCAATAGTAGTCTTGTGCTCTGTGTGCCCAGCCAAATTGAATGTTGGAAGTGTGAGGAAAATAGAGACATGATTCTTCATATATTCTTCTGGATTTGTGAAATCTGCTATGTTTAATTATATTTAAGTATACTACTGTTATATATACTTAAGTTATACTTAAGTATACTACTGCGAATACTGTGAATTTTAACAGTATTAGATTTATTTGGTGTGGTTATTTCTTTGCTGTCTTTAGAGTTCACTACAGAGAAATCCTTTTAAGAGATCTGACTGTATTTATCTGGTGTGAATGATATTTTCTATGAACAATACCTCTTGGTTGTTCAGATCCTGAATTTGAAACCAGGAATACCTTGTCTGCTCAGATGTTCGTTTATTTTCACTATAAACACATCTGTTTTTTTCCCCACTGATTTCCTATTTATATCTATATATGCATATGAAACTGTAATGCAATGTATGGTAGTAATCATAAAGGCTTTTTAGATAGCAATGAGTGCCTTTACATATTTGTATTTACAGAAATTTCTTGTATAGCTGCAATTCAGATGCCAGGTAGAATCTCTTAAGTTTAGTAGAAAATAATACTGATTCTATAACAAGCTATTGTTTAATTAATAATTGTTTAGTATCATCCATATAAATCCTTATTTACTTTCTAAATATCATGTCAGAGTAGTGCCAGAACACAAAAAGGGAGATTAGCTGACTCGAACTTGAGCAGCCAGCCCCAAAAGACATAGAAATTTTTTGAAGCTATTCTAAATTTTTTGTGTGAAGGAAAAGAAAGAGGAAAAACAATTGCTACTCAATGCCACTGCAGGAGAAAAGATTCTTGTGAAGGCAAGTGTTTTCTGTTGGTGCAAGCAAGGATAATACAAATACTCCATTGCCGAGAGGTGTGGCACTAGGAGCGCAGGGGAAATAAAATTTCACTGCAGGGCTTCTTGCACCTTCAGCTGTGTGGATTTGGTTGACATAGGTTGTACAGAACTAAACCCATTCTCAGCCTGGGTCAAATCTTTCCAGAGTGAGGAGGACATGAATTCAGATATTGCCTGCTCTGAGTAGGTCTCTATTTGTACAGTAGTCCCTGAATGCGGTTCTAGGAGTTAAATATTACTGTCTGTGTCATGCTGCTCTGGTAACCAAATTCCTGGTTTTGACTGGACAGACTTGGAGGTAAGGATTCACTAGCAGTGTCAGTATAAATTCCTTTGAGGTTGTCTTATCCTGGGCATTCATTCACATTCCACAATAACAGGATCTGAACCAAGCTATAACACTCCAAACTGGAGATTTAGACCTGAGTAATATGCTGAGCCAAGAAATTCCACTACAAGCACATAAATCTTTCATGTTAATGGTGCTTTTTACATTTGCTGCTTCACATTCTTCTGCACTGGCTGGCTACTGAAGGACTTTTTTTTCTGAGGATCCTGGGGAGAAGGATTTGTTTTGCTAGGCAGAACCAAAGAATTGGCACTGTTTTGGAGAGTCATTGCAGGGTTTTTATCCTGCATGAACACTTCCATCATGTTTGAAGGCAATGTGATGGAACTATACACAAAAGAGTCCTTTCAGTTCTTGAAACCATACTGCACAAGAGAGAAGCTCAATGTAGTAGATATTTTTTCCCAATAGGAAGGGTAAAATATATGCATTTATATAGTACTATTTTGCTTTCTTTGTTGCTGCCTTTCAGGTGCATTTCCTGCTGAGGAAAGGAAAGTGAGTGTGTAAGCACTTACATTTTCTTTTTTTTTTTTTTTTTTTACAGAGGGTCATATATATATATATCTCCATTCTAGTTTACTTTGTGCTTTTAATTACTTGGGATTATAGGCAGGAATTTTCTGTCAAATAAATAAAATTTCTTACAGAGACTGGCAAGACCTTCCTTGATAACTTTCTGACTTTATGTTTCATGCATTCTGACACAGAGAACTCATACAGACAAAACTAGCCTAGTACCTCATGCATCTTCTTTCAGAACCATCTCCATCCTCCTCAGGAATGCTCCCCCTAGGACAATATAAGATTCCCATCAATTTAATACATCTGCACTCCAACCGCTCCTGCAATGAAATTAATTTATTTCAAAAAAGTTCTTTTTTCTTTTTTTTTAGTTCTCATTGTTCTTCTCAAACCTGGTTTACGTGTAGCCATCAGAAGCTTCTGGAGAAACTTACACCCTTATTGATATTTTTAACCCAATATTTTAAAGTAATTCACCTGTCTATGTTTAAGCAGGCAGCAATAGAAATGAATGAGATTAATTCCAGCTCAGTAATTTCAGTCAGTCATTGATGAATTAGATAAATTAGTTATGTCAGACACTTGAAAAAAAATCATACATATTTATTTAACCCCAATCTTCTCTGAAAAAGTGTTAGCATCTATTAGAATAAGAAAGAGTGAGTCAGTTTCTTCAACACAGAGGCTTAATGTAAATTTACATTTCTCATGGTATCCAAGATGTCTCTGTGATGTTACCAGACATAACATAGGAACTACAAGAGATACGCATTTTCTCAGCAGCTTGCAATTCTCATCTTGCTTGTAGCTGAATGCTGACAGAAGCCTAAACGGCATTAGATTATTGTGTTCGGGTAACTGAAACACAGTACAGCAGATACCCCGCGGTCCATGAGGACCTCATACTAGAGGAAGTAAATGTGCCCTGAAGGACCCTACCTCAGAGCAGTCTTATCCTGACAGAAACTGTTGTCTTTTGGACAGGATCCACACTGGATTAGTTGCTAAAACACAGCAACCTGTGGAAAGGACCTATGCTGGAGCAGGAGAAAAATGTAAGCAGTAGCACTGGAATCATAGGATAAACTCAAAAGAATATCAAAAGAGATCCTCAACAGAAATTCAAATTTCCTAGTCCAATATTTGACTCAGCTATCTTTCTGTAGCCATTCTTATTCACAAAAAGCCTAGGATTTTTGTAGAGGGAAAAAGTTATTTTCCCCATTGAAAACTGAGAATCCAAATAGGTACTGAAAATTAAGGTCCTAATGCCATAGATAATGCCCTACATCAACACTTCTATGGATGCGGCCATGAAATTTCAAGAAGTATAAATGCAATTGGTTGTGTCATCAAAAATCCATTTTCCATTTTAAGTACTGCTTTAAAATATGTGCTGAAGTACATCCAAAGAATAGCAACAAAGCTGGTGAAGGTTATAGAGAACAAGTCTTATGAGAAGCAGCTGAGGGAATTGGGGATATTTTGTTTTCTTTATATTTCTTAAAGCAAATGTATAAATTTTGGGTACTGTAGCTGTTGAAAATATTTTTCTGAAGGACTGGTACTTGGCATAATGTAGCATATTTTACCAGTTAAATGACTTCTATCATCTTAAGTGATTTTTCACTAGTATGCAAAACATATTTTATCAAATTATTCTGGACATAAACATTACCAAACCTTGACTCAAAATTAACTCCATTTTATAACTTAATAAGAGTTTTGCAATTTTCAATCTTAATGTAACACATCCACAACCTTATTAATTTATAGATTCTTAAATTGAGAAAAAGTTTGATGAAAATACATTCAAACAAAGCACTTACTTTGTCTAAAACGCATGCTATAGATAAAATAAATTTTGTAAATAGGTTCTATCAACACCCATGCTACTACTTTGTATTTAGCATTTAATTTTTTAAGATGTGAAATCTTTTTATACTAAAGACAAAATATCATATTGCTTTCACTTATACTTTTCTCTAGGAAAAATTTAAATGAAATTAAGCTTTGTATTTTACGTATTATTTCTCTATGTTTTTTTTATGATTCAGCCAAGTTTCTTCTTCCATAGAAAGTCAGACACTGACTGTGTTACACATATCGTTCTGTAACATCTGTATCTCTTTCAGAATGACTGTCTGTCATTTATTCACTTTTTACTTTATGCTCATTTTTTAAGTTGATTAAATGAACATTTGTGTAAAATTTTTTTCCATGATGAATTTTAGAAACATTCATTATTGCATAGTATATTATATCACATAGTATGCAAAAAAGTCAATATGCATAGATGACTTATTATTAGCAGTACAGTTCTGAGTTATATTACTCTTCAGGGAAGTGTGACAGTTTCACAGAAAATATACAGATTGACCTGTACAGAAACTACGATAGTAAACTATGAAATTAATCTGAGTTTTTGTTGGGTTTTTTTGTTTAACTATCAAAGATCAATAGTGTATACTTTAAAATCATAAAATCATAACATCATAACATAACATAGTAGTGTATAATTATGATGATAACTATATTCATAGAATCATATAATTGCTATGTTGGAAAAGACCTTTGAGATCATCATGTACAATCATACCTATACAGTAATAAATCATATCCGTAAACAATCCTTCTACCTGTCTTTTAAACACCTCTATGAATGGTGATTCAACCACCTCCCTGGGAAGCCTGTTACAGTGTCTGATAACCATTTTGGTGAAGAAATTTTTCCTAATGTCCAATCTGAACCTCCATTGATGCAAATTGAGGTCATTCTCTTATCCTGTCATGTATCACTTGGAAGGAGAGACCAACACCCACCTCTCTACTGTCTCCTTTCAGTTAGTATTAGACAGGGATAAGGTCTTCCCTCAGCCTCCTTTTCTCTAGGTTAAACAACCCCAATTCCCCTAGCTGCTCCTAACAAGATTTGTTCTCCAGCCCTTTTATCAGCTTCATTGCTCTTCTCTGGACATAATCCAGGACCTCAATGTCTTTCTTATAGTGATGGGCCCAAAACTGTCACCAATGCTGAGTACAGGGATATAACCCCTTCCCTGCTCCTGCTGGCTACACTGTTTCTAATACAGTCCAAGATGCTATTGGCCTTCTGGCATGCATTTTTAAATTCTTGACATCACACTAGACATTGATAAAAGTTTGGCCTTGGTGAATAACTTTAAGCAGACAGAAAACAATCCTCTTTGAGTTAAATGATAATAAAAAAATATGGGGGTTTATTTTCATTTTCACTATAAACATAGATACAGACATAGATTTTACACTTTTTCATTTAAAGAGTTTGACTGAGGAAGAAAAAAAGATAAGACTGCTCCATGAGTATAATATTTATTTTCTGAAGAGGCTGACATGCTACACACAAGCCTGTTACTAAGACATTCTAGGCTATTTCCAGGCTATAAGAAATGAAATATAGTCAAAACAGTTATCTAGTACTGAAACAAAAAATATATTTTTTTGGTTATAATAAAGAAATTATAATTCCTTGAACCTAGTAATTATAAGTTTTGCCACAATGATGAGAGTTCCTTCACAAATAAATTCAATGCAGCACATGGAAATTCCTGAATCATGCTACAGTGTGGTTTTAATAAAACTTCCTCATGAACATCTAGTGCTACAGTATGCTGAAAAATTTAATTGAAACAATATAATACACTGAAGATGAGAAAATTCCTACTCCACATAAATATCATACTTGAAAAAGAAAGGTCAGCCATTTGGTATGTGTCAAAAATGGTGTCAGTCTTTGTATAGAGGGCCACAACCTAGGGCTTAAGTAGTTTCACGATATTTCATTTGTTCAGAGATTTTTCTTTGAACTCTTGCAATGAAACAATATTTTCCCAGTGTTTAACCCTAACTTTTGAACATCTTTGTCCACTGCCAGACTGCAAGCTACTGTAAATTAGTTTTTCCACTACATGTTAACAGTTGACTGCATTCTTCACAGTTCCAAGTCAATCCAGCTATTGATTCCACTATAGTACTTACCACTAGCAAGGAACCTGGCTTACACTGAAAGTATGAAAGATTCTGCATTATGCATTAGGTGGTTATTTTTATTTATTTTAGTTCTACAAATAATATTTCACTTTATAAATATGTTATTTTACTTCATGTATATACATCACAATAGCTCACATTTGTTTAGCTGAAATTATGTATATACTTTTTGATTTTTTTTTCTAATTTTGATATTTTAAATGTTTAGGCTGAGGCTCATTTACTTTACAATACTGCTAACCTATAAACATTTTTCATGAACATGCTCTAAACTTTATTACATTAGTTTTTATTTAGTATCAGTCCTCAACTCTTTTTATTCAAAATTCACTTCTCTTAAGGGAAAAAACAATTTCTGTTAGTTTGAGAATTGCTTACGGTCATAGATTTCACTGTAAAAATCTAATTTTTATGATAGGATTTTCTACACTAGCAGTAAAAAAGTATTCCTTTCCCTTTGATTTTATTATAATTTTCGTGTAGATTTGGGAGATGATGTTAGAGTCACAGAATATGGAGAGAAGGATTAAGAGAATGAAGCATTCCACAGAACTTACTGAACTGTGAACTGACTTATTTTTGCTCATGGTAGATGCAATGTAGTGGTAATTATAGTTGCACAAGGTCCATTCTACATCAACAAATACTTCAGGGAAGGTTCTGAATTATAGGGTTTTTTTGCAGAGCAGAAATATATTTGTGTTTTGGTATCTTACACTAATGCCCTGATTACCCTACGATAATTAGTATTGTAACTTTTAAATATATTCTAAAAATATGTAAGGAATATTCAGTATACAATAAAAAGGCAAGTGAAATCTCTGGAGGCAATTATTACGTCTATGGAGATAATACTTTAAAAAACCTATTATGGTGAAAAAAATATTTATTCTTATTATTTGATATAGTAAAACAGTTCATTTTCTGAGGAACAGGAAGATTAGATGTTAATTATATACGATGTTTAAATGGCAATTACTCTTAAATATTCTAAGTTATATACAGTACCACTTATATTTTCATTGGCTGAAAGACATAGTTATTTCTTCCTTAACATAAACTTACTCTAATGGAAAGTGACTTTAGATGAGATAGATAGGAGAAAAAAATGGGAGTAGTCCAAGACTTTAGGGTAACTCACATTTCTCTAACTGGTACATAATTTAAATGTTCCTGGGCCTGTTTACCACAACCCAGACACAGAAAGAGAAAGAAATCTTGATGAAGGCTATAAGGCAGCAAATGGAACGGTGGTATTATATTCATATCTGCTTCTAAACTTTATAGGCTTCAAATGCTCTTAGTCTGTATCAAGTTTTTGACACATGAATAACATTTTACAGGGTGTTACTATTGTTTGATTCCTTTAAATTTTTTTTCTCTTAGAAGAAAATTCATAACCTAGTCATTAGACTGTATTCACCTGTTTAATTTGTAAGCAGAACTATTTCATAAATCTAAAAACTAAGATTCTAAAATGGAAGATGGAATGAGTGTAATCTTTTCCTGAGGCTTTGTGTGTCCACTGAAGGGAATTCCTCTGAGAGATTTTTCTGGAACTGCAGAAATATAATTTATTTGCTACATGGGGCACCATTTTCTGCCTACAACCATTTTGGTGTACCTCATTTAATCATTTCTCTGTCACTGCAGGATTGTTGAAAGTCATAGTCGTCTCTTCTCACCTGAGGCACAGAGAACAGTCTCTCGGATATCAAAATATTTTAGACCAGCTAAAAGTCTCTTTTATGAAATCTAGTTGACTGATATACATATAAAGTAAAACTGAAAAATTTTTTTTTATATGGTCTTGAACTCCTTGAACGCTCTAATATTGGATAATTTGGCCAATAGAATAAGCTAGAATGTTATCAAACGAGGCTATTATCAGTTTGATCTCTGTCCTGTAGTTCTGCTAGGGAAGTTCAGATACCGCAGTGTGCAGATGATTTAATAATGAGTTCTTTTAATCTAAACTGCACATGATTTGCACTCCATTTATGCCTGATGCAGTCAGCATATATCTGGAAACATTCACACATAAGAATTGGTAATTCTAAAATCAGTTGCGGAGATCAGAAAGCATAAAACATTGTGGCTTTACTAAATGCTGAAATTTTGGATTCTCATTTAGATTTTATATAAAAAACAGATTACCACATGATAGACACACAGAGATGTCATGTAAATGAACACTTAGAAAACTAGCTCTAAAAAATATTTAATGTCATCCCTTCATTCTGTGGAATCATTGTGAGAGAAGCTAGAATCTTTGATCTACATTTCATTAGGGGAAATGGCTTAGAAAAGTAGCTCAAATGCATAGTGGACTGAGGTCTAGACATCTGTTGATTTATCTGCATCACTGTAGTTTACAATGCTTCCTATATATGCTTCATTCTACAATAATAATAACATCTGGGTTCAAATATTCATTTCCTTCTTATATTTTTTTAATGCCCAATAGTGCATAGTCAGCAGTTCATCTTTGTGCAGAGCTTCATGTTTTAATGAAATTTGCATTTACATAAAAAAGATTTGCTTCTGTGTGTTAGTTCAGATTCTGATATGGACTTTAAAGGGCTTTGTTTATTTCATTTTAATTGAGGACATCCCAGGAATCACTTTTTCACTTGACAGAAATATCATAGTAGCTTCCTTTTTTGAGTCACAGCAAATGCTAGTGACGAATATGGTATTATAAAAGGGTGATCAAAATAAAAGGCTTCAGGAGAAGAAAATTTTGTATCTCTCTGTGTGTGTCATATTTTTATAGATCAAGAAAATCTGTGGTACTACGTAACAAAAATGAGGTTCAGTGAAAAACAGTTGAAACACAGGTAGTTCTTACCTGTCTTGATCTTCCTCCAAGTTAGGCCCGAGCTAGATCCAAAACTCCTTTTATCAGGGAAATTGAACTGATTTAACAGTTCTGTACACCTCTATCATTATCAAATATTCAGAATTCTTCGTATGAAAAGTTTTTACCTAGCAATGGTAAGCGTATGACAGGGAAATCTGGTTTGAGAGTTACTTCACAGCCATCTCACAGCAATGACTCTATACAAACTAACCAAAGCCAGAAATATTTACTACTATTAATGGAAAGTGAGAAATCAAGAGTGTTTTCTTCACTTGAACTTGGAAGCTCCCGGCAGTTTTAGTAAAGACAATTATCACATTCTGACACTCCAGAATTCCACTGTGCTTGTTACCTTAACTGTTCTTTCTTTAATTTTGGTTTCTAGACTGATTTGCTTTGACTTTGCAAATACATACTTGTCTTTATTTTATATTTGTTCTGAATTGTATGAGAGACAAGAATCAATGAAAACATAAAACTAGCAAAAAAATGTAAATATTTTTTTAACAGTGAAGAAAAAAGGTCAAAACCAAATAAGAATATAGGTCCCTAAAATGGAACCTAGGTCTAAACCTCAAGGAGTTCTAAATAAACAAAATACTCACTAATTCAAAAGCAAAGTAGAAGAGGCATGTCTGTAGCTTACTAGCCAGAGAACAACTGAAGCTTATAGGTTACACAGATATCCTACAGTTCTGAACTGGAAGCCAAGTACACGCTAATCTACAGTAATATTTGAAGTATGAGGAGAGAAGGAATGATATCTTTGTAGGAAGACATTGTGTCATAGCAAATACAAAGCACACTTCAGAAGGTAGAACCAGTGGTGTACTAATTTGGGATAAGGTGAGGGAAAGGAAAAGAGGCGGTTCAGATTTTCTGTGTTTAATTCAGTATAATTGAGTGATGAATAAAAAAACCCCCACAAGACTAGAACCTTATTATATTTCTTTTCCATTTACAAAGACTTTCACCTCTAACTGTGCTACTGTTTTATGATCCTGAGGGAGTGCAGACATTTTGATGCACCTGGTTCCCCAATAGGGAAATATTTCTATGGTGTCTCTCCAAATCTTTCTCTCTTTCAGGACAGGGCAAGACATTGTTTCAACATGTTTTGTCAATAATAATGTAGAGAATTTATAGAATTTGTATGACCCAAAAACAAAAGAAAGAAAGAGAGGAAGAGAAGCCACAACATGCTATTAAAATGGGTTATTCTGCCTAAGTACACTTTTTGTACTTCTTTATGTAGAAAAGTTAAAGCAGAAACTGATGGTTTAAAGACCTGAAATGTGGGTATTTGTTAAACTGTTAAAATATATGCGTAGTTCTGACGGTCATCTGGAAAATACCTTCTCTTTGGAACACATGGTGCACACAAACTTCATGAGAAATGCATTATAAGGGTATTACTGTATACAAATTTGGTTTCTAGGTGATAAACACCCTAGTGAGATTAGCTTGAAGCTGAGCAAATTAGAATTAATATTAGACACTACTGTTGGTAACAGATTTCTGCTTCTTTTCATGGATGTAATGAATTTAAAAGCTTCACATTTATGTTACAAAACTAGACACTCTCCTCTTCTCAAAAAAAAATCAAAATAAGTACTCAGGATAAAATATTTTATAAAATTCTTGTCTGTCTTCAAAACTTTTATGTTTATGCAGACTGAAAAACATGTAAAATTTTCTTACAATGCTCAACTTTTTACACAGAAAAATCCAAGCACAGTGAAATTAATATTTTAAAAATTAAAAAAATACAACTCTGTGTGGAGGACTCTTTCAAATGAAATGCTAGAGGGTCATTTTAATAAGGAGTGCAAAGCAGTAAGCTATCAGTATGGTAATTTAAATCAATGAGTGTCCATAACCATGCTTGAAAATATGAAGAAGGTTAAAATTAATTAAATATATCACAAAAGGTCTGTCTTTAATGATTGGAGAGATGTCTTAGTGGACAGAACTTTGTAACCTTATATCAAGGGAAAATAGGTTCAAAGGAATAAAACTCTGTTATAAAAAGTGTAATTTTCATGCCCTGAGAGCATAGAAACAGTAGAATGTTCAAATATAGATTTATTTAGCTGGTGTTCAAATATTATCAGTTCTCTAAGCTTCTGAACCTATTTCTGCTAAAATGAATGATAATGTTTCTATTTGACACAGAAGGCTGGGATCAGATTCTACTTTTCCTTTTGCAGCAGGTGATGCAATTATAACAGATAATTTAGATATTAGTTTGCTGGATTGAAAAGAATTGTGTTTGGAGACCACATAACTATTTGAAGGGGCCCTTATCTGCAACCAGGACAGGTTTGCCTGAGAGATTAAGGGGTTTTGGCCTTCTGTGTTTACGCTCTCTGGCAGACAGCAAGGAAGAATATAAAGTATTGCATGCTGTGTTTGTCATCACTGTAGAGAATACTCAGACATGATTACATTTAATAAGTACTCAGATTTTTTTCAATAGAAGACCCAGGTCTTCTATTGCTAAGTTTACTGTGAGGATTCCTGTTTGGGGTTTAAAAAAAACCCAAAAAGTGCAAATTATGGATAACAATAATAAAGTAAATTAAATCTGGTGGTTAAAAGAGTTTCAAACTATTTTTAATCCCCCTTAGAAATAAAATTTTATTCCTTGCCATGACCATTTAAGTCAGGAATGGAACTGTCTTGAAATATGAGACTAGTCATTGACAGCTATCTCTTTACTACATGTCCAAACTCCCCACGTGTGGAAAAACTAAATAGAGATTTGATTTTATCTTTAAACTACAAAATGCTACTCTTTAAACTCAAATCCTGTTTTCCACAGAAAGTCTAAATCATATTCCTTTTGCTTTTTATCCGTCCCAGCAGTGTAACAAAATATGTTTCTGCTCCAAGCAATCAGAGAAAAAATTACATCTACCAACTCCAGTCATGATAAGTTTTGCTAGCTTTTATTCTAGTTGACCTGACAGCCAATACAGCTGAACGAGATTCACATGCATATCCAGTTCCACCTTGTGCATGATCTGAGCTGTTTACTATATCCAAAGCAATTACAGCTGTGCAAACCCAGTGACAGCTTTAGGGGGTACAGGTGCAAACAAGGGACTAATTTGGCCTGCAAAAGATGTATTATTGGTGATAATAGATGAGATGGAAAGGAGCCAACTTGATTCTCAAATCACAGGCCGAGTACGCAGGGCTGAGAAGAATATCCAAGTGTTTACTTAAATAGGAGAATATAGGGTAAAAAAACCCTTTGTAGGCAATAAACATGTATTCCCTGTGAATTTCTTCCCTTTTCTTCTTTTCACAGAGTAACTTTCTAAGGTAGCAATGTAGTTAATGAAATAAAATTAAAATGCTAACGTATTAACAGTGTGTCAGGAGAGTACCAACATTATGTTTGGTTACACTACAGAAGAAAGTAAGAAAGTGAGAGACAATTGTAAAAATGTTATTGGATATGCAATTACTTCTTCTGAAAAAGAAAACTGAAAGGTAAAGTATATATTTATGTAGTATGTAAATTCTGTCATTTAAAAGTAGTGAGTATTGTATATTGAAATAAAGGTAATTTAAATTGTCAAGGAAAGGCAGACAAAGAACTACTGAAGTCACCAGGTGAAAGGAGACACACTCTGATGGTATTTGATAATTTCTTGATTATATTGACTACTTAAACCTGTAAAGATTAAGCTGGCTCTGTACTTCAGAGACCGTTGCCTTAATGATATATATAATGTTTCTGGACAGTTTGTCTTTCATGCATTAAATGAAATCTTTTTTGTTTGTTTGTTTTTCCTTGTTCTTTTTCAAAATTGAGTACTCATTATGTTTTCTTTTAGTGCAAGTTTTGAATAAATTATTATTTTCCTATTGTTTTTACTGATTCTACTTGCCCATCTATGACTTTAGTATGACTAAAATATGTCAAGACATATAGTCTTTCCTGTTAATGTCAGGGTCCAGCTGCTCTTATCTTTCATTTCAAAGTAACTAGTAGTAAATTCTGTACTGAATGAGTAAGATAGGTACATTTGAGAACTGGTTCCTTTCAAACGTAACAGGTAAACAGAAAGCATCTCTACATTGAAAATTTTTGTCTCAAATCTGGACTTTGTTCAGTTGACGACATTGATCAAATGTTGTTATAAGGTAAAGTTCCAAATCACGGTGCAGGCTGAAATAAGACGTTAATTATGTGTGAATGAAGACAATTTCTCTGAAATTCATTTAAAATACTGCAAACGGGTTTTGCATAGGCAGAATTCATTTGGAATACAACATTTGTCTTATCTTGGGTCATTTAATAGAAATTGCCATATATTAAAACAATACTATAAACTTTAAATGTTAGCGATAACCAATTATCGGCAGTAACCTCAAAGGAAAACACAGAACTTAATTCACCAAAGCAACTAAACAAATGTTTTTCTGAAAAGAATTATTTGCTTATTTGTCATATGCTTTCTGGCACAATATAACTCCTATATCATGTATTTTTTTTCCAGTCACATAAGTGTTATTAACAGTTAGTCATAATTAAGCTAATAAACCAAGTTCTAAGGTATCAGAAAAATGAAAAATGATGAAACAATCCTTCTTTACAGTGCAGTAATATGCCTGGATAATTTCATAAGCTGTTGTTGTGTATGCTGTGCTCATATTAAAAATACAATTTATGCATATTGGAGTATACAATCTTCTGAATTCCACTTACTAATTCTATTAGTTTTTCTCTTTGAAGAAACAAGAAATCATGTTTCTTATGAGCCTCTGTCTACCAGCTTATTCTTTGGGGTCCTCAAGCAGAAACAATACTCTAAAAAAGACAAAGCTCTCACTTTGGAGATCCTACCTTGATTCATTAAGGCATTTCTTTGTAGCTAAAATAATAATTAAAGTAACAAAATGGGCTGAAGTGATTGGAAATTCAGCAGGTGTATTGTGGATCATTCAGGTTCTGTTGAATCTGAGGTGCTGAGATTACATTGAAACTAAGGTTTAAACCAGTAAATTCCGGATATAGTACCCACACGAAACACCCATTATGCCATTAGAAACAGTCAAAATACTTTTAATTACTGATCCAGTGAGGTCAGTTAAAAGATTATCATTCAGTTCAATGTTTACTGAGTCACACTCTACATCTATCTGAAATCTTGTTACTTCCTGAAAAAAAAAGATTATCTATAAGAGAATAGAGAGAACAGAATAATAAAAATGGTCTGTTCTGCCACAAAATGTGTCCTTTTACTCACACATCCCTTTTGGGATAGGAAAGATAATGTTATGAATTTATATACTTTATGAATAAATGCAGTCTGCTGGAATGCCAGTCTGAGATTATTTTAAAGTTTGAAGAATACAGGAACATTATTTCTGAATTCATGTCTCTGTCTTCATATCAGCTTCAAATTCTTCTAAAGTAATATAGGAAAAAAAAAATCTCATGACTCTTTAGTCATGATAAAGAGCATTTTCCTGATTTTCTTACTGAATTTGGTGGTATTTATAATTATCTCATGAATGTAATGATCACATTTGATTCATAGTCAAAAAACATTAAAAAGCTGGTAGATTACTCAGATAAATGAGAACATAAAATAAAGAGCATTCTTCCCAGTGGAATTATTCAGAGGTAGCTTGACTTACTCATCTTCTTCTTCTGACTTAGAGATTTTATTTTTTTCATGATTCCATATAATAGCTAAATACAAATTTAACTCTAGATTCTGTTTTTAACGTTTGCTGTTTACTGTATTTGTAGCAGTAGAAAAATCTCCATTTGATCCTCTATTTTCAAACATCGAGGTTTTCACAACCCAAGTTATTCCACTATTTCTGCACATGAAATGAACAGCTACGGTAGAACTTTGGAAGGGACATTACTGTACACCTCCAGAAAACAGTTTCTGGAAAGATAAACCTGTTAATTAAACAAAAGTTAAACTGAGGTCAAGGACAGGAATTAATTTGAGGTGCAACTCCTTCACTGAAGACTCTAGACACGTTCACTTTCTTAAACATATCATGTGAAATAAGGGAGAGAAATTTAATCTTATATTTCAAAGAGGAGGAATACAAAAGGAGATAACGACAATACTTTCTCAGAAACACAGAATCACTAGGTCACTCCAGGATCATTGAGTCCAACCATTCCTATCAAACACTAAACCATGCCTCTCAGCACCTCATCCACCTGTCTTTTAAGTACCTCTAGGGATGGTGACTCAGCCCCCTCCCTGGGCAGCCTGTTCCAGTGCCTAATGACCCTTTCTGTTTTTCTGATGTGCAGACTGAACCTCCCCTGGTGGAGCTTAAGGCTATTCCCCCTTGTCTTGTCCCCTGTCACTTGGGAGAAGAGGCCAACTCCCTCCTCTCTATACCTCCTTTCAGGTAGTTATAGGAAGCAGTAACGTCTCCCCTCAGCCTCCTCTTCTCAAGGCTAAACAACCCCAGTTCTCTCAGATGCTCCTCGTAAGACTTGTTCTTCAGCCCCTTCACCAGCTTCATTGCTCTTCTCTGGACTCGCTCCAGAGCCTCAACATCCTTCTTGTGGTGAGGGGCCCAGAAATGAACACAGTATTCAAGGAGCGGTCTCACCAGTGCCAAGTACAGAGGGAGAATAACCTCCCTGGACCTGCTGGTCACGCTGTTTCTGATACAAGCCAAGATGCCATTGGCCCTCTTGGCCACCTGGGCACACTGCTGGCTCATATTCAGTCGGCTGTCAACCAACACCCCCAGGTCCCTCTCCTCCAGGCAGCTTTCTAGCCAGACTTCTCCTAGTCTGTGGCACTGCATAGGGTTGTTGTGCTCCAAGTGCAGGACCCGGCATCTGGCCTTGTTAAACCTCATGCCATTGGACTCATCCCAGCCTTCCAGCCTGTTCAGATCCCTTTGAAAAGCAACGGGATCTGAACTATTTTGTTTCGAATCTCTACTTTGTTTCAGCCAGAAAGCTTCAAAAAGGGCATATATGGACAATATGCTCATTTGTTTGATCAAAAAAAAAAAAAAAATTTTCTTGTCAAAACAGACTATATCAATTGTATAACACGTCTAAATCCTAGTGATGATTTCAGCAGGGTCAATTCCTATTGAGGTTATAGGATTACTGAACTCATATATTGAAGAAAAACATGTTGATGCTCATTTCATTTGCCTGAGAAATCCTTTATTAGCACATCAATTTTCTTAATCAATAAAAAGGCCAGTAAACTTATCACATACCTCTTCACTGGACAAATAAACTATATATCAGTTCCTCAGGTTTACATGCTTTTTAATTGAAGTTTAAGCTTTTTTGTAGCAGACAAAACCCTTGTAGTTCTACCACACAGTTTACTGATAGCATTTTACAGCTGAAATAGGAATTTTCTTGCCTTGCTTTATCTTTTCTTGCTTTCGTGAAGGAAATATGATTACCCTATGAAAGTTATAGTCTGACTGACAAGTTATGTAAAATAAGATGGCTTTCAGCTTGCAAAAGAATAATACTGCACTTATGATTCTCAGCTCCTTTAAGAACTGACAGCAAGTTCTTTGGCAAGTTCTTTGACAAGTTCTGAGACCTGGGAGATTTACCACTACATAGACACATGGTTAGACAACAGAGACCAGTTATCTCTTTCACTTTTTGAGGATTAATTCATAAGCAATAAATCAATATTTATTTTAATGCTTATTTCTAATACATAAATAAACAATCAAACAGTTCCATATATGAAACCATGAGTAGTTATGCTGGAGGTCATCTGTCCTCTGTGAGGAGGTTTATTGCACAGGGAAGATTCAAATACACAGAGTGAAAATACCTGAATTCACCTTTCTTATATAAAACCTATGACTTGCTGAATCAGTGGTCACTAAACAACAGAATGTTATCAAGCAGTTCCACTGAATGTAGGGCAAGGAAGTCTCACTGATGTCTGAAAAAATGGTGTGCACAAGGAAGTTTTTTTTTTTTAACTATTCTTTCATTTGATTTTAATAGGTGCTTTCAACTGTTAGCACACTTATTTTAAAAGAAAGCTTGAATGCAAACAAAAATATTTCCTTAACATGAAAGCTGTTTGACGTTAGGATTTATGAGAGTACTATCACCTTATGAGTTATGATCCGTTAACACCTACACTAAAATTCTTTCTTTGTGTAGACTGAGACTTTGAAATAGAAAGTTTATGATATAGAATCATAATATCATAGAATGGTTTGAGTTGGAAGGGACCTTAAAGATCATCTAGTTCCAATCCCCCTGCCATGGGCTGGGACACCTCCCACCAGACCAGGATGCCCAAGGCCCCATCCAACCTGGCTTTGAACACCTCCAAGGAAGAGGCATCCACAACTTCCTTGGGCAACCTGTTCCAGTGTCTCACCACACTCATCATGAAGAGTTTCTTCTTAATGTCTAATCTAAATCTTCCCCTATCCAATTTAAAGTCATTCCCTCTATCTTGTCACTACATGTCTTTGTAAAAAGTCCGTCCCCAGCTTTCTTGTCAGGCTCCTTCAGGTACAGGAAGGCTGCTATAAGGTCTCCCTGGAGCCTTCTCACCTCCAGGCTTAACAGCCCCAACTCTCTCAGTCTGTCGTCACAGTAGAGGTGCTTCAGCCCTCTGGTCATCTTCTTGGCCCTCCTCTGGACCTATCCCAACAGTTCCATATCCTTCTTGTGTTGACAGTTCCATAAATGGGCACAGAACTCCATGGGGGTCTCATGAAAGAGGAGTAGAGGGGCAGAATCAGGTCTCTCAACCTGCTGGCCATGCTTCCTTTGATGCAGCCCAGGATATGGTTTACCTTCCGGGTTGTGAGTGCACATTGCTGGCTCCTGTTGAGCTTCTCAGCCACCAGCACCCCCAAGTCCTTCTTCACAGGGCTGCTCTCAATCAAGTCATTGTCCAGCCTATATTCTTACCTGTATGTGAAACCGTTTTTTACAATGATGTAGCAAATATTATCATAGCAAAGAAAATGACTAGTATCTTCAATGAGCAAGAAGCCTTTCCTATCTTCCCCCCACTCCCCAATGTAAGGTAATATTCTATATTACTGTGTTCCTTCTAATGATTATAGAGTTGTCCATAAAAAGAAACCTGTCTATTCAGTGCCAGCTGAAGTGGAAATATTTGAATCTTATACCAGAGAGGAATACAAATGCTGAATCAAATTAACAGTTCTCTGTGCTCAGTAACTGTATCTAATCTTTTATGACAGCTGGTACCTGACAGTGAGTTATTTAACCTAGTCTCTGCTTCACTAGCTGTTTAATAAGCCTTTTCATGGAACTGAGATTTGCTGAGTAATACAGTTCTTCTACCCTGGCTTCTTACACTACAGTAGAATTGAATTGAAACTATTTCAATTTCTACCAGTGCAATACAGATTTGAAAAGAAATAATTTTGTTGTGGCTGAAATACCTGTAGAAGGTCACCTTTAGGGTAAAAATAAGTTTAGGCAGCCAAGCCTCCTACAGTGCAATCACACATATCAGAAGCAAGGAGGAAAGTGAGAAAAAAAAAAAGAAACGAAAGATAAAAAAAGCCAGCCTCATTTCTCTAAGTCACAGTGATGGGAATTGCAAAAGAGTAAGTACTGTAGATACAAGTGCAAATACAGACTACCCTGAGGGGTTAGAAAAGAAAGGCTTAAATATAAAGTGCCTAAATATGTGCTCTGGTTTCCAGAAAGATCAGCTCCTAAAGAGGTATTAAAAGCTATGGAGTTCCTCAGCATTTTAAAAGATAAGCCTGATGTTTTTCCTGTTAATTTTGACTAACAAAGCATCTTGCCTACTACATTTATACCCAGTCGTCTAGACAGATATAAGAGTTTTTCCTGTTTTCACATAGGAGAAGAAGCACTACCAACAGAAGCAGACTTTACAGCAATATCAAACATACAGCTGTGCTCATAAGTAGATTTTAAAGTCTTTTACAAAGGGACAGAATTCTCTGAATATCTAAATACTTTAGAAACCACAACCTGGTTTCATCCTGTTGGAGCAGCTATCTGCATCTATAGCTTTGCTTTTGTTTTTTAAAACTATTAGAGATAGTGATAAATAATAGAATCACTAGGTTGGAAAGGACCTTTGAGATCAACAAGGCAAACCATATCCATCCACTATTAAGTCATATACTTAAACACTTCATCTACCAATCTTTTAAAAACCTCCAGGGATGGTGACTCAACCACCTCCCTGGGAAGCCTGTTTCAATGCCTGATAACCCTTTCGGTGAAGAAATTTTTCCTGCTGTCTAATCTGAATCTCCCCTGACACAGCTTCAGGCCATTCCCTCTCATCCTATCACTTGGGCAAAGAGACCAACACCTGGCTTTTTACAACCTCCTTTCAGGTAGTTGTAGACAGTGACAAGCTTTCCCCTCAGCCTCCTTTTCTCTGGACTAAGCAACCCCTGTTCCCTCAGACATTCCTCAGACTTGTCCTTTAGACCTTTCACCAGCCTCATTGCTTTTCTTTGCACATACTCCAGGACCTCAAAGTATTTCTTGTAGTGAGAGCCCCAAAACTGAACACAGTATTCAAGGTGCAGCCTCACCAGTACTGAATACAGGGGCAGAATCACTTCCCTGGACCAGAAATGGACATGCCATTTCTGATACAAGCCAAGATGCTATTGGCCTTATTGGCCATCTGGGCACACTGCTGGCTCATGTTCAGCCCCTTATCGACCAGAACCCCCAGGTCCTTCTCCTCCAGGAAGCTTTCCAGATGCTGTTAACCAAGCCTGTAGCACTGCTTGGGTTTGTTTTGTCCCAAGTGCAGAACTCTGCACTTGGCCTTGTTAAACTTTGTCCCACTAGTCTCAGCCCATCAATCCAGCCTGTTCAGATCCCTTCTCAGAACATCCCTACCCTCCAGCAAATCAACACTTCCTCCTAGCCTTGTGTCATCCGTGAACTTACTAAGGTACATTCAATCCCTTCATCCAGGCCATTGATAAGATGTTGAACAAGACTGAGCTCTGGGGGACACCACTTGTGGCTGGACTCCAGCTGGATTTAACTCCATTTACCACAATTCTCTGGGCCCTGCCATTCAGCCAGTTTTTCACCCAGCAGAGGGTGCATGTGTTCAGGCCAGGGCTAACCATTTTCTCAAGCAGAATATTGTGAGAAACAGTGTCAAAGGCTTTACTTAAGTCTAAGTACACTACATCTACAGCCCTCTCTTCCATTAAGCGAGTCACCTTGTCAGAGAAGGTGATCAGGCTAGTTTGGCAGGACATGCGTTTCATAAGCCCATATTGACTGAGCCTGATCACCCAGTTGTCTTGTGTGTGCTGTGTGATATTACTCAAGATGACCTGTTCCATGACCTTCCCTGGCACTGAGGTCAGACTGACAGATCTGTAGTTTCCCAGTTCCTTCCCCTGGCCCTTCTTGTAAATTGGTGTAACATCTGCCAGCCTCCAGTCCAGTGGAACTTCCCCAGTCTGCTAGGACTGCTGGTAGGTGATGGAGAGAGGTTTGGCAAGCACTTCCACCAGCTCCCTTAATACCCTCAGCTGGATCCTATCCAGTCCGATAGACCTGTAGATGTCTAATTGGCTGAGCAGGTCTCTAACCATTTCCTCATGGATCATGGGAGCTTTGTTCTGCTATTCCTTCCTGTCTTCTGGCTTATGAGATTGAGCACCCAGGGAACATCTTGCTGTACTATTAAAGACTGAAGCAAAAAAGGCATTGAATACCTCAGCCTTTTCCTCATCCTTTGTGACTATTTTTTCCCCTACATCCAGTAAAGGATGGAGATTGCCCTTTGTTCTCCTTTTGTTGTTAATATATTTGTACAAAACTTTTCATTTTAACTTTTTATTTTCTTTTACAGAATTGGCCAATTTATGTTCTAGTTGGGCTTTAGCCCTTCTGATTTTATCTCTGCATGATCTCACTTCATCCATGTAGTCATGTAGTCTTCCCAAGATGCATGCCCCTTCTTCCAAACCTCATATACTTTCCTCTTTCTTTTTTTTTTTTTTTTTTCTGATATCCACCCAGATCTCCCTGGTAAGCCAAGCTCATTTTCTTCCCTGCTGGCTTGATTTTTGGCACAGAGGAACAGCCTGCTTCCACATCACCAGGCTTTCCTTCTTAAAGAGTATTCAGCCCTCTTGGGCTCCTTTGTCCTTAAGGATTGCCTCCCACGGAACTTTATCAATCAGTCTCCTGAACAGTCCAGTGTCTGCCCTCCGGAAGTCCAAGGTGGCTATTCTGGGGTCTCTCCTCCTTACTTCTCCTAGAACTGAGAATTCTCTTATCTTGTGATCACTATGCCCCAGGCATCCTCCAACTGTCACATCTTCCACAAGGCCTTCTCTGTCCACAAACAGTAGGTCCAGCAGGGCACCTTCCCTAGTTGGCTCCCTCACCAACTGTGTAAGGAAGTTGTCTTCCACACCCTCCAGGAACCTCCTAGACTGTTTCCTCTCTGCTGTATTATACTTCCAACAGACATCTGGTAAGGTGAAGTCTCCCATAAACACAAGGGCTAGCAGTCACGAGACTTCTCTCAGTTGCTTGTAGAATAACTCATCATCCTCTTCTTCCTGGTTGGGTGGTCTATAGCAGACTCCCACCATGATATCTGCCTTGTTAGATGCTCTGCTTATTTTTACCCACAGACACTCAACCCTATCATTACCATAATTAAGCTCAAGGCTATCAAAACACTGTCTAACATAGAAGGCTATTCCAACACCTCTCCTTTCTCTCCTATCCTGCCTGAAGAGTTTATAGCCAACCATGGCAGAACTTCAGTTATGTGAGTCATCCCACTACATTTCTGTGATGGCAATTATATTGTAGTCTTGACTTACAATTAATTCTAGTTCCTCTTGTTTATTGCCCATGCTGCTTGCATTAGTATAGATGCACTTCAGCTGGGCTGTTGATCCAGCTACATTCCTAAGGGGAATAGTCTTAATTGCAAAGTGAAAACTCACTAAATTTCCTAACCCATCAGTAGTCTTTACATCTGTGCTGCCATTTGAATTGCTATCCCCCATTTCCTCTGAGGTGGCCGACCAAAGGTTCTCACCAGCACACCATTCCTCAAACACTGGAGTGCCATTCCCAGGCTTCTTTTCTATCAAGCCTGGTTTTGTCCTCCTTCCCATTCACATCTAGTTTAGAGCCATAGTAATGAACCCTGCTAGCTTCTTCACAAGTATCCTTTTGCCCCTTTCTTCTCCCTTTTGTCTCAGGTAGAGCGGAACAGATTAATAAATTTTGCTGCAAAGGATAGAAGAACCTTTACTTAATCACTCAAGAGAAGAATGTTAAGGAAATATAGTCCATGAATAAATGAGTGGGCTCCTCTATGTCAGTCTCTGCTTCCAGCTTCCTACGGGTAAATCTACGTATATGGATTCAACTATGTAGGACGTATCAAAACACATTAAAATGTCAAAATACTCATTATCAGTACATATTAAAGATGAAAACTCAGGAAAAACAGTAATTAATACTAAATTAGGTAAAATTCAAGAGCATGTTTGGAAAACTGTGTTTAAAATCAGTGATATAGGGAAAAACATGCTAGCAGCCATACATGCGTGTCAAGAAAAGTAAACAACTGTAACTTCTTTGCAGCAGAACATCATTGATATAAAAGCTATATCCCAAAGAACTTTTATGAGTTGTATGTTTATATTAAGGGAAGGAAGACCTCTATAAAGTTATGGTTATGTGGCAAGTAAATAAATAAATAAAAATGTGCTGAGAAAAAATAAGCCAAAAAGCAAGAGGAATGCCTTGAAATAGAAAAAAAATTATACAGCTGACTAAACGGATCCTTAAATTATTGTGTGACTGCAGATACTACTCTTGAAATACAATGTCCCACTAGAATGCACTTATTTGGCTTCTGAGTCACAGCTTATCTGCACCTGGTTGCTTAGGCTATGGTTGTACTAAAAATATCGGTGCCACAGAGAGTTCTATCCACTGGAACATGAATCTCTATGCTGTTCAGGTCTTAGAAAGTATTTTTCATCTGTGCTAACCAGTCTTGTCTCAAACAATCAGAACCAGTGGCTTTACAGGATTTTCCTGGGACCAGTGTTAATAAGCTGTTTACATGTATGTACCCTGATTTTAAGTCCAAGAAAATATTCTATCATAGAATGCCAGCGTCATTTAAAAATAGTATTAGTGTTGGAAGGTCTGATTTCAGGTCTGCATTCAATTTTGTAGATGCATATAGATGAAATCACACTACCAGGGTCTGTTGTGGTATGTATTAAGCAATGAAAGAGCTTCTTAACCACTCTTGATCTGCTTGTCATGTTGATTATGTTGAATATTACCAGCCATAAGCCACTTGTGCCTGTTCCACGATACAGTGTCCCATACTGGAATATGGTCAAATTACATGCAAATTCTCACAGGTAAAGGTTCTCCTAGATTAGGTATGTTTGTAGCCTTAGCAGCTGCATAGTGGAAAACAATAGGCCTGAAGACATTGGAAACTGGCCATGTGTATCTGACATCCAGTTTCATAATAAGAAGTTTAGGATAGAGAAAATTCTAAATTTCAAAGAGATCCTTTGAGGATATCATGTAGAAGAGTAACTGCCATTGGCTGACCAGCATCAGAGATCTAACAGTGAGACTGTCTTGCAATGCAGTTGTTCCAAATATTACAGGGAAAGCATTGAAAATTATTATTAGATAAATTTTGACATTTTCAGTGAATGTTTTCATTGTTTTACTCTGAAAATAATTGATTTACTAATTGCTACTTCTTCAACATTATTAAGACCACATGAATGTTACTTCCGCAAGATTCATTTGCACAATTACAGTGTTTATAACTTCAAAGCTGAGTTTGATAATTACAACTTTATGTGCATAACTGCAAACCTAAAAAAAAATTGTACTTGGCAGCAACAGAAATAAGTAAAGAAATTATATTATTTTATATTTACTATGATATGTAAATCAAGATTGAAGCATCTGTTTGTGCTAGGTATAGAAATATAGATGATTACCCTTGCTATGAACTGTCTCACTCAGAAACCATTTGCTTTGATAAGAATTTATTAGAGTTTATCTGCATTGCTATTCTGTACCTGTAGCAAATATGCTATGCTATGATCCCAGTAAGAAAAGCACTCAGGCTCTGTAAAGTACCCTTTAAAATGCTATATAATATAACTTATAATATAAGGAAGGAGAAGGTAGCATAAATAATCTTATAACCCAAAGATGCCGTGAATCCTGAGCTGTGCAGCATCAAATGGGCTTCTAATTAGGGCATAACATGCCGTACAGGTCCTGTATGTGGAAAGGTTTGACCGTTTTGATCATTTGAGTAAATAAAATTTTTGTTAAAAGAAAACAACTTTATTCATTATTATACCACAAGTATATTATGCTTTTAGATAAAGACAAGGGCATGCAGATGGTGTAATTGCTGGGAGTTACCAGGTGTGAGCTGCCTGCAGTTGGTAATAACTGGCTAAATTTATCCTGTGGTCAAAGGATTTTTGCAACACAACACAGAGCTGAAGGCCAGTCTTCATGTGCAGCCTGGTGCAGCACAGAACTGGCCCTGTTATCACTGAGTCCTCAATGGTCTTCCAGTCCTCCAATACAGAAAAATAAAATTCCATGTAAAACTTCCAGAATAAATGGATTGTTGGAAAAAAGATAGATTTTTTTATTACTTGTTTCCATTTTATGCAAAGCAAGCAACAATTTTGCCACTCACAATTTAGCAGTAGAAACGCTACTACAAAATTGAACAGAGGTAAAAAAATAATCCCTCAATATCAGGAATCTATTTATAGAATGGAAAACTAAGATATCAAAATACCAGTGAAGCTGGAGATTCTTCTTCACTTTTTAAAAAAACAGTAAAACATAGTTAGTTTAACTGTTTGGAAGATCAGAGATTTTTGTATTGGTCTGCTTTCCAAAGAAGAATGAGGTTTGTCTGGACATTACAGATTACAACGCAAAGTCAGATTTCTACCAACACTTTGTACAGAGCGTTACTTATTCTGTCTTCTCTCATTTTAGTTTCTACCTCTTGAACCACTAGGTATAATTATGAGTCTCACTGTGACAAGCATGTGTTTGGTTTTTGATTAGAAGAACATTACTGATAAAATGAGGTTAAAATCAGAATAATGATCCCTGAGACTGTAAATATTTCACATTGTATGAGGTTTGTTCTTCATTCCAGCTTGACTTTTGCCTTGATGTGAAACTGTGTCAGACTCTTCTACATCTTTGAACAAAGCACTTTTGTTATTAATTTTCTTTCTAAAGAAAACAGCAGTACTTTTCAATATTTAAAGGTTTAATTTACCTACAAAGCAATAGCAACCCATGAGATATAAGTACTTTACCTTGCTCATTGCATGATGACATAGTTACTGAGTGAATTAGTTCTTAATGTAATCCTACCACACCTCTGATTTCATAAATTACTGATTTACTAAATAAATCTTCAATGAGTTACCTAAACACTTTTTAGGCAATTTTAACTGTTCAGCTTTAGTTTTTAAAGCCTTCTTTCTGGAGTTAAGGATGATTATACTTTATAGAATCACAGAATATTTTATGATGGAAAAGAACTTCAGTTACATTTTCTCTATTATCTTTTTAATTACACAACTCCCCAAGTATAAATGTATTTTTTGGCCAAAATAAATGTTAAACCTTATCTTCCTCTAGACATCCATCTCAGCCTTACCTGCAATGAAACTATTGCTGCAATACAGTTACTAATCTGATAAACATCCAATACTTGAGCAGTATCATTATTTAAGTCAATTTACTTTTAAGGAACATTCTCCCTCATCTTTGCTTGCATAATAATTTTAATCTGGATATTGCATAATTTAATTGTTACTATTCAATTCAATTTGCTTTTTTATTGCCTTTTTTATTTTTCATGAACACTGAAACTTAAGTACCTATAAAACACAAAATTTTAATACAAAAAGCTTCAATTGCAGCATCTGAAATGATACAAAAGTGCTTTTAATAAGAAAAGCTAAGCTCATAAGAATGTAAAAAACTTTGAAAATCTTTCAGATGTTTTAATTGTTAAAAATTGAAATAATTGAAGTATTCAAAATTTGAAAATGTTAGAGATTTATTTAAATAGTTTTGGATTTTTTTTTCAGATTCACTGGTAAGCATACCATCACTAAAAATATCTATTGCCTTACCGTAAGTTATATTAACATATCCATATTTAACTGGAGCCATGCTGATATCTAGCTTACTGCTTGCGTTTCTTATTCTGAGTCGCTGAAACTTTTTTATCTGCAGCAGCTCATTCAAAAACTATCTTTACTTCAAATTCCTCTTAATTATGTGTTTACATTTGAGCATGGTTACATTACATTCTACTTACAGATTTTCAAGAACATTACTTAAATAATTTCTTGAACTTTTGTGAAAACTCTAAATTGAATTCAGATCATATATCGGATAATAGCAATATAACCTGCAGTGAATTTGAAGGACAAAGTAATTTGATTATGCTCCTGTGACTATGTGTCTAGGAAGCTTCAAGCCCATGAAAACTATTTCTGTCCCCTTGATGGATTTAGCATCTTGTCTATGGAAATAATGAAAACTAGTAAGTGCCTCGTTGAGTGTCAGATTATATCCAAACATGAACACCTTTTGGAAGAGAAAATATTATAATACTATCCAAGGCAGAGTCTTTGCTGACAAAAAAAAATATTTGATAGAAAATTCACCTTTTTGCCTTCCTAATATTGGAAATAATGTAAAGTCTGACAAACACACAAGAAATAAGACTGTACCTGTAACTCTATTTTAGAAGTCAAGGAAATCAACTATGGTCAACTTCAAAACAATTCCCTTCTGAGTTTTCAAAAAGCTACCTATGATGCTACCAACATCCAAAGCAATTCCACAGATCAAATTTGTATAGGCTCTAAACCTCAATCAATAACTGAAAAGTTTCCATCACAAAAAACTTGATGTTAACTCACTGTTCAGTCTTATACACTGACAGACTCCAACCAAGGGTAAGAAAACTTCTAGATTTGAACACACATCCACTCCTATTGTGTGAAGTGATTGAGCTGAGTCTTGACTCACTGTGACAGGTTAGAACACATTCTGTAACTATCTCTTGTCTTTCCCCTCCCGCTCTCAGTTCCAAAGCTATAGAGTTACTCTTGTTTATTTTGTGTCACACCTCATATATCAAAGGATTATACAGATATTTCCAAAATTTTTAGATTTATTGAATAAATTTACATAAAAGGTGAGGGATTATATTACAAGGTAGCCCGCATTTACTCAATTACATCATTTACTGAGTAAAAACTAATTAGCACAAATTCATCAGAAATATTTAATTACTTTGTTTCCATACTCCTTAATCCAAGACATATTAAAAAAAAACAAGAAATATAATGCATATATAGAATTAAGGGAAATCAGACACCAATAGACTCAACTTGGATTTCACTTGACTGACAGTAACCTTGTAAACTTCAACAGGGGCAAATACAAAGTCCTGCCCCAGGGAAAGAAGAGCTCCTTGGAGTAAAGCAGGAACTGCCTGGTTAGAGAGAAGAGCTGTGGTAAAGGCCCTGGTATAGGGCAGATCCAGCCTGCAGTAAAACTGCCTGCAGAGAACCTCACAGCAACATTCGTGAATACGTTCTCGAGAAGACCAGCATCAGGCTCATCGTAGCAGTGCTTGGTGACCGGATAACTGATGACAGGCATAAACTGAAATAAGAGTGCTAACTATAAACAAGAAACTTTTAGCTGTGAAGACAGTCAAGTAGTCGAGCCTAGAGAAGTTCTGTGGTATCTATCTTTGGAAGTTTTCGAGATCTGACTGTATGTAGCCATAAGCAACCTGATTTAATCTCATAACTGATCCTTGAGCAGAATGTTGCACTAAAGTCCTCCTGAGGTCTTTCCCAAGCTTGAATTACACTGTTCCAAGATTGCAAGCCAGAAAAGTAACCTAATTTATGTCCAGGAAAAGAAGGTAAACTAGCCTGTGTAATTTGTTCTTCCGAAACTAAAGAAATAAAAGTATTCATGCACAAACTGATTTTTTCTTAGATATGTGCAATCTGAAGATGTTCAGTGAATCCTTTTGCTTTGGATTAATTTTGAAAAAATCATATTTTTGTTCAAAATTGGTAATATCTTCCCTTTTTTGCCTTGGCAGTAACAGGGCTCCCCACGGTTTCTCTGGTAACGCTTGATAGTAGAGTGTGAATTAGACTTTCTGTTTCATCTACCCAAACAAACAAAAATCCCAAAACACTTTTCAGGTCTTGTACTACTTCAATAGAAGGAACAGTCAGGTCTCACTCCCCACCTCTTCTTCCTTCTCCTATGTTTGAAAACTTTTCCATAAAAATAACTGTTCAAACAAGTCCTGTCTTTCCTGGATGTTCACTGAGGCAAGCAGTACATTTTAGTAAGCAGTATCACCTGCTTCTCTGCAGCTGAATTTATGCAAAAAATTCCTTGAGTTGTTATACCTTACACATTTGTTTCTTTCTATGATTTAGGTGTACCCTATTGGGTGAACACACATACTGAATTATAATCTCAATGGTATATTAACGTACTGATATCTAATCTTTTAAATCGTGGTGCACTCAAACATAAATAGACATCAACATGTTCAGCCTGCTGAAATGGCAACATCTCTAAGTTAACACTGTGAAAAAGATATGCCAGCCCCATACCTAGAAGCATTTAAGCCTTTGTTGGGCAGCTATTAGTTGGTGTTTTTCTTGTTGTTTTCTTTTTATTTTTTTTCTTGCTTGGTGAACAATTTTTTTAACTATTTTGTTTGCTCTGTGCACATAAATGTAAACTAAATTGCAATTTGCATGCTTATGTCAGATTTTTTGACCTCTTCTTCAAAGCCTTTACCCTCTAGAAGATAAAAAAATTCAACATACAACTTCATTCCTGTGAAATAAGTCTCTGGCTTGTACTGACAAGGTTATAAACCTGCAGCTACATGCTACATTGCTCATCTCCTAGACTACCTTCACAACACATGGCTAAAAACATCCACCTAATTCTGTTCTTTATCCAACGTAGGTTCAAGCTCTCATTTCCCATGATGAAGGAAGAACAGGAAGACCATACCTATCCTTCCTGTAAAATCTGTTCACAGTATAAAAACTGGGGGAAAAAAAATCAGTACTTACTAGATCTGAGATAATGTGAACTAGTAGCAGAAGTGATGCAAGCATGCACAAGGAAGAAGAGCTATTACGTTCTGACGGCTGTATTCAAGCTTTTGATATTAAGTAGTCATTGAATACGATAAATATGCAGGTTTTGGTGCCAAAGAAGACAGCCTGGCATACTTATTAAAAATAAAAACTATTATGTTCTAATCATACTCAATTTTTCATGCTCTGTGGGCTGGAAAATATCGAAGTATATTCAGTAAGACTATGATCTGATGGATAGGCCATGCCTTTGCATTTTCAGGTGTTGGAGGGAAGTGAAAGGAAAAGGAGGTCTGCAACTCCATTTCCTCTGACAGAAAAAAGAACCGATTATTGATAAAAATAGTTTAAAATGTGTTTATCCTGTAGTTGAATTTCAGAAGAAACCAATAGCATCATCACAGTGTTCAAGCAATTTTTTTTGTTAGTGTTATAGTTCAAGAGTGCAATGACATTGATGTATCAGCAAGTACAGTAATTTTTTTGTCTCACTATCATCCTTAAATATGAGAAAGAACTGAAGATTGCATATAAGCTATGAACAATTGCCTCTAGGACTTTATGACAGAGTTATAACAACGAAAATAATCCCCTATGTTTCCTGTACTGAGGTGTTTCTGAACCCAGACAAAATTAACTTGGTTTTCAAAATTGCAATTCTGGACAAAAAGAGTCCATATTTCGCTTAGGTCTTTCTTTATATGTTTAAATACTTCATCTGGATCTGACTCTAGAATGGTTTGCCCAAGGCGAACAGCAAGTTAGCGGCAGAGTTTGGATTACAGTCTAGAAATTGCTGATCACCTGCCTCATGATCAATCCATCAAATAAGACTGAATAGAAAAATGCATCTCCAGCTGTTACAGAACACATGCTGTTGTAAGAATTAAAAGCAACCAGCTGTCTATAGCCCCTGAGAAATTTGAATAGAGCTACATTTTTCCACACAATCATGTTGTAATTACATGTCACCCCAGGTGTTCTCAATATGATTACTCCCTATAAAACTATAAGCAAGGCATGAGACAGCCCATACAGTTGCAGGAAAAATAATGAAGCAGCAGGGTTTCTCTTTTTCTGCGTGTGCTGGTTTGGTGCTGTTTATATAGCCAATCTGTTCCCTGGGACTGCTGAGAAAGCCCTTATGGTCTCAGGCATCCAGGGACCATAGATGCTGACCTATAGTAACTGCAACACAGAATCAAGCTGCTTTTTTTGACAAAGATATCTATCATGTATTTATTTTGAAAGCCATTCTTAAAGGTACAAACCCTTCAAGACAAGAACACACCAAATGAGACAAATGGAAGACATAGGGAATAAAAATGTCAAATACATCACTTTTTTATCTACACAAAGTAATATGTGTATATTCCAAAAACATTATAGTCTATTGTATGCCTTTACATTCAAACTTGTTCTTAGGAGATTTTCAACTGTCATATTCTGTTTCATAAAAAGGTATCCTTAGACCCAAATGGCTAGATATTTTCTAGTTTCCTTTTGGAATTTTGGTTGTTTTGGGGGTTGTTTCTTACTGTTTTGTTGTTGGTTGGTTGGTTGGGTATTTTTTCCTTTGCAAGAATTATAACCAGAAAGAAAGCACTTAATTTGAAAAATCTAGGAGCTAAGGAAGGAATTAATTTGCATATTCCAAAGGAAGGCTTGTTTTTCAAATCATGCTAAATCCATTTAGGCAAGAAACAGCCCTTACCAGAGTAGAAACACGAAGCCAGAGGTCCTTACATACACTTCAATTTAGTACCTACTTTCTGATGCTAAATTTAGAGACACTGAAGAACTGCAATACCTGTTCTGCTTGTGAAATTAACCCATGATGACTGAAGATTCATTTGGCATCATGCTAAAATTTATCAAGAGTTATAAGTCAGAAAAGGTTCTCATGTATGCAATACACACTGCCTTTTGGTATAGCGAAAAGCATGATTAATTCCCTTTCTAAATTTTTTAAGGACATGGATGCAGACATTGTCAGAAAATACATTACAGGTAGTTTATATGAGATGGAGGAAACAAAGTCAGCATTTAGAACTTTCTGCAATTTTTTAATATAGTCAGCTGGTTTACTAAAGAAACTTTCAACATAAACATGAGCTGTTCCATGAAGTTATAAGGACACATTGTATGCATAGATCTGCAAATATGCAGATACCTTTGTGACTAATAACTCTGTTCCAAATTCTCTGAAAAATTTTCACAACATATCTGATGCACTAGAGTCCTTGGTCCAGTCCTATTTCCTGATCCAAATACATACTCTATCCTTGGATGTCAAAAAGAAAACGGATAGTTCAAAATTCTACTTCTGGAGGGAACTCCTAATACACAGATGCATGGATGTAAATATGTTTGATAGAATGGTTATTTTTGCTACCTTGACACACACTTAGACCTCTTGTTTGTAATATTGGGGATGGGGAAAGGCTGAGTCCAGGCTGGAAGGTGAGCTCATGGGTGGGCCCTGCAATGTGGGGTTCGTGGCTGGGCAGGGCAGAGCTGTGGGGACCTGTGGGGCCCTGGACATCACTCCTGCTGCCATGTTGCTCAGGCAGGGCCTGGTGTCCCTGACGTGGGCTCTTGGGCCATGGGCAGATTGAGGGAGCCCTGTGGAGGTTCAACAGGGACAGACAGGGCTGTTACTGTCCTCAGAGTCTTGAAAGTTATTACAAACCACAATGAACATATTCCTCTTTGTAACCTTATTAGATTTTGATATAATGATAGACACACTATTCTTTTTATTATTTTTTTCTTCTATTATAATTATTTTGGACCTGGAGGAGTTAGAAAAAGTAAATTACAAAATAAGCATTTTACTTTAAATTACATAGATGTAATTTGAGTAATAACAAGTGACAATAAGCAATGTCAATAATATGAAGAAAGATAGTCACCTAAGGTTTTTTCAAAAGTTTCAAGGATAGCTAAGACATTATTAGAGTTTGTACCTAAACAGATAAAAAGACTGACCTATAAGGGGATTTTGTGTCAGCACAGCTTCCTGAGGAAATTATTCACCACATGATAATTTCCTATTTGTAGGAAATATCAGCAGGGTACTTTTTTATCCTTTTAGCTTAGAATCATAGAATCACTAGGCTGGAAAAGACCTCTCAGATCATCGAGTCCAACCATTCCTATCTGCCACTAAACATTGTCCCTGAGCATATCATCCACCTGTCTTTTAAATACCTCCAGGGACTGTTACTCAACCACCTCCCTGGGCAGCGTGTTTGATTGCCTGATGACCCTTTCTGCGAAAAAATTCTTTCTGATATCTAGTCTGAATCTCCCCTGGTACAGCTTGAGGCCATTCCCTCTTGTCCTGTCCCCTGTCACTTGGGAGAAGAGGCCAGCACCCTCCGCTCTACAACCTCCTTTCAGGTAGTTGTAGAGAGCAATGAGGTCTCCCCTCAGCCTCCTCTTCTCCAGGCTAAACAACCCCAGCTCTCTCAGCTGCTTCTCATAAGACTTGTTCTCCAGCCCCTTCACCAGCTTTGTTGCTCTTCTCTGGACTCGCTCCAGAGCCTCAACATCCGTCTTGTGGTGAGGGGCCCAGAAATGAACACAGGATTCAAGGAGTGGTCTCACCAGTGCCGAGTACAGAGGGAGAATAACCTCCCTGGACCTGCTGGTCACGCTGTTTCTGATACAAACCAGGATGCCCTTGGCCCTCTTGGCCACCTGGGCACACTGCTGGCTCATGTTCAGTTGGCTGTCAATCAACACCCCCAGGTCCTTCTCCTCCAGGCAGACTGCTAGAGTAGTAGGATTATAAAACTCATGATACTGAATGTACATAGAAATAATTTTTAACAATTTAGTGACCTGGTGTCTGTATTTGAAGTACCATTGATATGCACCATATAAATAACTGCAGTAGATGCCTTAAGTCTGAAATTGATGGAAGCAATAAAAATGAATATTTTTTAAAATATAGGTTATTAAACTTTTGAAACCCTTTCCTTTGCAAATAATTTTTATTTTTCCATTAACATAAACTATGTAGTGACACCTCAGTGTGTAATATTTTAAGGTCTTCTTAATTTAGTACACATTAAAAAGGAAGCTGAATAATTACAACAGAAAGCTTCTATTGGAAAAGATACTGTATTCCTAATTAGATTCTGAACATATATTAGACATTTCTGCTTACAAAATTATTTACTCACTGTATTTTATTATGTGGACTATAAACGGTATGAATTATCTTTGATTTTGTTGTGAAAATGCTCCAGAATAATATTGTCATTTGAAAAGTTAACCATAATCATGAAAGTCATGTTGGAACTGCTTTTCTAAACACCCTTCAAACTTTATTCAAGTTAACAACTATACACCTCCCACAAAAAAAACTTCCTTATTTTTGTCTATATTTGTTCAGTACAAGATGATTTGTCTGTTTCCAAATTATTGTTTATCCAATTCTTTTTAAAGTTGAAGAATTTTTTAAAGTAAGAATTTTTCTGAATATTTATTTTGAATTCAAATGAGACTAAACTAAAACTAAACATGAGACAACTAAATGAGACAACTAAATGAGACAATTAAAACAACTATTTCTGTAAAAAATGAGTTTGTATTTCTTTAAGCTTTTCATTAAAAACTTACTTTTAAAGCTCAGCTGTTGGATGCTCTTACTGTTTTTACCAGTGTGAAGCATATATAACTTTTCAAAACAAAAGTAAAAAAACTTTCCAGTTTGCTAAGTAGTTCCTTTCCTGCTTATTTGAAAATACATTGAAAATTTGTGAACATCCTCTGTAATTCAGAACTTTTCTTGGCTGACTACTTCCTGCTTAGATTTACCAAAAGATAATAAGGAATCTCATTGATATAGAGTGTATGATACCATTAATATAGCAATCTCAGTTTATCTCTTTGTATGCCAGCTTCCTTGTATGTTATTTAATCCTGATGAATAATACTATTTTGGCATAATACTGTATCAAAATATTCAGAATATCTTTATCATATACAAGTATAGGGTATGATTTACTAGCACCATCAATATTAATTTTGTACCCTTCAGCAACAAAATATCTGATTTCACATTAAAATTTTTGCTTTACTGTACTTACACTTCCAAATCTGTGACATATGCTTCAAAATTGACTAACTTTCAATTACGTTACCGAGGTTTTCCCACTTATAACCACTTAAATCTATTTTCATTCATTAATTAACAACCATTTGAATTTTATTGACTCTTTCATAACCTGATTTCTGACCAGACCTTGGGGTCCAAGATGTCTTTCTTTTCATTCACCCTTTTTTATTCTAAAAACCATATCTTGGTCTCATACTTACACAAATTCATTTCATTGGAATCTAAAAAACCAAGCACTGAATGCTTTCTCTGCCTGCAGCTGCAGGTACATACTGTGGATCTGAAAAAGAATAAATAAACATACTAGTATCCTGACTAAGCACGACCAAGATCATTCTTCTTGAATTTGTTCAAGTTCTGTAACAGAAGTTGTTAAACTAAAGCAATGAAAAAATCTAGCTTATCTGTTTGCGACTGAAGCTATCTACAACATTTTGTATGCAAAATTACAAACTTACATTTTGTGAAGGGAGACCACACTACATTTATTGGACTCTTTTAGTACTAAAAGGCATTTTTAATATGAAACAAAAAGGCTGAATTGAATTCTTCTTTTTAAATGTGCCCTGAAAAAAAGGCTGAGTGTACAATGTTATGTGAGCAAAACGCACTTGGTATACAAAACAGCCCTTTCAGCTTTCAGTGTGATGTGTCACTTGTTATTTGTTACAGAACAAAGCCGGTTTGTTGTTTGAAATATATTGTTTTCTTTCCTTTCTTTCCCCAAGGTGTTGGCAACCAAAGTGTCAGGCAGTTGGGAAATCCTGACTCCAGCGGATGAATAAATTCAAGGAATGAGTATTTGTCCTTTTTAAACCAAGGAAAGATGTATAAAGCCTTGTCTTCCATCATTAGTCTTCACATCTTGTTGGTTTTGCAGTTGTAAAGCAGAAGAAGCAGGCAAGATAATGGCCTTTGGAGATGCTAGTTATTACATGTCATAGGTTCATGGGATCAAAATTAATGTAGACAAAGACAACATGACATAAAATGAGGACTCCTCAGGTGTGATAAGAACAGAAGAAGTGGGTATGCATATCAATACATATTATTATGAATTATGAACCATAAATAACATGCAGCTATTTAAATAAATATAAAAACCCCTGTATTGCTATAGTAACATATTCCTCATACAGATATGGAAGTGTTAATGTTATTGCATAAGTAACTAATTTGAACTTTGCATTTGAAAAGTCAATATCATCTAGATATAGGAGGCTAAGAGGATAACAAATTCAGAGAAAGGCTTTGAGTATAATGGAAGAAAGGTTTATTTCAAGAAAAGGAATGAAGAATATATCAAAAAGGCCTATGCTGAACTAAAAAACAAAACAGCAACAAAAAAATAGAAAGAATATTAATTTTCTCCATATTTTAATGTAGTGGAAAGGAACAAAAAAAAAAAGACAATGGTGGATAAAGACTTATTTAAAGATAATATTATCCAGCAGGAATAAGTGTAAATTATTTATGAAGAAGTTTGAGCCTGTAATTTGTCTGATTTCTGACCTATATCAGCATGAGTATCGAAAAATATTCCAATAGTTTTCTTGTGATTGTTAGTCTTAATTGATATTAATATTAAGCCTAGTAAATTAGCAAATTATTAAAAAGTTCAGTACAAGTTACTCAGTAATCAAAGCTTTCTCCTCCAATCCCAAATTTTCAGAATATTTTTAAGATGAACTGCAACAATATATTTGATTGAAAATGCAATTGCTAAGATAAATTCTGTAGTAGTAAAACAAAGAGAGAAACTTTATTCATCAAGTAAGGCAATTCTAATTTGAGCACGTAAATTTCAGTAAGTTTGCAGACCACATCGAGTTAGGTTGGAATGTTGAAAGGTGTTACAGGGGAATCTTTACAGGGGAATCTGTATAGGCTGGAACAATGGGTTGAGGCCAATTATATGAGATTCAACAAAGTTAAGTGATGGATCTTGCACCTGAGTCACAACAGCCCCATGTAATGCTACAGGCTTGGAGAAGAGCGCCTGGAAAGCTGCCTGGCAGAAAAAAAACTGGGGGTGTTGGTTGATAACCGTCTGAATATGAGCCAGCAATGTGCCCAGGTGTCCAAAAATGCCAATAGCATCCTGGCTCGTACCAGAAATTGTGTGCTCAGCAGGAGTAGGAAAGCGATCGTGCCCCTGTACCTAACACTGCTGAGGCTGCATATCAAATACTGTGCTCAGTTTTGGGGCTCTCACTACAAGAAATACCTTAAGGTACTGTAGAGCATGCAAAGAAAAGCAATGAAGCTGGTGAAGGGTCTAAAGAACAAGTCTCATGAGGAGTGACTGAGGGAACTGGAGTTGCTTAGTCTGGAGGAAAGGAATGTGAAGGGAGACCTTATTGCTCTTTACAACTAACTGAAATGACATTGTAGAGAGGCGGATGTTGGCCTGTCTCAAAGGTAACACGTGATAGGAAGAAGGGAAATGGCCTCACGTTACACCAGGAGAGGTTTAGATTGGATATTTGGAAAAAATTCTTTACCAAAAGGGAGGTGAGGCACTGGAGCAGGCTGTCCAGGGAACGGCTGAAGGCACCATCTCTGGAGATATTTAAGAGGTGCAAATGTGGTGCTTAGGGACATGGTTTAGTGGTAAAGTTGGCTAAGTTAGGTTTACAGTTGAACTCAATGACCTTAAAGGTCTTTTCCAACCTAAACACTTCCGTGATATACTGTGTGGATGCAAGAATGTGTTGTGGAAATGTAGATGGATGTAAAGTACAAGTACTAACATTATGTGTTAATAAAGTAGGAATTTCTTGAGGAAACAGTAAGATCCTGTTATATTGCCTGAAAGAAAAACAAAACCAAAACCCATATGAGAGATTCCTGGAAACCTAAATGGGTTGCTTCTGCTCTTGTCATGAAAGTAGGGATTTGGATAAAGATTACTGTTAGGTTGGGAAGAATTTTGTTTCATTACCCTAATTTAGTTACCCAACAATAATCAAAAAAACCAGGACAAGCTCTCCAGAAGTTTCCCCAGGCTTTCCCTTATAAAACATTTCTTTCACCCCTCCTTTTCAAAGCATCAACAGCTTCTTTCCAATCTACATTTTTCATTGACTGTATGTTATTTTTTCTGATATTTGTATTGTTTCGGTCCAAAGGCAAGTTTCTCATCAAGTAGGCCTTTAGAAATTAATCAAATTTTGCTTTAAAAACACAAGGTTGCTAGTAACATGAATGAAAAGCAACCAGAGAAAAAGCCAGAAGTGTTACTGTCCACACAAGCTGTTGCAAATGAGATAATATAAGAACTGTGCTTTTGAAATTACAGCATATAAATTTCTTTCAGTTACCTTCTAACGAACTATTTTGCCAATAACTCAAACAGAACCACATGGGATGATCTAAATACAATTCTCAACAGAAACAATTAGAAGTCTAAGCAAAATGAAATAATTTACAAGAGATTACTTGGTTAGGATTACTAAAATATAACTATTGAATGCAACATCCAGAAAGTGTGTAAAATAGCTTCAACACTAGTATCACTTTGAGGGCACCAGCCTAGACCACATGGCCTTGAAGAAGCTGCTGCAGCAACCACGTGTTCCCGAAGAACTGTTGCTGTCCATCAGTATTGTGATATCTTTCTTTCTCTCTCTCATTTTCTTTCTCTTTCTCCCTTTCTTTCTCTCTCTTCCTTTCTTTCACTCTGTCTCTCTCCCATTACCCATTTTCCTGATCTGGTGTCGGTATGTGCGTCAGATCATATCCAAGAGACCTTGGCTGCCTTCAGGGATCAGATTGTGATTGGAACAGGTTGGGATCCGTTTCCTGCAACTTTGGGAAGTGTACCTCCACATTTCAGCTCTACACTTCAGTATTTTGGTCTGTCTATTTTTGTTGGAGCTAGAATAAATATTGCGTTTGCTTTTTGCCCTGAGAGTGACCTTGTCGGCCTCCAGATTGAAATGGTGATTTGTAAATGGTGGGATGGAATGTCAACAGCAATGTGTTAAAAAACAAGATTAACAACTAAGATAATGTTAAGGACCCTTATCTTCTTGTCACCCGGAGTCTTTGAGATTGATCACTCAAGTATGGCCACACCTTAACGACTCTGTGTAGGACTCTGTGTACGTAAAGTTCTCTGAAATCACTGATCAGGTAGAAGCACTCTGAGGACAAATCCCAAGTCTTCTACGGTAGATGCATGGGTTACGTAGGTATGGAGGAAGAGTCAGGAGACTCAGTTCTGCGGGCTGGAGAAGGGAGGCGGGCTGGAGCAGGGAGAAACATAGTCTCTCCCCAGGATAGAGTACTGGTGGGGGAAGTTTCATGCCATCAGTTGTGGTATAAGTGTATGAGAAAAAGGGTTCCCTGATATTTTATGGAAGGCCTCTTCCATTTACTTTATTGTTTTCCTGACCTGTATCAGTATGTGTGTCGGATTGGATTTGAGTGACCTTGTCTGGGTTCTGGGAATGGATGGTTATCTGAACACGTTGGGATCTGTTCCTGCAACTTTGAGAAGTTGCGCCCCCACTTTTCAGCTGCGCACTCAAGTATTTTGTTCTGTTTATTTTTGTTGGAGCTAGAATAAATGCTGCTTTTGCTTTTTTCCCTGAGAGTGACTTTGTCAGCCTCCAGATCACTGCACATATAAATGAATTACCCTCCCCTTTTTGTTTCGACTGTGCCAGTCAAGAGAAGTTTGGATGCAAGCTGATAGCGCGTGGATCTGTGCCGTGACAGGGAGCCAGAACAAGGTCCAATAAACGCCCAGTAAAGAGAACTAGAATAAGTATCAGATGGCACTAGAAAGTCAGTTGTAGCAGTGTAAGGGGCCATGGAATGTAGGAGCATCTGTTTCATTAAATTATGTGAGTAAGGACTATTCAGTATAAAGAAATAAGGAACGTCAAGGAAAGTGATAAATCAAACACAGTTACACAAACCTGAGGAGCAGGTGATAACAAAGACAATAACAAAGACCAGAATTATTCACCAGGTGATTGATGGGCCGTTAAGAAACACTCAGGCATAGCCTTGATGGGAGTTCCTCTGAACTTTGTAACTGATAAGAAAGGGGAAACGAGACTAGCATAAATACTATGTGGTACTGCAGGGGTCCCTGTGGGACTTTGCAACACTTATCATGGACTAACAGAAGGGGCTGGCAAAACCTGTTACTGGACTGTTTTAAGGGGAGGGCTAGAGGTGTGGAGAGGGGGAATAAAGGCAGACCAGGGAGGTAAAAGTGTGGGAAAACAGGGAGGAGGAAGAATATAAGCAGCCAGACACATGTAAGCAGGAGCCAGTCAGTGTGGTTGACTAAGCTCTGCACTCAGTCACTATGATCTCTTTTATCTTCTCATTAAATCCTTTCTTAAACATCTCTGTGTGTAATTTATCCAGTCTGTGAGTGCTGCAAAGTTTATGTGCCAGCAGCTGGAGGGACTAGAGTGTATATTTTCCACTAGTGTTTTTAACTCAGTGTGTGTGTATTTGTCATTCAATAGTAAATTTCAGGTTGGACTAGTAGAAGAAAGTCTATTTCTGATAAGACTCAAGTCTGCTCTGGTAAGGGTGCCCAGGGTCTAGGCATGGATATTAAGCAGGTTGAGAGCCCATGATGATATCAGATATTCATTGAGTATTCAGGTGTTCGCGACTCAAGTGTGTGAGTGTGTACATCTATGTACCAGTGAACATCATGCTGGACTAGGACATCTGTATACAGGGTATGAAGGCCCAGGATCTCAGCAGGCCTCTTAGACAGGCTGTGAGCCCATGCTGATAATCAAGGGATCCACTAATATGGGTGTGCTGGTGAATCTAGAGGGTGTAGGTGTGTGCTTTCACTAGTGAACCTCAAACCTGATCAAGCAGGAAGGAGTATCAGGATTCTGTCAACCCTACTCAAGTTTTACACAGATCTTGGTAGTGTTTGTGTGGGTATTGTTAAAAGCAACACTTTGTGGCACTAGATGTGGCCAGCTGTTTCAGCATCCTCTGTGTGTGTGTGTCTCTGCAATATATGCTCAGACTCCCTAACAGACAAAACTTCAAATGGGAAAATAACAGCCACGTCAATTGAGCTGGAACAGTGCACCAGGCTGGTACATGGTGGCTTTATAAGTTCCCTTCACATTCAGAGATTCTCAAGACCTTGAGCTGCTTTTTGAGGCTTTTAAGCAGATTTTAGTACTCAGCAGCCCTCCTTGCTTCAACATACTGTTTTCATTCTAAGTGTCACTAAACTCCACAGTAATTGGAAGCTGTCTTGGGCAATAACACAGAATTCTTCTGTCCTACCTTACATGGCTATGGAAGAATAATATAAATTTATACTCTATGAGTATAAATTGTATCCCAGAAGTGTTTCTTTTCCACTATTAACTATGAAGGGAGTCTGGAAAGATTATTTCAGACATAAACATTTCTACTTTAGATGTCTGGTTTTGATTAGATGAATCCCACTGACACCAAATAGATTCTGCCCTTGTAGCTTTCTCAAGGTTGAGTGAGGGAAGAAAAACACACCGAATGATGTGTTCGCAAGCTCAATGTTACTGTACTGTATAGTAGAAACTGCTTTGCAAGCAACTGTATTTGAAGCACACTTAAGTAGTACAGATTTTTATTTCCTAGAATAAAGCTGCATATCACATTTGCCATGGTTTTACATGGTGTAAAGTTTTAAGAATAGGTCTGTCCTAGTGCTTTTTTTTTCATTGAATCTGTAACTGATACACAAGCATCCCTGTTCTCACTTTACTCACTATCTAGAACAATATTCTTCTGCCTAATGACATAATTCCCTGTCCCATTATGTATTCACATGTAGGTCAACCCTGTCGTGATGCCAGAACTAGTTGTTTTTTTGACCTCTACGTGAGTCAAGTCGTGTAGGACAGCAGAACTGGATGTTAACTTTTACCTAACCCCTTCACTGAACTTTACGTGATTAATGAATAAGTCTAAATAGCTTTAAGGCCTGCAAGCTTTCTCAGAGCTGTAATGAATTGGTTAATACAGTGAACTGAAACAGCTTTTGTCAAATAAATTATTGTTTGAATTTAAAATAGGAGTAACAACTAAAAAGGAAGTTTCGATGCAAGAATATATTTATTGCATATGTGTCTTACCTGAACACTTACACAGGCTGAATTTATCTGAAGATCTCAGGTGCGGAAGCTTGGTTTTAGCTAAGCTTTGAGTCCAGCTTTAGAAAGCATATCCTTTTATAAAGTTAATGAAAATCTTTCTGTTTCACTTGTGACTGGAGCTTGATCAAACTAGTTTGACAGCTCAGCAGGAGGGCAAGGATAGACTTCAAAGCATTTAGTTTTCTGCATTGTCTCAGGTATTTACTGGAACAGCTGCTGTCAACACATTGTCTCCCTTCTTCTGTATATGCTGTCATCTTCTGCTTGAGTTAACCCCTTAGACTCATCAATTAAACAATACCAAATAACTAACAGATGGAACATAAAACATGTATGAATTATTATACAGTCCCATTTCTTTTAGTCTTTCTCTACTAAAATAAACAGCATAAAGTTTTCATAATACATAATCTTCTAATGTTCTAGGACTTTATGGTCTGATTTTAACTTATGACTGCATTTTTACCATTATAGGGCATTCAAGCAAGGAAGAGAAAAGGAAATGGAAGCTAAACAAAAATCTATAGTGCATAAATGAAACTGAATTCTTTATTACAGTTTCAAAACTTTTCATCTTATTCTGTGACAACCACATCATACAGGTTTAAATGAGTTGGATCATGTCAACACTCTTCACAGAAATCTTCCAAGCTGAGGTGAAAACTACATGAAATAGATGCGGAAGGTAAATTATGAAACTAGAATCTGTGCTGAAGGGCACAGAATATTAAAATGAACTGAAGAGAATACATCCTCCTCCTTGGGCACAATTTTTTGTACCCAACCAGCTCACTTTGTTCAAGAAATACCTTCAAGAAATATCTAGGTGATGTAAAACAAACAAACAAAAAAGTCCTGTAGCATATTTTTTCATTGCTGAATTAAAGTCCTCTTGACAAGGCTAGAGGTCATGCTTTGCAGCAGACGTTTGGCAGAAATTTCCATGAAGAACTACTAAATGCAATGATTTTAAGTAGAGTTATTATATCGCTGAACTATCCTCTTTTGGAAGCTTTTCTTTGTATGGCCAAAACCTCTGTGGAACAGTTTTCCCAATGATTCACTCTTCCTCCAAGATCATCTCAGCAGAGGAAGTAGAAGGCTGAAGGAAGAAGTGCTTGCACCATTTTATGGGCTACTGAAACATAGTTTTTGTGTAAAGTCTTTTCTCTTTGACCATACTTAGTGGAGTCACAACTGTTTTGTTGGCTTTACATAATATTAGCAATATGAAGGGTCTTGTAAATCTTAAACATGAGGTTTCAGGATGAGACTCTGTTTCAGAAATTCACAGTATTTATGTTTTTCATAAATTCACTTCTAGTTTAGCATGCCATAAGTATAGAAATTAGTCTTTTTTAATTAAATGAAAATTAGAACTAGTCTGCAAATTATATTCAGGGGAAAAAATCGTTTTAACAGCTGTCTTTTGCATTCCCAAACCTTACAAAATGCAATCTTATTTTAGATTTCCAAGTGCAGGAACATCATCCAGTAAATATTAAATCAGGTTACATGCCTGTCGTTTTCACTTGTCTAGTTTGTACCACTCTTTCAAAATGCCTCAGTAAGAAATAGATAACAGAGACTGAAGTAGAATGATTTTCAACAGGCAAACTTAAACTCCTGAAAATTAATCCATTTTACAATTTTGTCAAAAATGTACCTTTAAAGCTTACATGGAATTCTTTCTCTAGGCAAATTATAGATCCAGATAATGTAATTTTTGTTGTGCTATGCTTGTATAAACTAGAGATGCTAAACCTTCATTTATTTCACTCAGTGTTTTAACTTGTTTTTCCCCTCAAATCAGTTCTGTCATACAAAGAGGGCAAAAATATTTAGGAAATTTTATTTTTACATTAAAAAAAAATCATGAAGAGAATTGAATAGAGTAGAGTAGATATTATAGATATTAATTATTTAAGTATATTTCCATTTTAATATAATTTCTGTGACTATTGTAATTTGCAGTTGTTCTACTCAAAAGACATGATAATATTGATGTGTTAGTTTTCTGATGCAATAGTTCTAAGCACTATCCTCCATCACGTGGAGGTATTCAGAAGACCAGTGACTGACTTAACACTTCATCCATTTTAGTAGTACTGATGTAATTTGTTTATAAAACTCTTCTCTTCCACTCCTGCAGTCAAGCTATGTCTAGAGAGCAGTTCAAAATCTAGTGCCAGCACTCAAAGATACCACCACAGCTGTGGCTGTAGTGTCATTAATTTTTCAGCTCCATTTCAGTGACTACTGCTCAGGGCATGAGAAGTGAATAAGAAACAGAAATATTTTTCTATGACCGAGAATGGCAGTAGCAAATCTTTCAAATAGGAGTTCCATCCAATTTGCCATTTTAGATTCTCAAGATTTATTCTGTCTTGTCTGGTTTATTCCCTGAAGTTTATAAATAATAAAACTGGAAAAGGACAATTTATTATATGCAGAATATGTCACTGGCCACAGCCTGTCAGTGGAATTCTTGGTTGTCTCTGCTTTGTCTCTGACATTTCCTTTCTTTAATAACAGCTTTCAGTGCTTTTAAAGCTTTTGCTTCTGAGTTAAAACTATATTGTATACAGAGATGGGCATTAGTTATCTCAGGCAATCTGTTTCTTTCCTCATAACTAACTTAATGAGCAAACTACAGTTTGCAGTCTGCATATTTAAATGGTAAGACAAGATCATATCAACTAATCAGATAGTTAAACTAACTAACCTCAGGCTGCCTAAACCAGTAAACCTACTTATCAAAAGTAGAAGGAATTTTTTACTTCAATCGTAGAATCATAGAATAACCGGGTTGGAAGAGACCCACCGGATCATCGAGTCCAACCTACAGGTTGGTTTGGTGGACTACAATTTATCCCTTTCTTTTACTGAAGAAAGACTTAGAAAATGTCTTATAGGTAATTTCTTTGTTCATTTTCTTAAGACATAAAGTCATTCTATGTTGATAGACAGGTGATATCACTTCTATATCAACTTTAATATTCGAAGGAAGAAGGTAATATTTTATTTATTTTTTTTAATTCACAAAATCCCAGGAAAATCTACAAGAATTTCTGGAAATCCTGTGTCATACAGTTAACCAGATACACAAAAAGCCACTTTAATTCTTAAATTAAAATAGACAAGAGAAAGCAACAAATTGTTTTTAATCATCAAATACTTAAACAAAATAGTTTAATGGTTTAACCTAGTCACTATTTCTAAGAAATCTACTTGGATAAAGAGATTAATATATCAGAGAAGACTTATCCTGTCATATTAGAAACATACATTGGAAGAATTTCCTTCATTTCATTTTTCAAATTCAAGAGTGGGGTGCTAAGAGATAAAGGCAAAACACACAAGCTTAAATTGTCTAAAGTCCTGTCAGAGGAGATTGCTGTTGTGTCTATGATCGAGACCACTTGGCAATTTCAAGGAACTCAGAATGTATCTATTAGATGTATGGTGTGATTCCTTGTATTATATCCCTGCTGCTAATTGCATTTTATGTTCATAATTAGAAATACTAGAACTTCCTGTCTTTTCTGTAAACTAAATTAATCAGACTACTTGCTATTTTGATCTAGTGACATTTACTATGAATTTACCACATTCCTATTAAAATATAGGAGCATTCTAGCATTCTAAGACTGGTGTGGAGAGGAATATATTTGGGAGAAGACCTAGCCATATAGACTCCCAGAATTAAAAATATGTGCAGCTAAGAAGTTCTTTAGTAAAGAGAAATTAGAGGTATATTTGAAGTTTGCGGAGGAAACATCTATTCCCTGAATACTCCCTGTCACTTAAAACAATTTAGTATGGGAGATAGGTGAGGTATAAACAGTAGATCCACCTATGACTATTTCACATATATGTGGGTACTGGCCTTCAGCAGAAACAGAAAAAGACATGAGCCAGAGCTATCAGTTTCCAAACTACACTGGTTTTGTTTGCTGTTTAATGGTCTAAATTCTTTAATATAAAAGTTGGGTTGGGTTTTTTTAACATGCTTTAAGATAATCTTATAGTTATTTTCTTTTTTGATTTATAGCTCATTATAAAAAATGTTCAAATACTTAATATAAAATAAATAGTCCTGCCTCATTGATATCTAAATGTTTAATTAGTGGGGAAGGGGTTTTTCCTATTTTTAAGGTTCTTTATATTCTAAAGATAATTTTGATGTCTTTTGCAGGATTATTGTCCCGAAAAAAAGTAAGGAATTAATGAAATGGACCCAAACTTTTGTTTACAGTTTTATGATAGTCACTTTTTAACTCCATAAATATTAAAAATATAGTTTATAGAAAATGCATTATTTGGAAATCTATGCATACACAGCACATCAGTTCATGAACTGCTTTCACTTAAGTAAAAAACTGCATAAGCTTGGACTGAAAGCCTGAGGGTAGAAACTCTGATGTGGATGCAGTGAGCTCAAAGACAGTGTAATAGATTTACTGCATGCCTGAAAATTATATGTGATAACAATAAAGCTAAGCAAGACTGATATTATAAAGTAAGTCTTGTATTTATTTGTAAAAATCCCTCTGAGGGAATATAAGAGAGAAGATTTTTAATTTGTGAGGGTATCTGCATAGGAACTAGAGTTTTATTCAGTATTTTCAGCAGAAGTGTTGAATGACATGTTTTTCTCAGATACAGACAAAAGTAAATGTTTATATTATGTCTTAGGACAAAGACTGGTTGCAGAGATCAGAATTTTTTGAAAAATTCATGCACTAACAAAATGATCATACATCTCAGTCAGCATAAGTAGCAGTTTTGTCTTACTGCCTGGACGTGCATTGCCAAAGCCCCAGCAGGCAATAGAAATTCAACAGTTTTCATCTACTGCACACGTGATGTGGAGTTATTCTGTACACATTCAGGGCCACAAAATTCAACAGACTGATTGAACATATAGGCTCTTTGGGCTATGTCTCTGCTAATAAATCAAACAGACCTGGGGAGTTCTACCAGCATCAGAATTCAGAGACCTGTAAGGTCATACATTTCAGAGCACAATATAATCGAAATAACAGCAGTTATCACTGTGTTCTCAAAGATTGCATAATGGTTAAGGGTGGAAGGTTGCTTATGCATCTTGTGTTACTAGGTATCCCTTGAATTTAATAGGCATCCGTTTAATTTAATCACTTGTCTGTAAATTAATCAACTTTTAGCCTCCATTGGTAGTACTTGTGGCTTAATTCAGTTACCTTCATGCTGATGTTTGGTGCCATCTGAAATAACCCAGAGTGACTAAGACAAATGACAAAGGACTCAGACATATGACAAAAGACCTATAGGGAACATATCTTCTGCCATGGCCAATTTATTATGAAAATTCTTCAGTGAATACGTCTTGAAGTAAATAAATTTAATGCATTACATGGTAATTCTAGAGCTGAACAAATAGACTCTGGATTTTTAAAGACTCGATGCTTTTGTAAGAACTTGATATCTAAAGATCTCAGAAACTTGTCTTTACCTTCTAGGGTTCTTATGTCAGCAGCGTCTGTTCACTTCTTCTGTAAAAACCTCTCACTTTAGAGAAGAATCACGGAAAAATATAAATAATAATAGTCATAAAAATAGGTTAATTTAGCCAAACTGAATAACAATTATTCTTCGTAACAAGCAAACTGATTAAGGGAATTTGTTGATATTGCAGGTCAGGGTAGTAGTGGAAAGCAACATCTGCTAATTTTAATTTTTCCTATTACTTTTATTCTTGATTGGCTGGATAATATAAAATAACAGCAGTACTTCCCATCTACCATGGTTAGTTTTCAGTTGAGTCAGTAAGTAGATATAAAATGAAATGTAAGAGCAATCTTAAATCAGCTGAAGGCAACCACAAAATAGCACCAACACAGGGGAGAAACTGGAGATCTTACAGTGGGACTCGCAGAAATTCATTAATGCATAATACTGTTCTGCTGTTGATCTCAACTCACTGACCCAACTCTCTTTTGGGGGATAAAAGTCTTTGTTTAGGCAGAGGAAAGGAAGTAGGGAGCAAAGTCACTAATTCAATGATCTCCATCTTTTTAAAAGTTGTCTTATGTAGTAGTATTGGTGGTTGCTTTCTTCTAAAAAACAACAAATATTCACAGTTAAAAAGCACATTTTATCAAATTTTATTTTCTATGTTCACAAGATATCAAAAGCTTATATGTATCCCCTTGTATATGGATTCTTACTTTTATTTTATGTAAAGAAGAAAAAAAATAACTGCAATGATAAGGTAGAATTAAAAACATGGTTCAGTGTTATATTACCAATATTTTCTGTCAGAATTATTTACTTCCATCAATGTTACTGCTGAATCAATTCGCTTTTAAAATATTAAGATTTATGGAAGAAAAACAGCATTTAGTTAACCTATTCTGGAGCAATGGTAAATAACATGCTATTGTGTAAACAATTGACAAAACCTAGAAAATAGGATGGTGTATCCAAATACTTAAAAAGACATTATCCTTTGTGGGCCAAGTTATTCCCAGCTGTACAATCTGAAAGAAAATGTCTTTTGGATGTTGTGTATCCCTTACTGAAATGAGCTGTCAAGCACACATCAGGGGACAGTAGATACTGAAGACCACTGTGATTCAAATGTCAAAGAAATTCAACCTTTGTTACAGCTTGAAAGCATCTGTTGACATCGAGGTAGGATACTGCATGTCAAGTGAGTTAGACTTCTGCTTTGTAGATCAAGACCTCAGTTTCTTCTTGTGAGAAGAAGAAACTTACTTCTTGTGAATCTTGTGTTTAAGTTTAATTTCAGCAAGATCTACTACAAATTGCACTTTGTCATCCTAAAGTCAACTGCATTTTCTGGAGATTTCTTCAGATGAAAGGAAGGAAATAAAACAAAAACAATACACACACAGATGCTTAAACTGCATATATTACCTCTACTTGAAAGAAACAAGGAAAATATACCCATGTAAGGTAAGTACAACTCTGGACAATATTAACCAACAATAAATGCTGAAACAACTTCTGCTGGGGGAAAAATCTTACATAGGTTGAACAAATATCAGATATCTATTATTTTGATTATTAAATAATAAAAATTATATAATAAAAATATAGAATAAATTATATAATAAAAATACTTATAGGAATGATCAATTAATATGCATAAGAGTAAAAACCTACGATGGTTACATAGAGTTCACTTAAATTCATAGAAGTACCTACTGCTAAGTATTAATATACGTGTAAACTATAACAAACTTTATGCACACAGATGTCAAGGTCATGCTGCAGCAAATACAAAATCTGATTGCTAAATTATGCATCCAGTGCCTAGAGAGTTGCATTCAAATCTGGGTTTGTCTGTAAAAGTTGCAGAAATAGCACTGAGCTCAAATGTGTCTGTATAATATTGTGCTGAGAATTCCAAAACAGTCAAAACATATAGAGAAGAAAAAGGAATAAAGGGTAAAAAAATCCTAATAAACAAAAAAACAAACTAAAGAAAAAAATTCTCAAGCCTCTCAGTAGTCCTATGTTTACAATTCATTTAATAATATCTAAATAGCAGTTCAACATGGTAAAATTTTTTTGTTTATTAAAAATGAAGATGTTTAGAACCATATTATCTATTACAAATTCTTATTTGAAGGGCAGAGATCCACAGCATTTAATTTTTAAATGGTGAAGCAGATGAGACTCCGGACCTGTATAGCAATTCTTAGCAAACTGGAATAAAGAAATGAACAAACAAACAAATAAAACCCCCCGAAAACTGTAGAACAACCAGTAACAGCAAATTGTGTTGAATACATTGTGTTATTACACAGAAAAGTGAAAGCACAGTCTGCATGGGACTTTACATGATTCCAGAGGCAGAATGGAGTCTGCAAGGTTGATAATAAAGTTTAAAATTTCATCCTGTTAGAGTATTTAGAAGAAAGGTTGTACATGAAGTTAATATCTTTTTATGTAGGCTTTAGGCATAGTCCTCACAACTACAAGTACTGTGCGTAAAAGAATGATAATTCATAATCATGACAAATTTATCCAGATAGAGAAATTCATTTAAGCCTCTGTAAAAAATTTAAAGTGCATTTCAGTCATTTTCAGTGGAACAGCTTGCCAACTTCCAGTCCATTACAGAGGTAAAAAAAGTGGCTCCAGCCTAGGACAATGTGCGCTTAAATTCTATTCTGAGTTATTAAATAACTTGAAGAACATATTTAGTTTCTGGGGCTCTTAAAAATGTAGTATTGTGATGAGTCTCACAAATGTCAGCAGTAGATAGTCTCATAAAGAAGGTTTTTCAAATTAAAATACAAGCTACATAACAGTGCTCCTCCTTAATGAAATGTTAACTTTAGTTGAGGCATGTATGACAGATGAAGTCATGACTCTCTTTAGAACTGCAGTGAGGGTAGGGGTGCTTTTGTGGAGTTGCCTTCCCCAATAGCATACATAAAAGTCAGCCTTGAAAATAATTTGCATGTTAGCTTTCGTTTCTTGAGGAAGTTGAAGAAGCTGCATAAACCCTTTCTTGTCAATCAGACACTTGTTTCATCTACATAGAATCAATTTTCTGGTTGGACATAGTGACTATGCTGGTCTACTTTGGGATTTGAAAAGATTGATACGATTCCCAAAGTGCTTTAGGCTCAGTGATTTCTTTTACCTTCTGTGCTGAGTAGGTCAGGAGTTTCTAAGTGGACACAATATATTGCATGGATTAATATTCTGTTGGCTCTAATGTATAAGAATATATGCACAAACCAAAATACTTTTGGAAATTACTTATCAGGTTTTAAAAATTGTGAATTGGATGCATGCTACATATCCCTGTAAAAAGAACAATATTGTAGAATACTATAAAATGTAAAACAGCATTTAAATTCAATATGACTGAATTTCCAGGCAACTAAGTATAATCAAATCATGTAATAAAATTATTGAAAGAACAAACAAAAAAAAAAATTAAAGCAAACTAAGGTTCTACACTTCTTTCATCTTACCTACCTTGGTGAAATTATTAGAATTACTTTTATGCTATTTTTTTTACTGTATCATCTCTCAGTTTGTCCAAATAAACAATTTCCTTTTCAAAAATAAAACATTAATCAATCAACAAACAAAAAACCCCACTGCACCAGCATTCTACCCTATTTCATGCTGAGTAATTCAGAAGAGATAAACGGAAGTTACCAGCCTTGTACAAGGAACATGAAACCTATTTAGGAGACCAGACAAGGAAACTGAGAACAAAACACAAATAATTTTAATTTCAAACATTTGCGCCTTCAGATTTGGAGTTTATGAGCTCTGCCCTCTTGATATTCCATGGATATCTGGTCAAGGCACTGGTGACAGCTTTTTAGTGGATACTACATATGATTGCTTCATTTTACATAGTTGTGTGTGTTTGTAAATATTTGTGCATAAAAATTCATAGAAAAATATTAAAATAATAGAAAATAAAATTTGTACATCAGTGGTTTGGGCTACCAAGATTTGTCAGTCCTGTGAATCACTTTGCAAGATATATCAAATGACTCAGATATAAAAAAAATCCCAAACTTTGAAGTTCCACTGGGGAAGGGAATGTGGTAGAACATTGATTCTAGAGATTATTAAGCCCATATATCAAAAAAAATGGGGAATAGGAAGAGAAAAACAATCTTTCCTCTCATTATTTACTGGTTTAATGGGCAAAAGGATACATATCAGTTTTAGGCCAGAGACCAACAACAGAAAAAAGGGAAGTGATGTCAGCACATTCCCAGGAGGAATGATTTTAGATGAAATGAGGAACGGCTGAGAGAGCTGAGGTTGTTTAGCCTGGAGAAAAGGAGGCTGAGGGGAGACCTCAGTGCTCTCTATAACTACCTGAAAGGACGTTGTAGAGAGGAGGGTGCTGGCCTCTTGTCCCAAGTGACAGGGGACAGGACAAGAGGGAATGACCTCAAGCTCCACCAGGGGAGGTTTAGGCTAGACATTAGGAAAAAAAATTCACAGAAAGGGTCATTGGGCACTGGAACAAGCTGCCCAGAGAGGTGGTTGAGTCACCTTCCCTGGAGGTGTTTAAGGCACGGGTGGACGAGGTGCTAAGGGGCATGGTTTAGTGTTTGATAGGAATGGTTGGACTCGATGATCCGGTGGGTCTCTTCCAACCTGGTTATTCTATGATTCTATGATTCTAAATAATGACCCGTATTTTACAAAATAATTTTAGCTCTTTCTCAAATCAGTTAAATTAATAAAACAGTAGCTTGATTACACTAAGTTCCTTACATCTAGCCTTCTGCTTTCTTGGTAAGGATATTATTCGAGTGCTGACTTAAAAATAAAAAACATGTTCTGAAGATCTTATTTTTTTCTTCTTCAAGATGGTCTCGTCTAACTCTGTTCTTAGGCCTGTGCATCCCTGAATCAGATTCCTTCACTCTGACATTCACTTAAAAGACCAGTTAAGGTGAATGTTATATGTGCCTCTAGGTAGAACAGTTCACACAAAGAGTCTTCAGATGTGAATACACTGGGGAGTTAGGAAGATATATAGCTCTGAAGACATACCATACAATCCAATTATGTAGAGCCCCCAAAGCTAATACTAGAAGAATGAACAAAGGAAGAATGAAACATAAGATGATGAATTGAATTTTGAAGGAGATACTCTTTGGTGGATTATATAACAAAACAAAACAACCAACTAAACAACCAAAAAAAAAAAAAAAGGAAAAAAAAAGAAAAAAGAAGAAAGGAAGATACTCATGCATATGCTTCCAGAGCAATTCTGCTTTCCACCCACACACTCCCAGTTCGAAGAAATCTAGCAAGAAAAAGTCTCTACAAAGAGACATTTTTAAATGTCTTTTCATTGAAAAAAAATTACTTTTTTTTTCACTTTATGTCATCTGATGGTGTAGTAGTTTGTACCTACATAATGCTGTATACTATCATTTAGCCACCTTGGTCAGAACAGTCACATGGATGTTTATGTGATATCCAGTGAGTCCTGTCCATTCACTTAATTTAGACCCGCACATATTAGCTGCATGAATAAAAGAGAAGTAGAAGATGGAAAATACCTTTTCATATACTAAAATACTGAATGATTTGATTAGATTGTTCAGTGGATAAGGAATTGCTTGCATGCCCCATCCCTAGAAGTGGTCAAGGTCAGGTTGGACAAGACTCTGAGCAACCTCATCTAATTGAAGATGTCCTTGCTGATTGCAGGGGGATTGAACTAGAAAACCTTTAGATGTTCCTTCCAAATCAAACTATACTATGATTTTATGACTATCAAGAGAACCTATCTACTCTACATGTTTATTATATGATTAGTGCAGTAATAGTTTTGGTTTAATGCACAAGGATTTTTTCATGCTTAAATTTTACTCTTTTAGAAGATTATTATAATCTATTTGTGCCACAGGTGGTGATCTATATTGCATGCGTATTTGAACAGATGGTTGACATTTAAATAATAAAATATTGTAGGCAGTAAAATATTTCAGTAACAGAGAGCATTTAATTTCAAACACGGTGCAGTATATTTTTACCCTACTTAGACCAAATAATCAAATATTCAATGCTCATTTTAAGTGTGATATTTCTTGGTATTGCAGACTGTGAGAAGGAAAATAATGTTTAGAGAGAAGTCTGAGGTTATTCCCTTTCAAATCTGTAGTAGTGGCTGATTTTCTGTTAGAGAAGTAAACTTTAAACTGTGGAGAAAGGGAAATTTCTCATTTTTAACATCTTACATAAGAAATAATTGATGGAAAGGAAAGCAATGCTATAGAGAATACTCTATTCCTTTGTCTTAGGTGGGGATTATCCCAGTTAGGTCCCCAGAAAATATTCTTAGAGGGGTTTTCTTCTGCAAAGAATATCTCTCTCTTATAAGTATTGAATAGTTTTATTAGTAGTTCACTGAATGTTCCGAATAACATTAATCTACTATTGATTCATGTCCTCCTCCAGGGAAATTCATAGCAATAAGTAGATTTGATTGAAAATATTATTTGCTGGAGGAGATTGAGAAGTATGAATAGAGAATAGAAGGAAAAGAAGCAGAAGAAACGGTGGAATGAGAAAGTGATAGAAGTCTAGTGGAGAAGAAGAGAAGAAAGGAGAGCAATTTGAGCGAATGGCAAGCAGAAAATATTGCTTACATTTATTTTTAAACTAGTAGTGTTGATCAGAAAGAATTATTTCTTTTACTATATTTTATAAAAAATAACATGTAGTGTGCATAAGAAACTGTAATTCCATTTGGGGTTACTTGTGACATTAACAAATCATTTGAGCTGAGTTTTTGAGGTTTATTATTGTGTCACCAGTCTCCTCAGGGAAATTACTTATACTGTATGTGCAGTTCTGTGTACATAATTCTTTATATTTATCAAATTATATAGCACTCTATAGTACACTTCATAACTTAAAGTCATACTTTAAGTATAGCAGGCACATAGACTGTTTTAAGAAAATGTGCATATTGCTCTATCACAATGTTTCATATAACCATCCATTAAAGGGTCTTAATATATTTGTAAGTAATTTTATGATAGGATAAAGTAAGCATATTATTACATCTAGAAACTATTTTTATAATGAGTATTTATAATAAAATCATGAATGAAATTTAGTTTTCATTATCCTAATTACTTGAAAAAATATTTTCATGTTTCCAAGCATAAGGTGATACCTGAATTGGAACCATCAATAGTATTATTTTTTTGTGCAGTATTTTAGATTTGCAAAGGAGCTAGAAGAAAGTTCACTTCAGACCTTTTTGTTTTCCTTTATTTCCTTATTTTTTACTTTGCTTATTTTCTCCACTCCCCTCCCCTTTCCTCCCCTCCCATCCTCTCCCATGGATGACAGCACAAGCTCTTACACAGAGAGAAATTTGAGATACAAATCATGTTGAAGTTGTATACAGAATCATGTAGAGACATCACAGAGAGGGAGAAAACTGGTACAAGCTCCTCCTTATTGCTGAAAAGGAGGAGTATCTGGGGCAAAACATCTTTGGAACCTCACCTGGGTTTTGTTTCAAAACAAACTGGATGGTTTATCACAGAATAATACTTGAACTAAAAATGAAAGTCAGACAACAGAACTTGTGAACAGACAAGGAACAAAGTTATTTGATTATGTAGGACCCTACTGGGTTGCTTCTTCCTACTGGTTGTAGGACCCTTGCTGGGTTGCTTGCCTTTGTGTCTCTGCCATTTTTCCAGGACCTTAACTTTCTCCTACTTGCCATGAAGCCATTTCCCTTTGCTATATTATCTGTCCAACAAACACAAATTTGCAAGCGTGAACAGAGGCTGAAAAAATCGAAAATATTTCAAAGTCTTTTGGGGTTTATTTTAGCAAATTGCTGCCAGTCTTCACGCCTGTATATAATCCTTTGATATCATACTTAGCCAGTCTCCTCATCATTCTCATTACTGCATTAATTAATGCAGTGAAGCAAATGGTTTTGACCCCTTATTACTGTATTAGAGACATTAGAGATTTGAGAGTAGAAGAATCAGCTTACATCACTCTTCTTATGGAAAGACTGGACAAACTGATGGAACAAAACCAGAGGAAAGTTGATATGTGGTTTGTAAAAGCTAGATGATGCTCATTTTATTTATTAATTTATTTTTTCATTAGGACTCCATGTTGTCATTGCTCATTATGTATTGTAGTACTTAATGACATAAATTTACTTTTGTATAACCATTTGACGTAAAATTTAAGTACCATTTAACTGTGTCCCATCTATGTATTAATTCTAGCTCAGTAATTAATTTAAAGAAAAATTAATTATAGATTGTTTTTCATTTGCAATACTCCTAATTTATTTAAAAATGACATTAAGTGTAGCTGTCATTGCTTGAAATCCAAACATTCTTACAATTCCGTCACTTAAATGGAATAAAAGAAAGTCCAAGGTCAGAATCTCTTCAGTGACTGTAGTTATTGAAAGAAATTATTGCAAAAATAACACAACAGAAGCTTTTTGTGAATGCTTGAGTTAAAACAGTTTAAAAAAAGGTTAAAGTTGAAGATATGCTGTACTGCCAACAATTACATTGATATTTGTAGTTCGCAATAATCTGTATCTTCTAGACAATTTATGAAAAAATTGATGAAGAACGTAAGATCTGAAATTCTGTCAAATTATACTGCTGTTTTTTTGTTTCTTTCTTCTGCTTTACAAAACCATATATTTTCTTTGATATTTGTATGATATTACTGAGATAATACCACATTTGTAAATTAAAATGTAGTAGTGTATGCTATTGGAATGCAACAAGACTTTTATTATCTAATTTAAGATGTAAAATCCTGTTGCTGTGAATAGCCATGTATCCCCCTCTGTCCTAAGGAAAGAAGGTCACATTTATTGACAGAATTATTAACTACCACAGTGAAATCCAACAAAATGTAAAATATCTGAACTGGAAACATAATTAATTTAAACATAATATACTTGATCTGCAAATGTAGACATACATTAACATTTTGAAAATTACAGAGTAATGAAAACACAGCAAATATCACTCCCAAATGAAACAACAATCTCAGCTTTATTTGATAATTACAATTTCAACTACTGGGAATAAAATAATATTCTCAAAAGAAAACTAATTCTCAGTATACTGTAATGCATTTTAAATGTTTTAGATTTTTTTTCATTTCAGATGTGGGATAGCAAGATGTTGCTGCATTCACGAAAATAGATTAAAGCTATAGAGCTCAAACTTTTTTGGAAGATCAGCATTTTTGCCTTTTCTAAGTCTGTAAAGGAAGAATTAGATTATGTTCTCAACATGAAATTCCTCTGAGAGTAGGAAAACCAGACCTGAATTTGGTACCTTTTATAAATTAGGATATATGAAAGCTCTAGAGACAGTGCCAAACTGAGGCTATGTCCAAACCAAATTCCAGGGAAAGATAAAAATAATATTTTCCTCTTTCGTGCAGGTTGTTCAATGATAACTATTTGAGAATTAAATAGAGAATATTAAAGATAGCCTTTACCTATGTGAGTAATTAATTACACTTCTCAAATCATCTCATACATAGCAGATTGATTTTTTTTGGACTGGAAGGCATGGATCTCAAAAGAAGATTCAGAAAATGAAGATACATCAACCAGACCACTCATTTGCATGCCATTGCATACATATAAATTCAAAAATAATACTTCAAAACTACTTTCTGTTTCGACTTTTCTCTCCACCTGAAAATACGCAAGTCAAAGAAAACTCCAGTTTGCCAAGAATCACAATTTAATTGAAGTAGCATTCTGTGACATTACTCTCTCATAAGAATGTTGATTATTCATGCAGATGGCAGCATATGTTAAATATATAAAATTGAATCAGGCAAGATTATTTTTTGGTTTGTTTTTCAGTACAATGGCTTTTAGCAAAATATGTTTTATTTAACTAAAGAAAACACCCTTTCTAGGATCCTTCATAAATGAAATGACGCAGAGAAGACTTCAGAAATTAATTGTCCATCTTCCTGACCCATAACTATTTTTCATTTTTAAAGTGTCAAATGTGACTTTTGTCACATTACAGTTACGCATGCTTCATTCAAAAAAGAAGTGTCTATATCTATGAGAGACACTTTGATAAGGAATAAAATAGAAGCTTTTGTCATCCCTGGACTCATTTGTCATAACAATTTGATCTGAGAATCATTGCAAGATAATACAAACATGCTATTTTGTCAATTGTACTGAGTGTCAGTTGAATCTTGCCATGACATAGAATCATAGAATCATAGAATCATAGAATAACCAGGTTGGAAGAGACCCACCGGATCATCGAGTCCAACCATTCCTATCAAACACTAAACCATGCCCCTTAGCACCTCGTCCACCCGTGCCTTAAACACCTCCAGGGAAGGTGACTCAACCACCTCCCTGGGCAGCCTGTTCCAGTGCCCAATGACCCTTTCTGTGAAAAAATTTTTCCTAATGTCTAGCCTAAATCTCCCCTGGTGGAGCTTGAGCCCATTCCCTCTTGTCCTGTCCCCCGTCACTTGGGAGAAGAGGCCAGCACCCTCCTCTCTACAACGTCCTTTCAGGTAGTTGTAGAGAGCAATGAGGTCTCCCCTCAGCCTCCTCTTCTCCAAGCTAAACAACCCCAGCTCTCTCAGCCGTTCCTCATGAGGCCTGTTCTCCAGCCCCTTCACCAGCTTTGTTGCTCTTCTCTGGACTCACTCCAGAGCCTCAACATCCTTCTTGTGGTGAGGGGCCCAGAACTGAACACAGGATTCGAGGAGTGGTCTCACCAGTGCCGAGTACAGAGGGAGGATAACCTCCCTGGACCTGCTGGTCACGCCGTTTCTGATACAAGCCAAGATGCCATTGGCCTTCTTGGCTACCTGGGCACACCGCATGCAACAGGTTAATGACCTGGAGGGTATCCACTGAAAGTCTGATGGTGAGAGGCACAATACATCAAATGATTGTCTCAGTCTACACATACAAGAGATGGAGATTTGTTTGTTGATGGTCATTTCTGTATGTGAATCCATGTGAACACATCTGGATCAATAGCTTTAATGCAGTAACTGTGATTTCATTTTACCTCTTTATTACTTTGATTCCAAGCAAAGCTATGTTGAAAAAAATACTGTCTTAATATAGAAAGATCACTTAAAAGAAAATGTAGTCACTTTACTGCTTTTGTTATATGATTAATATAATAAGCTAGTTTACTTTTTTCTCCTGCCATTGTGCCATTCCTTATAAAAATGTAACTCTTGTAAAATCCTGTATGTGTGAGCTGCTAGGAGGAATAATGTAATATATAGGAGGAATATATGTAAATAAACTAGCAGCTTATCTTTTTTTCAATTCCATTTCATGAGAATTTGGAGTAAAAAGTCTTAGGCCATAGAATTCTTAGGAAATATTGGATGGGTATTATGGATCACAATGCCAAATGTGTGCCAGTAACCTGTCTCCAGTCAGCTTTCTTATAGAGGCAGAGAGACACAGTAGTCTCACAGGTAATGGGGTATTTGAGTGATGTTTGAGCAGGAATGAGGAATGGGTGGATTAGAGTCTGAAAAGAAAAAAGTGCTTTGAAGAGATAAATGCTGGGTGGGAGAAGCTAGCAAATCAAAAGCCTTAATCACAAATCCTGGGCAACCAAGCATCAATAAGTGATGCAAGCTTCCTGGAACTTACAGAAAGTAATATCTGTGCAGTAGCAAAGAATTTGTAAAGGCAACAGCTCACAATATTTTAATGCTGGGCCCAAGAAACTTTTCTTTCATCTTAAGAAAACAGTGGCTTATTTTCTAGTAATCTAACTTTTCTCTGTTATTACCAAGCACAAAAGTCACTTAGGAATGAAGGTGGGATTCTAAATTTCACTAAAAAAGATCTTGTATGTTAATTTGGGTATCTCTAATAACTCCTAAATTTTCATGGTCTTCATTTTAATAACACAAGTGATGTCTTGTTTCCTGGTTTCAAGTATTAAAACATCTTACTTAACTCACTTTATCATCTGAGATAACACTGTTGTTCTTGAGCATATAAACTGGGTCTGCACAGTCTCAATAAATGCCTGTGTGCTGTTATGTTCCATAAGCTGACTAGTACACTGTCTTGCTCTTCTTGACCTTCTTGGTCCAGTCCTGTTCTGGGTCCAGCCCTGCTCAGCATCTTTATCAAGGATGAAGGGATCAAATGTACCCTAAGTAAGTTTGCAGATGATATTAAGCTGGATGAAAATTTTGGTTTGCTGGAGAGTAAGGAGGCTCTGCAAAGGGATCTGAACAGGTTGGATCGCTGGGCTGTGAACAATGGCATGAAGTTTAACAAGGCCAAATGATGGGTCCTACACTTGGGGCACAACGACATCAAGCAGTGCTACAGACTAGGGGAAGAGTGGCTAGAAAGCTGCTCGAAGGAGAAGGACCTGGGAGTGTTGGTTGACAGCCGACTGAACATGAGCCAGCAGTGCGCACAGGTGGCTAAGAAGGCCAATGGCATCCTGGTTTGTACCAGAAACGGTGTGACTAGCAGGTTCAGGGAGGCTATTCTGCCCCTGTACTTGGCACTGGTAAGACCACACCTCAAATACTGTGTTCATTTCTGGGCTCCTCACCACAAGAAGGATGTTGAGGCTCTGGAGCGAGTCCAGAGAAGAGCAACAAAGCTGGTGAAGGGGCTGGAGAACAGGCCTTATGAGGAATGGCTGAGAGAGCTGGGGTTGTTTAGCCTGGAGAAGAGGAGGCTGAGGGGAGATCTTATTGCTCCCTACAACTACCTGAAAGGAGGTTGTAGAGAGGAGGGAGCTGGCCTCTTCTCCCAAGTGACAGGGGACGGAAGAAGGGGCAATGTCCTCAAGTTCCACCAGGGGAGGTTCAGCCTGCACATCAGAAAAAAATTTTCACAGAAAGGGTCATTGTGTACTGGAACAGGCTGCCCGGGGAAGTGGTTGAATCACCATCCCTGGAGATATTTAAAAGACAGGTGGACGAGATGCTTAGGGGCATGGTTTAGTGTTTGATAGGAATGGTTGGACTCGATTCTAGGGGGCTTTTCCAACCTAGTGATTCTGTAATTCTGTGATTCCTTTCCCAAAATTAATTTTGCAGTTTTAGATTGAGGAAATTCCACTGTTATTATCTCACTTTATTTTGTTTCCAGATATCATAAAGACTTAATAATCTTCTGTTATACAACTACCTCTGTCACCATACAATTGTCTTGCTTAACTATAATGAATAAATTAATAGTCTTCACTAAATGGCCAGAGCTTTCTGACATTTCCTTGACTTTCTGGGCACTAAAGTTTTTTATCCAATCAGTCGTGCTTGCAGATTGAACTAAGCTTCTCTCTGACACCAGAAGGTCTTTCTCAGCAGGAGTGGCCTCATTGAGTGTAGCACTGAGCAATGACAGCATGAATCGTCATTATTATTGAAAGCTGCCGATAACAGAAATAATAATGTATACAACAGCCTTCCTCTAAGAAATCAATTTTTCAACGAACTGCAACAAACAATGAAAGTATAAATCTAAGCATAATAATTAATGTCTAGACCACATTGTAAAACACTGATCAAAAGTATAAATGCTGATGTTGCTCTACTTTCTGGACAACCTCAGTAGATGAGAAATGATCTAACACCTGCACCATTAGTCTTAGCTTATTTTCCAGAAAATATCATCAGTTGTTACAGATGACAATAAACCTAATAAAACCTTAATTTCTGCTTGTGAATATTTCATTTAGCCTGCTACAATTGAAAGGAAAGAGTGATTATGAGAAGGGTCCTTATGAAAATCAGTTGAAGACAGAACTGGAAGAAACCACTGAATTTATTGGCCCGAAGTGTTTATGTAGGGTACTACGACAATACATAAAATATGTAGAATAACTGAGTCCTGAGTCTGTAGCAGGCTGAGTAATTTTCCTAAGACCCCCTTTTTAAACCACTTGCAATAGGGGAGTACAGCATGGGATTAGTCCCTGCACAGCTTTTTCAGGTATATGCTGAAGATTATATCTATTTTTATTTTGTCCTACATGTATAATTGTAAGATTCTTCGTGGTGCTTTGGTTTTGGTGGGTTTTTTGGTTTTTTTTTTGGTAAAAGTATATTTTGCCTGTGAATTAAAAATAGATTGAAAATAGCACTGATGGGGAAAAGAAAATATGGCAAGTGATTTTTGCTTTATCTTTCTTCATGGTTTTTATTACCTCTTAGCACTGTTACAGTTTCAAAATCTCAAATACAACAACTCATAATTGAAAAAATCGCTATGTTATTTTATTCTTTTGATGAATCTAAAATAGATTCTGCAATTTCAGACTGATTCATTATTAATTAATGATGTAAAGGACATAAGTGGCAGTCTGTCCCATATTTATTATCACAATTAGCCAAGAATCTGAAATGGAGATTTTGCTTGTTATATTTACATTTAGTTATCCATGAATAAGTAAGGTAAGATTTTATTTTATCTAAAGTGTTCTGCTTCTGTTCAGAAACAAATACCTGAATCAGAACAATGGCATGAGGGCAGTGAAAGAAGACCAGAAAGATAAAATAACATAAGGAAAATAGTCAACTTTACTCAGAAGGGAAATCAGAATATCAGGTTTCCATGCATAAAAATACATAGGAATGAGATGCATTAAAGTACATATTTTAGGTGTTTGAATATTAAATGCAAAATAAGGTCTTTCTGTTCCTGAAGTCTTTAAAACAAATTTACATTAATTTACATTAATGAGTGTACTGGTGGCTGCAAAACTGGACATGAGCCCACAAGGTGTGTGATTAGCTCAGAAAACCAACAATATTCTGAGATGCATAAGAAGAAGCATGGCCAGCACGTTGAGGGAACCCAAGTATTAATTGCCTTGGTTCAATGACACTTTAGAATGTTGTTCACAAAGCGAGGAAGACTGAAGTTGAGATAACTCATCTCCAACGTGCAGACATACTGCCATGGCTACACAGCTTTCAGCTCGTGTTCGGCTTCTGACTGATCAGCTTGGAATCACTGAAAAAAATAATCCTGCCTGCCAAGCCATTGCATAGTCTTTGATCTCTAAATACCACAAGCATCATGACTATTACTTTGAGAGCTACCAAAATTGATTTGTATCTTGAATGTACACAAGCATGAAAATGAGCATTTTTCCTTCATACAGCCCATTTTCTTTCACCAGAACACAGTAAGAATAATTTCAGACACAAGTTGCTAAAATTAAATTATTTTCAACACAGTTATAGTAAATTAAAGACACATTTATTTGAGCAAATATGATTTGATCAGCAGATGCCTACATCCAAGTGACTCTTGGTAGGCTCCTTTTATAGTCAATGGAGAGATTGGTATTTTAGAGTAAGGTGAATTATACCTGAAAATTACACATTTGTCAAAGGGCAAATTAATCTACATTAGAAAGATTCCTACTTCTTTCCACTGAGTATGAAGGGAACAACAAGGGCTAAATCCTGTGTAGGCAAAAAACATGTAGGATTGAAAGCGGTGTTTTCTACTAAGCATTAGTCTGAAAGGAATATAGGTGGGATGAGTTCAAAAACAAAAATTGTTTCTTGTAATTAACTCTGTGAAAAAGAAAGTAAATCCTGTGCTACAATAGTGCTACCCTACCTGTAGCAGTTTCTCTTTCACTTGATCTCTTCCTAAGGTCAGTGACTTGCCACCGTGTAGGCAAAAAAATCGAACGTATGTGTATTCCTGTGTGTAACGGTCCAAGTTAAGGTTAACAAAACCCAGAACAAAATGAAGAAACAATAAGAACAACACGATTCTATATTCATGACTTGAAGGAGTAGATAGAAAATGCTATGGCTCCTGGAGTGCCAGGTCATACTGAGATTGTTTGACCACACAACTTTGAGGGATCTCTGGACACTGGAGAATAGGCACAATGAGATATGAACATCAAAAACATGAATTGTTGATGACCATTTTTCCTTATTCCCTAAGATAAATTTTATTTTCTTTTTAATAATAATTTGATTTGTTCAAATCTATCCCACTTGTAACAAATGTATATGAAATTCAAAGGAATGGAACTTGTCTAGGAATACCAACAGAGGTATCTCGTAGTTTGCTTTACTCTGTTAAATCAATTTCCATACTTAAAAATGCTATTTGAAAGAGATGAATAAACATACCAACCAACATGAAAGACAGGCCAACAGTAAGATTCACAGCCAGAAACCACAGGATTGTATAATATCCACAGGAAGAATTAATTCTCCTTGAAAAAACATGATAAAACACGACCACAGTCTGCAAAATGTTTAATTTTGTGGCTGGTGAAGAACTTTAGTACAGCTGAAAAGTTAAGTTTATGCCATACATGAATGAAAACTTACAGAACTGAAGCCTAAGTGAAGTTAATATATAAGAAAGTAGCCTAACAACCAATAACAAAAAAATACTGAGTCATCTTTCCCTACCTATCATTAGGACTAGACAGTTACTTACCACTTCAGGAGTAATAGAATAGATTAATGTGGGTCATGACCAACCTAATCAATACCTTTAGGATACTACTACATCGGGGCATAGAATGACACTGTAAATCTCCCTTTTCAGTCTTGATTCTACAAATAGGAAGGATGTGATTGCTGAGTCACTTCTTTTGAAAAGATTGCAGTGGACTGCTAATGCAGCTATGATCCAGAAATATTCAGTGTAGGACCTCAGACAATAATCTGATGGCACACCAAAAGTGTGACTTGCAAGGAACTATGCCTTTGAAAGAACCCTTCTTTGGGTGATTGATATTAAACAGCTGACTGACAGTCACCATCTTTGGACAGTCTGCTGCTGATGCTATAAAATTTATCTTCAGTATTTTTCTGGTCTCATCTATAAGAGATCATCTTATTGATCCTGTCAAAACAATAATGGTAAAAAAAGATTCACCAAGAAACATTGCATGCGATTTGGCAAAAATTGCATGCAACTCTAACATCATGGGAAACAATGGCGACTGCAAAAACTGAGCAGGAGTATAAACCATACCTCGTGAATCTGGCAGTAAAGTTGATTTTTATTTTCCTCAGAAACAGTAAAGCACTTGTGTTTGTCTTTGAAATATTTGTAAAAGCACTTAAAGGGGATTTTTTTTCCCCATATAACTCTTAAAGTTGTCCTATTATGCTAGCGGGAAGAAAACTGTGAAAAAAAAATGAGTCTCACAAAAGAAAGAGTAATTGGAGAAGAGTTGTTATCGCAAAAAAGATCTTTTACTGGAGAACTAAAACTACATAGCACAAAAAAGGAATTAAACCTTTCTTCATGTCTTATCATCTGCAGTGCATCACCTCTGTCTCTAGCACCCTACTTTTCAGTTCTATTCTATATAACATAGTTTTAGTTCTTTTTTTCAATTTTCCAAGCAGAAAAGTAGACTTTGTGATATCCTCTGAGTTGCTGTCGCGCACAAGAGGCTTTCTGAGGTTATGTTTTTCTTTTCGTGGATTTTGATCACAGATAATTTAATGGTTCTTTCAGTGAAGGAAATCAATGTCTATACACATCTATAAATTCTCTCCTTTTCTGGAGAAGAGATTATGAGAATATTTGAGAATTCTATAATAGTTTAAAATACTTTTAATCTTCTGGGAAACTACTGAGCTACTGAATCCCTGCCCTGTAAAAAACCTAACCATAGGAATTGTTAACTCATGACAGAAAATGTGTTGAAACAGGAAAACAAAAAAAAAAGAAAAGAAAAAGAAAAAAAGGGAAGAAAAAGAGGGCTTTCTAGGGGAAGAATACAATGAGTCTCAGCTGTACAGGTGATTTAACAAGAGAACAAAATGAGCCAAAACTTTACAAACCTCTCATATTACTCCACAGCCGTCTTATACTAAAAGAATGAGAAATTTTGCATTCTTGTGTCTACTCTCCTGCTTTTGACTTTCTATTCCTTTTTATCCTAACAAATATCCAAATCTAACACCATGACATTACACTGAATCACAGGATCATAGAATCATTAAGGTTGGAAAAGACCTCCAAGATCAACAAGTCCAACCATCAGCCCATCATCACCGTGCCTACTAAACCATGTCCTGAAGTGACACACCTACGTGATTTTTTAACATCTCCAGGGATGGTGATTCCACCATTTCCCTGGGCAGCCTATTCCAGTGCTTCACCACTCTTTCAGTGAATAATTATATTCCTGATATCCAATCTAAACCTCACCTGGTGCAACGTAAGAATTTTTCCTCTTATCCTATCACTTGTTACTTGGGAGAAGAGACCAGCACCCACCTGGCTACAACCTCCTTTCAGGTAGTTGTAGAGAGCAACAAGGCCTCCCCTTAGCTTCCTTTCCTCCAGACTAAGCAACCCCAGTTCCCTCAGTTGCTCCTCATTACACTTGTTCTCTATACTTTTCACCAGCTTTGTTTCTTTTCTCTGGACAGGCTCCAGCACCTCAACATCATTCATGTACTGAGGGGTCCAAAACCAAATACAGTACTCAAGGTGCAGCCTCACCAGTGCTGAGTACAAAGGGACAATCACTTCCCTTGTCCTACTCTCCATGCGATTTCTGACACAAACCAAGATGCTGTTGGCCTTTTTGGCCACCCGGGCACACTGCTAGTTTATGTTCAGCTGACTGTTGACCTGCGCACCTGGGTCCTTTAGCACTAGGCAGCTTTCCAGCCACTCTTCCCTACGGTGTTGTTTACTTAAAATAAGATCACAACTTGAAAGACCAAGGATATCTTGTGAAACAATTCTTGGGCCTTCCTACTTCTCTAGTAGATTTATCTGCTGAAAGGTCATTGGAACATTAAAACCATTAAGCGATAAGGAGTTCAATATTTAAAACTGTTCTCTGGGATACCTGGGTGCTACACTTCCATCCATACCTTTTGCATTTGACTATCTGATGTCAATTTAATTTAATGTAAACTTACACACAATTGATATAATCTTACACAACAATGGCATGCAAATTTTTATTTTTTTAACATTTACAAAAACAATTAAAAGAAACAAGTAATGATAACAGAAAAGACTAAAAAGCAAGGAGAGGAGAGGGGTATTTTGCAATGTGTAATCTTTCAGTATACTTCAAACCTCTCAGCTACAAATATTTGTTCTTCCTAATATTCCAGAATCTATTTCTTTACCTGTTCAATGCCTATGATGAACTGCAGAATTAGCGGTTTCACACATATAGTAGTTACTGTAACATTCAGTCCATTAGTGTCTGCCAGTTTCATTTTGGTTTTAGAGCTTCCTATATAAATTGACAACACTGTCCAATGGCAGTACTCTTTTCATTCCTGATATGTCATAATGCATTATATTTTCTGTGTCACCACCCATCATGTTATATTGTGTCATGCAGAAATGCCAATGTGAGTTGACATTACACAAGATGATGTGATCTAAGAGATTTAAAGCTATGTAATGCACTGAAGCAGAAAGGTGACACACTGCAACCAAGGTGCAAATACCTACTTCTTCCTGAGCATCATCTGCTAAAAACACATATGTTGGATACCTTCTAGAAGTTAAGAGAATTAGATCTGAACACTTTTATTGTGATACATAAAATACTAAACTCCAGGAATTTGGCAGATTGGACTTAGACATACAAAAGCAAGGTCAATTAAATTAGAAGTCAATACTTTTGATTTAGTAGGCACAGTTTCCACTAATATAATCTTTTATACTAGCAATTTGGATGCTACAGAAGAATTAATTATCCCTCACAACACCCAAGAAAGAGAACAAGTGTCACTTTCCTAGTTTGATGAATAAAAAAACTTTCAGGGAGCTGAAGTGGTGATAATTAATACTACTGATGAAATACATATGAAAATTCTAGAACAAGTCAAAGAATTTTGTTTCTCAGTGACAACCCTTGTTACTTTAAATGTCTTTTCTTATTGTCAGAGGCAATAGATCTGACTTTGATTTTCACCTTGCCATATGAGTTTTAGCAAACATTCATCATATAAAATTTTAAGTAACTAACAGAGGAGTCTATATTAGGAGTAGTTCAAGGGTCTTGTCTTGTACAATTAGAAGGAAAAATGTTAGGGATTTAGAAAATCCAGAAGCACAATGGAGGTTAGTTTGCTGCAGTCCTGTGTCCCTAGGTCCAACCACTAGTAAGGTGAGCAAATTTTCCCAGTAGACACACAAACACATGCACATTTATATGTACATATACATAGACAGGCACACAGATCAACACATGCAAATTCCGGCCTCGCCTTTGGGGACCCAACCACACCTCTGGTTCCCAGGCCACTTAACCTCTTTGGTAGCTGATTCAACTTGCCCTTCAGTAAGGCTTACACAGTAACAGACCCAGTCATTCCAGGTACTGACACTACCAACATACAAACTCCTGTTTTTACTCCATCCACTGCACTTTGACCCCAACACATACACGCACATGCACACACACACAGAAGAGGCAGTCCCTCATCCAGGGAAATAGCTGAGTTTTAATCTAAAGACAAGGTAGATTGTGTTGATCAGGTACAGGGTATGGCCAGTTGTGCATTTACCAGCTAGCTCTACCGACCCTTTTATCCCTTTATCCCTTTGTTTTCCCACATTTGTTCCTCCACAAATTGCTGTGATCATAGTAACATAAAGATCATCTAGTCCAACAGTCCTGCAAAATGTATGAACATTCTCCATTAGATCAGATTGTCTAAAGCCCTGTTCATCCTCGCCTTGAACACTTCAAGTGATGGGCAAGCACAGATTCTCTGGAAAACCTTTTACAGTGTCTCATCACCTTCACTATAAAGATTTCTTCCTTACGTCCAATCTAAATCTACCTTCTTTCAATTTAAAACCATGCCTTTTGTCCTGCAAATACAGGACTCAATAAAAGGTCAAAGGTCTCACAAGAGCAAAGGAGAGGGGGAAAATCACCTCCCTCAATTTGCTGGCCATGCTTCTTTTGATACAGCCAAGGATATGATTGGTTTTCTGGGCTGCGAGTGTACATGCTTGACTCATCAAATATTTTGTTCACCACTATCCCCAAGTCCTTCTTCACAGGGCTGCTCTCAATCCTCTTAACCCCTAGTTTGTAGTGACACCGGTGACTATCCAAACACAGGTGCAGGACGTTGTATTTGGCCTCGTTGAACCTGATAATGTTCCCATGAGTCCACTCATCAAGCCTGCTTAAGGTCCCTCTGGATGTCATCTTTGTCATAGTAATTGAAGAATCTGATGAGTGAGATTGTTTACAAATTCAAAGCAATTTAAACACTTCAGCACAGGTATTTTATATCCTTCTGATTTTTTTATGATACTCTATTTGTAAAGTTGGCTATATTGTATTACTTCGTAATGAATGAATCATGATGGAAATTGATTTAATGCAGTAGGATGTATTGTAACAAGGTATCCTTGAAAAGATACGTCCTGACTCTGCAGTCTGGTCTGTGCAACACTTCCACAAGTCACAGAGAGAATGAAGCTAATTTGTTGTTATTTATACTAACATACACAGGCTGTGTGATGGTGTTGAAGGTAGAGAAGGAAAAATGTCAGCCTCCCATCAGAACTTGCACTCTCAGTCTTTAGGTCTTGATGAAACAAATACTTCTTCAGGGTGAACTTTTTTGTTGTCCAGTATTGCTGCCAGACCTTGTTAAGAAATTAAATGGAGTGATGTAGATTAGGGATAACCTTTTATACAGCTACCAGATTATTTGAAATTCAAGATTTATATTTCTTCTTAAGGGTACTATTCATTATAGACCAAACATAAGGCAGCTATGTATCTGACTTGGGTTGCTCAAGAAAGAGTCTGAAATTAGGCTTTAATACTTCTTTCACACAATTCGGTGCTTAAATGAAAAGAGTTAGAGGGCTTGTAAAAGAAATCACCTCTCATCCTTGACATTATTTTCTTTCTATTCATCAGTTAGTCTCCACATCCATTAAGATACAGAAGTCTCTTCCTTCGTCATTCCTTTGTATGTATTGTTTGGAAAAATGTGTTCTTCTCTTCTGAATTCCTTGAAATCCAGTCTGGAGGCAAGATGGAAAGGCCCAGAAAGCATGATATGTGCAAAAGAGCTGCATTATGTTCCTGTTTGTGACAATATAAATGGCATAGCAGAGCAAAGCATTAGACTTATAGCAATACCAATACACAGATTACAAGAATTAATTCCACACACTAGGGATAATAGAACATGTATCTATATAGACACACACATATTAATGTTATTTTGAAGAAAATATTGAATTTCTTAAAAAGTGGTTGCAGATAAGGATGAAGAAATCTAAATATTTTAGCATAAGAGGCATTGTATTCCATGTACTCCAAACAACGAAGAAGTAAGTAAAATGCATCAGTTATGAAGCTACATTATAATTTGGACAAGTAACTTCTCATAGAATGGCCAATGGACCTAAGAGTAGCATAAAAAGATTGAATTTCAATTAAAATAAATGTCTTTGAAAAAAATCCCACTGCATTTTACCTCCCAACATCATGTTCCACTTAAAGACTCCTAAACGGAAAAAAATAAATCAACATAAAATCATAGAATTATAGAATGGTTTGGGCTTGAAATGACCTTCAAGATCATCTAATTCCACCCCTCCTGCCATTGGCAGGGACACCTTCCACTACATTATCATAACTGTTTACTTTTTTCATTTCTACTTATTTTTTTAATGTGGGATTTAAACTTCATATTCTTAATATTATTTAATCTGTTAATTAGCCATAAGGGAAGACAATTTCATTAAGTAGGGCATAGCAAATACTGACTTGCCTATATATCATTACTAAATGAAGAGGTCAGACACATTGTTGCTTACAACAGTTCTTTTTGCTGACTTCCAGAACAAGAGGAAAAAAAATAAAGGGAAAGAAATAAAAAGAAAAAAATTTAATACAAACGATTGTCAGTCAATAAAAGGTTCTTCTGAGACAAAAATGTAAATGCTAATAAATTTACAACCAAAATCACTATTCTAATGATCATTCTGGTAGAGTAACTTTAAGAAAATGATGGATGCTTTCTTCAGTATGTTATTTTGTGAGGCAATTGTTATTGTGTGTATACAGATGAGAAGATTGCTGATAGAAGTCTCTCAAAAATATTAGTTGGCTAAGCCTGAAAATTATATATTTGGATTTACATGACTGACCCATCAGATTGATCATATTTGTTTTTATATTTTTGTTCTGAATGTTAAATTTTTGAAAAAATGTATGGATGAGCAGCAAACCAGAAAGCAGCTACTTGCAGCTTCTTATCTACTGTATTCTTGGTCAGATTTAAACTCCCTGAAAGGAAAGTAATTATGCTTTTTTGTGACACCAACTGAGCATGCACTGCTCTTACAAGCTTGTAGTTTTCATCGTGAGAGTCGATGAGCAGAAGACGATAGGGCCTCCATGAAGAGTATCAGGATAAGAGTATGATCTATCCTATCTTAAATATAAATCACTGCATGATGGTGTTCTGGCAGTTATTCTTCTGTTGTAGCAACAATCCTTCTTTCCCTGAACTCTTAACTCTTGTGCCTTTATTAGAAATTAATCTGGGACCAAGTGTGTTTGCTACTTTGGGTATCATCTTGGAATATATGAAGGTCCTGAAAGGCTAGATATCTGTATCCTTCAAGGTGAAAACATATGGTTTGAATATTCTTCTTAGCTTGGAATCCTCACCCCCAATATCTAAAACAAACAGTCCACACGTTCAACATCTTTCCACAGTGCTGTAAATGCCTAAAATATAGCGTTATAGACTTAGTTTCTTTCTGAAAGGCATTACTGAAACAAGTTCTAACAGCTTACTGTCTCAAACAGGAATCTACATCAGGATATAACAACTAGCAAATGAGAAACTGCTGATGATGACAGGCCTAAACTACTTTCGTGGATCAGTAACACTAGGAAGCTTAACTCAACTTTCCTAAATGCCATCTAAGTGAAGAAATTGCTAAAATCTTTCTGTTTTTTTTTTAATTTGTTACTTGTTCTAGGTTTTTGTTTGTATTTCTTCCTTTTGTATTCCCCAAGGAATATTGTGAAAAAAACCCCCAATTTTGTTCAGAAGAAAAATGGAAAAAGCTCTGTTCACAAGGTATAAATCTTATTCCACACTATCTTCCTGATAGCTTTTAAAATTTGCTGTAATTAAAGGAAAAGCGAGTGGTGTGGGGTTTTTTAATGATAATTTTCTATTGAATTTTTTTAATAAAATGTGTACCATTTTCATTCTTATGCTACTGATTTAATACAGACCTTTTGCCTCCATCCAGTTAGCATAAAATGTCAAAGAAAGGAAATATTACTAGAATGCAAGTTTTAAAATAAGGTAAGTACTGGGAAGTAAATAACAAAACTTACAAAGATGCTAAACAACAAGAAAACTAAAAGGCACATAGCAGAATTTAGAACCATTGCAAGGACACTTATTTTCTGTATCTTGGCTTCATGATCTCAGAAGGAACGTTTTTGAAATATTGCTTGTCATGCATAATTTAAGTAAAACTTTGCTTAAACAGACAAAAGCTAACTCACAGAGGGGTTTGATAGTCAATTTTTTTTCTAAATTATTCATGTGGGAATTTTTTTAATGTGTATCGCTAATGTGAGCTGTAAGCATGTAATTGATGAAATCCTGCTTAAAAACCCTCAGGAAGGTGATTTTAAATGGCAATTTGTTAAATAATGTCTATTAGCTCTGATTTTCCCGTGTCTCTACCAGCTAATACAGCATGTTCATTTATCATTGAACTCAGATTAACTCACTCAAGCTATGACCTAACCTTATCAAAGTTACTTCAAATTACCACCCGTTAAACTGACTGGGTACTGTAGTAGAAACATCTTATTAAGTATGGGTTGCTATGATTGCATTTCAAGCGTGAAATGATGCTAGAGGTGACTTTTATAATTTTAAAATGTATTCCAAAGAGAGATTTCAAGGTTTATATATTTTTTGTGTAACATTTTATAAATTGTGTATTTTATTGACAATAATGTTTTATGTACATGGAAGAAGAAAGATTTTTCTTTTTCTTTGTCTCGCATATAAGCACAGAATTTGAAGCAGAAATACTGTCTTGGAGACACTGAAATTTAAACCACCATTGAGGGATTTTCACTAATTAAAGAGATAAAAGTGTTAAAAAGTTCTCCTAAATCATACTTTACTACCTAGTACAAAAAGTCTCTACTAATGAACCAACAGAGGAAAATCTGTATGGTTTTCCATCATATATAAGAATCAGTTTTTATCAGACACTGGAATATTAAATTAAATACTGACTTACTATGCAGCTAGGACTGATCAGAAAACTTCTAATATAAATACACGCACATCTCACACCCGGGCAGATAACTTAGATACCCAGTGGCATTTGAAATAGTACTAAACATTTTGTTCAGGCAACAAAATTATTCCTTAGACTTTTTTATCCCTACAAGTCACCAGAAGGCTTCAAGCAAGACTGACTTAATCAGTATTGTCACCTCCTGCCTTGAGCCTGTCTTGAAAACAGTCATAGTTCTAATGAAAATTTTTTATTTTTTTCTCTTAGGGCCAATAATTGCAGCAGAACTGTGTTTTCCTGTATAACCTGGATCCATCAAATTCTTTCTGCAAAAAAACATGTTCTGACTTTTTAGGCTACCTCACATCTTGCCTAATATCAAAGATAGACAAGTAAAACATTGTATAGAATTTCCTGTTTAAGTTATACTGAAGTCTAAAAAACAGGGAAAGGGAGGTAAGAAATTAATAGGACATCCATGGGTGTAAAATACTGACATCTCAAAAGTCTGTTTTATAGCATATGTCTTATTTAGCATTTTTTTGTTCTGTTTGAATTATCTATTTTTTCATTATGACTTCTTATTATGCCTGTACAAATTAATATAATCTTGAAATTATGACCCAGTCACTAGTCTCAGTCACTAGATTCTTTGCCCATGTTTCTGAGTATTCAACTTGATATTGTTTTCTGAAGTTAGTATTTAGCAACATTTTTAATAATTTTTCTAAAAACTTGAAAGATACTTTTTTAGTAAATTAGAAGTTACCTCTAAGTTAATCTCTGAGTTTTACTTTTAACTATCTGTAACTATTTCTTATCCTGCATAAGCTACTTCGAATTTTCATACCTCTGTTTGATAACTGTTCAACAGGAACTGGAATGCTTCATTTTTCCTCTGCTTCCACAGTTGATTATCATCTGGGCTATATCTTCATGTTAAAATCTGCTTTCTATTATATGCTTCTTGTTTCATAATTGAGAAAAGAACTATAATTAAAAAAAAACTATGAATAATAATATAGAGAATGTGAACCTCCCTTTGCATGAAATACTACGCATTCTATACAACAGAAGAAAACTTTTGCTGTGCATCATGAACATGAAGTCTAAGATTCATTTCCAGATTGTAAATGTTTGAATTTGGAAGTGTCTAATGTAGGTGTTTTCCTATGAAAGAAGGGTTTCATTCAATCACCTTAAACTGCACTACTTATTTGAAACAGATGTCCTTTCAAATGATGAAAGGATTTCACTGACCATTAACTGTGTCTCCGTAAAGGCTTTTGCTAACTCCTATGTTGTGTCTGCTAAGCCTGAGTGCTTGACTCTAATATTGCTAGATAGTCGAGACAGCTAATTTAAACCTGAACTTGGATCCTCTATGAACTGAACTTGTTTCCAGCTTGAATGTTTCAACTCCTGTAGGGATAAACAGGCTGCACCACAAGTCTGAGAAGAAAGTACACAGTGACTTCACTGAAGATGAGTCAAGTAGCATCTCTTATCAAGGTTTCTCAATAATTTATGTTATTAAAACCTGCTGATACTTTATACTTTGCTAAATTTTAATTGCTTTAGCAAAGTGGAACAGCTTCAAAGGACACCTACCCCAAGGCGTAAACTTATAGCATGCAAAAAATGGATTTAAGTCCCTGAGATAATAGAACAGAACAGGGAATTTCTTCCAAGTTATCAAATTTATCAAGGGAGCTTCCAAACAGCTGGATTATGAACTATTTTTGACACTGTCAGAAACTGAAGAATGGACTCAAAGAAGCAATCCTTTTTTTCTCTCTTCTAAAAATATCCTTTATTTTTTTGCAAATAGAAGTCCACATTGAGAGAAAATCTGTCTGTCTTTTCCACTTCTTTAATCCTTTCCAGTGTCATTTTAACCTAGGTGAACTTTACCAAACAAGTAAAATGAATTACTTTTTAATTATTTCTTTATACAATAATTTGTTTATTGATTTTTCATTCTGTGAATATGGAACCTTATAATTCTGGGTTTATATTCCTTAATAAGATGTGGCATTTCAGCTACAGTGAGATACCTGTTGGAAAATCTGGCTACAAAACAGGTAACAATACTCAAATGAATTTCTGTGGTTTTTATTAGGATAATAGTGTCTCAATTTTTGAACATGCTAATCTTATACATAAGGATTTGTTTTTTTCTGTGTCTAAGCTTTTGATAGTTTCATTCATTGTTAAAAGGAGTTAAATAATGAGATGACTTATTAAGCAAAATAAAGGTGCTAATAGAATAATGTTAAAAAGATTAAATTGATGGATTTAGCCAAAGCATTCAAACATATCTGTAATTTCTAGCATGTTTTACATTGTTCATCTTCTTAAATATTAACTCATTTCCCTTAAAAATCCTGGCTGAACATTGACATCTGACAAGGTATTTAAAAATCTTCAAAGTCAAACACTTATAGCATCGTACTTTTTAACTACGGGATCCACTGAAATATATGACCAGTAAAAGCATGATAAATATTTCTTAAATATTAGCAAGATATTATTTTTGTACAGTTTCGTGCACTTCAATTATACTGATAGCTACAAAAGCTTGATAGTATAGTAAAGTAAAAAAATATCAGTAATAACTGAGTATTAGATTTAACAACTGTGAAAGCAAAGGTTAGTTAATTAAAGAAATGGTCATGGGTAATAAATATGGTGTAAGAGTAGATGTAATATTGCTGCTTTGTAACTTTAGAGAACTTCAAGATGAGAAAGTAGAAAGATTACTGAAGAGAAATTTGCATAGCTGAGTGGGAAAACAGTCAAAGATTTAATAACGTGACGTGATCTAAGATGAGCTATCATCTAGCTTAAAAGACTAGATCTTTAGGATTGTTTTTCCTATTTCTTTGGACTTGAGTGGGTTTTCTCATTAACCTGATGAAAGCCATGTTCAAGTAAGAGTTGCCAAGTGGGCCACATGTTGTGTTATTCGTTGTTGAAGGACCATACTAAACAGTCAGGTTTCCCCTAAAGGAACATTTTGGTTAGTACAAGATATGAACGGGTCATCAGGAGTTATTTTTACGTGACTTAATAATTGACTTAAAATTCTGTGGTTTGCAATGAAGATATAACTGGTAAAAAGCAAGGAAATTAAATGTTTCCTCTGTTTAATTAGCCTTTGCCCAGTATTGACAAGGCCTTTGAAGGTTATATAGAACTTCTATCCGAAGACAAATGGACAGTATGAAGATAAATGGAGAGTAGAATTTGCACTATCAAGTTTAGTCTCTGCAGCTACATTTTCTTCTTTGTATTTTCTTCTTTCTGTGATGAAAAATAAATAAATCCCAAACCACTATAAAACAGAAAAACCATAGTAGCAGATAATTTGAGGTACAGATCCCTAGGCCAGAGCTGTAATGACTGTCATTATAGCAGCGTCTTTTCTTCCACTAGATTCAGCTTCCGCATTTTTCTTCTGCAATGAGATTTTCCATTTTAAAGATACAACAGCAAAGGAAAAGTCTGTCCTGTGACAACAGTACACTTTACTGCTAGATATGCCTGTTATGGCTGCTTTTCTTTGATGTCGTCTCTTTTGAGACGTCTCTTTTGAAACAACTTTGTGAAATTTCCTGATTGTCACAGTCATTTAACTAAACAAATAATCATTATAGATAATTGGATTGGCTTACATACAAGTGAATTTATAATCTCCACAGCACCAGTTACTATATATCCTTGAACAGGACTCTGAGGTTTACATTTGAAAAATTTTTCCTTTTACTACTCTGGGGTTTCAAGAATTTTAGTACATTGAATCCTGGGCATCATATATGCAAGGGGATCAAAGGCACAGGTGGAACTCATATTTTGGTCAACAGAGGTAAACATCTAAGATAGAGGTGAAAACTTTATTTTTTTTTAATATCTAGATGTTATTTTTTTATGTCTTAATGAGGCTTCTTAGATGCCTGCTTCCTGAATGACAGGCTGACACAGTGATGGCAAGCACATCTAATATCAGTCATGAGATGGAGTGCGATTGAAGGGAGTCACTTAGTGGGAGATGCATAGAACAAAATTATGCAGAGGGGGTTTCTATTGTCTTCTCTGATCAGGGCACCCTTGCCAAAGTGCTGCAGGTCCTCCATTTCTTTGTTTCTTCTTTTTGTTCATTTCTGACAAATTCTATGACAGACTTCTACCAAAGTCTGCTACCAAAATTCACAGAGCAGAAAAAAATCCTTCTGCTAGTTCATATAAGATGGATATTTGGAGAAGTGAAAGGCAGGAATCAGCTGCATGAGTTTCACAGTCAGTACTTCAGTTGGGAAACTCTTCTCAGTGTGTTTGAGTACAGGAATATCAAAACCTACTTTGCTAGCAAGTGTGTATTTAGTTTGTTTGCACATTGATTTCAAAATATAGAGAAAATTCTTAGCTGGTGTAATTCATAATAACTATCTCAGATGACTGGTTTATACTTGCTGAGTGCAAGTCTCATTGGATGCTTTCATAAGCACTGGCTTTAGAATATTTGAAAGATGAATTCATTTTAGAATTTTGAACAACCGAGCTCTAAATTCTTTATTCAGATAATTTCTCAGCTTTCTAGGTAGATAGTGGTATGACGAAGTTTTTTAAAAAAGTAATTTTTAAAAAGGTGTTTAATTATGCAACAATACAGATTTGATAATTCAGTGACTGAAAAGGCAAGTAAATCTAATTTCTGGATCTCTTTCACAGAATACACAGTAGCTAGCACACTGCATAGGAATTATCTGTACTAAAGACTGTTAAGAACAATTGGTGTTTCTACAGATTGCCTGAATAGCAATGTGACATTAGTACTGACAGCCTCTGACATCTGATTTGGAATCATCCTAAATCTCACTTCCCTGAACTGCTGTTCTTTGAAATCTCAAAAGATTGTACTTATTGTTTCTCATATTACAGTGAAGTAAAGAAAATGCACCTGAGAATTTGTAGTTTTTCTAGACAGCAAAAGACATTATGTCCCAACAAAGGTATTAGTTAAGGAACATTGAATCTGCACCACTTGAAACTCTACAAATCAACCATTCTGTCTAAAATGTCATAATACCGTGCATGTTGAATAGCTAAGTGTTGCTATACTTGCCTTTCTAAAGGCACAGCTCCAATGATTCATTAATAATTATATGAATACTATATCCATGATGTATGCTCAGACATAGCAATGTAAGCCCCATAAGGCACTACAAGTTATATGGTATTTTATTGTTTTTTTAAAATGCAAAACAAAAGAAATTAGAAGAGACAATGAAAGAATGATTTGGAACCTGGGTGGGGAGAGAGAATCAAATGGAAAGTGGATGTATGTCTTATTGTTAAATGCATTTGCATGGAAAAGAGATATATAAATATTTTTTTTTTCAGGAGCAGGATTGCTGGTTTTGGTAGAACTTCTGTCAATGAAGATATAAACTAAATGCATTTATAAATGCGTAATTGCTATAGGTAATGAAGACTGAACACAAGACTGCTACCCTGATATAGTAATCACCTTGTGTTGAGTAGCTCACGATCAGTTGCCTTAGCCTGCTTTTGTTAGTGAACTTCTTTATGAGTGGAAGAGAAGTAAACCTGATGGTATACAGTCATAGAAATCTTGTCTGGAGGAGATCATCTCCTCCTGAATGAACCAGGATTATTCCTGAGGCTGGATTGATTTTCCCATGTCAGTTTTCTTCAGGTGCCTGTAAATGGATTGTAAGAGGAAAATGTCCATTATCTTTCCAGCAACTGAGCTAAGTCTGACTACAGTTTCCTAGTTTCTTTTTCTTGCTCTTTCTGAAGACAAGAATATCTTATGGCTTTTTGTAGATGTCAGATGCCTCCTCCAATCAAGAGAGTATTTCACAAGTCATGAGTTATTTCAGCATCCACAAATACCTCCTGTCTGGCCTCATGGACAGCGGTTATTGCTGTTGATTATCTGTCTCCTTCCTAAGCAACACCGATATCTCCAGAAGCTGAGGATCAGGCTTTCTGTATGAAGACTGAAGAAAAAAAGGTATTGATCTTTTCAGCTTTTCTTATATTGCCCATCAGTGATTTGTACCAGCCTTTCACCAACACAACCTTAGTATTCTCTGGAAACCTCTCTTCCCACTCTTCTTGAGTGGATGGACTGCAAGGCATGCACTGGGGGACCAAAGTCTCCCCCACTGTAAGAGAAGATCAGATTCTTGAACACCTCAGGAAACTGAATATATGCAAATCTGTGGGATCTGATGAGATGTTTCCTAAGCTTCTTTCCTCTCTTGGTCATATGAATTTCACCTTCTGCAAGCAGCTCTTCTTCTTCTTCAGATGTGGCACCATATTTGAGGAAGCTGATTTTTTTCTGGTGACAACTAGTATGCAGACAATTTTTTTTCTGTTGGTTGTGTTTGCTCTTTCTGTCATGTCTTTCCACTTGACTGAAAAGACTGGTGGAGTGATTACTTGAGACCTTGACTCACTTCTTTATATCCACAAAGTCATATAGCGACATCTGATTTTATCGAGTAGATCCTGTCAGTATCATTTGTGCCTACACTGGTGAGCAGCAGGAATAGTATTCAGAAAACTGAATGAGCCTTGGTGACATTTGTTACATTACAGACTCAATAGCAAAGTACCAAACCTTAGTGGGTAAAGGTGTTCTGCATATATCCAGCACTACAGGGGGCATCCATTGACTGACACTCACTTCTTGCTCTCTGTAGTACTTTCTTTGAAGATATGAAATACTCGTTGCAGCCTCTTCTAATAGAAGTTGTTTGTTTAGTCTTAGAGACTGTGGTGAGTCTTGAGGTCAAATTTTATTCCTGATGAGCAAGAGTTATTAACCCAAGGCCATTACGTAGAATCAGATACTGTTTCTACATTTTAAACTGAAATCTCTGTATTTACGTTATTTGGTATGGGTAAGTGCTTAAGACGTTTTTTTTCCCCAAAGTATTTATTATGTTATATCCCTTTATGTCCAAAATGAACATACCCAGCCTTTGAGTTCATTGACTAACTGATAAGACTAATAGATTGCCATTATTTCAGTGACCACGGGTTTTAGAATTAGTGATTACAGAACACAGAGATGTCCCGTAAATCCTTATGTTTTCCTTCTGCTTTCTTCCAAATTCCCCCTCTTTTAATGCTACGGAGATGACAGTAAGGCAGGCATGGCTCCAGACAATACATCTATTTTATTAAAAGTCCCCAGTGCTAAAAAAACGGAGTCATTCTATTTCCAACAATAAGGAGAATTTGAATTTATATTTAAATGTCTCACCACATCACTACTTTTGTTTGATTGTATACCTGTCTGGTAAAGTGGCATTTGGTCTTTCATAAGTCATTTTAGCCCTTCAAATAAAGATCAAGAACAGATACACATTTAAGGAGGAATGGTAAGATAAGAAGTCAATAATTCTCATTTTACAAATTAACAATGTTAATTTGTGATTTGTTTCTCAGAATATGACTATCTATCTATACTATATACTCAAATTGTACTGTGTATATTTCATGTGATACAAATCTGTGTCCTTAAAAATATATATGTATGTTTGGGAAAATAGAAGCAATATGTATCCGTGTGTTGTCTATGCACACCTATGTGTACATGCAGATGTACACAGAATGAACATGAAAAAGAGAGAGTACTACAGTTGACAAAATGCAGACTAGGAGAAAACAAGAGTCTGGAAATTATTTTTATTTAATTGGTAGGAAGGAATTGTGCATATTTAATGATCTTTTTGTTATTTTCTTTATTAAACAGACGGAAGGGGTGGGTATGTTTCCCTGGAGGGAACAGATTCATAAACTAAGAAAAAGTTTTCTTTTTATTAAGAAATAAAACAAGATGTTAAATGGTAACCCGAAGCAAAAAGTTATGACCGCTGGCAGTACACTGTCACTCACCTTCCCCTAGTGAATTAATATGCCATAAACATTAGAAATGTCATCCTTCATGTCAGAACCAAAACCGTTAGATATGTATACAGAGGATGAAAGGGAATTTTGGAGCTATCTAGAAGCTCTTATACTTTTGTAATTTTATTATACAGCAACTAAATACCTTGGAATTCTAATTCATTGTTTAAATGAATGGGCAACTGTTTATAAAATTTACATCCCAAATGCAGTATTTCAAAACACCAGCTGATGCAATAAGAAATAAAAAAGGAAGGGATGGGATTTTGTGATGGAGAGAAAGATAATATTTTATTATGGAGAGCTGGACAGCTATAAGGACATGTCTTACATGTAGAAGGAGAGAATATGCTGCCTTTAGAAAAGAAAAAAAAGGGGTTTGTTGTAGGTTTTTGGTTTGTCTGTTTTATTTTGATGTCCCTGTAACACCCAATAGTTACATTTAGGAGTGTATCCTGAGAAAGTTTGCTGATGGTAAAAAACTGGGAAGAGTGGCTGCTACACCAGAAGTCTATGCTGCTACTCAGCAAGACCTGGACAGGCTGGAAAGTTGGGTGGAGAGGAACCTGGAGAAGTTCAACAAAGCCAAGTGTAAGGTTCAGCACCTAGGTAGGAGTAAACACATGCACCAATATAAGCTATGGTTTGATCAGCTGTGAGGCAGCTTTGTGGAGGATAACCAAGCAGTCCTGGTAGACAAATTGATGATGAGCCAGCTATGTGGCCTGGTGGCCAAGGTGGTCACTGGTATCTTGGATTGCACCAAGAAGCCTGGAGGAGAGGAGGCTGAGGGGAGATCTTATTGCTCTCTACAATTACCTGAAAGGACGTTGTAGAGAGGAGGGTGCTGGCCTCTTCTCCCAAGTGACATGGGACAGGACAAGGGGGAACGGCCACAAGCTCCACCAGGGGAAGTTCAGGCTTGACATCAGGAAAAAAATTTTCATGGAAAGGGTCATTGGGCACTGGAACAGTCTGCCCAGGGAGATTGTTGAGTCACCTTCCCTGGAAGTGTTTAAAGGATGGATGGATGAGGTGCTGACGGTCATGGTTTAGCGTTTGATAGGAATGGTTGGACTCGATGACCCAATCAGTCTTTTCCAACCTAGTGATTCTGTGGATCTGTGAAGAAGATTGTAGCAGGTGGTTTAAGAGAGGTTATCCTCACTCTCTACTTTGCCCTAGTGAGGCTGAATCTGGAGTCCTATGTCCAGTTCTGGGCTCCAGAGTTCAAGGAAGACAAGTAGCTACTGGAGAGGTCTGAGTAGAGAGTCATGAAGATGATCAGAGGACTAGAGCATCTCTCTTAAGAGGAGAGGCTGAGCAAGTTCAGTCTGTTTAGCCTAGAAAAGAGAAAACTGGGAGGGGATCTTATCAATACTTGTAAATGCTTGCTATCCACAACTACCTAAAAGGAGGCTGTAGAGAGGTGGGTCTTGGTCTCTTTGCCCATTAATAAGATGAGACAGAATGGCCTCAAGCTGCATCAGGGGAAGATTAGATTGGACATTAGGAAAAATTTCTTCACCAAAAGGGTTATCAAGCACTGGAGCAGGCTGCCCAGGGAGCTGGTTGGATCACCATCCCTGAAGGTGTTTAAAAGGTGGCTAAATGAGGTGCTTGGGAATACGATTTAGTAGCGTACAGGTATGATGGGAGTTGATGATCTCAAAGGTCTTTTCCAACCTAATGATTCTATGACTCTAAATACATATGAGGAAAGTATCAAGAGGATGCGACCAATCTCTTCTCAGCAGTGGCCAGAGACAAGAGGCAGTTGGTACAAACAGGAACACAGGAACTTCCGCCTTAATATGAGGAAAAACGTTTTTACTTTGAGGGTGACGGAGCACTGGAACAGGCTGCCCAGGGAGGTGGTGGTGTCTCCTTCTCAAAACTCTCCTGGATGTGTTTGTGTACAACTTGCTACACATGAACCTGCTTTAGCAAGGGGATTGGACTAGGTGATCTCCAGAAATCCAATCCCTACCATTCCGTGATACTGTGATTATATTTAAACAAAACATGATGATTAGTCAGGATGAGAATACCATCTCATAATCCTATTGCTGTACTGTACAATACATAAGCCCATAAATTTTAACTAACCTGGCTAGGCAAGAGACGGGAAAAAAAGGAATTTATCAGATAACTTTATCTGAAAATTTATTTATGTATGTTACATCTCAGTTTCTCAGCATCTAAATTTTTCTCTTGTAATCTGATTTAATATAAGCAGCCTGCCTTAAAGCTACACGATTTATTTATTTTTTTTATGTTTTGAGAAATCTTCAGTAAATATCTCTGTTGACCTGTCGAATCTTTAAGCTTTCATGTTTTCTTTCTTTTAAAAGTAGACAAGCATTAAAAACTCATGGCAACTAAGTTTTAGAATGTAACTTACATTAATTTAACTAGTTTCATTCTTGAAATAGGTCAGTGCTTGCACTTCTTTCTGTGAAGAAAGTTTGATTTCTTATTCTACGTATCTGTAAGGTAAAGAGTGTGCTTCTTTAATCTGGATGTACAGTCAAAACAATTAAAATAAAACCTGCTGTTCCTAAAAGAGATCATTATAGTTCTACACAGTGAAAACAGTTGTTCTAGTTCAAGAAAGGAAGATTAATTCAATACTTGATAATCCAAATCCAGATTTAGGCATCCAAGTTTCGTATCTACGATTTAGTTTTCTACGTATGTGTTACTTACCAAAATGTTCATTCTATTCAGTGAAGAATGGCATTTGCAGTCAATAGAACTTATCTTATCTGAAAGTAGAAATACTTGATCAGAACCAACTATGTAAAATACCTAATTCCAAACCTTAGAACAAAGCTCTGTGATAGATTTTATGCAGTGTTTTGTTCTCCTTTTCTTAAGAATGTGCCCAGTTTTAATGCTAAACTCCAAGTAGAATAGCTGAGGTTGGAAGGAATCTCTGGAAATAGTGTAGTCCTGCTGAAACTAGGTGCTGTTACCCATCCTGGACAGTCCAGGGGTCTCCAAGGTAAGACCCTGGGTTCGTCAATACAAATTATGAGTTCAGTGCCCACTGAGCTAAACGAAGGCAAAAAAATACGCAATGTTTGATCCAATAAGGAATTTATTTGAAGAGGCATTCTTAGGAATAAGATTGGCATTGGCTTGCTAAATCATAGAATCATAGAATCATAGAATCATAGAATCATAGAATCATAGAATAACCAGGTTGGAAGAGACCCACCGGATCATCGAGTCCAACCATTCCTATCAAACACTAAACCATGCCCCTCAGCACCTCGTCCACCCATGCCTTAAACACCTCCAGGGAAGGTGAATCAACCGTCTCCCTGGGTAGCCTGTTCCAGCATCCTATGACCCTTTCTGTGAAAATTTTTTTCCTAATGTCCAGCCTAAATCTCCCTTGGCGGAGCCTGAGGCCATTCCCTCTTGTCCTGTCCCCTGTCACGTGGGAGAAGAGGCCAGCACCCTCCTCTCTACAACGTCCTTTCAGGTAGTTGTAGAGAGCAATGAGGTCTCCCCTCAGCCTCCTCTTCTCCAGGCTAAACAACCCCAGCTCTCTCAGCTGCTCCTCATAAGGCCTGTTCTCAAGCCCCCTCACCAGCTTTGTTGCTCTTCTCTGGACTCGCTCCAGAGCCTCAACATCTTTCTTGTGCTGAGGGGCCCAGAACTGAACACAGTATTCGAGGAGTGGTCTCACCAGTGCCGAGTACAGAGGGAGAATAACCTCCCTGGACCTGCTGGTCACACCGTTTCTGATACAAACCAGGATGCCCTTGGCCTTCTTGGCCACCTGGGCACACTGCTGGCTCATGTTCAGTTGGCTGTCAACCAACACCACCAGGTCCCTCTCCTCCAGGCAGCTTTCTAGACAGACTTCTCCTAGTCTGTAGCACTGCATAGGGTTGTTGTGCTGTAAGTCCAGGACCCGGCATTTGGCCTTGTTAAACCTCATGCCATTGGACTCTGCCCAGCGGTCCAGCCTGTTCAGATCCCTTTGCAGAGCCTCCCTACCCTCCAGCAGATCGACACTTCCACCCAGCTTAGTGTCGTCTGCAAACTTGCTAAGGGTGCACTCGATGCCTTCATCCAGGTCATTGATAAAGACATTGAACAGGACTGGACCCAGCACTGAGCCCTGGGGAACCCCACTTGTCACTGGCCTCCAGCTGGATTTCACACCATTTACCACCACTCTCTGGGCCTGGCCATCCAACCAGTTTTCCACCCAGGAGAGTGTGTGCCTGTCCAGCCCAGAGGCTGACAGTTTCTCAAGCAGAATGCTGTGAGAAACTGTGTCAAAGGCTTTACTGAAGTCCAGGAAGACCACATCCACAGCCTTTCCCTCATCCAGCAGCCGAGTGACTTTGTCATAGAAGGCAATCAGGTTAGTCTGGCAAGACCTGCCTTTTGTGAACCCATGTTGACTGGGCCTGATCACCCGGTTCTCTTGCATGTGCTTCATGATAGCACTCAAGATCACCTGCTCCATGACTTTCCCTGGCACTGAGGTCAGACTGACAGGTCTGTAGTTTCCTGGGTCCTCCTTGTGACCCTTCTTGTAGATGGGCACAACATCAGCCAGCCTCCAGTCCAGTGGGATTTCCCCAGTCTTCCAGGACTGTTGGAAGATGATGGAAAGGGGTTTGGCCAGCACATCTGCCAGCTCCTTCAATACCCTTGGATGAATCCTGTCCGGCCCCATAGACTTGTGGGTGTCTATCCCGTGTTCAGGGGAAAGAAAGAAAGAGAGGAAAGGGAGAGAGAGACACCACCTGGGTTCCAGGTGCCCTTTTCTCAGGACAGCAGGGACATCCTCCATCCTGTCTTATGAGTGTTAATGATGCATTGAAGTCTCAAGGGGAAGGATTTCTTGGTGGACTAGCTCAGTGCCCCCTCTGAAGTTTCTGGAACCAAGTATGGGGAAGCCTGGTACCTGAGTTGAGTCCAAGGCATAGTTCTCCCCTTGTTCTCCCCACCAGCAGGATTGCACCATGATCTCTCTGGGCAATTAAACACAGCCAGGCTGCTTGTGAAAATGAAGTGAGGTGGTGAAGGACACTGCCTCTGCGGCAGTCTTAAGATTCACAACCAAATTATTTAAGGGAAAACATTTGAGTGGCAAAAATCAGTCTCTGACAGCAGGTCAGCCATAACAGAGTGGCATTCCGCAGGGTTTTGAATATTTCCAAGCATGGAGACTCTGCAGTGTCTCAGGACAATCTATTCCAGTGTCTGACCACTCTCAACATACAATTTCATTTTTTTTCTTATTATATGAGGTGGTGTGATATGATATGGTGGGACACGCTTTTTAGTAGGAATTAGTGCAAGCTTTATGTTCATCTAAAACCATTGAGCGAATTAAATTTTATTTCCAATGAATAAATAAATTACCTTGAGAAAAAGAAAGGAGAAAACAATGTGAGAAAAGTACATCTAAACATAAATACACATAGTAGGATACAATATATTCTGAATTTGTGTTGTTTCAACTTATATTCTCAGTCCCAGCAGCCTGAGACAGTATCCTTTTTAGCAGTTTCCAGTCTCTTGAATAAACTGAAGCACAGTGAAAATTAGCATCAATGCTAATGAGCTGCCTGCACAGGAGGTTGTGTGATGATTGAGTGGTCATCAGGCAGCACATATTTATATTTTAGGTACTTATCCTTCAGCACAGAACTCCAAATAAGAAAGTAGGTAGCTAAATCTCCCTGGACATGAGAGGATTCTAGTGATAACCAACAGGAAATGCTGATCACAGAAGGACATCCGAATTCCTACATTTCTTTGGAGACTGCAACCCAAAAACGAGGCTTGAAGAAAAAATTCCTTCTGTTCAAAATTCACTGTTAAGAAAAAACCCTGGAAGAATTGAATTCTACACATTTGCTCTGCAACACCTACACAAGACTCAGTATTTCCAAAATCATCCCCAGAAAGAAAAGGATGATATATTTTAATGCAGAACACTCATGACAGTAATGGGAATTGTAAACCCAGATTTCTTTAAAACTTAGATATTTTACAAGTGCTCTGTGTCCACCAGTTTATTGAGTATTCTGGGAAATCACTGATCTACTTTCCCTCTCTGGATGTTTCTGTAAAATAAGAAAAGATCTTGTAAGAATGAGCATGACTACAAAATCAAGTGGTCAGGCCATTATAAGGTGGATTGCTAATCCTACAGCTATGGCAGCCTCTTATGAAGCAATAATCTACAAGCACAATGAGAATATTCACAGTATCAGTTCAGACATTCAAGATCTTTACTGCTGTTATGGCATTATTATGGTATTGTTATGGGTTTGCAGTCAATGACTGCATCCATCTTAATAACTGAATTGGATCAGGGTTCATTCTCCACTTTTGGGGCTTTCAAAAGCTTATTGCCACAAAATTAACTCTTGCCTCTCAGAACACAATGGTTGCATTTAAACTGTTAAGCTGTCAAGAGAGCTGCATGTTTTTTGTCAGAGTGCAAGTATGCCTTAGCAAAAAAGTGCCAGAAGCACTGAACAAAAAATTTAGCATTCTGAAGAAGTACACGACAGTGCTGAATCCTGTATCCTTGTTCTGTTTAGTTTACTATTGTAAATGTAAACAGCAGGGCTTAGACAAAACCTAGGACTCTTATTTCTCAAGTACAATATTTACAGGTATTTAAAGTATATATTACATATGACTATATGGATTTTATAGGATGAATAAGAGTTACTCCTTTGGAAATAATAGATTTTCTCAAGATTGTAAATTTTAACTTTGTCTTTCAATTCCACCTATCCTTTTTGATTTTAGCTTTTCACTCTTTAAATAGTTTTATATTTTCTGTAAGTTTTCAATAAAATATAAGTCCAGGGAGGTGCAGGCTTCAGGAGACCTTGACTATAATCCCCACTGGATGCAGGATTCATTGCCTTGCTCAAGGCTCTTGCACTGCTGCCAGAGATCACATAGTTTTCTACTAATCTCTTAGGGGTGCTCAAAGGATTAATTAGTTAATGTGTTGTGAAGCACTTTGAAGATGAAAAGTGCTATATAAGTGCTAAGCATTGTGAGGAGAAAGTTGAGGAGGGGAACTGGGGTTTGACAGGTAGCTGATATAGAGCTTAAAAATCTCACACTTGTTATTAAGAAAAGAGCCTTAATTCTCTCTGAACTGTCTGTGATATGGTTTTTAGAACAGCAGGAAAATCTTTAAAACATCACCCTACTACTTTTGAACCTGATGAAGGTTACACATTTCCCCTCTGATCTTTCCCTTTAATTAATTGTGATAAATACTAGGGAACTCTTTGTTCAAAGGATTTCAGCTACCTAACTGTTACCGTGTAGTAAATATAAAACACTATACACTTGCATGACTTTCCAACAGCTTATGAAAAGGAGAAGAGAATTGGCAATATGCCCCAGGGGAGAATGGAAAAGGCTTTGAAAGTACCACTGTTGCAGCTGGTGCCTCTTCAGTGCTGTCTCACTTTCAGCCCGAAGTTTGTTGAAATAAAAGAACTTAAATCTCACTATTGCCCCTTCACAGACTTCTGATTTTTCAATAGGTTGGACCATAGGAATGAGTAAAGGTCTGCAGTTTAGCGGTAATATCGCTTAAAAGTAGAAGAAGAAGCAAGTTCAAAACAATTCTCATTTTATTCACATGTTTAAATGATGACTTCTGTCTTGTGTATGACTGCACTGGGTCAAATCAAAGGTGCCTTTAGCCCAGAATTTTGACTCTAACTGTGATTCACAAAAGACTTCTGGGCCAAATATGTTGTTTACACATAAAATGAGTTTTCTGAATACACTGAAGAAGAATGAACCTAAACTGTTTTCTTCTTCTACCTACAATGTAATGTCAGCATGTAATGTTCCTTCCACTTCTGTTGAGAGTAAATTACATTCAGTCTTTCAGAAACATCAAATCTCAGATTTTACTGAGTACTCTAAAAAGTATAAGTCCAACTATACATCACAAATCATGCTATAGATAAAAAAATCTCATATAATCTCACTTTACCTGCCACCTAGAGACCAGTAGTTTATAAATGCTATAATAGTTAAAATAAAGATAGAAAATGGAGCCAAACAATAATTAGAAAAACAAGAAGGAAAGACAAAAGAAATAATGAAGAGTGATATATATTTTCTCCTGGTAAAAAGCAAGATTACATTATGATCAAAATCTTCTTAATTTTCTGTCCTTTCATGTAGTTTCATTCCTCTTAAATTAAACACAGAAACCAAACAAATAGTCATTTCAATATTCGAACACAACTTAAACAGGTACATTTATGTAGTGTGGGTTTTTTTGTTGGTGCTTCTAATAGAACTGGAAGCAGACAAAATATCCCCACCCTGTCCATATTATTAAAAATGTTTTGAATTATCACTTCTAGTTCGGTCACGAGAAAGCTATTGCCCCACAGCCTGCCTAAGTGATAAATTCAGTGAGTTTTTAATTGGGTTACTTGTAGCACCACTACTAAAACCACATTGATAAAACAATGTTGCATTTGAGCTAGTAAGTTGATCTTGATGAAAAAAAGAACTGCTGACCAGATGATTAAGTTAGCTTTACAAATACATTTTATCATATGTCATGACCACCCTCTCTGTTATAGATTAGCTTGAGGCTGTTAGTAAACAAGCCTATTAAACTCCCATTACCAAAAAAAAAAAAAAAAACCAGACCAGAATTTCTTCTTTTACTATATGTCTTCTTAGGCATTTATTTGCTTGGCAGTCTGGAAAATGCTTCTGACCTGTGAATTTAATTGGTGCTTTGAAATACCTCAGCAATTATTGTCTATTGTAATTTTTTTTTTAATTTTAGCCTTTCAAATTTTGTCACATTTTATTTCATCATTTATAATTAAGTTAAGAAAGAATGTTTCTTTGTTTTAAGCTCTTAACACAAGTGCAATGATAATCACCAAAACAAGACTATCACAGTGTTAGGTTTTCAGCTGGCAGAATATTGTAGAATCTGAAGTAAGTTAATTTAAATCATTAGTGGAAATTTGATCTGCATAGTGTTGAAAATAAATAGATGAATATGAATCTTGGAATGGCAATATGAGGTCAAATTGGTCTGGTGACTTTTCTCCAACGTTGATCAGTAGCACAGGGTATGAGAACAGGCAGGTATAATACACAGTGATGGTTTCCATCAGTTTCTGGATTAGACATTTTTTGCACAACAGATGGTAGTGCCTTTTGTGCTTTTTTTTTTACATCCATGAATTTGCTTAGTTCCCATTTGAGCATCCAACAGCTTTGTTGTTAACAGTAACTTCTTGATGAGATTCTGTGTGAAGCAGTACACCCTTCTAGTAGTTTTCCATCTCAGCTCTTGTGAATAGACACAAGCTAAGTGTTCAGATGTTATATTAAGGAAATCTTAGATATAACACACTTATTTAAAGAAAAAAAAAAACAAAAAAAACCCCTCACCCCTAACAAAACTAACACAATGCTACACAATGCTACACAATGCTACACAATGCTACATCAAGACCTCAGGCACTGGTCCATAAACTGTCATACCACTTAGCTGTTAGCCTGTCCCCATATACAGGTTTTGCTCAGACTAACTGGGATTATTTATCTCATATAATGCATGTGTACAATAATATATGCTGAAGACATTTCCTAAAGTTTGATGTTTTAGGGGTAAATAGAGTTCATCTGTCTAAATTTGAGCTAGGCTCTAAAGTTCAGTTTCAGGGTCCAAGAGTGCTCTTAGCTGACTACAAACATAGCCGATGAGGCCAATGTAAGTGTCCCCCTGGATAAATCCAGAATTTCAAAAAATGAAACATAACTGAACCGTAGAATATGCAATGGAAAGTTTGTTGTTAAAATATACCTTTCTCATTAAGAATCAACAAGATGTCAGACATTAAATGCACTTTATTACGAAGTAAAAGCAACTATACACATTTTTTCCCATCCTTATTTTCTTCATTCATATGGTCAGTATTGATAATAACAGTAAGTTAAGCCTTACAACTCAATAAGTAACTTCCTGTCAAAAATTTTACCTTGATGTCATGACCCCTACCTACCTATCTTCCTGTCTACCTTCCCAAGCATGTTCCCCTCCAAAAATATGTCAAGGTTGAGTATTTCTCAAAGGGTAAGTAGCATTAGTACAGTCACATTAATTTCCTGTATGATATCATGAATGTTTTGGGAAATATAATGACACAACATAATATAATGTTGCAGATATTATCCAAAAAAATTTGACAAAAAGTCACAGACCAAAATGTCAGGATCAAACTACATTAATTACACAGGACTTTATGAATACTTGTGCAGGTGTGATTTATAAGTTCCACATCCCTACACTGGTCCACAGCCTGCTTTTGTCCACAACAGCCCATACTGTCTGAAAAAAGGAGTGATCTATTTGAGGAAATCAAGTCTCAAGTCCTATTTATATTAATTGATTTTTAATGACTAAAATACTAGCCAATATTTAAGTCATTATTTTCATAAACCTGACACAAATTTATTTCATCTGAATCAAGCACAGTTTTACTCAGATCATTTTTTTTCATTTTATTAGGGCTTTGCTAACACATTTCAGTCTTTTACCTTGATACCGTCACATATTCTGAAAGAATATTTGACAGAATTGATTGGAAATATCTGAGTTTATTCCTATTTCTACAAGGCTTTAACTTTGGGAAAGCATTTTGCTCTTGAGTTGACAGCTTTATTCCAGCCCTAAGGCATCTGTGATAATTAATAACTGTGTCAGATCAGTTCATCCTAAGCAGATGTGCTATGCAGGGTTTTTCCTTATCTCCCCTGCTTTCTACCTTGGTAAGTGACCTTTATAAAATTATGTTTCAGAACAGGAATTCATGACATTCAGATTCCATAGGGCAAGTTGAAAATGCCATTATCTCAACTCATACAGGAAGCTGTATTACTCTGACTGTATCTAATTTACAGACTTTGTGTTTTATATTTTAATGTAGATTTTGGTGGAATTAGTATTAAGACCAAATTGACATCAATTATTCCCACATGATTTAGATTTATTTTTCCTTTATTTTTCCTTTATTTTTCCTTTATTTTTCCTTTTAATGTATAAGAAATGTTTCTAATAGGTTGATTACACCCTTGTTTCCTTCAACCTTAAAAACAGAGATTGGTCACCTTTTTCATTATTCTAATTTATGGGCTAATTTAGAAACTGTTCCTTCAAGTATATTTTTGAGATTCTATGCTTGTGGGTTTTATGAACTAATGTTTCATTTAATTTCCTTCTCCAATCTGAAAACAAGTAGAAATAAATGTGAGTGTAAGGGATCTGTTATAGTTGCCGTTCATATAAGTTTCCTGAGTATTTTTTGTTCTGCAGCTTTGAGATGAAATAAGAAGGGAAGTCATGACTAGACACACAATGGTACAAAGTTATGTCTTACTAGAAAAGAGTAAACAAACTCATTCAACCCACTGAGAGCAACAAACATATCTAATTGTGGTATGTTTACCTTAACTAAGGGCCAAACATATCCACCCAATCCCTCTGTCCTGCTCTTCAACAGAATGAGGGGAAAAAACCAAGATGGAAAAGCTTGTGAGTCAAAATAAAGACAGAGAGATCACTTGCCAGTTACCGTCACCCTCATTGACAAAACAGACTTGACTTGGGAAGAAAATTATTTTATTTACTGCCAGTTGAATTAGACAGCGAGAAACAAAACAAAACTAAACTCCCTTTAACCCTATGCCCCTTTTTCCCAGGCTCAACTTCATTTCTGACTCTTCTGCTTTCTCTCTCCCAAGCAGGGCAGGAGCATGTGGAATGAGGGTGGCAGTCATTCCATAACATGTTCCTCTCTGTCATTCCTTCCTCCATTTACTTTTCCCTGTTCCATTCTGCGCTCCTCACCCCCCTCCCCGCCCTCCAAAAGAATCATAGAATTATGGAATGGGTTTGGTTGCAAGGAGCCTTTAAAGATCATCTATTTGAATCTCTCTACCATAGGTGAGGTGGCTCAAAGCCCTGTTCAACACCACCTCTAATGATCCCAGGATCATGTAAGGCTTCTCTGGACAAACAGTTCCAGTGCCTTACCACTCTCATCAGAAAAAAAAATAAAAATAAAAAAAATTCCTTATATCCAATCTAAACCTACTCTCTTTCAGTTTAAAACTGTCCTGTTACTACAGAGCCTAGTCAAACACATCCCTCCATCTTTCTTGTAAGCCCCTTTTATATACTGAAAGGCCACAATGATATCTGCCTAGAACCTTCTCTTTCCAGGCTGAACAACCTAAACTCTCTCAAATTTTCTTCACAGGAGAGGTGTTCCAGACCTCTGATGATGTTTGTGTCTGTCCCCTGGACTGAGTTCATAAGTCTTTCTTGTGCTGGGGACTCCACAGATTTATGTAGTACTCCAGGTGAAGTCTAATGAGAGCAGAGGGGATGAGGATCATCGCATCCATCAACCTGCTGACAGTGTTTATTTTGATGTAGCCCATGATACAGCTGGCTTTCTGTGCTGCAAGTGCACATTGCCAGCTCATCCACCAGTTTTTGCAAGTCCTCCTCCACAAGGCTTTTATCAATCCGTTCATCCCTCAGCCTGTATTGATACTGGGGATTGCTCCAGCCCAGGTGCAGGACATTACCCTTGATGGAGTTGAACTTCATGAGGTTGACATGGGCCCTCTCCTCCAGCCTGTCAAGGTCCTGCTGGATGGCATCCTGTCTCTCTAGGGTATTGCTTGCACCACTCAGCCTGGCATCATCTCCAAAAGTGTTGAAAGTGCCTCAGTCCCACCTTCAGTTGACATTGATGAAGTAAATAAATAGTATTTGTCCCTGTACTGACTCTTGAGGTGACAGCATTTGTTACTGCTTTCCACTTGGGCATTGAGCCATTCACTGCAACTCTTTGAAGTGCAGCCATTCAACCAGTTCCTTATCCAACAGTCCATCCTTCAAACCTGTATTTCTCCAGTTTAGTAGCAAGAATGCTGTATGGGACTTTGTCAAAGGTCTTACAGAAGTCCAGGTAGTTGACATTCATAGTTTCTCTCTGGTCTGCTGGTGCTGTCACTCCATCATAAAAGGCCAGTAGATTAGTCAGGTGCAATTTGCCCTGTGAAACCATATAGGCTGTCTCTAATCACCTTTTATTATCCATATGCTATGACAAATCTGTTCCATGATCTTCCTGAGAGTGGATGTCAGGTTGACTGGTCAGTAGTTCCCACTTCACATGACATGATAGTTTTACAGGCTTTAGGTAACTTTGCCAAATTCATAGGCTGGATGATTATTTAATTAGTCTCAATTAGTTTCCAAGTGATGTGAAAAATTAGTTCGCTGTTTTACCAAGTGCTTGGTTGGCTACTGAAGGAACAAGAAAGAAGGTAGTAGACACTTAATTGGTGTTTTCATCTTGAATCTTATGAAGTGAGTAAGTTGAAAAGAGAAAAAAGTGTTTTGGCAGAACTGATAAGTTAAGCAAGCAGCTAAAGAACTTACATGAGGTTTTTTTACTCTACTATTCCACTGTAAGTATATGTTAAAGCCCCAGGGTTTTTTTTGGGTTTTCTCCCTTCCTCTCCAATTTCCTTATTTCTTTTTGGATTCTTTCTAGTTTGCAGCTTTTCTTATTCTTCTTTATTTAATAACTACAAAGAAATGTAGTATTGAGATTTTTTCCTGACAAATCAGAACTATAAGTATTAAAAAATGATTTTTTTCTTAAATTAAAGAATGAATTCTCTGTAAACTCCTTCAACAAGCTTCAGCTTTCCTTCTAGCAAAATGAATTTATATAATAAATATTCAATTTATTATTTGTCCAGCTATCTCATCAGAGGCCCCAGAGAGCTACAATCAACCATTCCTCTCCTATTTAATCATTTTTTATTGCACAATTTTGAAGATATTTTAATTATTACTTTTTTAAAAAACAAAAAGAACTACAAACCAGTAGTGTACGACAAATTACTGTATATTAGCTTTCTATCACTGTTTATCTTCACATTGCTCTAACCTTGAGCTTTACAAGCTGAAGAGATGAACTAAATATGACTTGGGGCAATGGGTAGGGGGAGGGGAGGGAGACAAGTTGTCAGAAAATAGATAACTTGCTAAGCTATCCATTTCACTTCATCTTCCAAATGTTTTCAATGTCACATTGCTTGACCTATTAAAAATCAGAAAGGTAATAACCACATATACTTTACAGAGAGGAAAATGAACCAAGAATGCTTTGCCAGTATTAAAATATGCTGTAAGTAAGTAGAAATAAAATTTGGAAAATAACTGTAACTTAAAAAATCTGGCCTTATACAAGATAAAGAGATAACCAGTGATCTGTAATTAGGCAGGCAGATAACATAGAAGACATTTAAAAATATGTGCTAAATACTTAATCTGTTCAAATATAAGCAAAAATTGTGATACAGATGGCAAACAGCCCAAACAGAAGTTCACAGATTTCAGTTAAAAACAAAAACAGCTACTGAAGCTACAGATCTCTGCACATTGTAAAAAATTATGAAGTTATATATTCCAAAACCAAGTAAGAGATGTTTTCCCTGGTCTTTCAGTCTAGTCTAAGCAAACTATGCTGCCTTTCCAGCCTTAACCATCATTAAACATATCTATCTTCTCTCCCAGCAAAGATTAAAGGAAATTATATTATGGTGTTACTCATCTTCCCACAAAGATCCATCCAGTGAAAGGGAAAAATTAATTTCCCAAAGGGACAAAACAATTCTCTCTATATATATTTATATAAACTTATATATATTATACAGAGTGTAACAGTGTTTTATGACCTCAGCCTTTAGAAATACATCACCTCAGATTAATATAGGATGGCTATGTAGCAAGCTCTTTCTTTAGTCTTCACAGCCTGGACTGCATCTGTTCTTCAGGCAAACGATTCTCCATATTTGTGCAGGAGGTTAGGTGCAGTCTTTGATGCTTAAAGTTATGTGGAATTGTTTAGTGTAAGTGTCTGTACAGGCTTAGAAGGTTGCAAAACTGGCTGAAGGATTCTTTGTGTTGTGTGCTATGATGGACTAAATGCTGTCCTGCACAAAACCTCTCCCTCCTTCTCTAACTCCATCATTTTGGAAGGGTGGAAAAAACAAATAAAGCAAAATAAATAAATAAATAGTCTCAAGCATGGGATTGCTTTGCTAAAAAACATGGGTTTGAATACTTTTTTCTAAATCTTCTCTTATTCCTCATCTATCTTCTCTACATGGCTTTTATAGTAATGACCTTGTCCTATTTTATTTTCTTTCCCCCTATTTTTTTGCTTTTTTGTTGGTTTTCAATTGCACCCACATGATTAATGACTTCCATACTTATGGGGGTAAATAACAATGAAAAAGATCCTTTAAATATTTAGCAGTATAAGCTAGAAGTTAGTAAACAGTACAGTCACACTTGAGGCAGTAGCTAAATATTGAACACTTAAAAATACAACTTGAATTCCTGGAAATTACGTGAATTTGATTTTTTTTTTTTACACTAAAAGGTGGTAGTATCTGAGAATTTGGCAAAGTTGCTTGTTCTCCCTAATAATCACAGTTTTAACTACAATTATGATAAGAAGATGTGTATACAAGAATATATGTGTATAGAAGGGTGATATAAAGGTTAGGGACTGGCCTGTGCCAGACACAGGTGGTTCTAGCATGCTCCAAAGGACCTACAGCAGGGCACAGGTAAGCCTCTCAGCCAACGTGCTGTTGCCTTGGGGAATGTGTATTTAAGAACAGGAAAAAACACTGCATAAAAGATGAGGAGTGAAGAAAAACAGTGTGAGAAGAGAAACAGCCTCGCATACCCCAAGGTCAGGGAAAAACTATGGCGAGGAGGTCACACAGAATCACAGAATCACCAGGTTGGAAAAGACCCACGGGATCATTGAGTCCAACCATTCCTATCAACCACTAAAGCACGCCCCTCAGCACCTCATCCACCCATCCTCTCAGTTCTGGATCAGACATTTCAGTGCAGCCTCTGGTGAAGACCACAGTGAAACAGGTTGTCACTTCAGAAGACCATGGTGGAGCAGATGTACTCCTGTGGAGAATCCACATGGTGATAGGTGGATGTGCCTTGATGGAAGTTGTAACTCCATAGAAAGCCCACACTGGATCAGGGTCCCACACTGGCCCATGGAGAGGAGCAGGAGTTTCAGTTGGGTTATAAACAGTTTTATTAATAGAAAAGTTACATTTTTTAAGTAAGTGCAGTGCACATTCCATTACTGGGCTGAGTATCTTGTTTTATATAATTTATATTATATAAATTTTGTATATTATTTTATTAGTAATAGTGATATAAGTTTTTATTAAAACCATTTTCTATTTCAAGCTTTGGATCTTCTTTCCTTCCTTATTCTCCTTCCCTGTATTTGTGGATGATAGAGAAACTATCTGTTGTTTAGTTGCTGATTGAAAGGGGATAAACTGGTGCACCATGACAGCGGGGTTGGACTAGATTAGCCTTGGACGTCCTTTCCAAATAAAATCTATGAAATCAATGAATCTATGAATTCTATAAATCTAAGAAATTTTCCAGTATTTATTGATTGTCATTGGCCTCTATTGCCTGGTCCAGAGGACACAGGTCAGCCAGAGGTCCAATATTATTTGTAAAGACAGAATAGCTGTTTTGTAGATCTTACAGTATCACAGACAGGTTTGCATATAAAGCTTTCTCTATTTAGGTAACAAAACTTAGTCCCATCTGCATAGTAAATATTCATGCTGAAATCTTCTAAAGTGTTTGTGATCTGAAGGATCTGAGCTATTTTATACGATGTTTTCAAAACTAATACTACAAATAATCTCAGAAACGCAATAAAACATTTTAGTGCTTTACACAGATTGGACTGTTGGCTATGGTAAGGTATTATTCTTTACCATTCTTTCCCAAAAGACCTGTTATGTCTTGCACAGTGTCTGGATTCATTTCAGAGGAGAAGGAAAAAAAATCAGGTTTCTATTGAAACTTGGAAGATTTGAGGTATGGACTATATAACTTCCCCTTCCGCCCTCTACATTATGAGTACTGTTAATTTCAGGATCATTTGGAAATGTATGGTGTCAACAATTTACACTGTAGATTTCATAGTGGAGTGGAACTTTCAGTTTGGAATATTTTTTAAGTGCACATGATAATGAAAGTATAAACTTAAAAAAAATATGCTTCTCTATACTTCATATGATTAATCACTTTTACTGCTGGGAGGGGATGACTGGGGTCATACTTGGCAGTAGCAAATTTTTTATTCACTTCCCAATAGGAAACTGACATCTTAGTCCAATCACTTTAGATGTATCTGTGTCAACCCTATAGTTGAAAAATGAACCCCAGGGAAAGCAAACCTATCACCAGCTTTTGTGTCTTACTGTGAAAACACTGATGACTATATAATTGAGGTGACATTGGCAAAAAGCCTATGCAATTTTTTCTTAGCTAAGACAGTCCTCTGATCCATGTGGGATTTTTCTGAGACTTTGCAATAAGTCAAAAAGAAAGTTGGTTTTCTGTTCCTTTTTTCTTCCTTTTTTTTTTTTTTTTTTTTTTTTTACTAGAACACTGTTAATAGAACAGTTAGAATAGTAGGGACAACTTAATGGACCTAATCTACAACCAAATATTTAACTACTTAAAATATAATTAATTCAAATCCCTACATTCTTATTTTATTAAATTTGCCTACAGCACAGAATTAACAAAAGAGCTGAAATGGATGACATGGAGAGAGCAACTGTTACTGCAATGCCTCAGGTGGATGGTAGACATACTGAAAGAAAAGTAGCCTCTTCTGATTAGGTCAGCTGTTAATGCTAAGAGGGTTTACTTGTTGCTGTGACTAGGTATTTCTTGTTTTCATACTGAAAATCATGCATGTTTGGTGACAGATTAGAGTACTGAAAAGCCAAATCATGGTAGTGCCCCTCATTTTTCCTTTCAGCTGAATAGTTACTCTATGTATACCTTTATTAAACTAATTATAATTTTCTAATCTTTGTACTTTTGCCCTTTATTATTTTCTCTCTGTTTCAATTTTTGAGGTAATGATAGATTGTTTTTCAGAAATTTGATTTTTAGTGCTGATGTTCATAAAAAAATCATTCAATTCCTTTCTTTATATATCTCACAATGATTCGACAAAATAAATGCAAATTTTACACACACGCATATATACATAATGATTAGCATATAAGATGCTGGGTGCTAATGGCATGTATCTTCAGCTATTTTAACTTATGGAAAGATTCTATATTCCATGAAGCCAATTTTTCCTCTGATATTTCTTATGTATTGCTTTAACTGAAAGATCAAAGCAGTAGAATTGACCTTGTAGATCTAAAAATAATTTCCCCTGAATAAGAAAAAAGAAGAAATCCTATTCTGTCTGAAGTCAGGCCATTGGAGAGGATTTGTCCTGAGATCCAGGAAGAATATAAGAATGAGAAAAGGACAGACTGTCTCTGGGGACAATAGTAGTATTGTATGTACCAGCAGAAGATTACCTTTTAAATAAAATCACACCACTAGGGAACTATAGAAACATAGAATAAAGTGTAGACCAAACATGCAACAAAAGTCAGCAATTTGGAGCTCTAGTTCTAGCTGCTAAGTTGAATAGATTGCTGGATTTAGTAAAGAAAATGGACACCTAAGAGTTACCTGATCTTAATCAAGGCATTCCTCATAGGGCAAAGGGAGAAAAGGACCTATAATAATAGCAAAACCTGTAGTTATATGGAACAGAAAGACACCTAATGTCAATATACTCTTTATGCAACTTCTAAATGCTGACAGAAGATGCTTAAAATAGTGGTCTTTGAAAGTCACCCATCTTAAAATCATTGGTGTCTTATTTAAGAAGATTACCTAGTGTGAAAGATAGCTCAGAATTCACTGACCAGGAGAGGTGATGATGGTGACAACATGCTTTTACTCTTTAAGGCAGTGTCACTTTGAGGTAATGGTCACTGAGCAGCAGTAACTCTTCTTGAACACCTGTCCTGCACACAGCTGTGCTTTTATTCATTCTCATTAGCCCAAAGACCAGAAATGTCCTTACTGAAAGGTGTCTAAATTTATTGTCAGATTGAAGATCTGGAAGGGTTTCATGAGAACAATCCCTGGTTTGTACATCCCATTAATGTTCAGGTAGAGAAAAGGATCCTGAGCTACTTAACTGTATTAGTGGTGAAGCTTCTTGAAACAAATATAGAAATGTAACTCTAGGCAACCAGTGAAATTTAAAGTTAAAAAACCTCATGACTCTCAGGACTAGAGACTGGGAAAACTGGAGGAATATCCAAGAATACATTTATCACTTCAGTGCCAATTTAAGTGCAAAAGCCCTGCTCTGGATGTATCCTATGATAGTAGCTTTTGTTTTTGCATTACCTGATCTTTCACCTTATTTCTGTATGGAAGAGATGACTGTTCATGACAGTGGTTAGAAGCTCCATCAAACTATGCTTAGAATTTTTCACACAGAAGGTGGGTTTTTTTCACAGTTTAAAAATAATTACTCTTTAAATATTTAAAAGCAATGGAAATTAATATAATTACACTGTACTAATCGACAGAGTTTGCTGCTTAACTTTGCATCTGACAAATATTTTTTTGATACCACATAAAGAAACAGTACTGCAGTAACAATTTGGCTATTCTAATATTTCACGTTATCTATAGCTTTGAATGTCTTCCTTTGCTGTCTATTTGAACTCCTTATTTTCCTTTTTCAGGTTTTAATATTACAAATTTTTCAGGCATGATTTACACATACTAAGTAAAACTATTATTCTGAAATACATTTTATTAAGAATGTATCTTTTTACCATATATGTTTGCATTACAGAAAAAAAGAATTTACTCGTTGTGTTCAGACTTCTCAGAAATAAAAATAATGACATCTCAATTAAATAAATAACTGCACTATAGCAATAATTTTGCAAGATTCATTTTAATAAGATGGGAATTCACATCTTTGAACACCACTGCATCTTTCATATCATATTTCAGCTATTTTACTGTTGACCCATAAACGGAATTCCCAATAATGTCAATGGGAAAATAATCCCAAAATCTTTATAATTCAAGAATGGGTTTCAAATATAGCAAGTGTCTTTCTAACTGTCTATAGCAAACTACTTTATCAAGGCTCAATTAGTAGGTTTTTAGTTTACATCTGTTATTCTTAGAAATACAATAATTCAATATGAAATCAATCTTTTGTGGAAATTTGGGACATTCATATATTTGAAGGTACAAAATTATGCATAGAGATATGTATCATAACCAAATATAATAGATATACCTGGTGTAAAATAGAGAGTTAAATTCAGATACTGGTATAAGGTTGCAAGAGTCTGTTTGTAACAAAAACAAAGCAATATCTATATTAAAATTCTTTATAATTAGTTCTATTATTTTACTAGTTTATTTCTATTTTGTATACATCAGAATACCCAGGAGATATTAATTTACACAAGTTTATACTTAAATAATCACTTCCTATTTTATAGAAGAACACGAAGATCAAAATTTGTCCAAGGAACTCTTATGGGAAGTATGAAATGTTATAGAACCAAAAGGGTATCACTAAACAAAAATTTATCAGATATCAAGTCTATACTAAAAAATCCCAAGGTTTTAAATCTGGTGAGAAAGGTAAACATGTATGTCAAATCACAGCATTTTATACGTATTTCAAGTTTTTTAACTCAATTCTGGAAACATTTTTAGTATTAAGGTTCTGAGAATTAAGCAGAATTTCTTTTTAAAAGGGTATGAAGTTTCTAATTCCATTCAGAACTACTTGGTGATACATCATGTCACGTAGACAAGGATAACGTCATTTAAATATATGTTATGACTTGGCAGGTCTGTGACACAGGAGGAACTTTTACACAGATATTGTCTAGTTTCAAGCCATAGTCAATGGACTGATGTGAAACTCATGCAGGCCCACATGAAGCACAGAAAGCTCTACTAGGTCACGTGCAAGGTCTCATACCTGAGCTGGAACAATTCCCAGTATCAACACAGGCAGGGATTTGAGAGGACTGAGAGAAGCCCTGTGGAGGAGGACCTGACAATACTATTGGATGAAAAGCTGGACATGAGCTGGCAATGTGCACCTGCAGCCCGGAGAGCCAGCTGTATCACGGACTACATCAAAAGAATTATGGCCAGCAGGTTGAAAGGGGTGATTTTCCTCATCTCCTCTGCTCTCGTTAGGCACCACCTGGAGTACTACACCCATCTGTGGAGTCCCCAGCACAAAAAAGTCACATATCTGTTGAAGTGGATCCAGGGGAGGGCCACAAAGATGACCAGAGGTCTCAAACAACGCTCCTGTGAAGAAAGTCTGAGAGAGTTTAGGTTGTTTAGAGAGAGAGTTTAGTCTGGAGAAGAGACCGCTCTGGGGAAAATTTATTGCAGCCTTTCAGTATTTAAAGGGGGCTTACAAGAAAGGTAGACAGAGGCTTTTCACTAGGGCCTGTAGTGACATGACAAGGGGCAACAGTTTTAAACTTAAAGAGGCCAGGTTTAGATTGGATACAAGGAAGAATTTTTTTCCAATGAGAGTGGTATAGCACTGGAACTGGTTGCAGAAAGAAATCTTGCATGCCACATCCCTGGAAGAATTCAAGGTGAGGCTGAACAGGGTTTTGAGCAATGTGACCTAGTGAAAGATACCCCTATCTGTGGCAGGTTACTTGGAACTAGATGATCTTTAAAGTTCTCTTCCAACCCAAACCATTCTGTGATTGTATGGTTCTATAACCATTTTTAAAATGCTGGATTTATTTTATATTGCATTTTAATTTTTTTCTCAGAGGCGTTAAGATAACATATGAAAGAAAAAAACATTGAGAGTTTATGCTCCTAAAGAAATTATTCCCAACCTAGTAAAATGCTTAGACTGGTCAGTGAAAAATGACAAAGTAATTTTGTACAGAGTAACTGAAAATAATTAATTAAAAAGAGAATTAGAATAGGAATGGAAATATATTCAAGATAATAGGGCAGATTTAAATACATAGTGCATAGAGCAAAATGCAAGTGTCCAAATGCAGGTAATTTTGTGAAAATTGATTGCTTGAGCTTTGCAAATATACCTGATAGCTATTCAGTTCAGCTACCTAAGCACAGCTGTCTCTTACCATTTGATGCATTCTAAGGTATTTGAGATATCCACGTGTGCATCTCAGAGCGGAGCTGGGTATGTACGATACAAACAATCTGCTCAGCATGCTGATTGCACTTAAGATCCACAGGAGAACCTGTAAAATACTGAAGTATCTCAAAAAACAATGGAAGACCTTTTTTCGATCACTTTCCATTTTTCTAAATGTTTTCTGTTTGACATTTAGTCAACATTATTCTTCGTTATATCTCTATGTGTTGACATCAAATCAAAGCTACTGCAGCTGATGTGTCCTTTAAGAAAAAATATGACTCCATTAAATTGTTCTATTGTTCCTGAAGGTGAACATAAATTCCATAAAAAGAGGGAGTGTAACAATTGTTTGTTTCATTTGAGATAAGTTTTTTATTGTATCTTTTTCATGCTGATGTTGTTTCACTTTAATAATGAAAAATTAAATATTCAAATATTTAAAATATAAACACAACACTTCCATTAGATACTGTCACTTCAAAGTGCTAGCATCCCATTGGAATATTTCAAAGGAAAAATTTGGATTTCTTTGTGCTAATATTTGAGAGAATGAGAATGAAATGAGAATAGGAAAATCATGGGACATCATCTTGTATTTCTAGTGCAGGAACTTCAGTGTCAGAATTAGACCATTTTGTGGTTGTTCAGTCTGATTTAACTACATAGGAACTACACTGTCTTTTTGTCCATTTTACATAATCCTAGACTAGGGAATTTTCATCATATATAAAGCATGTTTTTATTAATATTCAGACTTGATTACTTTGCAGAATCTCTGTTTAGAGAAAGAAAAAATGGGGAAAAAAGGAAGCTTCCTTCTTATTATAGTGTATGGTAAGCATGAATGGTGCAGAATAAAGCTGATCTATTGTTTTACTAAGGACTCTGTCAACATTGACCACATTAGAGTATGAAATTACTTTTACCCAGTCACTGTTTCAGGAACTTCCTCTCTTCTGACTTCCAGGAAATGGAAATGCAGAGAGATTCTTTTTTACTTTTGGCTTGTCTCCCAATAATTGATTCAGTAGTATAATTGAATCTTATATGAACGTTGAAATTTGGAAAACTAGGTTTCTAGTTCAACTCTAGATTTGAGCTTTTATTTCAGATACTTAATAAAATATGAACAGACATGAAAAATATGAACAAAGTAAGTAACATTAAAAAAATCTATTTTTTAAACCCTCTTCTTCAAATATAGAAAGCCTATTGACTTATATGTGTCTTTTTCCAAGGAACTTTATACTAAACATCAGAATACTTCTTCCAGGAACTGCATGTACAGCTGTTAGTCATAATATTCTTTATTCATTGCTTGTAATATTGTCTGAGTGAATATTACTTGCTAAGGGCATGTGGAAATAAAGCTGAACATGAGAATGGGGCTGAATGTGGGGAGAAATGGGAATGTGTGCTCCTGCTATCAGCAAGGAGAATGATCAGCAAGGATGAATGCCCAATTATTTTCCAAGAAGATGAATTGCAGCTGCTGCTCTGACAATCCAGCCCTCCAGCTGACTTCATTATAACATCATTGCAATATCATTATAATGATAAAGCACACCTCCACACCTAAGGCTGCCCACCTCCTCCCAGCCTCTGAGGCAAACTGCTCCCATGGACACTTCTAGTGGTCAGGCACAGTCAAGTTTTGGCAAGCATAGTGGGAATTTTTCCTCCACCAATCTGCAGTATTTGATGTAGTGACTTCAGTCACTCAAGCTCCACCTAAAAGTCTGCCCTAAAGTTGCAAGTTACTATAAAAAAGGAAACAAAGGGAAAAGTGGTGAGGGAAAATGTTATAGAAACTTTTGGGATCAGCTGACGGGCTGGATCCCGTCTCCCCCCCACTTCCCCTGGACTCCAGTGTGTTAAGACCTTTGTATTATGTACACTAAATCTATATCTTAACATCAAGCTAATTATCAGTATCTCTCTATACTCTGAGCTTAACTACGTACTTCTTACCTGCATATCACTCTTTTCTACACTCAGGTGCTTGACTTTCAATGTATTTTTGAAAGCAGTACCTTATCCCCAGCCACCACCAAATCCTTGTCAGTCATGAGCTGTTATAATCAATTATCCTTAATAAAATTTGCTTGGTTGTAACATATACAAGTCTCAGAAATCTGACTGACTGAGAATTAAAGGGAATTTCTGATTCAAACTCGGCCAGCTAAACTAGATTGACTGTCTTTGCAAGATTGTTGATAAGAACCTAAAGAAAATGTTATAGGGCAAGCTGGATAATATTGAGTATTCTTGCTTTATTGCTCAGTGCACCATACTCTGGTGAGCTCCTTGCTGAAGTGTCTCATATTTTCAAATTTACGGTTCATGACAGGGCAGGTAAAAATGAAATGGCCATAGTGGTGCTTCTCATTAGAACACACCAAACTATAGATTTATTTAGTAAATGCTTGATGCATTATGCAAGCTCCAGTTAATTTCTGAGTCTTAAAATGAGACAGCTGATGTGACACTGGAGATACAGAGGCAATTCAGAGCCAAAAAAAGACATACCAAAAAATACACATGAAAAATGTCTAAAAATATTTGCCAAATACAGTTACTATTTAGAACCCTGATCACAAAATGCTTAGTCACCCTCCAGTTTTAGATGACAAGATTGAACCTAGCATACAGTAGCTTTGTTTGTTTATTTTTATACATTGCATGACATACATACATCTGTTTTTTCACCAAGATCAGAATATTAGGATTATACCTTCCTGGTCAGACAGGTAACTGTTGTCACAAAAGATCTTTACAACGACCTTTACAACATCAGTACTTCAGTGGTAGATTGACTTGTCTGGATTCCAGGTGCTAACCAAACTCTACCTCCTCTTTTGGACAGGAGAAGAAAAATGCAACAATCTCACACTGAGATAAGAACAGGGAGATCACACAGCAATTACTGTTATGGGCAAACCAAACTCATCTCATGAAAATTGATTCAATGTGTTGCCAATCAGAAATCGGTGGAGGGTAATGAAAAATTAAAAAAAACCCAAAAACTAACAAACCAAAACCAACTTAAATCACCTTCCCTGCACCCTTCCCTTCTTCACAGTCTCACAGCCTCCTTCAGACTACACTGTACCTCTTACAGCATGGGGTACTCCATGGGCTACGGGTGGATATTTGCTCCACTGTTAACCTGCATGGGCCTAAGCAGAGCAGCCTGCCTCACTATGGTCTTCTCCACAGTCTGCAGGGGAATCTCTGCTCTACAGCCTGAAGCACCTCCACCTTCTCCTTCTTTACTGACCTTAGTGTCTGCAGAATTTTTTCTCTCGCATATCCTCACACTTTTCTCCTGGCTTCTGTTGAGCAGGGTTTTTTTTTCTCTTCTTAAATATGTTATCACAGAGGTGCTACCACTATCAGTGATTGGCTCAGCCTTGGCCAATCGTGGGTCCATCTCAGAACCAGCTAGTACTCGTTCTATCAGAAACAGAGGAAGCTTCAAGAAGCTTCTCACAGAAGCCACGTCTATACCCCGCCCCCAGTACTGATTGCTTGCCACAAAAATCCAATCCAATTTCCAATTGGATTAGGACTAATTATAATATCACTTCTTAATTTAAAAGTGGTGGAGTGATTTTCCTTAGTCTTTATACAGGGCAAGGAGGCAGTTCTTTTTAATCAATAGTGGATGCTTTTAAATGTCTGTGAAGCCATTTTCTTCTCTATATTTCAAAAATGCAATTAACAATTGTATGAGTTCTTTTATTTTGATTAAGAAGAATATAGATTTTGAAAAATTTATCTAGTTTTTCAAGCATAGATTTATACTAAACTACTTCAACTATAAATTCAGAGTATAAACCTTGATAAGTTATTCTAACTGAAAATGTGAATTAATTTATTTTCAGTAGTCGTTTTCATGTATCTGTTTTAATAGTGAGGAAAACTAAAGCTCAAACCTGTTGCTTACATCTCCCATTTAAAAAGTAAAAAACAGAAATGAAAATGGGAACTGGAGAGAAAATAAATGACAAGTGTATGATTAAGGTAATTAAGAAAATTTGATTTTGACTACTTGAAAACAGCACTTCACTACTCAAGAAATATTTCTTCTCTCTGTTGCCTAGACAGTCACTGACATGTAATACTAGGCCTCTAGAAAGCCTTACTTTTTTTCTCCAAATGTAGACGAAGAAAATCAAATTAACAATCCTGCAACTGAGATGGAGATTTTTGTTGATTTCCTGTCCCCACGACATATAAGATTGTTGAATATATAGCTACCTAAATGTGTAATGCAGCGTTTAGCCCACAGCTAGAAGTCTATATGTAGTCTGGCAGCATAGATGTACAAATACCAAAGTAGAAAATATAGAAAGTACCCTTCTGCGTGCATTTGAATTTTTTTCCCACAGTTCAAGATGAACACAGAAACCAATGTTTTTTGATTTGGGGATTTTGTGTTGGTTTTTTTTGTTGTTTTTTGAGGGTTTTTTTCCCCCCTGAGGGTGTGTTATGGGGTGGGAGAGGTATTGTTTGTTGTGTTTTGGGGTTTTTGTTTACATAAACATCATTTTCTGGGAAACATTTTAGGCTGGGTAAGATAATTTTGCACTTGACCAATATCCCCATTTTCATTCCTTGTCGCGTTTCTGTGTACAGAAATAGACATGGTGGCAATACTGATAAATAACGCAATATTCTCTGTAGCATTGTGATTCAGTATCTCCAGCATACCATTCAGTTAACTCACCCATCATCATCACCATCATCCATTTGTAATCTGCATATTATTTCTATAAGGAATCAATATACCAGGTTCATTAAAACTTTAAAATTTCTTGACATGACATATAAAATAAACTAATTGAATGGAATTGAAGCAAACTAACACAAAAAGAGAGAAATGCAAATAAGCAATTTGTTTGCATCGAATACTATCAAAAAATACTCTGAATAAAAATTAAACCTACTTTTTAATTTTAATTGTTGTAGAAATGCTTCTGGAAGCTAACATGTGTATAGACACAATCTAGTAATTTTGAGACGTATTAATTACTGGCATTCAAATTAATTTTATATTTATTAGAATGAGGTTGCTTGCCTCTTTTATTTTCAAGGCAAGATGTTTTGGGTTTGTTTTTTTTGTTTGCCCTCATCAAAATAAAAACAATAGCTTCTTGTTGAGTATTGATACTAACAGACATTTATTTTTTCAAACCATAAGTTCAAAAAGGGTTTAAAGAGATATTCAGTCTTGCTAGAAACCAGCTACAGCTTGACAAGACTTTGATAAAAATTGTATATTCAATAATTTTTCTTTCCATCATCATCTTTTTATATTGAAGATGTTTGAATAAACGTAAGTTTCATTTCTGAAGAGCTCTCACACTTGTGCTATTATATTCCCAGCTAATCATAATCATCTGTTTGTAACATTACAACTGGATGAGGAACAAATGGCTTTGATGTCACAGCACAGGTTATTACTTCTGTTGATGTACCATCATTGAGAACTGTTAAATAGAAAAAAAAAAAAAAAGGTTTTGTTTTCATGAAAAAGATCCTACTGTTTGAAATTCAATGAGAAGATGGACAAAGACCGCAAAAGTTAAAAACAGTGAATTATTTTCCCTGGAGCATTATTTTGTGCTTACTTATAAGGAGATTTTATAGCTGCCAAGTATTTCTCCCTTACTCCTTTTGTTAAAAACACTTCACATTTTTCACTCAGATAATTTCTACAAAGGACATGTCCCCCAGCCCTCAGGTTAAATGAAATTTGAAGATGGGACCACCTGCTATCTTTTGCTCTCAGAGATGAATATGGCCTGAAACATTTATTTCTCTCCACAAAAAAAAAACAAACCAAAAAAAAAACCACAAACCCCAAACCCCCTTTTTAAATGTCCTGGAGGTAGTTCTCTGCAATCAGGAGAGCAACATTTTTGAAGAAGTGAGGGCAAATTCAGAGATCCAGAAAGAATTCCTAGACATTGCAATGTACAGAACTGCAAAACTTAAAAAGCATCTGGATGCAGACATGCAATTCAACAAAAGCAAATTAGGACTGCCAGTTTTCTGGAAACAATTAATTTCTCAGAATGGGATACGAAACAGCTAGAAAACTAACCTATGAGTAAAATAATAATATTGCTCGTTCTTATATAAGATAAAATCAGATATCACTTTCAAATAGTGGTACAGAGCCTGGAATTTTTTCCTGCGATTCTATTTTTCCCAGGATTTTGAATTTCTTAAGCTACACAAATGGATAAGGAGAGACACAAGCCAGAGCTCTTTCTGCCATCTGAGTATTCCTGTGGTTACAACAAAGTTCCAACAGTCCTGGAAGACTGGGGAAGTTCCACTGGACTGGAGGCTGGCTGATGTTGTGCCCATCTACAAGAATCTACATCCTCATGCTAATCTACATCCTCCAGGGAGGACCCAGGAAACTACAGGCCTGTCAGTCTGATCTCAGTGCCAGGGAAAGTCATGGAACAGGTGATCTTGAGTGCTATCATGAAGCACATGCAAGAGAACCAGGTGATCAGGCCCAGTCAACACGGATTCACAAAAGGCAGGTCTTGCCAAACTAACGTGATCGCCTTCTATGACAAAGTGACTCGGATGCTGGATGAGGGAAAGGCTGTGGATGTGGTCTTCCTGGACTTCAGTAACGCCTTTGACACAGTTTCTCACAGCATTCTGCTTGAGAAGCCGTCAGCTTCTGGCCTGGACAGGCGCACACTCTCCTGGGTGGAAAACTGATTGGCTGGCTGGGCCCAGAGAGTGGTGGTAAATAGTGTGAAATCCAGCTGGAGGCCAGTGACAAGTGGGGTTCCCCAGGGCTCAGTGCTGGGTCCAGCCCTGTTCAATGTCTTTATCAATGACCTGGATGAAGGCATCGAGTGCACCCTGAGCAAGTTTGCGGACGACACTAAGCTGGGTGGAAGTCTTGATCTGCTGGAGGGTAGGGAGGCTCTGCAAAGGGATCTGAACAGGCTGGACCGCTGGGCAGAGTCCAATGGCATGAGGTTTAACAAGGCCAAGTGCCGGGTCCTGGACTTACAGCACAACAACCCTATGCAGTGCTACAGACTAGGAGAAGTCTGTCTAGAAAGCTGCCTGGAGGAGAGGGACCTGGGGGTGTTGGTTGACAGCCGACTGAACATGAGCCAGCAGTGTGCCCAGGTGGCCAAGAAGGCCAAGGGCATCTTGGCTTGTATCAGAAACGGTGTGACCAGCAGGTCCAGGGAGGTTGTTCTCCCTCTGTACTCGGCACTGGTGAGACTGCTCTTGTGTTCATTTCTGGGCCCCTCACCACAAGAAGGATGTTGAGGCTCTGGAACGAGTCCAGAGAAGAGCAACAAAGCTGGTGAGGGGGCTGGAGAACAGGCCTTATGAGGAGCGGCTGAGAGAGCTGGGGTTGTTTAGCCTGGAGAAGAGGAGGCTGAGGGGTGACCTCATTGCTCTCTACAACTACCTGAAAGGAGGTTGTAGAGAGGAGGGTGCTGGCCTCTTCTCCCAAGTGACAGCGGACAGGACAAGAGGAATGGCCTCAAGCTCCACCAGGGGAGGTTTAGGCTGGACATTAGGAAAAAATTCTTCACAGAAAGGGTCATTGGGCACTGGCACAGGCTGCCCAGGGAGGTGGTTGATTCACCTTCCCTGGAGGTGTTTAAGGCACGGGTGGATGAGATGCTGAGGGATATGGTTTAGTGTTTGATAGGAATGGTTGGACTCGATGATCCGGTGGGTCTCTTCCAACCTGGTTATTCTGTGATTCTGTGATTCTGTGATAAGCAAGTGACATGAGATTGATACAAAGCCTTTCTAGCTAACTTCTATTTACCAGCACTATGTAGTAAGATTAAAAGAAGCAGATCCAGTTGGAAGATTAATTTTAATTTCTGACTATCAAATCTGCACAAAGTGCTGTTTTCTAAAAGTCTGATCATGTTAGACATAGAAATATTCAATGCCAGCTAAGAGGATTCTGCCTTTTGTCCTACTGTTTCTTTTTCCACTAATAGGAAATTGAGTGAATAGGTAATTGAATACATTGCATAAACCTTCACAGTAGCCTTATGATTTATTTTTGTCACTCCGACTGGATCCCCTTTCACAATATGTGAATAGAAATGGACAAAGAAAACAGGGGCAAACTGTCAAGTAAAAGAAGAAAAAGGCATGATAAGATTAAAAGTTTGTTTGAAAGAACATGAAAAGATCCTGAGCAATGTTACAGGGTCTGGATATGGCAATTTTATGTCTAAATATTTGAGAATCTGACTTGCTTAAGGGCATGCTTTGTTTGTAGTTATGAGTCAAAATGTTTCAATTCAAAATGTTTTTAGAAGCAAAATGTTAGACCAGAGCTTCAACCATATGGCCATAGAGATACTTTTCATTACATGTTTTATTTAGTGAAATTTAAAGGATTTTTAATTTTTATGATATCCAGCATACCAAATTTGTATAGCAGCCCTAACTCAGTGAAGTGTTATGCTTCTTAATTCTTATGTCCTAACTCTGATACAGTAGCTCTAGGTCCTTTATCACAAGTTCAATATGTTTTTTTAATCAACTTTCTAATGGGATGATGTCAGACATAGAATCATAGAATCCCCAGGTTGGAAAAGATGCACAAGATCATTGAGTCCAACCATTCCTATCAAACACTAAACCATATCCCTCAGCACCTCGTTCACCCGTGCCTTAAACACCTCCAGGGATGGTGACTCAACCACCTCCCTGGGCAGCCTGTTCCAGTGCCCAATGACATTTTCCGTGAAAACTTTTTTCCTAATGTCCAGCCTGAACCTCCCCTGGCGGAGCTTGAGGCCATTCCCTCTTGTCCTGTCCCCTGTCACTTGGGAGAAGAGGCCAGCTCCCTTCTCTCTACAACCTTCTTTCAGGTAGTTGTAGAGAGCAATAAGGTCTCCTCTCAGCCTCCTCTTCTCCAGGCTAAACAACCCCAGATCTCTCAGCCGCTCCTCATAAGGCCTGCTCTCCAGCCCCTTCACCAGCTTTGTTGCTCTTCTCTGGACTCGTTCCAGAGCCTCAACATCCTTCTTGTGGTGAGGGGCCCAGATCTGAACACAGGATTCAAGGAGCGGTCTCACCAGTGCCCAGTACAGAGAGAGAATAACCTCCCTGGACCTGCTGGTCATGCTGTTTCTGATACAAGCCAAGATGCCATTGGCCTTCTTGGCCACCTGGGCACACTGCTGGCTCATGTTCAGTCAGCTGTCAACCAACACCCTCAGGTCCCTCTCCTCCAGGCAGCTTTCCAGCCAGACTTCCCCTAGTCTGTAGCACTGCTTGGGGTTGTTGTGCTCCAAGTGCAGGACCCGGCACTTGGCCTTGTTAAACCTCATGCCATTGGTCTCAGACCATCAGTCCAGCCTGTTCAGATCCCTTTGGAGAGCTTCCCTACCCTCCAGCAAATTGACATATCCTCCCAGCTTAGTGTCGTCTTCAGACTTACTAAGGGTACACTCAATACCTTCATCCAGGTCATTGATAATGACATTGAACAGGACTGGACTCAGCACTTGCAAATTAAATAGTACACACATCAAAGCAATATGAATCATCCATGGGTCACCTCTATTGTTTTAGGCCTGTTGATCACGCCCTGTCACTTCACTGGCACAACTTGACACTGTTTTCTCTTGTCCTATCACTTATTAATTTGGAGAAGAGATCAGCACCCACCTTGCTACAACTCTTTCAGGTAGCTGTAAAGAGCAATAAGGCCTGCCTCAGCCTCTTCTTCTCCAGGGTGAACAATCCCAGTTCCCTCAGCCACTCCTCATAAGACTTGATGTCCAGATCCTTCACCAGCTTCAATGTCCTCCTCTAGACGCTCCGCAGCACTTCAAAGTCTTTCTTATAGTAAGATGCCCAAAACTCAACACAGTGTTTAAAATAATCAAAATCACTGTAATCAAATTAGAACTGTTATCATCAGTCTAGTTGCAGTAATGTCTACATTATTAATCCAGAGTAATATAGAAAACTCTAATAATGTTAATATTAAAATTATTGTGCAGGAAAAATAAAACACACACCTATATCACAAATGAAAAACAACCTTCCTAGTATCTGCCTTGTTTCTCCAGTGTTATATTTTATCTAACTCTCTGAGTTTCAAGCATCCTTGAAGAAGGAGGTAGGGAAGTATTAAATCAAGACAGCAGCATTCTGAGATAATCACTAGAATAAGCTGTTCAGAATGTGGGGTTCTTCCTCTATTCATTCTGCTTGAGGGATCTGCTGAGGTTTCCTTATTGGAATCTAGGTCTGATTCTGCTTGGGTTTTCTTATTGCAGGCTTCAAAGTGCTTCAGTCTCAATAGTTTCCAAATGGGGTTTGGAAATCCCAGAACTGCCTTCCCTTTTCACCGTGAACACAAAGACCAAATGTCTATTATTCTAGGATCACATTGGTGTGTCACACCTTCAGGTAATACAGTAGTTTCAAAAGGTGAGGCAGTGGTCATTTTACCACTAGAGAATTTAAAACTAGCTCAAGCCAATATAAACTCAAAAAGGTCCTGATAGTCTCTGCTGTCAGATGATCAATATGAAGCCTATGGATTTCTACTTGTGATGTAAAATCATAGAATCATAGAATAACCAGGTTGGAAGAGACCCACCGGATCATCGAGTCCAACCATTCCTATCAAACACTAAACCATGCCCCTTAGCACCTCGTCCACCCGTGCTTTAAACACCTCCAGGGAAGGTGAATCAACCACCTTCCTGGGAAGCCTGTTCCAGTGCCCAATGACCCTTTCTGTGAAAAATTTTTTTCTAATATCCAGCCTAAACCTCCCCTGGCAGAGATTCCCTCTTGTCCTGTCCCCTGTCACTTGGGAGAAGAGGCCAGCACCCTCCTCTCTACAACCTCCTTTCAGGTAGTAATAGAGAGCAATAAGGTCTCCCCTCAGCCTCCTCTTCTCCAGGCTAAACAACCCCAGCTCTCCCCCTTCCTCAGAAGATCTGAGGAAGATCAATTTAGTGACATCCACCTCATTCCCAGGAAAGATCTGGAAGCCATTTTGAAGCATGTGAAAGATGAGATGTGACTGGAAAGCTTGCACAGGTTTTTCAAGCAGAAATCATGCTGGACCAAGCTCTTGCTTTCTATGATGAGAAAACTACCTTCATGAATGATGTAAGAGGAGTGGGTGTTGATTATCTTGACTTTGGTAAAGCTTTTGCCACTCTCCCCAACAGTGTCCTTATTGTCATGTTGGTGGCAATAGTCTGTATTGGCTGCACATCTTACCTCAAAAGATTTGGATTAGCAATGAAAATTCAAGCAGAGACCAGTTATAAGTGGTGTTCTTCAGATGATACAGAGGTGATGCTATGTAGCATTTTCCCTAGTGACCAAGATGAAAGGACAGAAACCATCCTTTGAAACTTCACAGATGACACCAAATTATACGGAATGGCTGCATCAGTGGACAACATAGAACTAGCGAATGTCACCTACTTGGATTTCCATAAGGCCACTGACATGGTTCTACAAACATTATTGTCACATAGTTGGAGAGATACAGATCTGATGGACCAACTATTAAATGGATAAGGAATTGACTTGAATGATTGCATCCAAAGAGCTCCAGTGAATGGCTGAATCTCCAAGTGGAAACCAGCAGTGAATGGTGTTCTGCAAGGGTGGCAAAGAGGTGCGCGGCAGTTTGAGCGGCAGTTTGAGCGGCAGTTTGAGAAGGCAGGGCACAGAGACGGGCTAGAGATTAGCCAGAAGACACTGAAGACTACGGTGGCTACCCAGCAGAAGATTAAAGGTGCTCCGTGTGCTGCAGCAGGCAGGATGGATGCTGCCACCCAGACAGAGCCACAGTGGGTGCAGGCAGCTACCCAGACCCTGAGCAGTGCCTCCCTCCCACACCAGCTCATGCCTCTGTTACTGGCTCCACTTGTGAAAGCTGGACTTGAGTGGGGAAACTCCTTCACATGGTGGAGGAGGAGGTAAAGAGGCTGAGGACCATCAGGGAATGTGAGAGGGAGATAGACCAGTGATGTAGTGCCCTCTCACTAACTCAGAGGGCTGCTGGAGCTGGTGTGTCCAAACATCATCCACCTGCAAACTGCAAGGTTGGGGGAACAAGAGATGGGGAATGACAGCAAGTTCCTGTCAGACGTAAGAAACCTGTTCCCCTCAGCCAGACAACAATATCCCAGATCCCCCTGGTGAACAAGTACCAGGTGCTACAGGTGGAATCCAACCCTGAGGATGAGGATGATGGTTCCCACAGCCTAGAATCTTTCCCTAGGCTGCACCATCCTCAGAAAAAGATAAAAACATCCTCCATTAAGAAGAAGAAGAGGGTGATTGTTGTAGGGGACTCCCTCCTAAAAGGAATGGAGGGATCCATTTGCAGACCATACCCGCTCCACAGAGAGGTCTGCTGCTTACCGGGGGCATCAGTGAAGGAGGTAACTAGAAAACTTCCTTCCCTGGTCCATGAGACACACTACTATCTTCTGATAGTAGTCCAAAATGGTAATGATGATTTAGTAAATAGAAACATGAAAGCCATCAAGAAAGATTTCAGGGCCACTGGGAAAATGATGGAGGGTTCTGGAGCTCAAATAGTATTTTACTCCATCCCAAGGCTAAATACAGAGGAGCAGGAAGTCAGGAAGAAGAATTCGATTAATGCCTGGCTCCGAGGCTGGTGCGAGGAGAGGGGCTTTGGCTTCTTTGATCATGGGGTGGCTCACGCACCCCCAGGCTTTATTACTAAGGATGTGACACGTGTGTCTCCTAGGGGGACTAAAGCCCTTGCTAGAAACCTAGCTAAGCTCATAAACCGAGCTTTAAACTAGATGTGAAGGGGGAGGGGGTTGAGCCCAGGCTAGACAGGAGCAAGCCTGGACGTGGGGTGCTGGTAATTCGGAGAGGGTGTGCTAGTGAGGACCACCAGAACATCACCACACAGAAAGTGGGGGTGATTATACCTGGGGTTGGTAAGGAAGATAAAGGCACTCTGGCGATAGCTACTCCAGTTACCAGGCAACTGGGTAAAAACTCTGTTCCCTCTAAGAGGGCTGAAGGCTCGGCAGCTCAGCTGAAGTGCATTTACATCAATGCACGCAGCATGGGGAATAAGAAGGAAGAGCTGGAAGCTGTCGTAGGGCAAGGAGCCTATGATGTTGTTGCCATCACAGAAACGTGGTGGGACGACTCATATAACTGGAGTGCAGCTATGGTGGGGTACAAAATCTTCAGGCGAGATAGGAAGGGTAGGAGAGGAGGCGGGGTAGCCCTCTATGTAAGGGAGGACTTGGACACCATTGAGATGGATTGTGGTGATGCGAAGATTGAGTGCCTGTGGGTTAAAATCAGAGGAGCCCATAAGAAGGTAGATTTTGTGATGGGAGTCTGTTACAGACCACCCAGCCAAGGAGAAGCAGCTGATAAGCTCTTCTATAAACAGCTGGGGTTAATCTCTAGATCAATGTCTCATTCTTGTGGGAGACTTCAATCTTCCTGATATCTGCTGGGAGTACAATAGAGCAGAAAGGAAGCAGTCTAGGAGGTTCCTGGAGTGCATGGAAGACAACTTCCTTGCACAGCTGGTGAATGAACCAAGAAGGGAGGGTGCCCTCCTGGACCTGCTGTTTGTGAACAGAGAAGGCCTTGTGGGGGATGTGGCAGTAGCTGGATGCCTAGGACAGAGCGATCATGAGATGATAGGGCTTTCTGTTCTAGGTGAGGTGAAGAGGGTAGTTAGCAGGACAGTAGCATTAAATTTCCAGAGGGCAGACTTTGAACTCTTCAGAAGGCTGGTTGGCAAAGTCTCATGGGAGACAGTACTAAAGGGCATGGGGAGCCCTTGAGGGCTGGGACCTCTTCAAAAAGGAAATCCTAGCAGCTCAGGAGAAAGCCATCCCCATGTTCCAGAAAAAAAGCCGGCAGGGGGGAAAGCCAGCTTGGTTGAATAGAGAGATCTTGAGTGATGTCAAGAAGAAGAGAAATGTTTATGGGCTCTGGAAGAGGGGACAGGCCTCTTGGGTGGACTACAGGAGGGAAGTGAGATTGTGTAGAGAAAAAATCAGAAGGGCTAAGGCTCAACTAGAAATCTGCTTGGCAAAGTCTGTGAAAGATAACAAAAAATGCTTCTATAAATACATAAATAAGAAAAGGAGGACTAGGGAGACCATACAGTCCCTATTGGACACAGAAGGAACAACAGTGACAGGGGACGAGGAAAAGGCAGAGGTACTTAATGCCTTCTTTGCCTCAGTCTTTAACTGTAAAGTAAGTTATTCCCTCTGCGTACAAACCCAGGAGCTAGAGGACAGAATGAGGCTCCCATGATCCAATAGGAGGTGATCAGAGCCTTGCTTGTCCAACTAGACACCCACAAGTCTATGGGGTGGGATGGGATTCACCCAAGGGTATTGAAGGAGCTGGCAGATGTGCTGGCCAAACACCTTTCTAGCATCTTCCAGCAGTCCTGACTGACTGGGGAAGTCCCACTGGACTGGAGGCTGGCTGATGTTGTGCCCATCTACAAGAAGGGTCACAGGGAGGATCCAGGAAACTACAGGCCTGTCAGTCTGACCTCAGTGCCAGGGAAAGTCATGGAGCAGGTGATCTTGAGTGCTATCATGAAGCACATGCAAGAGGACCGGCTGATCAGGCCCAGTCAACACGGATTCACAAAAGGCAGGTCTTGCCAAACTAACCTGATAGCATTCTATGACAAAGTGACTCGGCTGCTGGATGAGGGAAAGGCTGTGGATGTGGTCTTCCTGGACTTCAGTAAAGCCTTTGACACAGTTTCTCACAGCATTCTGCTTGAGAAACTGTCAGCCTCTGGCCTGGACAGGCGCACACTCTCCTGGGTGGAAAACTGGTTGGATGGCCGGGCCCAGAGAGTGGTGGGAAATGGTGTGAAATCCAGCTGGAGGCCAGTGACAAGTGGGGTTCCCCAGGGCTAGGTGCTGGGTCCAGCCCTGTTCAATGTCTTCATCAATGACCTGGATGAAGGCATCGAGTGCACCCTTAGCAAGTTTGCGGACGACACTAAGCTGGGTGTAAGTGCTGATCTGCTGGAGGGTAGGGAGGCTCTGCAAAGGGATCTGAACAGGCTGGACCACTGGGCAGAGTCCAATGGGATGAGGTTTAACAAGGCCAAATGCCGGGTCCTGGACTTACAGCACAACAACCCTATGCAGTGCTACAGACTAGGAGAAGTCTGTCTAGAAAGCTGCCTGGAGGAGAGGGACCTGGGGGTGTTGGTTGACAGCCGACTGAACATGAGCCAGCAGTGTGCCCAGGTGGCCAAGAAGGCCAAGGGCATCTTGGCTTGTATCAGAAACGGTGTGACCAGCAGGTCCAGGGAGGTTGTTCTCCCTCTGTACTCGGCACTGGTGAGACTGCTCTTGTGTTCATTTCTGGGCCCCTCACCACAAGAAGGATGTTGAGGCTCTGGAGCGAGTCCAGAGAAGAGCAACAAAGCTGGTGAAGGGGCTGGAGAACAGGCCTTATGAGGAGCGGCTGAGAGAGCTGGGGTTATTTAGCCTGGAGAAGAGGAGGCTGAGGGGAGACCTCAGTGCTCTCCATAACTACCTGAAAGGAGGTTGTAGAGAGGAGGGTGCTGGCCTCTTGTCCCAAGTGACAGGGGACAAGAGGGAATGGCCTCAAGCTCTGCCAGGGGAGGTTCAGGCTGGACATTAGGAAAAAAGTTTTCACGGAAAATGTCATTGGGCACTGGAACAGGCTGCCCGGGGAGGTGGTTGATTCACCTTCCCTGGAGGTGTTTAAGGCACGGGTGGACGAGGTGCTAAGGGGCATGGTTTAGTGTTTGATAGGAATGGTTGGACTCGATGATCCGGTGGGTCTCTTCCAACCTGGTTATTCTATGATTCTATGATTCTATGATACAGGGACTAATGCTGTTTAATATCTTCAGTGACATAGACAGTGTAACTGACTGCACGTTCAGCAACATGGTTCTGGTTAACATCAAAGTAGATAGTGCAATTGATAGACTAGAGGGAAGGGATGCCATCCAGGGGGACTTTGGAAGGCTTGAGGAGTGGGTTCATGTGAATGTCATAAAGTTTAACAAGGCCAAGTGATTCTATGGTTCTATGAAATTAGGGTACCATTTAATGTTCTAGGAGACCAACCTCCAATTAGAGGAACCCTGACAGAGTGAAGAGTGTACTAATCCATTCTTGAAGGAATGTTGAGTTTCCACAAAGCTGAAATTCAAAAAAAGGAAGTTCAAATTTCTGTGTCTGTGCCAGAATAACCTCATATGACAGTATAGGATGAGGACAAACAAGCTTGGAAGGAATTTCACATGAAAAACCTGATGATCCTGGCAGGAAAAAAATTATATATGGTTCAAAAGTAGGCTCTTGGAGGAATGAAAGCCAACAACATAGGAGGATGCAGTATTGACAATATAGCCATGAAATTGATTCATGCCCTCTCTTTGTCAATTTTGAGGCTGCAATTTGAATACTGTATCCAGTTTAGACTCCCCAGCATATGAAAGATGTTGAGATATTGGGTCAAATTCAGTAAAGAGTCATCAGGATGATTAGAAGGCTGGAAAACATGACATTCTTCAGCCTGAAGAAGAGGCTAAAGACAAGCCTAACTACAGCTTTTATCCACCAAACAGCAAATTACATGCTAAAGAGAGCCTAGCTATTCTCAGAGGTGCCAAGTGAAAGGATGAGAGAAATCTAGTTGCAATAAAGGATATTACAATTAGAGACAAATGATTTTTTCCTGTTCTGAGGAGCCAGCTAGTGCAATTGCCATCCCTCAAGACATTTGAAACTCAACTGGACACAGCCCTGAGGTATCAATTAAGTATTTGAAGTTAGAACAGACTTCAAATTTGGGCTTTTTCTTTTCAGTACACTTTTCTGTTATCATGTGTTCAAAGAAAAAAAATCCTCAGTGTAATTGTGTTTCTTTTGCACTGACCATGAAAGTTTATGTAGTTTTAGATCTTTAAAACATCCAGTTAGGCAACTTACTACTCAAACGATATGATATTCTGTTAAGTGCTTAAAAAGAAAATACCTCTTACTAGAGAATATGTCTATTAAAACATAAAAATTACATTTAGAATACATTTAGAGAACATACTTTCACTTACACAAATAATTTCTAAGATGAACTTAAACATATCCATATTTTTTTCAACTATGTCCTTTGAACACCAATACACGTGAAGTCTAATTACAGCTGTTTGAGGACCAAAATACGTGCATTTTTGAAATAAGGGTTTTTTTACTCTTCATGTTTTGGACAGGTTTTTTTTCTTCCCATTTGTTTGAAAAGTTGCTGTGTTATAGCTACAGAAGCCACGGAGTACCATCAAATTCATAAAGTTCATTAGAAACTGATCTTTCAGACACTGAGCACCTTTAACACTCATGAACTACTGTGATTACACCATGTTATCTTCTGTAGTCAATTCCTTAGATGTTCAAATTTTCTTTATTCAGATATGTAAGACTGTAAACATATTGCTTGTCTAATCAAATCAGTCTAAAACGGCACACCTGTAAAATATATGATTCAAACTCTCTTCCATTAATTTTCAGCATCTCAGATGCCATGTTCCTGTAAACACTGTAAGACAATTTGAATATATATTTATATATGAATATGAACATTATTGTCTGCTTCAAGTGCATGTAATAGAAAAATTCTAACAATGCAAGATCTAGTGTATCAGTTATGACCACTTTGGAAATGTTCATACATAAGTAGGAAATCATAGAACCATACAATACTTTAAGTTGGAAAACACTTTTGAGATCGAGTACCGCTGTAAATCTAACAATGCCAAGTTCACCACTCCACCATGACCTTAAGCACCACATCTACACATCATTTACATACCTCCAGGGATGGTGACTCAACCACTTCCCTGGGCAGCCTGTTCCAATACTTGACAACTCTTTCAGTAAAGAATTTTTTCCTAAACCTGGCATAACTTGAGGCCATTTCCTTTTGTCCTATTGCTTGTTACATGGGAGAAGAGACCAACACTGACCTCGCTACAAGATCCTTTCTGGTAGTTGTAGAGAGTGATGAGGTGTCCTCTAAGGCTCCTTTTCTGTAGCATAAACAATCCACTTCCCTCATAACATGCTCCTCATAATGCTTATGCCCTAAAACATCCACAAGTCTTGTAGTCCTTGTTTCCAGTGCCAAAATGTCCTTCTTGTAGTGAGGGGCCCCAAACTGAACACAATATTTGAGGTTGAACCTCACCAGTGCAAAGTACAGGGGGATGATGGAACAGGCTGCCCAGGGAGGTGGTTGATTCACCTTCCCTGGAGGTGTTTAAGGCACGGGTGGACGAGGTGCTAAGGGGCATGGTTTAGTGTTTGATAGGAATGGTTGGACTCGATGATCCGGTGGGTCTCTTCCAACCTGGTTATTCTATGATTCTATGATCACTTCCTTACTCCTGTCGACCACCCTATTTCCGCTACAAGCCAGGATGCTGTTGGCCTTCTTGGCCACCTGGACACACTGCTGGCTCATATTCAGATGGCTATTGACCAGTATCTCCAGGTCATTCTCTGCCAGGCAGCTTTCCAGCCACGCTTCCCTTAGCCTGTAGTACTGCATGGGGTTGTTGTGTCCCAAGTGCAGGACTTGACTCTTAGCCTTGTTGAATGCTGTATGGTGGCCTCAGCCCATTGATTCAGCCTGTCCAGATCCCTTCTTTCCCTCATACACATCAACACTCCCACACAACTTGGTATTGTCTGCATACTTACTAAGGTTGTACACACACACACACACGCACGCACGCACGAATGAGTGCATTAAATAAATGTATGACAGTGAATATGTATTTTCTAAACATATAGAAAAAGTCAAGAGACAAGGTAAAAATAAGTGAAAGATTACATGAGGGATGCTTGTTGTGAATACATACACTTTGAAATGCAAAACTTATTCTGGAAACTTGACATTTAGGCAGAAATGCTTCAGTGAAGTGAAGAAGGCAAATATTTCAAAATAACATATATTTATTTTGGTTTAATAGGAGTCATGAATGATTTTTGAAGCAAGTGAACTATTTTATGGCTCTTGAATAGAGCATTATGAGAATGATAGAGGTTTGGGTTTTTTTTTTTTAATACACTTCAGTAATTCATCTTGTACTCTATCAGACTGCACTAACTGGTCAGCTGATAGAACAGAGATATGGGGTCAAGTCTCCTGGATTTTATTTCTGCTTTGCCCAATAATTCACTCTGTGACACTGGAACTAAGAAAGATCCACAAGTAGATTAGACATGGTGACATTCTGATGTAGATTCTTTTAGTATATTGGCCTTAAACACTTAAGAATATTGAAACATTTTCACAGCAACAAAAAAAAATGACCTCAGTGTTCCAGTCCTACTAGCAAATGGACTTTTAAAGCCCACTTTTATGAGTAGGAAAGCATTAAGCATTCAAACTTTAAATAATCAAGTAGTCTTGATGATTGCCTTGACACAGACGTCAGAACAAATTGTGAGAGTCAGGCTGCTAGTTTCATAAGACAACAAGTATGGTTTTTTTCTTTGTCTATATCTTTGGTCCTTATAGTACTACGAATTTTTCTCTTGAAACCGTACTTTTCCAAGTAGATTCCTTTTCTCAGAAAACATAAACTTTTGCCTCATTCAGTATTCACAGCTTAGTTCCCACATTCTTCTAAGTTGCTTGCTAAAATGTTCTCTAATAATTGCTGTTATTTCTAATAACCAAAAGAAAAAAAATCAAAACACCTTAAACCTATGAAAATTCTGTATGTACTATGAGTTATTTGTTTCAATAAGTTTCTATGTGTTATTAAACTTCTGATTTTCAGTGACTGTGAAGGTATTTGTAGCAGAACAACGTTTGTAGCTGTACTTCAGTACTTGTATGTATAAGTCTTGGAGTCTTTGGGAAAGATTAAGGCAAGGGTGAAATGTGTTGAAGTCAATGATTGGTTTCATTCTTCTGGGATGCATGACACGCATTCATAGAATCATAGGCTCATAGAATCACCAGGTTGGAAAACACCTCTTGGATCATAGAGTCTAACCATTCCTATCTGCCACTAAACCACTTCCTTGAGTACCTTGCCTATCCATCTTTTAAATAACACCGGGGATGGTGACTCAATAACCTCCCTGGGCAGCCTGTTCCAGTGCCCAATGACCCTTTCTGTGAAAAATTTCTTTCTGATATCTAGACTGAACCTCCACTGGTTCAGCTTGAGGATACTCCCTCTTGTCCTGTCCACTGTCACTTGGGAGAAGAGGCCAGCTCCCTCCTCTCTACAACCTCCTTTCAGGTAGTTGTAGGGATCAATAAGGTCTCCTCTCAGCCTCCCCTTCTCAGGGCTAAACAACCGCAGCTCCCTCATCTGCTCCTTGTAAAACTTGTTCTCCAGCCCCTTCACCAGCCTCGTTGCTCTTCTCTGGACATGGTTCAGAGCCTCAACATCCATTCTACTGATTCGATCTTCATTTACCTTTTATAAGCACAATCTGTTTTCTACTCTGGATCTGAATAAGATATAAACTTCTTTTTTTTCATTGTGAGAGAGGTCAACTATTGGAACAGCTTGATTTGAAAAGTAATGGAATTGTTATCCTTCAAGATATCTAAATCTCATAGATATGACCCTGAAAACTTCATCAGACTTTGAAGCTGGATCCAAATTTGTTTTCGTAGAATCATAGAATCATTGAATAGTTTGGGTTGGAAGAGACCTTAAAGATCATCTAGTTCCAAGTTCCCTGCTATAAGCAGGGGCACCTTCCACTAAATCAGGTTTCTCAAAGCCTCATCCAACCTGTCATAGAACACCTCCAGGGTTGGGGCATCCATGACTCTTCTGGGCAACTTGTTTCCATAGAAAGCTCCACAGGAAAACATTGTTATACAAGACCACAAGATGTTCTTGAAAAATAAGAACAAAAAAGAGATAGTTCTGAAATGAAAAGCAAGAAATTACAGATGGAGAAAAATCACAGTAAATTAACTTTTTTTTTTTAAATTAAGTGGATTGTTCACTTTATCAGAATAAAGCATTATGACTATATAAATGGTTTCAAATAAATTCAGTATCAAAGAATACTTTAGCATTCTAAGGTAACACAGTAAAATATCACATGTAAATGGTCTGAAAAAATTGTTATAGTTTCCTAGATGTAACTTAAAACTTATAAAAATCTAATATATGAAATGTCATGATTACTGTCAATGGATTTAGGAAAAAAATATTTTGATCATCTGTTAGTAAAAAAACTACTAAAATAGTGAAGATGAAGAAGTATAAGTATAAGGTATTATCTGTCCAAATATCTTATTTCTTAGACATTATAATTAACCAATTAGAAATAATAAGAAAAAAAGCAGAATTAGTGTTTATATAAAATAACATTGAATCATCTATCTACTCTCTGAAATGTCAGCGTGGAAGAAAAAATGTATCTGGCATTATTTGGGAAAATGAATAATTTTCTTAAGAGGAAAAACAGATATTAAATTAGTACCTGAAGATTTATTTCCATCCTTGAAATGATTAACAAGCTATTAACTGCCTTCTTAGGTTAAAAAGTGGTGATACTGGAACACTTCACAAAACATGCGTGTATTGGTTTTGTATCATTTGTGTTATCCACTGATTTTTTTTCCAAAATGAAGAATAAAATGAAAACCAATTATCCACATAACTTTTAAGAGACCTTCAATAATTTGTGTTCTTGTAATTTCAAATAAGTGTTACAGACTCTGAAACAGTGTGCATTTCAGTGATACCGCATAGCCACATTGAAATGTACTCTTTTTAATGACTGAAATGCTGCATTGCAAAGTAACTTCTTTTCTTCCTGCTTTTTCTTCATTGTGAGAGATCTCTTTTATATGCACATCTTGCTGAATTCCAGTGAGAATATTGTTTCTAATAAACAAATTGAAGCTCCATTCCTAGTTATAGGACTAACTACTGACCTTCTAGGTTAACCACTGTTTTCTTCCATTATAACTTGAAATATTTTCACTATGGTTCTGAGATTTTTTTTTTGTGGTTTTTGTCAATATGGAGAACATAAACTTTGAATGGGCTAATTTTTCCTATTATTTGTATTTCATATAATGTTACTTTCATTGACAGCTTGATTTATAAACCAAATATATTTGTGTGCATACACACACGTACTGATGAGAAATATAAAAACATGATTCTAGTTTGTCAAGTCTTAACAATGTGGTTTGGAACTGATCTTTGACTTTGTACTTCTATATCTATCAAAATCCATCTTGATTTATAATCAGTCTCTAAGAATCCAGAACATCCTTGGTCTTAAGCACGTATCTAAAGAACAGTTAAGGTTTTCCTGTACTTCATGGTTCATAAATGGAATAAACAAACAGGTATAATTAAGATTTATTATAGTATTCATGATCAGTGTCACTGTCAGGAGCTACTAGATATATTCCTTAATTCCATATAAATGAATTATAAAATATCTACTTGTGAAAGAAAATACAAGACTGAAAGCAAAGGCTATATTCTCTGTGTGCCTGTTTCCTTCAAAACAAGTATATTGAGGTCAAATAAAAGAAACTCCCTTGCAGCTAATGGAACATTACTGTGGAGAAATTATTCTGAAGGGAAGTTGCCTCACACTAAATCTGGCTCTTTATATATAGTCTTTAGTTTTAGTACTAGTATTATCTTCTCGTTACAGTCAGACTGGTTAACTTCAGATCAGCACCCATGTGCAGTAGCAACATGGTTGCACAATCTCCACTTGTTCTTTCTTTATCATACAACATCTTTAATTTAGCTATGAAATCATGACAGAAAAGTAGTAAGACAACCACTCAGAAAAAGAACATTAAATAGGAATGATAGTAGTTGTGGCACCTGTAAATTCCCATTTCCAAATTCATGCTACCAAGACACTTCCTTTCACTAAATGACAGGGCAATAGCTGTAGAGATAGAGGCGCAGTGAACGAGGGATAGACAAGCTTAGTGAGAAATCAAATGGAACTAGACAGAATGGACACAGGGAACTAGAAGTACCAAAGAAAATGCAATGCCAAGGGAAAAGATTGTGATTTTCTTTTTGAGATAAACTGAGACTGTTTTCCACCTGTTTCTCAGAATACATAAACATTTGTGCACCTGTTTGTATATGACCAGCAGTAATATACACTTTACTATGTATGAATTTCTTATTGATGGAGATTAAATCATCCCAGGAATAGCTATCAGAACTTTATTGATTTTAAAATATACTTCTCTATCTCTTTCTATAATTTTATACACCACTGTCTGAAATGGTAAAAACAAAAGGCTTTAAATAGTATACAGAGCTAGGATAGCCAAAGTGCAAATTTACTCTTTCGATGAATGTTTTGTTTATTGACCATATGAAAGCATGAAGACTTAATGAACACTGCATTTTAAAGTATCATGTGTCCCATATAATTATAACATTATTGTTTTATTGTAACTACAAGATACATACTACTAGTGAGGAACTTCTCTTACAACTTGTCATTTGAGTTGCTGTTTGGTTAATGGCTCTTTGAGGAATGAAAATCTTTTAAAAGAATGAAAACTGCAAAATCCACAGTTTCATTAATTGATCGCTTATTCCTGAGATTTTTGTAATGACTAACCAAAGCTATATTACTTCTTAAAAAATTCTTTGTTTTGAGATGGATTAGAATTAATCTGCAAAATCTGCTGATTTGGAGGAAAACCAAAGTCTCCCAACCCAAATAGATTAATTTATTTAACCTCAGAATTTTGTTGTCCAAAACCAATGCTAAACCTTACTATTATTACTAACTATATGTCCCTCTTGGACTTGTTCGTCTAGGCCTCCTGCACAGACTGCTACTGTTAGATTTTTATAAAGATCAATTTTCCTCTGTTCATTAGCCATGCTATATCTCATAATGATAAATTTTAACAGGATGTTGTTGGCACAATGACGTAGAAAAAAAAATGTGGTTTTTTTTTTAATTTTGCTTTATTTGTATTCAATTATAATAATAGTTTTGGAATTGATTACTAAAGGATAGAAATGAAAATAAACACTCATAACTACCAAGATGAGAATACAATCTCAGCAGACAGCTGCAGTTCTGCTATGCACATTTATTGTGTTATTTGGTGTGCAGCCCAGCTCCACCACATAGCCAAATATAAATTATTTCTGTATTGGTCTATCAGTGTAATGTTCATTTTTTCATTATAGAAATGGATACTGTGGCAGCACTGAAAAAGGAAATTTAATTTGATTATTTTCCACATCTTAGGATTGATTTATATGTAATACTGCAAGTAGGTTTACAGTAAATCAGTGTTTCACTAGTTAATACTTAGAACAGTTGTCATTGTAAAACTGAAGTCCTTACAGGAAGGTGAAGGTTTATAAAAGAGAAAAATTAGATACATTTATGTGAGTTTCTATGTTTTCAGAAAAATACTTAAACCAATTTGATTATTTGTATTACTTTACAGGACCAGAACACTTTTACCTGTTAGAATACTTGTGACGTGTTATTTAGTGCTTTAATAGATTAAAATCCTGCATGGTCTTCTAGGAGACTAAAAGGTAAATTTCAAAATGGTGGATAGGCAGAATATCTGCCAGTCTCACTAATTTAATGTCTTTATTCAGAGATTTCAGGTGCTATTACAGTTAATCATGCTTTTACAAAAATAGAGGATTAAATTCTTTTTCTGGTGGTGTTGACGTGTATTTCCAAAAGACATTTTGACTACATATCAATATTATTAAAATTAAAAAGTATCCATGTTTGTTCCACACCAAGAAAATATTTCCTTTGGCTAAGACCTTCTGCCCAACTGCAGAGCTACCTTTTTTTCTTTAAAACGGAAGACAGTTAGAATAAGTTCAAGATTTTTACTTCAAAGAAAAGAGAGTATATTCTGCTCTGGTCCACCAGGACGCTGTACATTCTCAGCAGTTTTACTTAGTTTACTTTGAGATTTCTGCTGTCATCCAAAATTTGTGAAATCTGGTTCTCTTCAGTCTAATGGATAAGTAAGCAAACTAATTTTGTTAATTTTAGCAGAAAAATAATTCGGTACTTCTGCAAACAAAATTCAAACTTCATTACAATATTTTGCCTGTATTACAACATAAGCTGTATGCAGAGCTGAACAAGAAACTGACCCTTATATCTGGCCCACTAAATATGCCTGATAGAAGACAGGATTGTAAAACATTTCCCATGTAACAGGTTTGTGTTTTGAGTTTCTCTTTCTTTCTGTGTGGTTTCAATAAAGGCAAATAGCAAACAGCAAACATGACTTACACAAAGAATTAATAACAATAATTCATATTTTTTTACTGGGACATTAGAAATCTGATGTTGTTACTGGGATTGACACAGCAGTGGTAAAAAGAGTAAAAAAAAAATTGATTTTTTTTTTTTTTCCCTTTTCAGTTTTAGAGGTTATCAGAGTAAGGCATCAGTAGTTACAATAGCATTATAAATATATGTGTATGTATATGAATACTCAGATAAGGTGAGGATGATAAGCAAGTGTAATCACTGGTGATTTAGCTTGAAAAATCCTTGATATTAAAACTGCAAATAGATATCTGTACCACAGTTTTGTCTGTCTTTCCACCACCCTCCCAGCCACACTATGGTTTATTCATTTCTTTTAAATTTACTTTGGTATTTACTTTAAATGTCATGAATTCTATTCCTTCTCTTCTAAAAATAACTTGAGAGATGAGAGTCATGCTGGAAGGAACTGATAAGGTCATAATTATTTTCTTTGCCTTTTCAGTGACATATATTGTAATGCTTTGTAGCTGGGGAAAGCTTGAGTATAGCCTAATGAGGCTCATTATTAATAGAACTGTCTGGTTCTGATACAAATGAAAGTTTTTCCCATCTTTGGACTGTTATTCTTGTATGTTGAGCATGTAATCATTTAGAACAGAAAAGACAGGAGAAGTATAAGAGGCAGGAAAAAAAAAGGTAGTATAATGTCAGAGCAACTCTGAGGTAGCATTAAGGCAATGCTGTGCTGTATCAGAAGAAGATAAGAACTGCCATTGTAGATCATACTGCTTGTCTTTCCCCAATACTGATCATTTTCCTACTTCTTAAAAGAAATAGAAAGGTTAGCTTACCTGTTAGAACATTATATACAGTGTATACCTGTGTTTTTCTAGGATTGCAATGTAGGGGTTTGTTTAGTAACAGCATTTTATGAAGACTAGTTTTTAAAACAGGTATTTGATTTTATACTTCTTCTGGAGCATAGATATTCTGATTTTGGTGATGTCTGTTCTTCTTCCAAATAATATTCAACTGATTTTTTGCACTTTTTTTTTTATTTCCATATACATCTTTCCTCTGAACAGTGCTCATGTGCACCAAATATTCTCTAATGAGAGACTAGAGATGGTCAAACACTGAGGTAGGATGAGTAACTATTTTCTGATCATCCCATTTATAACTCAGAAAATAACAAAGACGAATTAGACTTTAATTTTGAGCTACATCTAAAAATAAGGGTCTAGCTATTACTTAGAATGTGATCGTTTCTTAAACTTAGGGTGTAATTCAGTACTGTTCTTCAGCACCATTTTGTAGAAAAGCATCCTTTGTATCCCTTCAGAAATGTAGCAGTCACACAGAAACATAGAAAATAGATTTTACCTCTGATAAACAAAAATAACTCAATGTCTTACATGAATAATCTTTAAAATAACACTTTAATAGAAGTCTTCTTCTGAATGTCACAGAAAGCACAAATAAAGCAGATGAAGATCTATTGCAGTGACTTGCGAATGTGATTAGAAAGATGACAGTGAAAATACAAAGAATTAAGGAATCCAAACAACTTAGTCTGAGAGAAGATGAATGAATGGACAAAGATCAATAATGTCAAATTCATCTGAGCTACCAGATACCAGAAAAGAATTGATTGATCCAGAGCATGAACTAATTAAAGTGTCACTGGTCACCTATAGCCCTCCAATTCAAATACTGTGCAGGTTTTTAAAACAAGCCTTGATCTTTGGAAGCAATAAATAGACAGCAGTGTGATTCAATTAGATTAGTATTCATCTGTCTAAAAGATTTTATTTTTCCTGTGAAGCTAGACTTACAGCAAGGTTTCAGCTTTATTGCAGATACCATTCAGAGTTTTCTATTCTTTTCACACGGCTGAAGTTCTATTGACAACATAAAAATATCAAAATGAGCTAAGGCTTAAGGATTTATGGTTCTTGTTTTTCTCAGTCTGTGCTTCTACCATATACTTTTCAGCAGGGTTTTATGTATTTATTCAATATAATTGCATTTTGTATTGCTCAAATTACATTTAAAATAATTGCATGCAGTTACCTTGTGTTCTTCAGAGTTGGAGGATTTTTTCATAGTTATGCTGTTTTTCTTAATTGTTAGATTTTTTTTCTTGATAACCATTTTCTTGCTTATTCACTTTCTTCGCTTGAGTTAAATCTAATTACTGACATGGAAACTTTCACCCATTTTCAGAGTATCTCCTTATATTCATTGTATTCATTTTTATGCTTTCTTTTTTTATTATTTCTGAATATCTACCCATTTATCAGTCTGTTGAGGCACATTTTCCTTTTCAGATCACTCCTGGAAGTAGTGCCAAGGTCACACTTTGCTTGAAAATTCATTTCAAATGAAACAGTCAAGGTTTGCAAAATTATATAAGAGATTTAGGTCTCTTTATGTTATTCAAAGTTCTGTTATTGGTCAGAGATCCAAAAGACTTATTAACCACAAATCCCTGAATATTAAAAATGGAAATACTTGTTTTAAGGTAAAAAAATACTCTAATGCATAAATATAAAACTGTATTTTAATAATTTTCTTTATTTTAACATTTTAGATAATCTCTGGTAGAACTGTCAAGTTTACGGAGGATTACTTGATTGGCTATGACTAGAGCTTCACAGGGACTGTTTGATTTTTGTGCTTGCAGTGATTTTCAGTACAAGTGGCTGCACGTACAGGTTGGTTTTATGGAATCATCATTAGACAAAAATGTTTCTCCAATATTTAAAGAATTTTATCTCTCCTTCACTTCTTGTATTCTTTTATATTGTTTGTTATATTTATGACTATTCCTATTATGGATAAGACATACTTGACTATAAGAGAAGTTTTGCTCACATAATCTCTCAGCCATCATAAAACATTGTCTCTCACGTAATACAAAAGGAAAGAAAATTTCATTGTAACACAAAAGGAAATGATTACTACACATTAAAGCAAAATACTTGACTGTCACTAGCAAATTATTAAAAAGAAAATTAACTGTGAATAAAAAAGAAATCAATGCTAAATTGTTAGTATATATGAAATCTACCATGTTGACAGCTGAAATTTCACTAGGTTTTTTACATTCACTTATGCTTATCTCATAACTATTAATTTACAATGAAATTGCAATCTGTTAGACGAAGGATTTGCCTGTGTAATTTTTCACAGGTGACTTGTAGCACACAATTATTGTTTCCAGTTACAATGGACTATTTCCTCAAAAAATATAACAGGCAAAATATATATGGTTGCTTACTTCAAGCAAATACCTTTGTCTAATAATACCAACAATTGAATGCTTAATTATGGTAGAATGATTGGAAGTTGTTGCTTATTTTTTTCTCTATTACTTTTTGAAGAAAAGTTAGAAATCACTGCAGTGCACTTACAAGGGAGCCACCTTATGTTAGTTAAGAGAAAATAGTTAAAGACATCAATATTTCTGACTAAAGTCTTAAGTAACATCCAGTAATACAATTCAGTCTCCTCTATACACTCAGTATTCAGGACTCAAGGATGTATACTGAGAGAGTCCCATCTATGAAGCTGCTGAATGAAAAGAATTCTGGAGCTGTTCATTGAGTGGTACAGTATGTAGAGTCCATTTGTGAAATACAACAATTCTTATTCAAGTTATCAGAGAGAGAACAATGAGGCAATGCTTTGTTTATTTAATTACAGTATTATTTTTAGTTATAAATGAATTACAGAACAGTTTCACTCAGATGGCTCTTCAAACAGTATTCAAAAACATCTACTAATGTCAATAATAATGTGCAGAAACTGAATACATGCTTTGCCTGGATCAAGGTATGTTTAAATATAACAAGACATATGGCTTGAATAGAAATTGAACTCACTTGTATGCCTTGATGGTGTCTAAATTCAGATTGATTTGGATGCATCTGCCCAGATTCAGATGTTTACAGTATAACATCAGTATCAGAGCTAATCTGTCTAGGTTACCCATATAGTCACACTGGAGGGGAATAGGCACATTTACAGTCTGATTCATTCTATTCTTAAGTGGGTGTGTAAAACAGGCAGGGTGAATCACATTGTAAGATTGCCTATTTTTCTGCAATCGTGCAGAACTGAGCCTAGACATAGACATCTGTGTGGAACATGCTAACAGAAAGAATCTTTGTAGATTTTCGTTACCATGATATATGAAAGAACAGAAATTATTTGATGCTTAGCTGAAAATATCACAGTAGAATAAAAGTGAGATATGTGTTTTGTTCATTGAGCTTCTACTATTAAAATGACATGGCCATTTACAGAAAATGGGCTTCTGATGATCACCTAGTATAAAAAGCATATTTCAAACTTGTCCAACATATAAAAGAAACTAGTTTCCTTGAATTTTCTTGACCTCTCTTTTTCTTTCTCCTTTTTATTTTCCTGCCTCTGTTAGACTTTCTGTGCTGAAAAATGACAATGGCACATCTGAAGTCAAATTGTGAGCCTGACAGTAGGGAAGAAATGGACACAGACAAAATCACTTTAGTAAATATACTTGAACATTTTATCATAAAAGATTCTACCTGTTGTTTGACAAATTTCATTTTTTCCCTTTTTATCCTTCTGTGTCCAACTCTCTTTTTGTTATATTAATGCTGGAAATTTTTGAAATGCATAAAAATACATAAAAGTAAATTAGAAGCACTTTGCCATTGCTCTGTTATAAAACTCTCTTCTGAACACTAGGCAGAAACCAGTGTTCAAAAGATAATGTTGAGATTTAAGTTTGTTTGAAACTAATGAAAAACAGCTTCATCTGATAAGGCACTTTAAGGCAGCAGGTATACTTCTGTAAGGGATTAATAAAGTCATTCTCAGAACCAGAAAGAAAAAGTAATTTAGGCACTTAAATTTTAATCCTGAAACCTCCATTCAGCCTCCGTTTCTATAGGTGCTATAGGGATGGGTGTGGGGTTATTTGGTTTATTTTGTTTTTAAAAATCTTATTGTTTTAGACAAGTGGAAGACCTATTCTGGTTCATAAATGGAAATATGTTGCTTAATTAGAAGTATCAAATATCTGTGTTTCTTTAGTCTGTTTCTTGCTGAACAGCCACAGACTGAAGGAGGGATGAATGTCATTTAACATTGGTCATCCAGTAGATAGTATCTAGTTTAAGCCTGTTGTCAATAGTGATTTGTCCCGTCCTAAGTAAGATGTCAAACACAATCAGAAGGAACTCTCTTTGCAGGTTCTGACTTTTCTTCACAAATTCAAGAGAGAAATTACATCAGATAATAAGTATAAATGATAAAACTTTGATCAAAATGAATCCTACTGCATCTGAAAAGCTTCCTGTATATTTTGAGGTGCTCCATCACATGTTTTCAGTCTGTACCTAATTATGCTGCATCCCATTAAAACAATGTGTTCCCTAAACTGATTCCACATTGGTGCAGCTGACACATCTGAGGGATGGGTTGTCATCCAGAGGGAACTGGACAAGCTCAAGAAATTGGCCTGTGAGAGTTTCATGATGTTCAATAAGGTCAAGCGTAATGTTCTGCACCTGCATCAGAGAACTCCCTGGTATCAGTACAGGCTATGGGTTGGAGGGATTGAGAGCAGCCCTGCCAAGGAGGACTTGTGGATGATGGTGGATGAAAAGCTGCACATGAACCAGAAAAGTGTGCCAGCAGGTTGAGGAAGGTGATTCTACCCCTCTAGACTGCTCCAGTGAGACCCTACGTGGAATACTGCATCCAGCTCTGGAGTCCTCAGTACAAGACACAGACCTGTTGGAGTGATTCCTGAGGAGGGCCGCAAAAATGATCAAAGGGACAGAACACCTCTCCTGTGAAGAAAGACTGAGAGTTGGGATCGTTCAGCCTGGAGAAAAGAAGGCTCCAAGGAGACCTTATTGCAGTCTTTCAATACTTGAAGGGGGCCTGTAAGTATGATGGGGACAAACTTTTTAGTAGGTCCTGTTGCCATAGGACTAGAGGTAATGATTATGAAGTAAAATAGTGTAGATTGAGATGAGATATAAGGAGGAAATTTTTTACAATGAGGGTGTAGAAACACAAGAACACATTTCCCAGGCTGATTGTAGATTCTCAATCCCTGGAAACTTTCAAGGTCAGCTTGAATGGGACTCTGACCCTGCTCATTTTGGCAGGGCTTGGACTGGATGACATTTAAAGATCCCTTCCAGCCCGAACTGTTCTATGATTCTATGGTTTCATGATACAGATCTCCAGATTTCCCCTCAAACTTTTACACAGGTACAGCAAAGTAACTCCATGCAGGTAAAACTCAAGTAAACTTTAAGTAGAAACTGAAAACAAAGAGCTGAAACCAACAAGAAAACAGAGGTAATAAAAACAACACCTTGATAAGATGTAGCAAATTGTGGTTTCTGTATACCAGTCGGGGAGTACCAAGCAACAACATATAACACTCATGACCCAAAGCGTGTACACACTGGCTCGTAAAAGGAAATCTCTCACTCAAAGATACCCGGAAGATAAAATCACTCACTCAAAGCACTGAGGGCTCATTCAAGGATATATCCAGAAGAAACAATCGGTCTCTCAATGAGAGGAGGATGAGGGTGCTTAATCCTGAGGAGTTTCTTCAAGTGGCCTCCTGATCCCAAGCAGAGAGTTTCTGGTCACACACTTGTTGCTCTGAGAACAACCCCTCAAAGAGTGTCTCTGGTGGAGTCCTCATTTTATAATCTGGTTAGAGCTTAACTGCGTCATCCATTGGTCATCGTCTAGAAACACTTCTGAGCCAAGGTCCTCTGTTGGCTGGGGAGTGGCTGGGGAGCCTGCCTGTTGACTGAAGGATCCTACCTTGTGGGGATTCCTGCCGTTGAGGGGAATATGTGCTGCTTGGCACCTGACCACTGTGCATACGTGACAGTGGTCACAATGTGATGTGAAAGGCAAGAAAATAAGAGTGTGAAAGAGCTGGTGGCTGCCCAGGTTAAAAGCCTTGGCCTTCATCAGGTGGGGAGGTGCAGGGTGCTTCTGCCACATAAACCACCACCAATTTTATTATTCTTTGACTGTATGATACAGAATTCTAAAGTCTCAAAGAAGGCAAAGGAATTTTTCAATTTTCTTGTATATTTATGATATTTGTCTCATCTTCTCTGAAATATTTCAGTGTGAAGAACATAAATATCAGCAACCTGCCTCTTTATCTAGAATTCTGGCTTTCAGCTAGGTCTAAGACCTCAAAATGATACGGGAAAGTAGTTCTGAGTATTTTTGAAAGTGTTTATGTTAGTTCATGTAATTGATTGCTGTTGCAATCTCATAACCAGGTCCTCTATTCATGTCTCAGTCATTGTTTCTGCTAGCTCTGTTGATGTTACTCTTGGCAGTAAGGTGTCTAGGAAAGTAGGAATTGGTTTCCTTTGTATGAAAATTTTCCCATATTTTCAACTGAAAACAATGTGATGAAAAGTATACATCTTTTTCTAATCTGCACAAATTTGTGTAAGAGAAATATTTTTACAAGCATAAATCATATCTTTATGTCTCAAGGTCAGTAATGGAATGGTAATTAGCTCTATATATTGAAAAAAGTTGGATGAAAAGAATATGAGTGGCAATTTCAAAACAAGTCTTTCTATAACCTTCGTATTGTGACATTCATTCTCAGTAAATAGAATTTATTGATCTTGGGATAAAAAGTGATGAGTGAAAACAAAAACTAATTCTCATCTAATGAGACTGAACAAAAAACTATTCAAGAATGGAAATACAGAGATAAATGATCAGCAAAGCTGTCTGGAATAGAGAAATTGTCTTGGAATATTTGCTGTTGTTTTCTTTTCCACTTTGTTTGGATTAGATCTATTTTTCAGAACATTTTCTGTACTAATTTACAACATATTTCTTTTAATTTTCTCAAAAAGTCCCTGTTTTCACTTAAAAAAAATGACATTTTTATTACTGAAATTTTGAAAAATATGTCAGAAGTGATACACATGCAGAATTTTAGTAAAATCCATAGAAATTAAATAATAATCTACCAAAATTTATTTTTTAGTAATAGAATTATTAATGAATAAAAAAAACTTCAAATTTCTCACATGTGTAGGTCAGACATAATTTTGCCTCCTTTCTTTACATTTTTTTATATGTATGAATAAAAATTATAATTCATACAGAAGTCCTTACGAATTTTTTGAAGTCTGAATAACTTGTAAACTAACCTGTACTAGCATGGAAACTGTGTGGGGAATTCTGCTGGAACCTGACTGTACACTGTAAGAGGACTTGAGGATTTAAGTGTCAGAGAATTTTATCATGCCATGATATGCAGTACTTAAATTACCCTGTCTCTAACAAAACCTCTTTAACTGCTACCTTTATTTTCATTTCCACTAACTCTAACTCTGATTATCGTATTATGACTGTAAAGTTCCTGATGTTTTTGTATGACTGTTAAGTTTGGGTTTTTTCTCTATCAAATTGCTGAGATTTTGGAAATAACTGCTATTAATTTAAATTATATTTATTCTTTCCATGTTCTCGAAGAGTTAATATATTTTTGAGAATTTTTTTTCTTTGAAATAAGCAGCAAAATCACTGCAAATTTGCTACAATATATATAGATCCTGTGAGGTCAACATGCAGCGCAGGATACCCGAAGTTAATGATTGTCATGTCTGAATGCCTTTGAAATGATAATGATATTTGCCATTGCTACTACAGAAGAAAAGCTGTCAGGTATTGGCTATCTGACTCACAATGTTTTACATTCTAACTGAAATACACACATCACTAAAATCAGGGGCAGGTCTGTCAGAAATTTTGTTTTCATTGTTTTTATGTTTCTATTGCCTTGAGAATTCATGATGTTTTCACTACGTCCTTCCACAATTTCCCAAGAAAAAAAAATCTTAGATGTTTTCTGAATTCTTCAGAACTTCAGTTTGTATACTATAGCACAGTATATATGAAACATAAAACAGTACAATAATTTGCAAAAAGAAATTATGCGTCAGCTTGCTATTAGGAACTCATTATGTATATACTAAAAAAGCCAGGTACTTTGATATTATGATATTACAGACATAAATAGTTCAACTTACTCTACTGAGCTTACTCACTCACTCGGTGTTTCCTGGAAAGAATCTGTCTCGTTGCATATAAGTTGTTAATAAATAGTAATAATTTTTGCATTTGCTGTTAAAATTTCACATTTTAGCATTATTAATTTTCAAGTACCTTTATGGGTAGAATATAGTGAGAATATGATCAGCCTTCTAAAAGCTATCAGTGCATCAAGAATACACTTGTTATAAAATGACCAAGATATTAATATGGTACCTGAATCAAGGAGATATAGAGGATCTCCAAGGGCATTTGTACATGTCAAAATTAAATCACGTCATTGCTCCTTAATGTTTTCACTCTTTGTGCACTACATAATAGATAATCTTTTTTTCTTCTGAGTAGACTTGTCCCTTTCTACCTTCATTCATTAATTTCTTAATAATTTAGCTGTGCTAATAATTTGAAGATGTATCCTGTAGAACCTTATTAAATCATGTAGCATACTCATATAAAGGAAATGGGATCCTAAATTACTTTTTTTCAATATCACCACATACTACAGTTTGTTACTTATTTTCCCACTTAAAATAAAACTATCATATAATCAAAGAATGGTTTGAGCAAGTTGGAAGGGACTTTAAAGATCATCCAGTTCCAACCCCCTGCCATGGGCAGAGACACATCCCAGTAGATCAGTCTGCTCAAGGCCTCATACAACGAGGCCTTGACCACCTCCAGGGTAAGAAATTAAAACAACAGCACCTTGGGAGTGGATGGGACCACAACCACTGCTCCCTAGTGCCATGCAGAGAATTAAGCCAAGGCAGAACCATTCAGATGAATCACCACATTAGCAGGAAGGGAAATATTGTCCAGTCAATGAACATCCTACATTCCTGGGTCCATGCTGTTGGCCTAAACTGTATTTGAAGGAACTGCAACCCTGACTCATATGTGTGAATTGTGCATGTGTTGCAGAATACAAATCTGCAAGCCAAAATTACTTTACACCCATTATATAGAACATGCTTACTAAATAAATTTTAAACTACATGACACTGAACAGTGTCGTTCTGTTCTTGCATCCACCCCAAAAAAATCATGGATTAAAATTAGAAAATCATTTAGGTTGGAAAAGATCTTTATGATCAAGGAATCTAAATGTAAATCTAACTCTACCAACTCTACCACTAAAGCATGCCCCTAAACACCACATCTGTTTTCAAAGGCTTGTAGTGATAGGGCTAGGGGAAGTGGGTATAAACTGGAGAGGGGCAGATTTAGACTAGACATAAGGAAGAATTTCTTCACCATGGGAGTGGTGAGGCACTGGCACAGGTTGCCCAGGGAAGCTGTGGATGCCCCATCCCTGGAGGTGTTCAAGGACAGGTTGGATGTGGCCTTGGGCAGCCTGGTCTTGTGGGACGTGTCCCTGCCCATGGAAGAGGAGTTGGAATTAGATTATCTTTAAGGTCCCTTCCAACCCAAACTATTCTATGATTCTATAATCTGCACATCGTTTAAATATCTCCAGGGGTGGTTACTCAATCACGTCCCTGGATAGCCAGTTCAAATTCTTGACAACCCTTTCAGTGAAGTAATATTTCCTAACATCCAGTCTAAACTTTTCCTAGTGCAACTTGAAACTGTTTTCTCTCATATTATTACTTGTAACCTGGGAGAAGAGACCAACATCTACCTCTCTACAACCTCCTTCCTTTCAGGTAGTTGTAGAGAATAGAATTGTTTCTCTTTAACATCCATTTCCCCAGACTAAGCTACTCCAGTTCCTTTAGCTGCTTCTCATAAGACTTGTGTTCTAGAGCCATTGCCTTTCTTTGCATGCACTCCAGCACCTAAATGTTTTTCTTGTAGTGTAGGTCTCCAAACCGAACACAGTATTTGAAGTGCAACCTCACCAATGCTGAATACAGGGGGACAGTAATTTTCCTAGTATTGCTGGCCATACTATTTCTGATATAAATAAAAACTTGTATCAGAAATCCTCCTTCATGAGAAACATCGAGTGTCTAGTGTTGATTAGATGTAGAGCACTAACAAACTTGGATTTATATTACAATTTATATACAATTTATGTTTTTCTCTATTTGTGGGTTACTGTTTTATTTTGCAGTAGGGTTCCTGATTTTCTTTTGCAGCAGTGCAGTCAGTAAATAGTAAACACAAAAACAGAAAACAATTTGGAAACCAGAAACAATAGCTTTTTAAATGTATACTCTAAACGCATGATAAAAGTAGTATGGATTTTTCTGTTTTGTTGAAATGCTAGAATCTGGTTCCTTTGAAGCCTGACTCTTACTGTTTAACTAAAGCAACTATGCTGCAACATTAATAGTACACCACTTATTCAAAGCACTTAAAATCATGTATACTACCAGTTTTGATAACAGAGATATTTAAAGTTAATACGTGTCTCCATTTCTTTAAATTATCAGATAATGAAGATCATATCACTTATAAGAGATTTGTGACCTGGTATAGAACTTAATTTGATGTCTGAACATGCTATAAAAAGATAGTCCTTAGGGATTCTGACATAATGTAAGATAATTTCTAATGTTACTCTATTCAGTGTGTGTGCACTTTTACTTTGCTCTGTGAGAAACAATTGAAGACAATTGTAAGATATGCAAAGAGAAAGCAAGAGAAAGATAAAAAAATCCCTATAATATTAATTCTCTCTTTTTATACTTAAATGTTAATACTGACCAAAATTTATGAAACAAAAATAAACATTTTTCTGCAATTTGTACTCACTCTTAGATGTCTTGAGATAACAATGAATTTATTTTAAAATTTATTTTAATGAGGAAAAACATCTAGACCTGTTCAAATATATGCAGAACATTATCCTTTTAATACAGTGGGAAAAGCACATGAACTTGAGCCCATAAGTTCTGCTGTATAGCTTAATTTAAACAATTGCTTGAAGTGAAATGAAACTGCAATGAACATTATGTGACTTGAATGTGTTTTGTAAAAGTTTGTTTCCGTTCAGGTAGTTTGTACCAGAGTAATATAAGCTTGAGCGATTTTTTTTTAAAAATATAGGAAGGAACAGCAGAAGGAAGAAAGAAAGAGAAAGGAAGAAGAGAAGAACTTGCTCTACTATCAGGTATAAACCTTAGCAATTATCTGCACTTCCAATGACCCTCACATCTCTTTTCAGATGAACTACAGCCTTAATAACACTTTTTGAAAGAAAAGAAAACAGGAAAGTCGGAATTAATAGAGCTACTAGAAAGAATAGAAGAATACTACAGCAGAGTAGATGCAAAGGGAATATTAAGGATAAAGGCTTGATAGAAAATTGTGGTTTGTGCCATAAATAAGTTCAATCTACACTGCTGCTCAGTCATGAGATTCTTTCAGATTATCTGGGAGTTACTTGCAGGAAATATAGTAACATATACTTCTTTTAAAGAAAATACAAGTATATACATTATATATTATAATATCACTCTTGCTCAGTACAGAATTTTCATATATGTCATATGGTATTCTATATTTTTTTTAAAAAAAAATAAAGAATTAAGAAGAAACATACATTCTCCCAACTTCCTCCATGCACTCAAGCGTGATCTTGTGCTTCAGATTCATAGACTTAAGTTTCATAAGGAGTATGGATTTGGGGATAAATTTCATTTCAGTCTTCTACATCTTGATCTTCATATTGTCTGGGAAACCCCAAAGTTTATCTTTCCAGTAACAAAGCTCCAAATTTTGATGCATTAGGGAAAAATAGTCATTATTTGTGAAACTGCAAGGTGAGGATTAACAAAGATCAGACCTCGGCCACTGAGCATCGGATAATTCACAAACTTCAGTTATTGTAGAATATGCATTCAAAGATTTGCCTCAAAAGTACTAAGCAGAAGATGACCCCATTTCAATGAGTTTATCTAAAATTGCACCTTTTGCTTTCAGTTATTCCTTGAAGTGGGCAGAGTTGTCAAAGTACTTCCTGTTCCATCTTTACTTTCTGTGCTGACATGATGTAGTTTAATCTGAAAATAAGGGAGGCTGTGGAAGTAGAGGCTGTCATGGGTATCTTTTGAGATAACTGGCTAAATTGCAACGTCTTCTCAGTTTTTTATGTTTGCTTGAACTTTGGCAGGTATGATAAAAATACTCAGACTTACAGCTTGAAACAATGCAGATATCCATATTTCAACTGATCCTTTATAATAATTGGAGAGAACTCAGACTTTCTAGGGTGAATTTAGATAGATTTCTTGTAGACCATAAACTTAAATAATTTTATAGTTAAGAAAAGTTAAATAAAGAACTGTGAGACTACTGAAGAACTGAGTAGTAGTTTTAGATTCCAGTTCCACGTTAATAGACGTGCCTGACTAAATCCCTGAAATTCATTTCCAAACTTATATGAAAGTCAAGTTACAAAGATTAAATACCATATCTTAGCATTTCACATTTCACCTATCTGAGCATCATTATGCCTATAAGTTTCTTTGAGTAACTACTTAGGCTATTATTTATGCTCCTTTTTTATTATTATTTGTTTTTTTCACAGATAATTAATTTTTCTTCCCTAGAAGCTACAAACAGCTACTTCACAGACGGGCTGCTGAAACTAGCATTATTGATAAATAAATGCATGTCAAACTCCAAGATAGGTTCAAAAGTAGCCAGACTGTTGCATGGTTATTAACCAAGTATGAGGCAACTTCACTTGCAAGTTGAATGAACCACCACATTAGGTGGTAGTTCCTTTCATCTCATAGACGTGGCTCTAGCTCAACAAACTCTGTAAGAATTTAAATGGGATCCACTTTATAATTCTAGATACACATGTATAATTCTAGTGCACATGTACATCTGAATGAGGCACTGCAGGCTATCATTATAGTCAGTTAACCATTACTGTCAAGACATAGATATGGATACATTGAGGGAGTCATTCGTTTCATCCTAAAGCAGCTGCCTGAAACAGGGTACACTAATTACTCCCCAGAAGTAATTTTCCTTTCTATTGACCATAAGGGGAGCTGGGATGACTGGTTAAGTACACAGAAGTATAAAGTTAGGCAAGATAAAGATGACATGTTCGCACACCTGGTGCTTTAGGAACTTTGATTGACTGCTAACTGAATTAAGTAGGGCAGAAAATGTGTAGTCAACATCAAGGAATGGGTAGCTAGAGAACTCTATGAAAATCTCCAAAGGGAAGGAATAGAAATGGAGGATTACTTTGAATTATTTTTTAAAGGATTGCAGGAAACTTTGGTTTTAGTTTTGCCAGCTTTTTTTTTTTCCGACTAATCAATAAGGTGTTAATTCTCCCTGTGTTTTGCATAATCAAAAGGAAGTTCAGTTTCAGCTACTTGTTAACAGTAAATTATTTTAACTTTGTGTTAGCAATGTTTTGTAGGGTTTTTTCTTCTTCTTTTTCTTCTTTTTCTTATTCTCTGAATAAGCACACCCTTGATAACTGATGAATGGAAAACTTCTTTCTGGAGATATCAAGACTTTTCAACTCTGCTGGGTAGAAGTGGTTGCATCAAGAATTCCCAGAAAACTGAAAAAATAGTAACAGTATCTGGAACAGATAATCCTCATGCTTGTCCATGCAAATATATTCACACTCTTTGTAGATTCAACACACAGCTGCTTCTTCATGCTGACTGGAGAAAGGCCACTGGTTTTCCTGGCCTAAGACAGAGATCCCAAGTCTGGGGTTTCAAGATTTGCACAGGAGGCAACTTAGTGTTAGGGTGCTCTGCAAACTGGTGGATCTTTAACAAGCAGAGATCCACCAGCCAAGGGCCATCCTACCACCCCAGCCAGAAGCAGGGTAGATGGGGACCACTGGGGCAGCTCCAGACATCAGATGCCATAGGGACAGTGATGGGCTGAGCCTGAGCCTGGACATGGGCCCATGGGTTTGTGCCAGGCAGCAGGGCCTGTGGCGAGGAAGTATAGGGATGTGGAGAGCTGGAAACAAGCCATGCTATGTGGGGAGTGTGAGAAGGAGTCCCATGGTTCAGGGCCATTGAGGCTGGCTACTGCCCTCAGTTCCTTGATGCTGAACATTCAAACATTTTCTATTTTGTACTGTGTGTTTCACAGATTTCACAAAGAAAATAGGAACAGGAAGTTAACACTGAGCAGCAGGAATATTATGATGTTGCTATTGGCTAAAAAGAAGAAGTTATTAAATCAGCAATGTGGATATTTGACAAACTGTGCAGAAGAGAAAGCTGAAACTATTATGGTTACTTTCTTCTGAACAGCCTATAAAAATCCAACACTTCATAATAAGTCAACAAAGCCACAATGAACAGGAAAATAAGCTGATAAACTTTGTAAAGACCATCTGCAGTAGTCACAAATCCATTTGATAATATGTAAAGGAAACAGTATTCTTGCAGTCACAGAAGCTGCTGATGCAATACTAGCACGAGAGAAGTAGTGAATGAGAATAAAGACCTATGATAATACAGAAAAATAAAGCTGCATATGAATATTTCAGTAACTTGCAAATAGGAGATGGTCATGAAATTTTGGAGCACATTTCAGAAAGGGAGGAAAAGTCATAAATAGAACAAAGAGGATATTGTCAGAAATACACTAAAACTTGCTATCATTATAAAATAAACTACAGAATTCATCTGAATAAGTAAAAGTTGCTGTAAAAACATTTAGAACACTTGCGTTTCCCACAGGTTAGAATAACCCTGTGTGAAAAGATATAAAGACCTTTTAAAGTGATTAACATCAGTTTTGTATACCTACTCCTGTTTTCAGGATGAAGATCTTCAGAACTCCAGTTACAACATGTTAGGATATACTAACTAGTGGGAGAAAGGTTTGTACTAAACTTTAAGTGTAATGTTTGAGTAAAGTTCAAAACAGGACTCAACCACCTGAAGTACACTTTAAGCAAAAAATTGGGCTTTAAGTTCAAAATACAAGATTTAATTACTTGTATCTACTAATAGTGGAAATACGTACTTTCTGTAACCATGTTAAGAAGGACTGCTTTCTTTCATATTACTCAAATATTTAAAACCTCTGTTTCTGTACACAGACAGAGTCATCTTTCATTTGACAGAGCTGGACATCTTACTCAACTTAATTAGGTAGGGAACAAAAATCCCGTATTCATCTGTTTTCTTCATGGCAAATGATGGGTCGTTCTCACAGTATATTTGACTGTTGGTTTGACAGAAATGTCATTAGAGCAATGACCATTCCTGCCTCCTTTTTAATCTATAGGTTTTCAACTAGAGCAAAGGTTCTTTTTCCTTAACTAAAGACTATCTGTGTGTATGCTCTTTTTTGATCAGAGCTATAAAACACCAATAAATTTTTTAGAAAAATAACTAGACTAGAAAGATATTTGCCCATGGCTGGGCTCGGCAGGGCTGTGGAGAACTGGAGAATGGCTCTGCTGCAGCACCACTGTGGCAGGGCACGACAGCACCAAAAAGCTGCAGTGGGATCACTGGTCACGGGAAGAGTGTGGGAAAGCATGTATGGGGGTTCATTACAGGGGCCTGTTACTGGCACCCAGGAATTCCCTTCCAGTACACTGTATCTTACACAACATACAGAGATCCAGTATGATAAGGAAATGGCTTTGGCGGCACAAAGTATCTGTGGGCTTTCAGTGGGCATTCTCAGGCCACACAGAGGCAGGTCAAGTATAGCTGTTTGGGAAGGGCATATGGCATGGAAGACTTGGGGGAATGGGGATATGGTAAGCCCTGTTTTGGGAAGTAAAGGGTCCCGACCACTTTGACGGCCAGGAGATTGAGCAACAGTGGAAAGGATGGTGTCTAAGGCTCTGTAGGTGTTCACACTATGCAGAGTTCAGAGCTAAGGGAATAATGGGCATTATTAAATAGAAAAGGTTAATTAACAGATTTTATAGCAGTTTCCTGTTAACTGTTCACTTCATCCAATCTACCAGTAAGGACAAGCACAGAAACTTTTGCATCTTTAGCTGAAGCGCGGCGTGACCTTAGGAAGTATACTCGACACAATGAAGCTAAATGGTTGGTCACTTACTTTGCTTCTGTGACTCCAAGATCAATAAGGACTAAATGCCTGCTTCCAGCAATATCTAGGATTAAACTGGCTAATTGATACAGAAACACAAAGATGCTGCCCATACGCAATCCAGACAACACGATTTTGGATTGCATGTGGCACCTAAACTGATAGGACTTCTCAGTATTTCTAAATCAAAAAGTCAAACCAAGAAAAGATTATGATGTCCTAGAGTTCTACTCAGAATTTCAGAAACCTAGGCCCACTTCAGTTTTTCCTGGTGGGATTCCAAATCTGTCAATCTACTCTTCCAGATGAACAAACTAACCAACTGTCTATGAGGTACAGGAGTGGGAATCTTCAGCTCCCTCCTTCGAATTATTAGGTTTTGCATGAAACAATTAAATATACATTATTCCAGAGAAACAGAGTAAGAGACATCATTAAGTTCTAACCAAATGGTCAGGGCTGTTACCTGTCATGAGGGAAGCTTGCCTCCCAAGTGCTGTTCTGGTGAGTATTTAATTCATAATATTTAAATTTTCATTAATATCTAAAAAAATGAATGGGTCTTCCTCTTCTTAAATCAAGGTTGTACAGATCAAAACTATTTTTTTTTGTCCCAGTGAACAGTTAATTAATATCAAAGTGGAACAGCTTTTCCCAAAAAGGACTGAGAGCTTAACCTATAACTTACAGCTTAGAAGGAGTGGGAGATGTACATTTTAATTCTCTCAGGCAAAAAGGAAATTGAAATTGGGTTTCAACTCCCAAGTGCTAGAAACTGAGAAAGATTATTCTAGTGTCTCCTATCTGAGATTACTATGTAGGTTGTCTACCTGATTCTAAAAGAGGCTTCAGGATTAAGAGTACTACAAGGAGATAATTGAGTCAGTTCCTGCCTAGCTCAGGTGCTGTTCAGCATTTTGAGATATGAGATTGTGTAATGACCAGGTGTCTTAGACTTTGCAAAGAAGCAACCACACATCTTACATCTGCAGATGCTTCTGGTATTTTTAAGTAACAGGTAGAGTTGAAATATGGTGTTCCTGGGTACATGGTTACTCTCAAAAGTTCAGAAGTTATTCAGCCACTGGATGAAATATTATATTTTTTATTTGTTTGTTTTACTACTATTTCCAATTCTTCATATTACTAGTTTACCAGTTAGCAGTAATTTCAAGTTTCAGTTCTGGTCCAGTATTTGAAGAAGCTTGTGTCTGGGAAAGAGAGTTCAGCTCTTTATAAGGTAATGTGACATGGCACTTTACTTTGTATTTGTTCTGTGATTAGACACCATATAATCCGGTAATTAGGAAGAGGCCAGAAGAGTTGGTCATACACAGGGAACAGAGCTTTTAGCAACTTTACATTGAAAAGGGAGCCCAGTAAGGTGACACAGTCATTCCGGCTACAGGAGTTTCAAAGTTGTGTGTAGAAAGAGCTGGTGAGGTAGATGATAGTTTATGCATCTTTCATATAAATGTATAAAATCCTTTTACAACTAGGAGACTATGACATCAGTCATATGGTTGAATCCAATGCACAGTCCTTCAAGCTGTAGAAGCCTAAGTTATGCACTAGTCTTCCATAGCTATATGATATATGCTACTTATAGGGCACAAAATTTGTCAAAGGAGAAGTGGATAACCTAAAAATAAAGTCCAATGTAAAAAGAAGCTCTGTGTTTTAGAACTCTCTGGAATAAGAAAATTTTAGATTGTCATTGGTTCTGGCTCCCTGGCTGTTCCCTCAGTTCTTTCTCCTGGGAAACGTGACCATACTTATAGTATAAATCCCATACTTGCAGTGTAAATCCCAGAAAGCAGTGGACTACATGTCCTGCAGTCAGTGGAATGAGGTCTGTGAGGCATTTCATGCTGATAAGTGAGCAGCTTGACAAAAGGAGAAATAAATAAGATAGCTACACTTATTTGCAACCTTGTGATGTTAGAAAGACAAAAATCCCAACCAACTAAACAAGAAAAAAAACCACAAAAAACCCCAAACACATAGCACAAAAATAAATTACAAAAATATTCAAATTCATTTGTACTGTCCTAACTGTGAAGGCAACAGTGAGCTCCTTTACATTTTAATTCATGTCTTGCAGTACTTTGGACATAGTCATTTGGAAAACTGCTTTGCATTGCTTGGCACCACCTGAAATGTAAAGCATATTTATCCAGACATTACATTTCCACATGCTATGTAGTTAAACACACTTGAAATGCCAAAAGTTAGATCATGACAGAATTGTTTTGTTCTTTGAGTCTTCCTATAGGTTCTCCTTTCTGCTCTTCCAGTTATGTTAAAATGATTGTGTAATTCCTCATATCCAAGAAAACCAATGAATTTAAAACATTCTCCTGTTTTCTTCCTGACTCTTAAATGCCAAACGTCTATTCAACTAGGACAATAAGGTGGATGTTTCCAGAACAAATACAGTTGTTCACACAAAGATATCTATATTCTCAGAGAGAAAGCTCCTCTTTGGAGATTTGCATAAATTAAAAATATCTGTACAAATATTATTTTGCAAGTAAAACAAAGATCACATTCTGCATAGCCAAAACAGAATTGGCATTTGCAAAAATATTGTGAGTCTTTCTTGTTTCTGTTTGCTTCTACACAAAAGCAAGTAACTTTGCAGTGAGCAAGCACCAAGTAGGTGTTGGCAAGGGCAGAATGATAACTCATACTTGCACACAGAAGCAAAATTCCATATCACTATGTATCCCCATCAAATCAACATATCTGGCATGGGAGCAGATTTTCATATATTTGAACTGCATGTTTCTGAAGAAATGTTTCAAAAGCCATTTATATTGTTTATCTCATTTCCTAGCTGATCCTATGTTAGTGAAAATACTCCATACAGGTTAAGAAGCAACAGAGAAAAGAAGAAAGTGAAAAGATACGATGATTTTTGTCTGAGATAGAGTTAATTTTCTTCTTAGTAGCTAGTACAGGGCTACGTTTTGGATTTCTTCTGAAAACAGTGTTGATAACTGAGGGATATTTTTCTTATTGCTAAGCAGTGCTTTCACAGGGTCAAGGCCTTTTGTACTTCTACCAGATAACCCCTCTGGCAAGTAGGCTGGGGAAAACAAGGAGCTGGGTAGGGACACAGCCAAGATAACTGACCCCAATTGACCCCAATGGACATTCTATACCATATGATGTCATATGATGTAATAAAAACAGGAAGGAGGCTGATGGAGGAGCTGCAGATCAGTAATTATCTGGGCATCTATGGGTTAGTGGGAAGAAATTTTTATCATTTACATGAATGAGCTTTGTTAATACATTAGTACCTCCATATCTTTTATTGAATGTATGAATATAAAGCCTAAAATAAGGTACAATTGACATTTTAAAAGCTACAAAAAGATGTAACAAACAATCCTTTTCCACTGAAAGCCGTACTTATCATAGTAAAAATGAATGAATAAGATGTAAGTAAAATCTAATCTATATCCTTTGGTAGATAGAAAGAGACAGATGACTTGTGCAAAATTCATGTGTTCTCTGGGCAACCTGTTCCAGCGTCTCACCACCGTCAACATGAAGATTTTTGTCCTTATATCCAACTTAAGTCTACCCTCCTTCAGTTTACAAACTGCCCCTTGCTTCACCACTGCAGGCCCTGGTAAATAGTCTTTCTCCATCTTTCTTACAAAACCCCTTTAAATATTTAAATGCCACAATAAGGTCTCTCTAGGTCCTCTTCTCCAGGCGGCACTCTTTAAGATTATCTTTATAGGAGCAGTGTCCCTGTAAGCTGATCATTTTTGTGGCCGTTGTCTAGCCTCTGACTCTTCCTGATCTGGTAGTATTAGGCATATCTTGTATTCCCATCCCTAGTATAGACGCTGAAATTTACTTTCACAGGAACCTAAAAAATATAGATTAGAAGATGTCCTTGGATATCCTGTGGTTCAATATCCTGCTGAAAACAGTTAGTGCCAGAGGCTAATGTGGTCATTCAGGATTTTGCCTAGCCATATTTTAAAATAATGTGAGATAGATTCCAGTGCTCTTATAGGCAACTGATTCAAATGTTTGTTGACATTACCATGAAGACTCTTTTCTTTATGTTTAATTGGATACTTCCTTGCTAAAATTTGAGACTTTTGTCTTTTTTCTTTTCTTTATGTCCTTTTCAACTCTTTATTGTAGTATTCATGTAGATGTGCAGTTCAACTTTGCCCAGCTACTGTTAAAGTCAGTGAGGAGCTCTTGATTTGGTATATTCGGCATTTCTTGTGTCAGCTTTGAGTGAACATTAAGTTGTCACTAATTTTCTAGAGAGCTTAGTTTGAAGCAGAATTTAGACTTAGTTTGAATCCAGAAGTTACAATTCTAGATCCTGCCTCTAGCCTTCAGCTTCAAAGAAAACAGTTTTTAATTGGTCTAAAATAATAAAGCAGGAAAAGTTATCTGTATTTGAACAGAGAAGAAGAATAATTGTAGTAAAGGCAAAGAGGTGGAGAAGAAAAACAGTTCTGTGCATTAACAAGTTAGATCCTGATGTAACTTCAGTGAGAAAATTGCAAGAATGTTTGATAACCTTAGATTTCACTTTGGTAAGTGGATTCTAAAAGGTGCAAAAGCATATAGCAGGACAAATCTTTCCTTAAGCACATTTGCAAAGTTACTGCTTTATGTATGATTCTGGATATTACTAACACATGGATAGAACCCCACAGTAGTCTCTGCTGCTACACGTTTCTCTACTAACATAAGTTTAAAGGAAAACTCACTTTAAATACAGAATAAGAAAAAAAGAAAACATAAAACTAATATTTCATAGTACTGTAAATCAAGAATACATGAAGGATGTATTGAAAAAATATACAAAATATACTGTATTTTTTTCACAATATCCAACTAATTTCAGCATTTTTTTAAAGTCACTTCTCCACAAAAAAAATGTATTTTTCAAAATTTTATTTTTCTCATGAATTGAGTATAGCTATTTACTTGTCTTCCATTCTTTTGCAATAGGAAAAAAAGAGGCATTATTTTAGTTATTTGTCCCTGAAAATCAGCAGCTCCATATCTGAATAACCCGTTTTCATAGGCAGTTATTTTAATAATTATTTTAATATGTTGGCCCTCAGTTGTGGCTGCAGCAAATTAAACCAACAGTAATATCTCAAAGAAACACCTGCCTGTACATATTAACACATTAGTTCCTAGTTTGCTACAAGAATAGAATTTGACTGATATAACTTTTTTTTGCCTCTACTTTGTGACTGTGCAAGTTTTTCTGCATACTGATACAGCATTTTCAAATAATGTAATACATGAGAATGTTATAGTAATGCTTGGGTGAGTTGTTAGAATTTGAATTCCATTATGAAAATAAGAAAAAAGACAGAAAATATTTCAGTAACTTTATACCTGAAAGTAAATCTAACATTTCTGTATTTGAGGTGAAAAATACCCCTGACAGTTGTGTTAATTGCATCTTATTTAAAACAGCTTAACCATCAGAAGGAAACATTTTAGGCAAATATAATAATTTTATAAACAAAGAGGAAAATGACAGAACTTATGTCTGGTCTAAAACTGCCCCTCTCAGTTTGTAGCCACTCCCCCTTGTCCTATCACTACATGTCCTGGTAAAAAGTCCCTCTCCTGTTTCCTTGTACATGCCCTTCGTGTACTGGAAGGCCACCATAAAGTGTGCCCAGATAATTCTCCTCTCCAGGCTGAACAACCCCAACTCTCTCAGTCTGTCCTCAAAGCGGAGGTGTTGGTCTTCTTCATAGCCCTCCTCTGGACTCATTTCAACACTTAGATATCCTTCTTATATTGAGGATTCCAGAACTGGACACAATACTCCAGGGTGGTTCTTAGAAGAGCGGAGTAGAAGGACAGAATCACCTCCCTTGACCTGCTGGCCATGCATCTTTTGATATAGCCTAGGTTACAGTTAGTCTTCTGGGCTGTGAAAATGCATTACTGGCTCATGTCAAGCTTCACATCAATGAGCACCCCCAAGCCCTTCTCCACAGGGCTAGTCTCAATCATGTCTTCCTCCAGCCTGTATTGAAACTGCAGATTGCCCGACCCAGGTGTAGGACCTTGCACTTGGCCTTGCTGAACCTCATGAGGTTCACCAATCCACTTCTTCAGCTTGTCCAGGTCCCTCTGGATGACATCACGTCCTTCTGGTGTGACAACAGCAGCACTCAGCCTGGTGTCATCTGCAGGCTTGCTGAGGGTGCAAACTCAATCTCACTGTTGATATCATTGATGAAGATATTAAAAAGCACTGGTCCCAGTACAGATCCCTGAGGGACATCACTTCCCATAGATCTCCATCTGGATATTGGGCCATTGACTACTACTTTCAGAATGTGACCATCCAGACAATTCCTTATCCACTGAATAGTCCACCCATCAAATCTGTAACTCTCCAATTTAGAGAGAAGGATGTTGTCACAGACTGCAACTTATCTTATATTAAATTAGCTTACGCTATTTAAAAATAAATGACTAAGGTAAATAAGTCTCTGGAGTGATTTATGTTGACTACATAAGGATTTTTATAAAGAAAAAAACAAAACCACCATAATCCAACTCTAGTATGGATACTTAAATCTTGAGGTGATAAAGTTTACTCAAATTAAGCCCATATTCAGGTCTTTAATAATAAATAGCTTTACTCAGGCAAGCATACATGTGCAAGAACAGACAGGTGTTTCTTCATCTTTCTAGCTCTTAATTGTATGCTTGCCATTGAAGCAATGTAATATATTTTTAAGTTTTCTGATACAGGATTAAATCATTCTTAATTCAAAAATTGTTGTCCTGTTTGAATTTTTTACAGTTTTTTAAAAGGAATTCATTAAAGGATAGTGTGTTAGAACCGTGCAAATAACAATATAAATATTTGCATCAGTGGCACTATAAATGAAGTTCAGTAGTTTCCTTGCACTCTCAAAAGCCAGTTCCCTAAAGTATTAACAGATTTTGTATAATTGATTTTGTATTAATATTGGAGAGCAAAATGTTAAGAAAATGGACAAAAATATTATGCAGCTTGACAATACAACTATATAGAAAAGAGCTCATAAGTGCAGTTGTTTAGGTGATTAGAGTTTAATGAAGTTAATAGCAACAGTATACAATGGTGTTTATGTTCAGAATAAGTCTGCAATTAATTATTATATTCTGATTTAAAATACAATATTGTAGTAATTGAAAGATTAAATAGATTAATTTTGAGGTTTGAACTCTCTGTGAATTTACAAGTCTGTGCACTTTAATGGATGAAGCCCTATAGCAGCAATACATTTTTAGTGAACAAGTGATTAATTAGAGATTTAAAGACCTCAAAGACTCCTTATACCTTACAAGAAAACAGCTCTCAGGTGATGAAGAGTTTATCTTAAAAAAAAAAATGTTGTAGAGATAGCTCTATGCTCATATTCTAGGTTATATAGAGGTTTCATATTATGCTTCTCTTTTATAAGCTGCGCATAACCCATCTCTGTGAAAAGTTTCAACTCATGAACTATGCCTGGTGGTGGAATGAAAATAACAATAGTGTAAATACTTCACAAACTAACAACTAATGGCTACACAGCTCCAGAGCTCACTTATATGCATTCCTTTCAAATGTGATCTCTCAAATATTCCTTCCAAATATTTTAGTGTATACCAATGAGCTTGTGATTGCTCTTACTAATCTCATTGAGGACAAGTTCTTATTGGGTAAATTACTTTTACGATATTTCTTCAGGAAACCTTTTAATGACAGCAATATTTTTATAAGGTAAAGTCAATTGTGATTTCTGATATCTTGTCTGGATTACGGACATGTATTACTGTAAACATGCTTGTGGAAACAATAAAACATATGCGTTAAATGTATTACATGTGCTTAACTCCATACTTGCATTTATTGCCCTTGGATGTGTCTAAACCTGTCAATGTAACCAAGTATTTAATCCGGTAGATAAAAAAATCATACTTCTGTTCTTAACAAATCCTGTAAAGTTACAGTAATAAGCATTTACAACCAAAGTGGTCCAAATTAACTTACTTACAAAACAAAACTTATTTATGTCACACTGCTCTTTACGTGATGATCCTTCCTAAGCATTTTTTTAAACTTTAATTAAGAGCTGAAGTAATTCACATTATTGACTTTCAACATAATGTATTTTCATCATAATCCTGAAAGCTCATTTCAGATGTCACGGAGACGTTTTATTTCTCTCTGTCACTATTTATTAATTTCATTGAGAAATAACAACTTTAATGACTGCAGGTAATACATGCTCTTTACAGGACTGAAAATCACATTATATAGGTATTTCTCTGAACATTGCTCTGATTCAGCATATTAACTTATCCTGAGGCCTTATCTAGAACTAAGAAAAACCAAAAGGAAATTACTTTTTATTTGTTGACACCATATATCTTTCTACTACTAAATATCACAGATTTCTTTCTAGTTATTTCTCTTAAAACAGTTAATCAAGTTGCCAACCAGGCAAGTTATTAAGTAGAATTTCATTCTATGTGTAAGACTGCAAGTGATTAAAATTCCAGTAATGATCCTTACTTCAATAGGGATTGAAATAGCTAAGCTGTGGTCATTCCATGTCATATTATATCTCTTCCTATATGTGAATGACAGACTATGAGAACATCCTGTAAAATCTTAACAGATATTTCTTGTTAGTTGCTTATTTTCTTGGTCTTTGATGTTTTATTCTGTATCTAGGTGTTAATTTCCAACTAAACAAATATATGTGAATTGTGTGAGTAAACATTTAAAAGCATTTTTAAAGCTCTGTCAAAGGTATAATTTTAACTAATCTACTTTCAATAGGAAGATGAATTCTCCTATGCATTTTAGTTTATACACTGTCTTAGTCTATTAACTTCAGAAAGGAGACTTGTTACTGGTTGAAGATATTTGATACTTGATATTTAGAACATAAATTATAATTTAATAAAAAAGCATTAAAATTTTATCATGAGCATTTTCATCAAGGTTTGACTATAAACTACAGAAAATAAAGATAATGTGCATTCTCTGAAACATGAAGGAAAGCAACATACTTTATAAAGGTTTTACGTAATTAAATATTAAGCCTATATTAAAATTTAAAGAGTTTAACTTATTCTGAAAAAATGTAAGTAATTTCCAAGCTTAAGATGCCTTTCCATCCTTAGCTTATTCTGATGTTGTTTTCATGCAGTGTTTCATAACAGAGGATGAAATAAAAATATTCTATACTGCTTTATATCCAATTCTATGAAGATACTTTTAGAACTGGGCATAAAGACACATTCAGAATAAAAACAAAGCCTCAGCCATTATGTTCTTTTCGGTTCAGAAATACATTGATCAGGAAAGTCATTGTTGAACTTGATTGAAGCTTCAGAAACTGTCAGCCTCTGGCCTGGACAGGCACACACTCTCCTGGGTGGAAAACTGGTTGGCTGGCCGGGCCCAGAGAGTGGTGGGAAATGGAGTTAATTCCAGCTGGAGACCGGTCACAAGGGGTGTTCCCCAGGGCTCAGTGCTGGGTCCAGCTGTGTTTAATGTCTTTATCAATGACCTGGAAGAAGGTATTGAGTGCACCCTTAGCAAGTTTGCAGACAACACTAAGCTGGGAGGAGGTGTCAATCTGCTGGAGGGTAGGGAGGCTCCGCAAAGGGATCTGAACAGGCTGGACCGCTGGGCAGAGTCAAATGGCATGAGGTTTAACAAGGCCAAGTGCCGGGTCCTGGACTTACAGCACAACAACCCTATGCAGTGCAATATACTAGGAGAAGTCTGTCTAGAAAGCCGCCTGGAGGAGAGGGACCTGGGCGTGTTGGTTGACAGCCGACTGAACATGAGCCAGCAGTGTGCCCAGGTGGCCAAGAAGGCCAATGGCATCTTGGCTTGTATCAGAAATGGCATGACCAGCAGGTCCAGGGAGGTTATCCTCCCTCTGTACTCGGCACTGGTGAGACAGCTCCTTGAATCCTGTGTTCATTTCTGGGCCCCTCATCACAAGAAAGATGTTGAGGCTCTGGAGCGAGTCCAGAGAAGAGCAACAAAGCTGTTGAGGGGGCTGGAGATCAAGCCTTATGAGGAACGGCTGAGAGATCTGGGGTTGTTTAGCCTGGAGAAGAGGAGGCTGAGGGGAAACCTCATTGCTCTCTATAACTGCCTGAAAGGAGGCTGGGGAGAGGAGGATGCTGGCCTTCTCTCCCAAGTGACAGGCGGCAGGACAAGAGGGAAGGACCTCAAGCTCTGCCAAGGGAGGTTCAGGCTGGACATTAGGAAAAAAGTTTTCACGGAAAGGGTCATTAGGCCAGGCTACCCAGGGAGGTGGTTGAGCCACCTTCCCTGGAGGTGTTTAAAGGATGGATGGATGAGGTGCTGAGGGGCATGGTTTAGTGTTTGATAGGAGTGGTTGGACTAGATGATCCAGTGGGTCTTTTCCAACCTGGTGATTCTATAATCCTATTCTATGATTCCATGAATTAATCAGTCTTCTATAACATATTATAAGCCATTTTCAAGAGCCCTTCCACCTGGGTCATATTCTCACCTTTCACCAAGGCCTAGGCTTCTTCTCTTTTCCCCTGCATTATAAACAGGGTTTTCATTAATATCTCTGAAAAGCTGGTTGGAGAGAATGAGTAGCTGAAAATCTCTGCAGGATCATTTCCTGGCAAATTAAACTGAGATTTCTGCCTCAAGGAATGACCAACAACTTAATATATGGCAGATGGAGTACAGAAATCCCACTTTCAGAATCAGTGAATCTGGACATGCTCAACACTAGCAAGAGGTGTAATATACTACTTCTCCACCTGCCTATTATGCAACAGGTGCTTATATTTCAGTGTAAAAGAAAGTTCTCATATATAAGAAGTCAGAGATGATGGATAAATGCCTTTAATTTATAATCATATTAATTTGATTCTCAATGCTATTGCCTTTCTATCTGAAAGGCAACAAATGTGTATTAAATACATTGTATGTCTACAAAGATTTTTAAATATGTTCCTCTCAGGAAATGGACAGAATCATCATCTAAATCACATGAAATAGTTAGGAGCTTACCCTTTCACTTTCTATTTTATGCTTCCTACAATTTGGAAACTGCAGCAAACTGAAGATTTATTAAGCTCAAAATAATGATTTCCTTGCAAGCTAACTGTTTTTTGGAAGCTTCTGTGGGTATGGTAAAAATAACTCTGGAAATTCCCCTTGAAGGATATTGAACTTCAAAAGAGGTCGTTGATCCAGACAAGTGCTGCTTAAAAAGTGATCTTCTCTTCAGCGACTAAGAAGAGTCTGGAACAGAAGTTTTTAAAACATATGCTGATATGTAAGAGGACCAGAGAACTTAGATCAAAGTATTCTGACCAACATTGTGAATGCAAATGGAGTATCATGCTTCCATTTGGAACATTGTGCAGTGCATCTGGCTTGCTACTAATGAGATTTCTACCTAGTAACAGATGGGCAGTGCATCTAGAACAACAGCGTTAGATTGTAAAAAGCAGGCTACACATCTGCAGAACTTACTTCTCATATCAGACAGCAAAACTAAATCAGGCAAATGTTAATACTTCTGTGATACCAGAGTTGGTGTCTTCTTAAGTATTTAGTACAAACCTCTACATTTCAGATATGCCACTCAAGTAACGGTGACTGCGTTGCAAATTACACACTGGGTGTGCAGGATTGCATTTGCAAAGTGAATAAATATGCAGTTGATTAACTTTATAGCAGAAGCTGATGTTCCTCCATTGTCATTTTGGCCCAAGTACTCATAGACTACAGTCCAAGAAACAGAGGTGTTTTTTTTATGAACAAACATCATGGAAAAGCATCAAGACTGACACATCATACTTGTTCTTTATTGTTAATTGTGGACCTAGGAGACTTCAATGAGATTTTCCTCTGGCTTTCCTCTGGCACACTACTGACTTTTCAGTGCTATAGACTATCTAATAACAGTGAATTACGGTAGGAAAATCACAGCCATAAAATCTATGGCTTATGTCAGGGACCTGAGTATGAAAATGATCCTTAATGGCTCTTACAATACTGACATGAAACCTTCCCATACACTATGGGCCCAAAGGCTCCATTTCAGCTCTGGATAGATACATTAGTCCCTTCCTATGCTACTTGGAGGAGTGTGTCTCCTGTTCAGCCACATTCATTCCCCTCCCTGGCTGTGTAGTCACATTATACAGATCCAAAGCCCAGGACTGACTGTCAGTCTTGTTCTTGTCCTGCCTTATAATTGTGGACCTGATCAGTGATCACTAGTCCTGATTCTACCATAGGCCTACAAGCTGACTTTCTAGCTTCATCTTCAGACCTGCTTCATTATCATTTTGAACCTTTTGGTTGAACCTGTCTACCATTTCCAGGTCTGTTCTACTTATCTTGCTGGGTAGTGCAAGACAGGCTCTGGCCAATAATGCCCTGAAACTTCCTTCTTGGCCTTGTCTTTATTTTCCTTAGGGAGCAGAACTCTGACAGATTAGGTCAGTAGATTTTGCACATGGTTATATGACAATTTGCTGGTGATTTTCCAAAGTCCGGTTCTGTATGATATATAATTCTGTTTCATAGTGGGTTTTTGGGTTTTTTGTTTGTTTTTTTTTTTAAATGCACAGCATAAGATAAAAAGTAAATAGAACTTCGGGGAACATGGTATATGATTACTACAACTGGATTGCTAAATATTCTTGTTTAAATACCCTGTTCTCTTGCAGTTTGAAATAATATTTCATAAAACTGATTTTTTTAGCTGAAATGCTCAGTTCTTGACGTCTGCCTAGCAATCTTTTTTTACAAAGCAAATAAACAAACACAAAAAATATTAAGCACAATAAAGTGCAGAACAGGGAGAAGAAAAAAATCTCATTTTTAATACTGTAAAAAGATAATATGTTTGTTATTGTGAAATACACTCTTTTCGCCTTCCATTCTTTTCCCCCAGAAAAAAAAAATAGATTTTTATAGTATTGAATTTCTGGAGTACTCTCAAGAAGTACATTTCTAGTGAAAGTCTCCAGGTTTTGTATGATTTAAAAATGCAGGGCCCCAGGATCATCTGGACCTGGCTTGACTTCGGCTGATATCAGCTTGTTTCATTTGTTAAAGAAACTACCATATGGTCAGGTGACTATTGCTTAACTTGTTTCAGCTTAGTTCTGTAAATGCATGAGAAGGTCCAAGAAGTGCATATGTAGTCTTTAAGTAGTAGATATTGACCCTCTGTGTTAACTGTGACTGAGGTTACCTTATTAAGTTGTGAGCTAATAGCTAAAATATAGGGATACTTAAACTTTATCTAGGCATGAGTAAAGAAAGAGTGTCTGAATAGACTGTGTCAAGAAACACGTAAAAATAACCTGAAACTGATCTAAGACAAATGAGTAAGAAATTTCCTCCAAGAATATCATACTCTTCCCAACAAAAAGCACAGAACATTGACTAGGCATTGGGAAATCCCAGTCTTCATTCTTCTTGAGCAAAACCAGCTGTGTCAGTATTAGAATTCAAGATGCATCAGAAGGATGAGCATAACAGTAGAGAAGAGCTATAGATACTAGAACATTTCCGTAGAACATTTTTGATGTATTTTTAATAGATTTTTAAATAAAAATTAAATCACCTCAGCTATGAAGTTAGTATAATTGCCCCTGGACTAGCAAACTTTTGCTGTATTTTGAGTAGATTCATAAAATATAGATTATTTGACTAGTAATAGATTCTTCTACCCACTCAAGATTTTACTTTTGCCCACAACAAAGGAGTTCACAGAAATTTAAACTGAGAATTCCAAATTATTATGAAAATTTTAATCTTAGGTCATATTCTTTAGAGGACCATCATCATCACATTGCATTAAAATATAGTAAGTATGGCTTACGGTCAGTAAAATCAGTCTATATTTCCAATATATGATTCTTGCAAAAGATTAGTTCATTTTATGACAAAATAAAATTACTAGTATGCATGATCCAGTGATGATTTCAGACAGCAAATCTGTTGGAAAAATTTCTTGCTACAGAAAACCTGGAAAGGGGGCAACACTTATCAGGTGGCATAGTTTCAATTATTAACCTAGCTTTTATTGAAATGTGGAAAGTTTCACATCTGACAAGAATTTTACAGTTGAAAAATACACTGAGGCAGAAATGAAAAGTTCTTAGGTAGTAATTTGATAATTATATATGAAGTCTTTTCCTCTTCATAATCGGCTACTTTGTAAAGTGAATCTTGAAAAGATGTCAATATCGATATCAGCTATGTTATTATAATAATACATATAATCTGTCTCATATGCTTTTCACTTTGAGATTAACTTATATTCAGAAGACGTTACAGTCTTATTAGTTACCAGGAGTAGTAACCTAGCATTAATTGAACAAAAATGTGAGAAAGCCTAACCTAGAAACAAATAAAACCACTATTGTAAAGTTTCAGCTGTTATTTTTATTATAGCATATACATTGCTCTGTAATAAAAATTTCAAAGTGCACAGGTGCTGGACTTCCAATTTATTTTCACTTTCTATTCAGTTAATAATCCATAAGCTCCATCTATTACACAGCTGAGTCCTCAGGCCAGTTCAATGAGGACTAAAGGTTTTAGGGTTTTTTTCAGGCTCTTTTATAACTATGGTATCCTTTTAAACTTTACAAACAAAAGACTTAAGGTTGAAGTTACATGCTGCACTCATTTCATTCAGTGCTACAGCTTTTTCAAGATCTATGTAACTGAAGTTCTTCATTCAAAGAAAGTAAGGCTACCATCTACTTTTTTAGCTTTTCTTGCCGAAGTACAGGGTTTTTTATTTTTGTAGCCATGTCTACAGTCTTCTGTGGGATCTCTGTCCTATGAAAGTATTCCTCCTCATCCCCAGGCCACTGAGAGGAAACTGCACCTAGAACAAGGGCACCCTTTCACCAGCAGATAGTCTGTGGTAATTTGTATTTGTGAGAGTATGCTGACTCTAAGTCCTATAGAAAGGCCTTCAGTTCAAGTATCTCCACTAAACAGAAAAGTACCAGTGAATGAAAGACAGTTTTATAGCCCACCCACCCCCACCTTGTGGAAGTGTGGAGGGTTATAGTGGACTAAAGGAGTATAAAGAGCTAAGCAATGGGTTCCGACTCTGAGTTTTAAGAAGGTATGAATGACACGCAAACAAAATTTAGGGAAATTCCTCTTTACACGCCTGTGATACTACTATTCTCTTAGTTCTGTGCAAGATAATTGGCAGAGCATCATTGGCATAGTCTCTGGGGATGAAGAGAAAGCTGAGAGAAATGGTACCCCTACTGACCAATCCGTGTTTAAGGGACAACATAATCCTCTCAAGAAATTTTGATGGAGACAGAAATCGCTACATAAGGTATGATCCATCACATCGGTGTGATCTTAAACCACAAACTATTATTTTATTGATGTCTTGAATAGTGATTGACTGGTCTGATTATGGAATTGACACAGTTTAAATTGGTATGATATTAAATGTATTACTTTGTCAAGAGGTCAACATTGTCGTGTCATCATCACAAACACAGATTTATCTGCTTCCTTGTCTTAATCTCTGTTGAGACTCTTTCTTTATCTCTCACCATTCTGTTCCTGCACAAATACTAATATTGAGATATTAGCACGGACAGGGCAGCTTAGTAGATTATAACATGTACAATATGCAGACCAGGTGTCATGAATGAGTTTTTTAGATAAAAGTGCAACTTAACAGAGTTCAATGGCAAGGTCACCCTCTTACTACATGGAGGAAACATGGTTTAGAATCAATTTGATTTACACAGAGACTAGGGATGCAAAAAAAAAAAAGGTTATTGAGATCTTTCTGATGAATCATGAAGTTCAGAACATACTCCTTCTTAGAGAGGGGTTGAGGTGCAGCAGATTCCAATCCTAGTCTCGGACATAATCAAGGATTTATGGCTAAGAGACACAGAGGGTGAGGGAGACTGTCCTGTTGAGTCATGAGGTTCAGAATGGGCTCCCTTGCTTTCTAGACCCTTCTCAAAGAAGGGGTTAGGTGCATCTGGATCCAGTCCTGGTCTTGGGTTTGGTCAACAGTAACGGCTAACACTTATGGAACTTCATTCCTTGGGGGAAAAGAAGTGCTTGTAATGAAAATATGCATCATAACACATATTTAGCGGAGGAACTGGGAGGTTATTAGATAGACAAACAGCCACTTAGGCACTCTATAATTTGAATTTCTATTGTTAGTACTCCTGCAATACCTCGTTTTCCTCTTTTGTTTTCAACACACCTTGTAATGAAACAGCTCATACACATGCTCTTTCTTTCAAATATCTATAAAGCTGCTGCAATACAAATAAAAAGAAATTCTACCATAATACAAAAAAAGAAAAAAGAAATATTGCTTATGATAGAATCACAGAATCACAGAATAACCAGGTTGGAAGAGACCCACCGGATCACCGAGTCCAACCGTTCCTACCAAACACTAAACCATATCCCTCAGCAAGAGGGATAGAGTCCTTAGGCTTCTTAGTATATATAAATCAAAACCACTTTATGATATTTTTCCATACATATCATATAATCATAGAACGTTTTCACTTGGAAGAGACCTTAAGGATCATCTAGTTCCAAGTCTCCTGCCATGGACAGGGATACCTACCACTAGGTATCAGGTTGCTCAAAGCCTCATCCAGCCTGGCTTTGAACACCTCCAGGAACATGGCACCAACGACTTCCCTGGGCAACCTGTTCCCGTGCCTCACCACCCCCAAAGTAAAATTTTTTCCCAGTATCTAATCTGAATCTCCCCCCTTTCAGATTAAAACTGTTACCCCTTGTCCTACAACTGCACTCGCTGATAAGGAACCCCTCTCCAGCTTTTCTGGAGGCCCCCTTTAAGTAGTGGAAGGCTGTTATAAGGTCCTCCCAGAGCCTTCTCTTCTTTGGGCTAAATAAGACCAAATCTTGGCCTGTATTTTACATTTTATGGAGTGTGTTTATTAGTTCTATCAGTCCAGAACTTGTTTCTTGCATAGAAACACTATATAGGAAGTGAAAGTTAAAATGACTTTTAAAAAGAAAAAAACAGGTTTAAATGTAGAAAAGCCTTCTCAAATGTAAAAAAATAAACAATAGATCTTACTGGAAGGATATGGACAATCATGGGGTACAAGACGGATTTCCTTACTTCCTAGTCTTCTTCTCAGAGAGGAGGGTAGGTGTGACTAGATCCATCTCTAGTCCCAGTCTTGGTTGGCGGTTTATGACTAAAGGATTATGTGTATGTATGTATATGAGTTAATCACCAGTCAGAGGTAATGCTGTGAGAGTCTCCTCAGAGGCTGTTACCCACATGGTTTATACTTGCTGCAAATGTGCCCAAATGGGCTGTCACCAGAGCAGTCACACAGTTTAAACAGTACACTATTTATTTAAAGCAACAGTTAAAAACAAGTTTGGGATTGCTGTTTATAAATCACAGAATCACTAGGTTGGAAAAGACCTCTAGGATAATCAAGTCCAACCATTCCTATCAAACACTAAACCATATCCCTCAGCACCTCGTCCACCCATCTTTTAAACACCTCCAGGGATGGTGACTAACCACCTCCCTGGGCAGCCTGTGCCAGTGCCCAATGACCCTTTCTGTGAAAAAATTTTTCTGATGTTCAGTCTGAACCTCCCCTGGCAGAGCTTGAGGTCATTCCCTCTTGTCCTGCCCCCTGTCACTTGGGAGAAGAGGCCAGCACCCTCCTCTCTACAACGTCCTTTCAGGTAGTTGTAGAGAGCAATAAGGTCTCCCCTCAGCCTTCTCTTCTCCAGGCTAAACAACCCCAACTCTCTCAGCTGCTCCTCGTAAAACTTGTTTTCCAGCCCCTTCACCAGCTTTGCTGCTCTTCTCTGGACTCTCTCCAGAGCCTCAACATCCTTCTTGTGGTGAGGGGCCCAGAAATGAACACAGGATTCAAGGAGCGGTCTCACCAGTGCTGAGTACAGAGGGAGAATAACCTCCCTGGACCTGCTGGTCACACCGTTTCTGATACAAGCCAAGATGCCATTGGCCTTCTTGGCCACCTGGGCACACTGCTGGCTCATATTCAGTCGGCTGCCAACCAACACCCCCAGGTCCTTCTCCTCCAGGCAGCTTTCTAGACAGACTTCTCCTAGTCTGTAGCACTGTATAGGGTTGTTGTGCCCCAAGTGCAGGACCTGGGATATGGCCTTGTTAAACCTCATGCCATTGGTCTCAGACCATCAGACCAGCCTGTTCAGATCCCTTTGGAGAGGATTCACATCACTAGACAATTATTCCCAGTTTACTTGCTACACCAGCACTGTATAATAGTAACCGATTAACAATGATCATATACCATAAATGTACCCATACCTATACATAAATGAAATAATAATTGCAACTTGAGTTACCGGTTATTTTCCCAGAAGAACATCTTTCAAAGTCAGAGGCACATGACTCTTACCAACAAGGTTTCCCTCTTAAGGGGGAAGATGTTCAGAACCATCAGCTCCTCCATCCGGTAAGGTGGTCATTTTTCCTCCCCTAAAGAAAGGGTTTTCAGGTGTTAGTTTTCTAAAAACTCTTTGATGCCTTTTGATGAGGTGGGGCTAAGTCAATTATTAGGTGTTGATTGGCTCTTGAGAAGGCCTGTGGTATCCTCAAAAGTGGTTACTCTGATGTACACCACATCTTTAGGGCAGGGAGTTCAGTATGTGCTTTTAGGAGTCTTTCTGTTCTTTTCTCTCTCACTCCAGGTGTCAATCAGCTGATTTGACCATTAGACCATCACCTGATCCATCTGTCATACCAGATAAAGTTATTCAAGTCAAACCATTTCCTTCTGCAAACTGCTCCCTTTTTCAAACTCATGTTTAATTCAGTATTTGACATCCACAAGGCTTAGCAAGTCTGTTATACAACACTGATAGTGTTGGAAAGAGGTTGAATGATAGAGATGAAATATGTGTTTCTAAAGAGTCACTCAGTCCATTTTCATAATGTTTACTCTTTCTATTATTTAGCATATTACACCTATATTTTTTGTTGTGTTCCTAAAAACAAACAACAGATAATTTAGAAAAGATTGCAGCAAAAGTAAAGAAATTCTTAACTTTTGTTCAAGACAGTAGAAAGAAAAGCATCTTATAATTCAAAGAGTGGATGGAGAACACCAGGGAAAAGCTGAAAGACTAAGGAGGTGATTTAGAGGTTCCCAGCTTGGTGCTCAAGAACAGAAATCTCTTTAAGGACAAATCCATCTATGAAAAGTGACTTCATAAAATGATACTTTCACTGTTCTGAATTCCTGTGAGTATATTCAGAATTTTATCTGCTCATTTTAGTAACATCTGAAAAAGATTTTGAAAGCACAAAAAGCAGTCAGGTATGCAACCTTAAATGGCATTTTAAAAATCTCTTTTAGATCTCTTTTTAGAATAAATTCTTACTTTCTTCTGAAGTACTCCAGTGGTGTCAATGCTCTACCTTGCACCTCAGCAGCAGAATCTCCAATTAACTTCACACTACAAGCAGTTTTGCTGCCCATGAATGGCAACATTTCTTTTCCTCCTGTTTAGCTGTTCTGAAGTTCTTTTCACTTCTTTTTATCACGTAAAGATTATTTCCACCAAGCAGTGTTTTTTAAAATATCCAAACACAATTCTACGAGAAATGGCCACATTTGTTCTGCAGAATCTCTGTGACTGATACTAGTACAAGTAATCATAAAATCATAGAATAGTTTAGCTTGGAAACCCTTAACCTAGCACTGTCATCTCCACCACAAAACCATGCTTAGGCACATGGTTTCCTACATTTCCTACACAACTCCACAGGAGCCTGTTCCAATGCCACACCACTCTTCTGGTAAAGAAATTTTTCCTAATATCCAATACAAACCTTCCCTGACAAACTCAAGGTCATTTCATCTCTTCCTATTGTTAGTCACTTGGAAAAAGAAGACAACACTTAACTCACTATAACCTCCTTTCAAGTAGTTGTAGAGAGCAATAACGTCTCCTTCAGCCACCTTTTCTCCAAGACAAACAACCCCAGTTCTCTCCTCCACTCCTCATAACTCTTGTGCTCTAGACCCTTCTCTGGACATGCTGCAGCACCTCAAAGCCCTTCTTGTAGTGAGGGACTCAAAACTGAACATAGTATTGAAGATACAGCCTCATATATGCCAAGTACAGGGGGACAATCTCTAGTCCTGCTGGCCACAGTTTCTGACACAAACCAGGATGCTGGCCTTTTTGGCCACCTAGGCACATTGTTGGCTCATGTTTAGCTAGCTGTTGACCAGCACTTCCAGGTCCTTTTCCTTCAAATAGCTTTCCAGCCTTTCCTCCACAAGCCTGTAGCATTGCATGGTGTTTTTGCAGTGCATGCGACTAGAAAAAGTCCCTGGTGACTGGAAGAATCATAGAATAACCAGGTTGGAAGAGACCCACCAGATCATCGAGTCCAACCGTTCATTGTGCCTATTTTAAAAAAAGGCAGAAAAGACAACCCTGAAAACTACCAACCTGTCAGAACATCTGTTCCTGGGAAGATCATGGAACAGATCCTCCTAGAAGTTATGCTAAAGCACATGGAGGACATTGAGATGATTAGTGGCAGCCAACACAGCTTCACCAGGGGCAAATCCTGTATGACCAACTTAATGGCTTTCTATGATGGGGTAGCTGCAGCAGTCAACATGGGTAAACCAACTGATGTTATCTATCTAGACTTTTGTAAAGCTGTTGACAGTTTCCCACAACATCCTTCTCCCTAAATTGGAGAGATATGGACTGGATGAATGGATGGTATGGCAGATAAAAAACTGGTTGGATGGTCATATTCAAAGAGTAGTGGTCAACGGCTCAAAATCCAGATGGAGATCAATGACAAGTGGTGTCCCTCAGGGGTCTGTACCGGGACCAGTGCTGTTTAATATCTTCATCAGCAAGGAATCTGGTGAATGGACTGGAGAACAAGTCTTATGAGGAGCAGCTGAGGGAACTGGAAGTTGTAGATGTCCCATCCCTGGAGGTGTTGAAGGCCAGGTTGGACACGGCCTTGGGTAACAAGATCTAGTTGGATGTCCCTGCCCATGGCAGAGGGGTTGGAACTAGACAATCTTTGAGGTCCCTTACAACTCTAAATATTCTATGATTTTATGACTCTATGACCTGACACTTGGCCTTGTTGAACCTCATACAATTGTCCTCAGCCCATCAATCCAGCCAGTCTAGATTCCTTGCTTTCTTCCAGGAGAACAACACTCCTGCTAAATCAGATGTTATCTGCAAACTTACTGATGATGCACTTCATCCTCTTGTCCAGGTATTGATAAAGATATAAAACAGAACTGGCCCCATTACTGAGCCCTGGGGAATATCATTTGTGACCAGCTGACAAATGGATTTAACTCCATTCTCCACAGATCTTTGGACCATCATTCAGTCAACATTTTAGCCAGTAGAGTATACCAGTCCAAGTCATGAGCAGCAACACAGAAATGGAGAATGGGGGAAACTGAGAAGTAGGAGAATATTTAACAGAAAATACTGCTTTAGCAGATGACCCTGCAGTTATTGAGCTCCATTTGATTGGTGTGGATTTTTCTTAATTCTTCCTACAGGTATTCCTGATATTTTTCTTCATGCCTTCAACTGGAAATATGTTTATATGTAGTGAAGGCACCTGCAGAAAACTCAATTTACATTCATAGACTGGAACTGATCACCTCTGTTTGCATGAGATACCAAATATGTCAAACAATTATGTCATTGACCTGGGGATTTCTGAAGAGATCTGCTTAACTTACTACTTATCCTTTTGTTGAATAAATAGTACAGTTGAGTCAGGAATTTGGTATAGGAAGGAAAATTTTGCAAGACCTACAATTACCAGTAACTGATATTCTCACAGCAGAGGGTGAATTATTCACTTGATCTCTTAAAACATCTTTAAGTAATCTTGTAATTCAGCAAATGCATTTTTCAGCTATAGATTTTGTACTAACAGTTCACAAGGGTCCCACTCCAGGATAACCATTAAAGTGATCACTGATAACTAAGAAGAAATGACTCACGTGAACAAGTCTTCCTAGTCGTCTGGCTATATTTAATGTGTTACTCTCCAACAACAACCATTAAGACCCCATGGAACTGAGTAGTACTGAAGCTATTAAATGTTTATTTTACTTAAGACTGATTTATTCTCATAGAATCATAGATCTGAAAAATAATTTAGGTTAGAAAGGATCTCTGGAGGGCATGTAGTTCTCAATTCTGCATAGTTTTTTTGGCTAAAAGACTTTTGGAAAACAGACTGCTTTAATTTTCCCTATACACATACCCACACTTAAAATCAGAAAAGCACTTCCTAAATGGTTTGCTAATATCATTACATGCACTAAAAATTTCTGTCTTTGAAATTCAGCAGTTCGTCAGTTTAAGTAAAACGTCATACGTAGTATATATTCTTATATTTAAAACAAGTTCTACTATTTCCTTCTTCTATTCTAGAAACACAAAACTGATGTGTACATACAAATAATTTTATTCATGGTTAGTTTTTAGTTTTGAAAGATTTCTGAGTGACAATTGTTACAGATATGCTTTTCTGTCCATTAGAAAATAAGTTTTCCAAGTAAGTTGCTTTTGAATTATTAAATAAATTTTTATTAATGCGATAATTAAACTTTTTATTCTACTTCGTGAAAAAGATATCTGGAAAAAGATTAATAAGACCAGATTTAAACCTATAGTATAGTGAAAATACAGGAACATTGTTGGTCCAAAATAAAAACTATCTTCTGAATAGACAGCTTGTGATTTTATTTACTTGCACATGTGTGTGTGTGTGATCCAGTTACACTGGAACATTCTGCTAATTACATCAAAGCTTTAAGTGTAAATGCCAGACTGACTATTCAGTACATTACGTCACTGAAGTTCTCATCTTCTTACATCTATGGAAGTTGTGCAATTCATCACAGGAGACTGAACATTTAATTTTGTGACTTGAGTTGAACTCATAAGGAAGATACAGACTTAGCTTTATAATGTTGTTTGGATTTCGTATGTGTGTAGTATCTCTTTTTGGAAATCTCCATCTTCCATTTATGCATGAGATTTCTGTTTAAGAATTTTAATTATGCATCTGATTCCTGACATTTTTTGATACATGAATCAGTAGTGAAAAAAAAATCCTAAATTGTCATTCAGACAAAACTTTTATAAAACTCTTTAAGAATTTAATCATCCAAAGTTCATGAGCAGTCATCTAAGTTTCCCTGAATTATTTTTAACAATGTTTGTCATTTTTAAGGTACTTTTTAAAGTCAAACTTTAAACTTTTGGGAATATTTAGACAAGATGCATTTACACTTTCCAGATTACTGAATTCCAAAATAAGCTATTATTTCTAAATAAAATCTTTTTAAGTAACAACTTTTACCTTTCTTGAACTACCATTATCTTTTTCAGAAAAGACAGACTCAGATTTTTGTTTTTCCCTTGAAATAAAGGGACTTCAAAGAAAGAGCTTTTTTCAGCTCACAGCTACATCTTTCAGGCGATAACCGTTTGTGGTTTTTTCCTTATAAATATTTTAAATTCCATCCTGATAATTCTTAAATGAAGAATATTATTTAAAAGTTTAAACAATCAAATAAAAAAATTCAAGCTTTCCATTAATCCAGATAAAAAAATTATGTAGTTATTATACATTTCAGGCAAAATATTTCTGTAACAAACAGGGTCAAATTAAATAATTCCTGATATATTTCTTCTAACAGTTGGTTTCTCTGTAGATCGCTGGTAATCCTTGGCCCAGGGTTTCTCTCTACTCTCCTTCTTTTGTTAGAAATAGATCAAATAGAGAAAAATATTTCAAAACTATAACACTTTCTCTGCTTCACAGATTTTTATGTTACTTTTCACTGACTTTATGTACTTTCAAAAGATACAAAAATATTACTGCAGCAAGGTTCATATATGAACAGTGTACATATGTTATTAAGATAAATGTAGTAGAAGTGTTATGTGTTTTTCAGTTCCTGCTGTTGCACTATCTAGCTGTCAAATTCTGAATAATACTTCAGCTTTTGAGAAACATTATAAATGTGTTATGAGTGCTTTAATATCTCACAGGATTGCTTTATATTCCAATAACAGTATCATTTACACTTAGTTGTTTGTATTTTTATGCTACTTAAGTACCCAGGAAGTGAATATAGAAGGCTCCATATTTGTTGTGATGAGGTCAGGAGAAGTAATCTCCATGCAAGGTTGCTGTACCTTTGCATATAATCGTTTCACAGGTGTCTTTAGTCTAACCTTGAGACAGACTGTAATTCCCTGTGCAAGCTTATTCATCTGGGATGTCCCTCAGCAAACTGTCAATTATGTTAAACTGTGTCAACCTGTATGCATTGTGTAATTTTCCATGCTGAATTATTGTCTACTAAATAGAGTCAACTGCAAATATTGAACTCTTGCCATGTAGTCTAGGGGAAGCAATGCAGAAAATTTATGTATTCTTTTAACATCAGCCAACTGGCCTCTTGCAATGATGTAGAGGTTTATAGAGCTATCCAGAAGTATTGCACATAGCATAAAGCTGTATGAAAGCAAACCCCACAGTTTTTCATTTACTGTATTAACAACCCATTTTGTACATTGTTGCAATTGAGAACAAATAATTTTAATTCTTAACAGAAATATCTCTATATTTTCATTGCACTGCAAGCCAGTTCACGTTGTTTTTGTCTCAGGGAAATTAATCAAAGAGAGACCTGATGCCTAGTTCAAGTAAAATGTCATTGGGCTATCAAATGGTGAAATTCAATTTACAACAGCTGAGGATCTGCACTGAGATATTCTGTCTGCCTCAGGAAGATAAATTTTGTTCATGGAATTTACATAGCTATTGAAATTAAGTATAATAGTTAAACTATTCTATCTGTGGAAAATCCTTAGCCTTATTTTAAGTTAAAAAAAAAAAATAATAATTATACAATTCTACTGGTTTTAAACATTTCATTAGCTGTAAGAGGGGAAAAATCATAAAAATATCCAGCCAAGAGAACAATAAAAGTGAGACAACTGTAAATATAGGATTAAAAATAGTAGAGGCTATAATTTTATAAAACTGTAGTATGTATTAATAGGTTTATTGTATTGTTTATTTTTTCATAGCTATTTTTCCACATTTCTTTTTCTAATTCTTTATTCTGTTCTTTGAAAAATACTGAGTAGAAATTTATCACTAACAGTATAGCTATCACAGAATATTTAGACAAAATATGCCTTGGAACGATTGCAGTGTTTCCTTATTCAATGAAACAAATATTGAAGTTAATTTTATGACACACTTTACTAACATGTGAGAATTAATTCATTAACATCATCATTAGCATCCAGAACACAATTTTTCAATGCTCCTGTTAAGAAGAAAATAATTAATATGCTTATACACAAACTAGTTGAAGGGAAACTATTTAAACCACAGAGGATAACAATATTCTTTTGTGGTGTGAGCAAAGGCAATTCAATAAGTGTAACTTGTTAGCAACTAATTTAACATGAACACTATTTAAGACTACCTTCAAAGCGGTATGTGGTTTATAAACACATTCAACCATGCAGAACAGGAAATGTCAAAGGAAAAGGCTAATGGTTTCATAGGAAACCTTAACAGGAACACTATATAAAAAGCAACATGAGGCTTGACAGCTCTAATCTGTTGTAGGTAACCTTGAAAGATGCAAGGACAGGCTGGTATATTAGAGTGTTTTATCTAAGCAGTCACAAAATAAACTGTTCAGACTTTAAGGATGTATTTGCTTAAAACAAATTTATCTACACAAGTCTCAAGAAGGTAACCTGGAGTAGCATGTTTGTGTGATATTAGTAAGAGCAAAATCTGTATTTCTTTAGCTTCAATTTGAACCTTTTCCATTTCATTCTCTTCTGCATGATGTAGATCTTAATAGACATTACAATAAGCCCTGTTAATGAAATCTTTGCTTGTGCTTTGAGGCATGACTCTTCAATATATAGTTGTTTTTGATGAAAGCCATAAATAAAACATGGTTTAAAGACCTCTCACCTTTCTATCAATTGCATTTTGGACCTTTTTGAAAAAAAAAAAAAAATCTTCCTCCCTACATTGTTACCTCATTAAACTGCAAGGTATTTCTCCTCATAGACACTACTTGTCAAGGCAGTTTCAAATGGTAAATTCAACAAAAGGTTTTAGATACAGCAGTACCTATTTTGAGGCATATTTTCACTTTGTGCAATCTGTTGCCCAAACCGTATGATCTTCAAGTAGAAAGCTGCCAAGGATCAATGCTTACCTGTGCAAGGAGAAGTTATGCTCCTAACAGCTCCTCTATACATGGATAACAGGATACAGTGGAAAAAAAAAAAACACAAAGAAGTTGTGTTTTCTGAACTTAATGCAGTGCTCTGTTGAGTACTTCTCAACACTTCTGCACAGTATCAACTTATGCACTAGAAAACTTTCCCGTATATTTCACAGGAATGATTAGGTTAAGCAATGAGAATTTGGAGGCAATAAATCGTCTTCTGAAAAATTAAGACTTCTGAAAAAGTCTTCTGAAAAATTAATAGACTTCTGAAAAATTAAGGCTGAGGCCTTCCTTAAGTGTAATAATGTATTGGTCAGAGCAACCACTAATCATGTAGAATAGTAGAAATAGGAGTATATGTTTCTGTTGCATCTTTGAAACACAGATCTCAACAGAATATTTTTTAAACTATTGTTTTTCTTGAAGCCGATCCACTGGAATATATGCAGAAGAGAAAAATCAGGAAATGGGTCCAGATCTTCATCTGGTTTTTATCTAAACAGTCAGACTGTAAGATTACTCATACTTTCTCCAGAGAAACCATTCGAACTTCACAGAATCACAGAATCACAGAATAACCAGGTTGGAAGAGACCCACCGGATCACCCAGTTTGTATTCCTTTCTTTAAAGAAAAATTCCGTAGCTTCATTAGAAGATTTTTACCTCATAGTACCTTAGAGACTGCTGCTGAATAGGTCATCTGTTGTGAGACAGATGTTCTCTCTCAGTTGTTCCAAACAAGGCAGAGAAGGAAGAAAACCTAGAGGTGAAATACATTGACCCTTCTTATGCACTTGCACTCTTAAACACAAGCTAGATGGCTACACTTCTCATTTCTTTCATGACAACACTTCCCCCCCTAATTCCAAACGAGCAATTTGTATTAATTCAAAGGTGATTATCTAAACTGAATCAAATTAATTGTTTTTTAAAAATGAAGGGAACTCTGCTGGTTATAAAAGGAGATTATCTCCCAATGACTGGCCCCTTGTAAGCACTGGATACACATAGCCAAAGCAGATGAATCCCAAGGTGTTTCTTCTATACTTGATCTCATCCTCTGCTTACTAGTCTTTTGAGTGCAATCTCTTCTTTGTATTTTATGAGAGCTAGGCACTGAACACTTACATCAGGCACCACAGATCGATTTAGAATAAAAATAGTGAGTGTCTAAGACTAATGAACTTTTTAAGCTGATCAGCTAATCAGTAGTTATGTGCAGGAGCAGAAATATGAATGACCAGGGAAAAAAAAAAAACCAAAACACAAAAAAACCCACAAAACCACCAGGGAAACAGAAGTTCCATGAATTTAGGTACTTGCAGGTTTAGGCAGCAAATGGAGCTGAATTTTCAGGCTCTGAGTAAGTCTATGTCTTAGAATCAGCCCCACTCAGAAGTACTACCTATGTCCCTTCCTGAATTTAGCCAGTGTTTCAAAGCAAGACTTTTGAAGAAAAAGGCATGATTGAAAAGCCCACAGTATCTAGATGTTTTAGCTGAATATCACCCTAAATGTGCAGATGAGATTTGACCATCTCCTGACATCAAAGAATAGCGATATCCAATTCCTAATCTCTGTAACAAGCACATTAATTGAGAAGCCTTTTGTGTTAGGAAGCAATAAAGTAGACTTGACATGTTGGCATGACTCAGTTAGTAAGCTATATACTTGATTGCTTCTGGGTACTCATGTCATTACTGGCTCTGTCCTTGTTCAGACAAAAGCTGCATTTGAGTGTAACAAAAGATTTCAAAGACTGTAAAGAGAAAGATGGACAAAGAGCCTGAAACATATATTTTGACTAGGAAGGAAGAGAGAAGCCACATGGATATGACATTCTGGAAAGAAAAAAAGAAGCATTTTTAAAAAAAGGGGGAAAAAATGAAAAGGAAAAGGGTGTGCAATATATATTGTTTCTTAGTGCAGATTCTGTGACTCTAATTTTAAAATAGCAATAGAAATACAGATTTTTTTTTAATATTTATGTTATTAGAACAATGACTGTCTTGAATGAGAACTTCTGAAGTGTTTGCATCTAAAGCCTTATCTTGTGCAGTGTTACATTGACTAGTGTAAGAAATATTAAAATGATTTAATAATTTGTCACAAAGAATTTTCTACATCGTTTTGAATTCTAGAAGTTACACTTTCTTTGCAGAGGTCTCTAGGACAACAGAGAAATGAGAAAGGAAATATATGAGAATAACTGGAACATTAGTTTCACATAAAGCAGAATGCATTCTCTTCCCTACTGTTCAACCCTGTTCAGCAGTTAGTTTGATTTGGCTTTGACTGCGGGGTATCATATCATAGTGTGAAAATCCAATTCTACTTAATCGGTGCATTGTTTTTACTGAAAATACATTAGTTTTACTGGCCCTGGGACAGTATTTCATTCCTTTTGCTTAGAAATTCAGAAAAGACTGAACTATAGGCATGCTGAAACTCATTGGAGAAATATTGGTAGAAGGAGAACAACTATATCTGATTTTGGTACAGCACACAGGTGAAAAGTATACATTCAACCTAACGCACACCTCTCATTTTGATTTTAAGTCACGTGGTTAGAAATCAACAAAGGCAATGAGAAGTTTTCCAGACTAAGTGTTGCAAAATGAGGCTCATAATGCACCAGAACAGAACTGTTGAAGTGGTGTAAATTCTGTAGGGTACTACTAGAACTACTTTTACAGTCACTGAAGGGTGTGGGAATCGTAGTTACTGGAGAACTGTGAGATATTACAGCACAGTAAGGAATGGAAGATGAGAGGAAAATTATCTCTTTGCATAGGAATTTAGAAGATCAAAAAGCAACACAAAACTTCTCTCTGATAATAGCTTTTATAGGAGATGGTGCACCCTATGCATAGGCTATTAAATTAGAACAATAGATGGTATCTCAATTATTCTCCTAACGAGAGTGTTAATTCTCTACAAAATACATCACATCATCATTACAACTTTTACAGAGAAAATATATGACGTGGAAGTTGGAAAACAAGACTTACATCAGTTTAAATCTCTTCTATTAGCTCATTTCAGAATAATTTAGGCATTTAATTACTATTTATTTACTTTTTATTTACTATTATTACCAGTTTGGTTGAGCAGGGAGATCTGGGTGGACATCAATAAGAAAAGGAATGTCTATGAACTTTGGAAGAAGGGATAAGTATTATGGGTGGACTACAGGGAGGAAGTGACATCATGCAGAAGAAAACTCAGGAGGGCTAAAGCCCAGCTAGAGCTCAGACTGGCCAATTCGATGAAAGATAATAAAAAAACTTTCTACAGATATATCAATAGTAAAAGGACAACCAGGGAGAATATTCAGTCTTTGTTGGACACGAAGGGAACAACTGTGATACTTAATGCCTTCATTGCCTCAGTCTTTAATAGTAAGGAATGTTATTCCCTATGTGTACCCTCGCAGGAGCTAGAGGAGCAGAAAAAATCTCCCATGACCCGAGAGGAACGGTTAGAGACTTGCTTGGCCAATTAGACATTCACAAGTCTCTGGGGCTGGACGGGATCCACCTGAGAGTACTGAGGGAGCTGGCAGATGTGCTTGTCAAACCCTTTTCTATCATGTACCAGAAGTCCTGGCTGACTGAGGAAGTTCCACTGTACTGGAGGCTGGCTGATGTTATACCCGTTTAGAAGAAGGATCGGAGGGAGGATCCAGGAAAGTACAGGTCATGGAACAGGTGATCTTGAGTGTTATCATGAAGCAAATGCAAGAAATCTGGGTGATCAGGCCCAGTCAACATGGGTTCATGAAAGGCAGGTCTTGCTAAACTAACCTGACTGCCTTCTATGACAAAGTGATACACTTACTGCATTAGGGAAAATCTGTGGATGTAGTTTTCCTGGACTTCAGTAAAGCCTTTGACACAGTTTCTTACAGCATTCTGCTCCAGAAACTGGCTGCCACCGGCCTGGACAGGCGAATGTTATCCTGGGTGGAAAACTGGTTGGATGGCTGGGCCCAGAGAGTAGTGGTAAATGGCGTTAAATCCAGCTGGAGGCCAGTTACAAGTGGGGTTCCCCAGGGCTCAGTGCTGGGTCCAGCCCTGTTCAATGTCTTTATCAATGACCTGGATGAGGACATTGAGTGCACCCTTAGCAAGTTTGCAAACAAAATTAAACTGGGAGGAAGTGTCGATCTGCTGGAGGGTAGGGAGGCTCTGCAAAGGGATCTAAACAGGTTGGACCTCTGGACTGAGACCAATGGCATGAGGTTTAACAAGGCCAAATGCCAGGTCCTGCACTTACAGCACAACAACCCTATGCAGTGCTACAGACTAGAGGAAGCATGGCTTGGAAGCTGCCTGGAGGAGAGGGACCTGGTGGTGTTGGTTGACAGCCAACTGAACATGAGCCAGCAGTGTGCCCAGGTGGCCAAGAAGGCCAGTGGCGTCTTGGCTTGTATCAGAAACGGCGTGGCCAGCAGGTCCAGGGAGGTTATTCTGCCCCTATACTCAGCATTGGTGAGACCGCTTCTTGAATACTGTGTTCAGTTCTTGGCCTCTCACTACAAGAAGGATGTTGAGGCTCTGGGGTGTGTCCAGAGAAGAGCAACAAAGCTGGTGAAGGGGCTGGAGAAAAACTCTTATGAGGAGCAGATGAGGGAGCTGGGGTTGTTTAGCTTTGAGACGAGGAGGCTGAGGGGAGACCTTATTGCCCTCTACAACTACTTGGAAGGAGGTTGTAGGGAGGAGGGTGCTGGCCTCTTCTCCCAAGTGACGGGGGACAGGACAAGGGGCAATGGCCTCAACCTGAGCCAGTGGAGGTTCAGTCTAGATGTCAGAAAGAATTTTTTTCACAGAAAGGGTCATTGGGCACTGGGACAAGCTGCCCACACAGGTGGTTGAGTCACCATCCCTGGTGACATTTAAAAGACGGGTAGACAAGGTGCTCAGGGTCACGTTTTAGGGGCAGATACGAATGGTTGGACTTGATGATCCAAGAGGACTTTTCCAACCTGGTGATTCTATGATTCTATTTAGAGGTGGTCTACCCTATTCCATACACACACACACACACACACGCACACGCACATACACACATATGTATACACATCACCTGAACGATAAAACCCAAGTTGGCTTTGCCTATGCATAAGTCTGACCAAAAGTGCAGATGACACGAAGACTGTCATACTGCAAAATTAACTAAATGTACATGAAGCATTTATCAACCATATCTTTCCTTTCTAATGTTTACATGATGGCACTTGGAAATACTTTATCTTTGCATTTCTGCCTATGTTTATTGATTTGCCTTTAAGAAACACTTTATAAAGTAGCCATGTTTGTGATCCAGGCCTGGGGACTAACAGATGCAAGTTGTCCAGCTATTAAGAAGAACAGTATAGCTGATCCAACATCAAATAGTGATATTTAGCTGTGAATAGGTATAAATGTAACATATTTGCCAGTGGATAAACACGAAAATAAACTACGAGGCTGTCCAAGACTGAGCAGTCTTGTATCTATTCTACTTGGTTTAATATTAATATTTAATTCTCAGGCACTTATCAGTTGTTTGTTGCCAGAAGCATATATCTTTTGCAGGAAATAAATTGTGGCCTAACTAGGTAAGTCTCTGGCTTTCTTAGCAAGGTATGTGTGAATTTTCTGCCTTATCTCTTAAACAACGAGGAGAAAATTGGTCATGAAACTTGTTGTAAAATATCCATAAGATATAGTTGCCTAAACTTAGGTGTTTACTCTCATTTGAGATGTTTTAGGAAAGATTTTTTTGTCTTCCGAAAGGATACGTGTCTCCTATAAGCCTCTGCAATTTCCACCACCTCTGGATGGATTTCTCTGACAAAGCTGGGATTCTGTTTCCTCAGGTATCTTGAATGGTACAGGGCACCTGCAGTTCAACATCTGAATCTCAGACAATGTATGGTCTCTGTGTATATTCTCCTTTAACATTACAAATATATTTCTCTGCAACATAATTCTATGTTTATGTAATTTTCATTTGAACAGACACAAAGTACTGGTTTTGATTTGCTTTTTGAGCTGACCACAGAAAAACTTACAGAAAAATCTAAAGGTTATCACTAATAAAAATTAAAGAAAAGTAATTTTTTTTAGGAATTCTGAATATTTTCAGATATTATATTTAACTTCAGGAGGCTTTCAAAAGAGTCATCAAGTAACTGAATTTGGAAGTGAGCTGTGAAGATCAACTAATACAATTTCCCTACCATTCAAGTCAGGATTGCTTTTGATCAGATTTCTCATAACCCAGCAAATCTGAATGATCAAGATCTAATTTCAATAAGTGAGCAATCCTTGTATACTAATAGTTCATTGTGTATCAGAGTTAAGAGTTAGTATTAAGATTCAGAGAATGGAAAGTGCTAATCTGAGTCACAATAGAGTGATGAGGATAAAACTACTTCTTCAGGCTTTCACAGAAAGTTTCCACTCTTTGCTCTCTTACAGCTTTCTTCTGTGACGTAGTCATCCACTAACTACCTTTAAATCTTACAAGGCCTATGCTATTCCTTTTCCCTTTCAAACAGCTGTGCAATTCTGTGGTGTTTAGCTAAATGATGTTTGTATCCCAAGTGTTTCATGGTAGTAATGCAGAGAAGACCGTTTATGAAAGTTGGCAGTTTTTATTGGAAAAATAACTTGCACTGATTTTTGTTCATTTTTATCCTCCTCTTTAGATGTTACAGACAACCTGAAAGACTCTTCCTGGTGACTAGCAAACTTCTGAATGATATATCCCCCAGGATTCCAAACTAAACAGCTGACCATTGCAGTGAGTGGAGAACAAAAAATATAATAAAAATTCCCAAATAAAACATTTCCTATGTTCTTGTTAAAAAATATGTAGCATTAATTAATGGGAAAAAAATCACAATGCATGTCTTTTACAACATATAAAAATTTTTCCATAAAATTAGGAATATGTCTTCATGTTACTGATATAGACGATTGACAAAATAAAAACTTGAACATGGAAGAAGTTGCAGAGATAGAGAAACTAAGACACACAAATAGGAAGCTGGAATAAATTAGAAGATATAAAAGTTCAGAAAGCTCAGAATAACCATACTAACCATAAGAAAGAACTGAAATTTCTCAAATCATTAAAAAGAACCTATGGAGGCAGAAATCTAATTAAAAAAGACCTCCATATTTAAAATGAATGTTTCCTTTCAGAACATTATTTCTATCATGTGAACCTGGATGTCAACCTGGCCTGGGATGCATCAAAAGAAGTGTGAACAGCCGGTAGAGGGAGGTGATTCTCCCACTCTACTCTGCCCTCATGAGACCTGACCTAGGGTATACTTTCTGTTCTTCAGTCCAGAGGGGCACTGTGAAAATGATAAAAAAAAAATGGAAAGACCTTTAAAGATTAGAATATAAAGGAGGAATTAAGAGGGCCCAAAAGGAAGATAAATATAGTGATTAAAAAAAAAATAATTTAACTGTATTTTTTGAGGGAAAAAATATCTCTGAATTTCTTGGATTAACAAAGAGAAAAGGGAGAAATTAAGAAGCATCTTCAAAAGTTGTTATGTGGTTGATTTGTGTCAACATCCAGCAGCGGGAAGTTAAGAAGATATGTGACTTGGAACTGCTGTCTTCAGGTAATGAAGATGAGTTAGTATAAGATAATGAAGTCCAAAGTGATATATTAAAGAGCAAACATTCATAGAAGCAGATGGTTCTCATCTGAGAGTTCTTCAGGAGGACTTAAAATGAAATACCTTAGTTACTAACAAAGATGTGCAATCAGTCATCAAGACACAACAGCACAGAAAGGAACTGTAGTTTCAAAAAATGTAGCTATTTTATTATTAAGTTATTTGGGATGGTCCATGGAATTGAGAAGCAATTACCCTGACTCAGAATTTAATAAGTTTGTTGAAGTAATTTTAAAAGATGTAGGCAGAACCACAGCATGAGCAGAACAAAAAGGCAAATGTTATTTTGGTCCACCTGAAATCTCTGAATAGATCAACATAACGCTGGATTAGGAGAAAAACAACAAACACATTGTATTTAGACATTCAAAAACTCCTTAGCAAGTGCTTTCACTAAGGGCTGTTAATGACTGTATAGTGCTTGATTAAAAAAAAAAATGAGATAAGGGAAGGATTGCAGGCAGTATGGTTTTTTTTCAACATGGCAAAAAGTATAACAGCTAAGAAAGTAGACTGGCAGGTTAATACTATCACTCATAGTAATTGCCAGTAATGGGGGAGTAGGCTATCTTTAATATTACTACAATGTGGTATGAGACATCTTTTTAGTGTTCTTGGTAATAAGAAATAACTGTGGCGGTTTTTTTAGAAATGTGTGGGAGACTATTTCTAACTATCTCTAATATATTTCATGCTTTATAGAAAGAAAAACTTTACAAGCTTTCAGAGGCCTATGGAAGTGGAAATATTATACACAAAAAAACCAAATCAGGTGAAAATCAGATAGAAATTTCACAAAAGATGTTAAGTAAGGAACCAGTTCTACTCAGAGTATTAAGTGGAGTTCTTCATATGCATAACTATTCAGATTCAGACCCTTAAAACGGTCAAATTGATTACTAATTTGGGTGAAAACAAGTATAGTTATTAACTGAATAAACACAAACCTAGGCCTTCCTAATGTACCTGCTTCCAAATCAGATATAGAAAAGTTTACTCCTAATTCCCTGCTATCAGACAAAGGAAGCGAATGTAAGTAAAATAACTATTTAACATGAACAGAAAAGGCATAGTCTTAATTTCTTTTGTTTATGGACTTCTTATTCATGGACTTTTTTGTTTGCTTTGCAGTGTAAACTAAATACAGAAACTTATTCTTAAGTGTTAATATGAGTTCTTTATTTGGAGGTGGATTCTTCCTTTTTACCTGTTCATTAGTTCGACAAATTTGCTTTTAGAATTCTTTTATGACTAGGTGTTGGAATCTTATGTTGCACTTGGTGGATATCAGTGTTTGCAATATACTCTGGGCTCCTAAGTCCCCTTAATGTCTACAAAAATAGTTGTTGAAGAACTGCATAGACATTACAATCTCCAACTTTTGTTTAATAGAGGATGTCTGTTGAACTACAGTCTTTTCTAGCATGGAACCATAAAGTGGCCAAGACTTCTTGTACTGTAGAAGTCCAGAGACACTGAAGTTTCAATAAGCAAAGATACAAGTAAGCAGGAATGGAGGTGAGCATCTTATCTAAAAGTGATTGTGACATTTACCCAGCACTCAGCATGCAGAATTCTCTACTGTCGTGGAAATTAACAAACATGTATTGTTTCCAAGACTATATTTTAAATAAGGGGATTGTATAACTAAGTAATTATAAATAGTTATAATATTATAAAATTATAAATAGTCCAAAACTTAATAAATAAATAAAAAGCCCTGAAGGAAATGTCCATAAAAATACATAGAAAGTAAAAAAGAGTTTATTAGCAAGGATAGTTTTTTATCCTAAAATGCATTCCAGGAACACCAGATAATAGAAATATTCTTGGTCTTAAAATGGAAAGAGCTGACAAACATATATGTCACAGCTAAGACAGTTAAGATAATGAAGACGCATTATATCTTAGAAAAATCAATTAATTATGGTTAATTTCAAAAACATTAAACCAGAAAATAATAATTTCAAGTATGCACAAATGAATTCCTATCAAACTATTTATGAATCTTTATAGAGTGAAAATTAAAGTTTTTAATGTGTGGCATAACTGTAGAAAGATCCAGATTCACCATAATCAGAAAAATTGTATTGAATCAATTTCTGCCCATTTTGAACAATGTAACTGGTATCTCAGAATTATATTTATAGCCCAAGTTTACTGTAGTAGAGAAACAAGTTAAAGAAATAGAACTCCATTTTTAATTGCAGTTGTATTCAACTGACAATTCAAATTTCCTAGACCTTTATCTATTTGAAATGTTTTATTACTGATAATGATATGTAAAAAATACTAACTTTCCCAACTATGCTAGTTTCTTACAGGATTATTTAACTGCATTATCCATGAAAACAAATTTCTTCACAAGTAACCAAAAGCAGACAGATTTCCAGAATGAAAATATACCCTTATAACAGCATAAATGGTCATGTTTGGGAGAAAAAAAAATGAACAAAACATCACATCCATAAATTATGAGAAAAACTTACCTACTTTCCAATGCCCACCTATGCCTAGAAAAGTATAGGGAAAAAATATAGAAATAAAAACATCTAAAAAATAGAACTCCATAAAACCTATGAGCACAAAGTTACAGAAATTTAAAAAATATAAAGCAAAACATGGACAGCATAGCATTTGCTGCAAAAATTCTGGTAGCTAGGCCTCCTACATACTGTTTTACAGTTGTATTACATTACAGAAAATGCAAACATTTAACCATCTTTGAGTGTCTCATTGTAACTTTGTGGAATGGTTCCTGTATGATTGATACTCTTTAAGCAGAACCATTAAAGTGTGCTTCAGGGACTACACGGAGTACAGCAGATTCCTTAATCCAGTGGTTTGGGGAGTTTGTAAGGCTTAAAGCCCATTATCTCCAGTTTCTCCAGGATATAAATTTTTTAACAGCAATAAATGACAAAAATTTCCAGAAGCTATACTGCTGAATTAGTAGTTAACAAAAGTAAGCAACCCTCTCACCTTTCATTATATTAATACCACTGTCTTTACAACGGGACAAAGAGGATGGATTTTCACTTATAAAAAGACAGTTTTTCATTTGAGTACTTAGAGCAAACATAAAAAGTACTAACAAAACTTAATTCTGTTTTCTTTCAGTAAACAGTAGTACCATTGTGTATTTTAACTACTACTCTCAAGCAGTGCTTCTCACAAGTTAAACTGACACACAATGAGAAAGAACAAAAAAACCAAAAACAGCCAAACAAAAAAATGTGATAAACTGTCTTATCTCTTACAGGTGAAAGCTATTACATAAGGAGTGATTCAGACAGTATAAGTACAGTGATTATCAACTTTATAATAGTGATAATGGAATTTGAAGTATTTTAGATGGCATTGAGGTCCCCAGAACTTGGGATGGGGAGTTTATATTTCAAAAGATTCCAGATCTTAGTTGTGTGTATATAATTCCTGCATTCCACTAAGGCACATCCAAATGTTTCATTTAAACATTTACATATACATGCTCTTACCCTGTTTTCCATACTTTTGCAATCTCACATATGTCTGCATTCAAATTCTAACAAGTAAGATAGTTATTAAGATTCTCAAGTAACCTGTAGCTGTTAGTGTCTCCGTCAGATAAGTCCCCTGTTGAAAGCAAAGGCAAAACTTCCTAGTTTTCTAGAAACTATATACAGTTCATGCCTCCATCCTATTCTACAGCCAGGAAGAGAAGTGGTATGTCGTGAACACAATAGTTATTCATATGCCAGACAGCACAGTCACAAATGGCTGAGAGAGCTGGGGTTGTTTAGCCTGGAGAAGAGAAGGCTGAGGGGAGACCTCATTGCTCTCTATAACTACCTGAAAGGAGGTTGTAGAGAGGAGAGTGATGGCCTCTTCTCCCAAGTGACAAGGAACAGGACAAGAGGGAATGGCCTCAAGCTCTGCCAGGGGAGGTTCAGGCTGAACATTAGGAAAAAAAAATTCACGGAAAAGGTCATTGGACACTGGAACAGGCTGCTCAGAGAGGTGGTTGAGTCACCTTCCCTGGAGGTGTATAAAGGATGGGTGGATGAGGTGCTGAGGGGCATCGTTTAGTATTTGATAGGAATGGTTGAACTCGATGATCCTATGGGTCTTTTCCAACCTGGTGATTCTATGATTCTATGAAATTTCAGTTGGTGAAATACACGTATACTTGGCTTTAAGAGAGAAATTCCTATGTTGTGGGAAATTCAGGAAGAGATAAAAGGGTACTGAAAAGGATCTTATGGTGTTTCTGGGAGAGAAAAGTAGGTAGGTACATCCATATTCTTCTGCTGCCTCACTGATTCCTTTTGCTTTACTTGAGCAAATAAAATTGAAAGAAAACACAAGGGAAAGCAGCGAAATGTACTGTCCACCTGGTTAATCAAGTTAGGCAATTACTTAACTATTAAATCTCTTTCAGGCTCTATTCTGAACTCTAGAACTACATATTTTAAAAAATGCATCTGCTAAATAAAGGGAAAAATAACCTAGACAACATCTCTACCATTAAACTGGCATCACCTAGTGTCAGACATGGAGACCCTTTTTTAATCCTTTTTATTTATTACATCAACATAGTTAAAGTGCAATAATTAGCCATTTAGGGAAGGGATAAACACACTCACTAGAAAAGACCTTTCACACTCCTTAGGAAGTATTTGAGAAACAGAATAGTAGAAGGATTAAAAATTGAAAAAGGGAAACTGGAGACCAACATTGAGAGATCTTTAAAGAGTCAAAGCACCTTAAAAGGATAGCTTGGGTGGAGTGATTAGCTGTTCCCTGACCTCAATGTGTTTAATAGCTGCTCTGATTTTTCAAAAGTTTAATGTCTGCTTTCAGGCGGAAAGATAAATAATTAAAAGTGGAAAGTATAAATAATTTTTAACTTATTCTACATACATTACATTTATACCCTTTTCCTACAAGTTAAATTGTGTGTCTGTTGCCATTATGTGTAACAATACTAAGAAATTCCAAGAGATAGCTTAGTCTATGGCATGAACCACATTATTTTCCTTCTTTCTAACAAATCCATATACCACTGGGAGGCTAGTTCGATCCAGCATCAAGTTTAGTTCTGGATACACACTGAAAGAGTATTAGACCAATAGACTTCTGAGCTATAAGTGAAATTATCAGCCATCTGCAAAAAGGACTGAAGGTGAAGTGTTAAGGTTCATGGAGCATGTGTATTCATAGAGATATGTTCAGAGCTATTTTAAGAGGAAATAACCTCTTCCTGTTAAGTAAAAAAAAAGGACAATTTCAGCCTCCAGAGCTCTTGCAAAGGTGTTGCAAACTCCTCACAGGTAAAAATATCAGTTCAACGAAAGGTCATCAGCTATTCATTTCCATTTTCTTCCACAGCTCCAGAAAAAAACAAGGTGGTGTATGTCACTATGACAGGAAGAAGCACTGCTAATGCATCACTTTCTCCAGTGAAATTGTTCTTCTTAAAAACATGAAAACCCTCATTGACTCTCAGAAACTTCTTGTTAACTCCATTGGACCAACGGACCAATTGCAGTCTCTCTTAAAATTATGTTCCAAGTCCTACATACCTTTTGTTTTCTTCTGGCTTTTGTTTGTTTGGAGGTTTGGATTTTTTTAATGTTTGTTTTGTTTTCATTTGCTATGGTGTGCAAGTCAAAATGCCTGGGGCTACTAGCTTACAGGAGCAAGATTCCAAGACTATCAAATGTTTTGCTAGGCTTATGAGAGGACTTCATCTTCCACTTACACTGGCAGTTTCATTGCATAACAGCCTCCAGGACATAGGCTTGCAGCAAAAAGTGATATGTGAACAAGCTCTTGAGTGAACAGGCACAACATTTGAAAGCTTTCCATCTAGAACATTTTTTGGATTACTGAAAGTCCCCTATCACTATTCCTACAACTATGAAACAATGCTTATCAAAGGGAAAATTACTACTGCAGCTGTGAGCTGCTTAAAGAACTATTGTATTTGAGGAGGCTAGGGAGAGCTTGGCAACAGGCACCAGGTGTTTCACCAAGCTACTGTGTCTGCTCATTGGCAAAATGATCAAGCCAAAAACTAATAAATTAGTTACCTCCAGGTAACTACTGCCAATATAAAAAGCAAAGAAGGAACTCTAAAACGTTCTCCAAAGAAGGAGCTGAAGCACCTGATATACCTTAAATGTCATTTGCTTTTCATATTCCATCTCTGCATTACAGTCTAACATATAAAGTATAGAACATATATCTATTTTGTTTTAATGTGTTTTTTTCCCCTTAACCGTTTTTTCTTGGTTTGTTTTCTCTAGCAGCGTTTTCTGCAAGGATGCATCATAGGGAACTGTTGTTTTGTTACAATGTTGACATTTCAGAATTCAAAATCCTGAGAAAGAAAGTTAAAATTTTGGTAGTTTCAAGGAGTCACAAGGGGTCATGCATCAGCAGTGTAAGCTAAGCCTTTGCTTTTGCATCCCACCTGTTACCAGTTGCTGTCTTGTCAGTCAATACTTCTCGGCTTTGAAAGATGTATTATAATTATTGGAAGAAATGACAATGCATTTTGAAGATGTAACAGATATACTTGCTGAATACAGAGTGATCCCAGTGCTAGAGTAGGGTTGTTGGTCACATCAGGAATCTGTAAGATCAGAAAAGTTAGACATGCTCTTACACAGAGAGAGAAAAAAACTTGCATTCATTTTTCACATTAGCAGAGCTTTGAGATATCATCTTTCAGACTTGCATCTGCTGGGTTGAAATGAAATAGGAGTAGTTAACTCCAACACGTTGGAGACAGAGCCTGGAAAAGAAACCAGAGAACTACAGGTATTTGTTAATGGAAGGTGACTGATGATGACTCTTTGTTGATGTCTGGGTGATTGATTGTTACCTTTATATGTCTGAGGGACATTTCTTTCTAGGACTGGCCAGAAGTGGCAACTCCCTTTCGGATGCAAATGTCTTGTAGAAATTAAGAAAGTAGGGGGAGAAGTAGTAGTAATGTGTCAATAATAATACTCAGGCACAGTCAACAACTGCTTAAGTCTAGTATTGGTCAGGCAAAAAAAGTCAGGACACGTTAAAGAATTGCTTTCCCATATTATCTTATAACATTATCATATAGTATCAATGGTTTTGTGTTAAAGGATTTTCACTAGACAGTGGGTAACTCTAGGCTTGCTTTATTTACAGCTCAGAGTTGGGACATCACTTTGGTAAGCAGCAAAGGCCCCCTTCCCCAAAATCTTCAGATATTTGTATAGCATTATAAAATAGGTATTTTCTTTGAAAAGTTCTTGGTGTCTTTCCATGTGCTCCGAGTTTTTTATTCTTTATTAACTCCGAAGTCCACAAAAATCCATCCTGATAATTCATCTCCACTGTCCTGTTTTGGTTCTCCCTCAGAAGTGATGCTTCAACAGGTCATATTCCTCCTCTAATCATACAAATCTCATGCCTATGTTGTAGGTCTGACATTTCTGTTGATTCAGCTGGACTGGGGCTATGCATGGGACAATTGAAAAGTATTCTTGTAGTTGTCACAAAGGTTAATTTCCAACACCTTTTCTTAATATATTCTTAATAAAATTCTCAATATATTCTTAATACAGTGCTCTATTTATCACAATCAACTATCAATAATAACCAAGTCCTACATGGATATATTTATTATGTTTTCTCATTTCCCTTAACACTTCGGAAGGGGAAAGATTTACATTAGACATTAGGAAGAAATTCTTCACAATGAGGGTGGTGAGACACTGGAACAGATTGCCCAGGGAAGCTGTGGATACCCCCACCCTGGAGGTGTTCAAGGCCAGGTTGGATGGGGCCTTGAGCCGCCTGATCTAGTGGGAGATGTCCCTGCCCATGGCAGGGGGGTTGGAACTAGATGATCTTTCAGGTCCTTTCCAACACAAACCATTCTATGATTTTATGTTAAAAATAAAGTCTTTAAAAATTGTTCTTTCTTTATTTTTGTTTTTGTTTTTTAAAGAATTTCCACTCTGAGACTCTTCATGTCAACCAAATCTGTTCTGGTTTTTTTACCTATTCTCAGGTGCACACCTTGGGATTTTTATGTCATAGAGCAGTAAGTATGCTTGTGAGAACTTAACAAAAAAAAAGTTTTTTAAAGGTGAAACACAACTGATAATGCTTCTGAATAAGTCTCCTACTTGGAATGAAAAGCAGAGTCATTTTCTTTCTGTTTGTTTATCTCATTTTTTTCAACAAGAATTTGCTCCTTTTCCCTTCCCAATATTTTAAGTGTTTCCTGACAGCCTTGTAATTGCCTCAGCTGTCTAGCTTTACAGTAGAATTCTTTGATTTTTGTAGTTTTCCTTTTTTTTTGCATTTATATCTTCTACATCCTATTAAGAGGAGGGGGATGTTTGGTTCTTTGCAATTGACTACATGCTTGAATAGCACACAGATTCTGTCATGTCTGTATGCATGCCTGCCATCCTCCTTTCCACCATTCTGTAACTTGGACATGTTGTCTAATAACTTTTAGAAAAATAACTGACTGATGTAAAGAGAACCGACACTCTGGTTCTATCACTCTTTCCAAAAGTTTAAAAGTTATTGAAAAAATACATTTTGACAAAATAAAACATTAAAGCAGCAGCAAATGAAAGAGCAAAGAAAATATATTGGATGTGGGATATAAACATGGATATTACACATTATCTGCTATTTCAAGGTGTAAAGGAAAAAGTGGTGAAAGAAAAGTAAAAACAAGAAATTAAACCACTGCATGTTCTAACTACAGTCATCTCCAATGTCTGTGAAAATATTATCAAATAAAATACACCATTTTTCAACAGAAAGAAGGTAATATAGTATGCACAAGGGGAGTTGTATACTCACTTTCTTTGTCTAACCACTGCAAAGGAAGAAAAAAGATAGAAATCAGTGACTTTTTTTTTGAAAAATAACCAAAAAAATACATTTGATGCATTCTCTGTACCTTGTGCAACACTGCAACAGATGTCCAAGGAAAAATAGCAAAAGTAAACTTTATTAGTAACAGTTATATGTTGGTACTTGGTGTGACATTGAATCTAATAGCAAACTACAATGGATAAAGCTTGGAAAGATACATCTCAAGGGGCGGGAGGGGAATTATTTTCTTCCTTCCTGGTCATCTGAAATTCTTTCTCAGCAATCTTCTCTCTAAAAATTCATTCAAAGCTCACCTATGTATGTGAGAGAAGAAAAAAAAAAGAAACAGAGAGAAGCTGAAAAAACATAAAAGGGCATCATCACAGCCTTCAGTAGAACAAGCTTGACTGGCTGTTTCAAGGTGAGTGACATTACTTCTGCTGATGGTCATAAAAGTGATATACCTAGAGAATCAACCATCTGCAAAGGGTTGAAATAGGAAGAGTTCATCCCCTGAATGATTTTTGTCTTTGTATGTAGTTTTTAGCAAGCCTCCGCAGAAGCTAAATTTATGACTACAGCTGACCTTGATGCCCAAGTTCTTCACACCAGGGATTTATTCGTTTGGCGCTTTTTTTGTCTTGAATGACTTTCTCACTCCTCTTCTGTCAGTTAGCTGACTGCAAGGTGCAATTCCCATGGCCTGTCTCTGCCTTTTTATTAGCGTTGGAGATCTAGATTTACAAAGCGATGCATAAATCAGTACTAGGTGCAATGGTGAAATACAGACAAGAAAGACTTTTTTTATCTGTTACCTCTCCACTTCAAGCTCATCACTTCACAGATCAGCTTCACACAGCCCAATTCAAAAGGAAAAGTAATTCCCAAAAAAGTAAGCTTAAACTGTGCGTCTTGCTTTCACTGAAACGTGGCTCTTTCTTTCTTTCCACTGCTTTACAAGAGATGTACAACCCTTTTTCTGCAGTTGGGCACAGGACCTCCTGTCTGAGAGAAATCTATAACCAATGGAGTTGAGGAGACTTTGCTGGATAGCCCTCTTTGTTTGTAAACAGGAAGGCTTAGTGATTAGCATGATCACGTGATCAGAAATTTAAAATTTTCAAAGTTCTCAAATACTAAAAAAACACACAAAGTGTTGCTTCTCTGAGTCAGAAACTTTGTTTTCCACAGATCTATAGTAATGACTAAGCAGTGGGACACGAAATTTTTCCCAGCATTAAAATACAATTAGTTTTTATACTATTTGTGTGACAATGTACTCCAAGAAATAAAAAAAAATGACAAGTCTATTTGTTCAGCCTCACCAGTTCATGAGTGTGACTATTTGCATGTGCATGACTGCACACACATGTAACAGAAAGGCACTCCAAAAATTTGAAGAAATACTCACAGGGTATATGGACTAGAGCACTTATGACTCAGAAGGGTCCTCTTCTGCCTCTCTAGAAACTAAATATGAGTGCTGTCTCTTACTAAAACTTAAATTGTGCTGCTGAAATCTTATGAGTAATTTAATGATTAGTTTATCAACCCCATGATAAATACTGGGTGTATTTTAAGGGCTGGTTTTAGTACTCCTCCTGAGCTGACAAGATTCCCTTGTGAAATAGTTTTTGCTCCTTAACTTTTCTGTTGTCACAGCTAATGCAAACTTGTGGTAACAGAGATGCATGTGTTGTCTTCAATGACTGTGCCAACACAATATGAAACTGCATTTTTTTGGTTAGTAAAAAGTTATGGATTGTGCCTAACAATAAGGCTATTGTTAACACCCTCAATGCTGAAATTCTATAGTGTGCTTAATTCTCAAACAAATCCTAGTAAAATGCGTAATTTGCCTTCTATTTTATGTAATCTTCCCTCATTACTTAAAACAGACCAGTTGCCAGACTTCATAATTTATATCTGATTGCTGCCTGGTCTTCAGTTCCTAACAAATGTGCTGCACCTTTTGAGATTGTTTCTGTCTTGAAATTGAGAGCAATCATTATCCTTTTGCTATATCAGCCACATATGTGCATGAATATGAAGGGTAATGAATGTTTCATCCTTGCCTCCTACTCCAGCTTTCTTTTTTTTTTTTTTTTGATTATCTTGTTTAGCTCTTGCATAATTATCTTTTGGCTTGATGAGATTCTTTTGTAAAGTTGCCTTTACTGTTCCAAGTCAAATTGGATAGTATAATGGAATTAAATTGTTTTTATTTTTGAACTTAGAATCATAGAATCATAGAATCATAGAATCATAGAATAACCAGGTTGGAAGAGACCCATCAGGTCATCGAGTCCAACCATTCCTATCAAACCTGACTTTAGATATTTGCTAAATAATACTGGTTAAATACAGTATAAGGAAAAGTAATATTTGTGGATTTTCTGTGTGTGTAAGCTTACAAATTTCTTCTTATTTTTAGATATTTTCAAATGTTTTTACCCTTTCTGAAATTTAAATTTTGTCTGACTAGTTTAATCTCCTTCATTGTATTAAACTGTATTTTTTGACTCTTCCATTTTATCATTAGAACAATTCCCTTTCTTCATCGTGCATCACGTTGATGCAGACAAGTATTTATTGCATGCATAGCAATATATATACATATTACATTCTTTATGTCTTTTAAAGATATTTATAGCTGCCATACTAATTTCTATTAAATGAATACCTAGAAAATTTGATTTAGAAAAGGGACTCATTGTGATGGATGCACTTCTGCCATCCAAGTGGAAGAAGGAAGTGATATGTGGAAAAATGGCTTGATATTTCCAATATCGATGTCAGAGCATAAATGTGGAAATACTTGATTTGCGTCTTATATTTGGGTACAGTTAAATATGTGGTAACCTGCCATTCCAGAACCAATATGGAGAAATTTTGTGGAAAAAATAGCTAGTTTTATTTATACCAAATTTAACTTTAGTTACTTCCAGATGCAATTATCAGAATACTGGCAGGATAAGAAAGAAAGGAAAACTTCAGATTGTATTGGTCTTCCCCCAGCACAATGAGTTTATGTCCAAGACTGTGTGTGTTTAACAGATTGCTTCAGACTCTAAGTCATTAATCACTTCCTAGGAAACCAGTATGCTACATAGAATTTAATGGTTTAATAATGTAAGTGAATTAAATTCAATTTCTTTAATATAAGATGACAGCATCATCAACAACCTGTTAAAGTTACTGTTGTCCCTTCTGGCTCCTTGATCAGACTCTTAGAATGATACGTAATTTCTTGAGGCAACATGTCTCAACAATCAGTGAAAATATGTTCTTTCAATTCAGTCAGAACTAAACAAATCCTTATTTTGAGCATTTGATCCTAACTTCGACTACAAAGAGTTGAGTGTTTTCTGGCCATCATATGTTTGTGCTGATGTGACTGTAGAATATTCATATTGACAGATAAGGAGGATGTTAAATATCAGTTTCTTGAATTTTTTATTTTATTTATTTGTGGCTTTTTTTTTGATACAGTTTGTAACAGTTTACATTTCCATTCCCAACACATAAAAACGATTTTTCCAGTAGCTGTTGACAGCTCCTCAAAGAAAACTTCCATGAACTTCCTTAAAATGCCATGTTAGTATGGGCTATCTAGAAAAATTTTTAGTTACCTGTACACTTCAAAGCTTTTAGAAACAAAAAAGGCCAAACAGGCTGGGAGCAATAATTTCTAGCATTTTTTTAACACAATTTTATTACAGTGTTTAAAGTAAATTCATTAGTTTTGATTTGTGTAAAAGCCCAAGTCTGAAGAATTATGTTTTAATCTCCCAGCTAAAGGAAATTGCATGGTATAAAGAAGTAATCTTTTTCCATGGAGGGAAATAGTAGTTGTGGGGAACAGATTTTATATAGCTCTGAGCTCCCAGTGTACCAGTAGAGGTTAAGAAGCCCAAACACAAAACAACCAGCAAAATCTAAAGTTTTGAAAAGTCTGCAGGAGTTTACTTTGGGAAGGTAGCTGTTTAAGTATCTGGACCAGGAAGAAGAAAAAGAGGGAGTCGGTGGTTTGATCTGTTTGAAAATGAAATGATACAGGATCAGATAGACGGAGAGGAGAGAAGGCGGAAGGAAGAGAGAGAAAGAAGAGAGGGAGAGAAAGAAGAGAGGGAGAGAAAAGAAGAAGGAGAAAGGAAATAAGGAAAGAGAGGAACAGGGGGAGAAAGGAAGGGAGTAAGGAAGAGAGAGGAAGGCAGAAAGAAAAGGAGAGAAAGAGAGAAAAGAAGAGAATAAGAAAAAAATCATTAATCTTCTTCAAGAAATTTAATGACCAAAGATAATAGTTAGCTCAATCCCACTGCCAAGGCAGGAAAGGTCTCAATATTTTTGATTGCATGGACGGCTCTGCAGTCATTTAAAAATTACTTCAGTGATGAGGCCTTCACTAAGGACATTTTTTTCCCCTAGTTATTATTCTATTCTTCTGATTCTACTTTTGATAGATTCACAGAATCATAGAATCATAAAATGGTGTTGGTTGGGAGGGGTCTTTTAAAGCCATCTAGTCCAATCCCTCTGCAATCAGCAGGGGCATCTTCAACTAGATCATGTTGCTCAGAGCCCCATCCAACCTGATCTTGAATATTTCCAGGGATGGGACATCTACTACCTCTGTGGGAAACCTGTCCCAGCGTTTCACCACCCTCACTGTAAAATATGCCTTCCTTATAGCTGCTTTGAATCTACCCTTGTTTAGTTTAAACTCATTACTCTTTGTCCTATCACTACAAGCAGTACTAAAAGGTCTGTCCCCTTCTTTCTTACAAACCCCCTTTAAGTATTCAAAGGCTGTACTAAAGTGTCCCCAGAGCCTTCTCTTCTCCTGGTTAAACAGCCCCAACTCTCTCAGTCTTTCTTCACAGGAGAGGTGTTCCATCTCTCTGATCATTTTTGTGGCTCTCCTCTGGAACTGCTCTAACAGATCTGTCTTGTACTGAAGACTCCAGAGCTGTACACAGTACTCCAGATAGGATCTAACCAGAGCAGAATAGAAGAGCAGAATAAACTTCCCTGACCTGCTGGCCACACTTCTTCTCACGCAGCCCAGGATACAGTTGGCCATCTGGGCTGTGAGTGCCTATTTCTGGCTTCTGTCCAGTTTTTTCCTCCACCAGGAACCACAGTTCCTTCTCAGCAGGGCTGCTCGCAATCTCTTCATCCCTCAGCTTTATTGATATGAGGTATTTCCTTGATCCAGGTGTGAGACCTTGTACTCGGCCTTGAACCTCACGAGGTTGACATGGCCCCACTTCTCAAGCTTGTCCAGGTCCCTTTGGATATCATCCTGATCCTCAGGTGTGTCAACTGCACTACTTAGCTGATCGTGATCTACAAACTTGCTGAGGGTGTATTCAATACCACTGTTTATGTTGTTTATGAAGATACACAGTACTGGTCCTCATCTTGACCACTGAGGGGTGCCACTTGTCACAGATTTCCATCCAGACATTGAGGCATTGACCACTAACTTCTGGATGTGACCTTCCACGCAATTTCTTATCCACCATACAGTCCTTCTATCAAATCTGTATCCCTCCAATTTAGAGAGAAGGATGTTTTGGGGGACCATGTCAATGGCCTTAAAGAAGTCCAGACAGATGATGTCATAAAATCATAGAATTGCTAGGCTGAAAAAGACTTTTGAGATCACCGAGTCCAACAGTATCTGTCCACTACTAAATCAGATTCCTAAGCACCTCATCTACCTGTCTTTTAAATATCTCCAGGGGTGGTGACTCAACCACCTCACTGGGCAGTCCTGAGAGAATTGGTTGATGTAGTTGTCAAGTATCTCTCAATGATATTTGAAAAGTCATGGTAGTTAAGTGAAGTCCCTGGTGACTGCAAAAAAAGGAAACATTGCACCCATTTTTTTAAAAAGGATAGAAAGGGGGACATTGGAAACTACCAAACTGTCAATTTCTGCTTTGTACTGTCATTTGTTGAATTCAAGAAGGTTTCACAATGCTTCTGCAGAGAGCACCAGGCCAGTATATACCAAGAGAGAGTGCTAACCAACACGGATTGGCATCCAGCTACTCCGTATTGTCAAAACTTGGCCAGTCAGGGCTTGGGAGAAATTCTGAATTTTTTTATTTCTGATTTTTTGTGTTCATTTGAGTTATATTAAGATGTATTTGGCCATTGACTACAGCAGCTGTTGCTACAGAGGTAGTTTTTCAGTTTGTAGTCTGCATAAATAATGTCCTAGTCCAAAATAAATCCCATTAAACAAATGTGACACAAACAAATGAAACAGATGTTGGACCTACAAAAGGTTTCTGTTGTAAAATTCATTAAAGGATTAGAAAGATATGGAACATTAAGAAACACTCAGAATTTAGTACTTGGATAGAGGGAGGCTACCCTCCAAAGAAATACTTCAGGAATGATGTAGTAGCAGCTGGTTTTCTTCTGTTTGTCTAAATTTTTTTAAGGAATTCACCACTGGTCATCTGCATGTTCATGCATTGGTATAGTTCAAACTTTGCTACTCCCGTTCATTTTCAGCCAGTGCTGTACAGGGTTATACATCATTGCTTTTTGCCCTGTCCAGTCTACCTCCTCAAATCATGCAAACTCTCCATAAAAATATTCCATCACTGGGACTGCTTACATACACCCCATTGCTTTTTACGAGGACAAAACCCCATGATAAACCTTAGATATCTCCCTAGTTTGATTTTTTTTTTTCAAATTTACCTGGGACATTGCCTCTTTTATTGGAAAAAAATACTGTTAAAGAAGACCAAGTCTTGTGCATGGAAACTTACTGATACAAAAATGAAATGAAAGGATAATCATTATACAAATTAAGTGTACGTGTTGATAGACATCTTTTTTATAAGTATACTATATATACTTGGAAATATAATGATTGATGGAAAAATTACAGAAAATTAGTTGTGTATTGTTATCACAATAAAATGGTGAATTCTATTATTTTATAGATATTCCTGTAGAAAGATAAACAGATAAGAAACTGAACATGATATGAACATAAGAGGAGATTAACAGGTAAAGAAACGGTTCTTTATTGATCTTTGAAAGTGACCTGGTATGCATCAGTGTGGCATTGGGTTACTTCACACTAACTGCAAAATGGAAATCTCTGGAAAAAACTGCATTTATTCTCCATTAGATTCTATGGGAACATAGGATGGGATTGAACTTGGATATCTTTAAAGTTCCTTGGGATTCTCCCAAGGAGAATTTTACCACAGAAAAGACCCATGTTCTGAAGTGTGTAAATTATTCTGATGTGTAAAGCAGTCCTCTGAAGAATTTCTCTGTCTCATCTGAAGAATTTGAAATTGCTATTCTAAGGTTGACCTTCAAAATAAGTTGGAGTGGAGGGAGCTAGGTGAGGAAGGCAAGGAGCAGAATATAATTTTCCAGATGAAAATGTAAATCTAAAATAAAAACATCAATAGTCCTGGACATCAGAAATGTAAGTTTTATTTGAGTTTCCAAGTCCATCTGACAGAGTAACTGCTATCTATTGCTAAATAATTTAGGACACCTGCAAGCCAAATATGAAAACATTTGTGCATTACTAACTGAATTTCAATTTTATTTGGATATTTTCTGGACACGGAACAATATGCCAGTAGTCCCAGATGCAGGAGAAAAATAACACTGAGTAAGAAAACTTAGTGATTTACTTTCCACGGTTCTTTTATTTGTTGATAGTATAGCATTGCAGAAGAGACAACTGAAGTTTGCAATTCAGTTCTGTCACAGGAGATGACAGCCCAGAAACCTTTCAGCAATAGCAGTGCCTATATTCCTATTAATTTGTAAGAGATAAATTCTAGTAAATCTTAGCTGCTTGTTCAGCAGCTACTGTTCCTAGTGAAATAAATGAAACTTTAGGCACAGGTTACATGCTCAATAACTGTTAGGATTTCTGAATACATTTGTTATTCTACTTGTTATACCACAATGATGTTAGTTTAAATTTGATTGATAAATTATTATAAAATTAGCTGAATTTTCTGCTTTTAAAAAATATTTATTTAATTTAGTATTAAAAAATATTTATTTTACAGTATTTAAAAAAAAAATCCCTGTAAACAACAAAAAACCCTGCCCGCTCTCCTTATTTTTTTATATTACACTTCTTTGCCTTGATTGATAGAGTGAATGGATAGTCATTAAGAAGCAGGACACAGCGCCATATAATCAATGCGAGCTCATTAATTCTTTATCATTTCTAAAAGACTTTGAATAATAGAAATTTTATTTCACTTGGCTTATCTTAGTCTGAATGTATGCCCTGTACACTGCCTGGCTCACTTTGCAGTGCATACAGAACTGTGCAAATGTGAGTGGGCATCACCAGCTGATCATCCCCGTAATATGAACAAAATACGTACTCGTCATTCAAATTTGACAGCTTTGAAAATACGAATTTAGGTGATAAAGTAGCACAATAATGTCATTAACCTCATAATTGATAGATTACAGAAAATTATGTGCAGGCTCTGGGACTATATACTGCTTGAAATAAGGAATTGTTTGAAAGATTTTCAAACTTTTAATTATATAAATAATGGCATTCCTAGAAATCTCTCTTCTAAAGTTGCTTGTAAATGGCTGTCCTCCCATACCCTCATGGAGAAAAAGGTGATAGTATATTATCAGAATAAACCCTTTTTCTAGTATCAAAGCTAAAATTTCCTATGTGTGGAAAAGTTAATAAGAACTAAGGAAAAAAATTGAAACCTTTCCCAGCTCATCTCCCCATTATGTATAAAACAAAACTTTTTAAAAATTATTCAAAATCAATTCATTCTCATGTGAAAACGACTGTTCCTGAAACTACCACTCTCAGGAACATGTTGGTTTATCTGATGTGCACATGCCAGTCACATAATTTCAGCATCTCTTACAGTTTAAAAGATACTTTAATTCAGTATTAATGCAAAGCAAGTAGAGGTTAAAAAATAAATTCACTACCATAATAGGTGAGGAGGCCATACATTAGCTAGGCATAAGGAATCACAAGTAATATAGCATAACATGGGAGACTTATACTCTGATATTGAATCTATGGTTGCTGTGGAAACTTTTATCCCACCAACATACTGTGCATAGAAAGCTCCCATAGGAATAGTTTAGCCATTTATTTTGTATAGCCTGTTTTAACCTTTGACTTGGAGTCTGAAGGATCCTCACTAGATTTACAACTTTGTCCTCTATAGCAAGTGACCTACAGGATAACAGCAGAACTGTTAATAACATCAATTCAGCAGCATGATATCATTCCAGCCTTCTTGCTACTATAGCTTCCAGGCATACAGAGCAACGGTTGATTAAGAGAAAAAAAAAAAAAGAAATAATAAACCCTCAGTGCTCTGGTTTGCAGACTTGAAAGATAACTGGTGTAGAATTTTAATTCTGATTGCAGTTCTGAGGATATAGGATATCTGGACTTATAAGGACTAAAATTTTTTAAAGATCTATTTAAGACTCACTCAAGGTTTTTGGTAAGCAACCTTAATAAGAAATAAAATGAACATGGAATTATATTCATTGCTTTGTTCCAGATATAATGGTGTTACCACTAAGATTATAACGAATAGCATAAAAAAAAAAAAAAGAATTAGGTTCTAGTTCTGAAAATACTGATTCAAGAATACATTTAACATGGTCAAGTAATTAAAATCTTAAGGATATTTAGATGCTGGAAGTTAAGCACATGCATAAAAATTTAAGGAACTGTTGTCTCAGTGTGTAGTTTCATAAGAATATATCACAACTTTGCTTTTCCTTATCAAATGTAAGTTAAATATAATGTAAAGTAAAGCTAATCAACATTAGAAATAAAAAGTTAGTCACTTTAGGGGCTTTCCAAGCATATCTTGAATGACATTTTGTAAAATCATCAGGAAGAAAACCAGTGATTATTTTTGTGGCACTACTTCCTGTGTTACATACTGTGATTATATTTCATTATCTATTGAATACTGCATCAGTGAAAATCAGTGTCTCTTATGCTACTACTTCAAAGATAAAATAATGTGACTTTAATATGATAGACTGTCAATTGTCTTTTGCACTAGCAAACTAACTCATACTAGGGCATGTAGCATTTCACTTTTAAACAATCAGTTTGATAGGGTAGGATTAAAAAATATTTCTGATGTCACACACAATGATTAAATAGTCTTTAGGATAAATCCCTCCTGGCTTTATTGAAAGAGTTATGAAAGTGACACAATGTCTTAATACAGAGTCAGATTTATTAGGGTAGAAATCTCTATTCTCTTTTATTTAATTAGCTTAGTCTGCAGAGAGAAGCTGGTGGCAGAGAAATCTCCTCGACTCATAAACCTGAACAATCATATTCTATAACTGTGAGGAAAAATCTGATATAGACCCAAACTCCAAAATAATCATAAGAATCTGTAGAATTTTGGGCCTTATCCTGTCGCTGTGTCCTCTTGCTCACCGACTTCAGCAAATGTGGAATTGAATAAATCTCTGATATAAATATGTATTTTCAAACACATTTAAGAACTCATGTTGGTAGTTTCCAATTGCCTATCTCTTGAAGAAAATTTTAAGTGAGCTAACACTTTTGAGCAACAAAGCTGGTGAAAGGGCTGGAGAACAGGCCTTACGAGGAGCGGCTGAGAGAGCTGGGGTTGTTTAGCCTGGAGAAGAGGAGGCTGAGGGGTGACCTCATTGCTCTCTACAACTACCTGAAAGGAGGTTGTAGAGAGGAGGGTGCTGGCCTCTTCTCCCAAGTGACAGGGGACAGGACAAGAGGAAATGGCCTCAAGCTCCGCCAGGGGAGGTTTAGGCTGGACATTAGGAAAAAATTGGGTCATTGGGCACTGGAACAGGCTGCCCAGGGAGGTGGTTGATTCACCTTCCCTGGAGGTGTTTAAGGCACAGGTGGATGAGGTGCTAAGGGGCATGTTTTAGTGTTTGATAGGAATCGTTGGACTCGATGATCCAGTGGGTCTCTTCCAACCTGGTTATTCTGTGATTCTGTGATTCTGTAACAGAAGAAATTAAAAAAATATGTATATATATAAGTCCTCATCTCTGTGCTTGGAAAAGTAGTGAGATACAATAGCCTAGCTTTAAATTCTTTACGTAATTCTTTTAATATTATGTTTAGTACATTGTAGTTTTGTCCTCTCTTCACATTCTCTTTGCAAGTTTTTTGAATACCCACTGCAGCCTCAGGTTTTATTTGCTATAATAGATTAAGGCAATTTTACATATAATCCATAAAAGGAAAGTTAGAGAAGCCAGGAGAATACTCAACTTTGTCTTAGCATTAACATAAAAAAATATATAGTCCCTTGCAACTCACCAAGGTCATGGATATTCAAATTTACTTATCCAAGGAAATACTTATCCTTCCCAATGTCCACACTTAGCATATAAAAAAACCCAAACAACAACTCCCTTTTTTGATAGTTTTTTTATTATTATTTTTAATGTACTTTTTCAAATCTTTGTCATGTATTCCTTCTACATTTACAGTGACTCATGTTATAATAAATGAATAGAGTAAATTCAAAGTTACAACACTTCCCCTTATAAAATTCAGGTACCTAAGTCAGAGCTGTGGCTAAATAGGACACATGAAAAGAAATTAGGGTTACTTTTCCCTACTTGTCACCCAAAATGTTAGGCTACATAGAATTAATTTCTTTCTTGGTTCAGCAGCTCTCTGACTAACTGGCAATGTTGAGCCCAGAATAGCTTCTTAGCCCCAGCAGTTGTACCCATGTCTAGAGTACATCCTGAGCCAACTATGAGGTTATATTAAGAACGTATCATCACCTGTTCTTGTCTGGGCTTCAAAGGGAAGAAAATTTGAGCATGCAACCATATCAAACAAAGCCTTTGACATTTTATTTTTAATAGTATAACTCTCATGCCAATTCTCTATGTGAAGATGTGTCCTAAAACAAAGGAAATGCAAACTGCAATGGGAATAAAAGTGACAAAATACACTCTTAAATTAATTGCATGCTCAAAAAATAGAACTAGACACGGTTTTAGAATATATATTAAAGTGGAAATATGTACAATGTGCCAAATAGTTCTGAACAAATCAGCCCAAGATATGGAAGTAGCTACTTCAGCAGAGCTGCAGAATTACTAATTGTCTTTGTCTCTGAACGTCATTTCACTACTATTCTACTTGGATATACCAGCTTGTTCAGAAATATTTTAGGAATATCAAACATACTATTACATTATGTGATGGGGAAACAAGTCCTTGAGTTTACATTCATTTCAGAAGCAATATTCTGAAGGAAAGATATATATTTAAACTGCAATAACTAAGAACTAACACATTGATTTTAATAACTTATGTGTATTTGTTTGTGTATTCTCAAGACTGCAGCCTTAAATTTAAATTGAAGAAAATATTTTCTGCACTTTTCCATGCAAATTTTGTTTAAAATGAAACATGCCAATAAAGAAAATCAATAGATCTTTGAATAGACAAAGTTTCTTCCTAAATATGTATCCTCCTGGGTTGAGGTTTTGCTTTGAATTTTCTATAGCTATTTTATAACAAATCAGGACATCAAAAGATTGCATACTAAGATTTAGTGTCTGGAATCCTTCTGGTGAGTGAAATCTTAGCTCTGTTACAGTCAGTAGTAAAGCTTTTTTGACTTAAATAGACGTCTTCTCTGCTATTGCCTTGCTGCTCAATTAATTTATTATTCACTTACAACTGATCAAACTGACTTTTTAGAGACTGTAAATGGTATAGCTCCTGAGTTGCAAAGCAAACTTAGAATTAAAATACTTTAATGCTTCCATTTTATTTTTCAGAATTTCACAAGAGTGACCGATAGTCCTATGGAACAGAGGACAGATGGCACAGTCTCCAACTATGATGCCAAAATTAGTACTTCTTAAGTAGGATTTTCTGATAAAAATGCTGCAATGAAGTACTATTTTTTTTAATTATTAAAAGATATAAATACCAACCTCAGGATGTCTTTTTAAAAGAGTTGTAATAAATTTAACTGGGCTACTAGATTGATCAATTTATTTATTTTTTTTTAGCATTTGAGTATTCTAAAATATTAATAGAAAGTGAAGTATAGAACAATAGCACAGGAACACTGTGCCCGTAGAGGCCTTAATTTCCTAATACCTCAAGCTCTTGTAGTATTAAGACTAAAAGCTACAGTTGTAACATAGTTGTATCCTTTTCTTACTTGGACATGATAGTTAGCCGTCAGTGAAGTTGTGGTAAGGTATGTACTGTTGTGGAATACAAAATTAGGAATAATTGTTCTTAAATTAAAGTCTGTTTATCTTAAATCAAAGAAATATAAATTCCCATTTTATCACTACTGAATTTCATCATGTATTTAGGAAAAAAAGCAACCAAAATTTGTTATGCATGAGTATATTATAACCACATTCCTGACAGTGTAGGTCTGATCTAGGGCAAAAGGGAACCACAAGCTATTCTGCATATAGTTCTTTGTATCTCTCTATAACCTCATGAAACTCTAGTATTTGGAGCTACTTTCCCCATTACAAATACAGCAGCAGTTGCTGTATATACGTCCAACTCAAGAGACTGATCTGAGTGTCTGTGGTTGTTTGATACCTCTAACTACACTTTTCTGCAACAATAACACACTAACTCTTCTTGTAATATCAGCCTTACTTTATTCTGAACTGGATGTGTGCTACTTGATTTGGAAGAGATTAAAAAAAAAAAGTGCTTTAATTTTCTTTATTTGTTACTTTCTAATAGGTGAATTCCACTCAATATCAATTTACAAAAAACTATCTAAGGATTAAAGAATTTTTATTCATTGATGCTTCAAATGACATTAAAGAGATTCATACTACATGGTGTTTTCCAATTATATTTTTCTGAGTCCCAGAAGAAGGTTCTGTAAATGCCTCAAAAGCATTTTTTATTTTACTGCCTTTAGTATTAAGCCAAACATTAAAGTATAAGCAAATGTAGTGAAATTTCTTCCAGTGCAGGAGCTTAAACAATATCAGATATCTGCAACACTAACTTTGTGATTTTGATTACAGGTTAGAAAATCCAAGCAGTTAATCTCCTTTCTTTATATTACATAATGAACATCGTCTTAGGCTGTATAAATCAAGTGCCAGGATATATGTTAATTAATTATGACACATTCTTCCTCACCAAATCTAGGTATTTATTGCATGCAATTGTTTGTGGAATGAAGTGTTAGAGTACTTTGTTTTGTTGCTTCATCTTTTTATATATTTTTTTAATTTAAATGATTACTTTATTATTCTTCCCTTATGTGGCTTTCATTATTATCTCTTGAATAGCTGATATGTTGTTACTGACACAGCATATCGTAACTTTTCAGTCTGTTTCACTAAGTTTATCATCCCTGGATGATTGTGCCAGATGGGCTTTGTTTGAGCTATTACCCAAATATTATATGCTACAGAAAATCAATACAGATTTATGAATTTGAAATAAAATGGTGATGCATAGTAATAGCAGCTGATTTCCTAGAGGAATGATTCCATCAAATGGTTTGAAGTTTAAAAATACAAGTTTATATGCTGCTTTTCATGAAATCCTATTAAAAACCTAAACCAAATAGATCTTGATGCCACGTGATAGAAAGCCTGAGACATCCATCATGTCAAAGGGGTATTAAGAGCTAAGTTTCTGTTTTCCTGGGTTTTGTGAATGAAAGCCTCCTGCAGGTAATTTTATTGTAACTCTATGCATGCTAATATTGGTTCCACCAGAACATAGATCATCCGACTTATATTAAGCAGGTAGAATATGATATATATATTTATTTTTTTTTAAAGTTCCTTTTTTCAAATCTTTTCTTAGAAAACAACAGAGATACAATCTGGAGGTTTCTTTGTTTTCTTTTACAGATTTCCTTCAATTTCTGTATGCGGATATAGTCATAGTTTCTATGTATCAGGCCTGTATTTCAATGTCCGGAAGATATAGTATTGCTTTTTCTCCCTCATCTAACATTCCTAGCCTGTATTTTGGAATCCTCATCATTGTGAGTGACATTGATTCTGCTGTCCTTTAAACACCTGGGCTTGAATTCTGACTGATCCTAGAGATTTGTTACTTTTGAATCGCCTCAATTTATTTAATCCTTTTACCACACGGACCCTGCAGTCATCTAGGATAAAGTATTCTTACTGTCGGAGCCAAATACTAAGCAGCTAGTGTCCTCTCTTGTAAGTGTACTTAGAAGCATTGATTAAGTATGCTGGTTATAGCTTTCTGTTCTTTTTGACATTATCCTTCTCTTTGATATTGATTGAAACTTTCTTTACTTAGGTACTTTCTAATAACAGAGGTAATGGTAGCACAGAACACATTAAAGTGTTAAGAACTCTTATGAAATATCTTAAAAAGACAATCTGTCTCATTCTCTTTTCTGTCTTTTAGCTTCTTCTACAAGGCTTCCCTCTCCATTTCAAGCTTTTCTTATTTTCTCCTTTCCTACTTGATGCAACTATAAAAGTAAATAGACAGCACAATACATTTTTCTATACATACTACTTCCACACAGACAAGCTATATGAAAAAATTATGTAGAAGGGAGACCTTAGCTAAAAGTCTGCAGGGTTGAACAGTCAAATTAAAATTCGGATTTTACTTGTTCAGAATTTTCTGATAGGTTGTTTAAAAATGAACAAGTAAAAGTGAAAGAAAAGAAAGTCATATAAAGCTCTATAAAATCAATTTTGTTGCAATTTGTGAGTCAATGAGGGTCTGACAGAAGGGAATGAAATGTGATTTTTTGATTGTTGTTTAGGAACTCTGCAATGGCATGTTGAGCAAGATGCAGCTGACAAATAGATTTCTGGTAACAAACCATGAGAGCTGAATGTGGGAGTAGTAGAACAAATGAACAAATTAAGACTACTTCACTGAAAAGTACAAGCTGTTAATGTTCTAGAAGTAAATACATAAAATGTAGGTTGTTATTTGTTATTAATCCAAAAAAACTTTAAAAGTAAAATTTCCCTGAGTAGTTACTAAGATCAAACATGTGGAAAAAACATAGAGAATAATTCACATATAAATAAAATATACACATATAAATACAATAAGTCATGAAATGAGAGCGCCTTCTGGAGAAGAAATTGAGTGTTAGATAAGACTATTTCTCACTTTTTGAAGCATATGGACTGAGTCTCTGTTAGAACTGCCACCAAAAAGATCCAACCAAACAAAAAAAATATGTCAGGTCAAATGCCTAGGGCTATCAAAAATCCATACTCAACTATAACTACGATCTGGATTTGTCCCTTAAGTTTCATTTTGTATAGTGGAAAAGCAGATGGCAGAGAGGATAATGAAAAATCTGCAAAGCACGTGAGAGAAAGGACCAAACAGCTAACTGCTAATGGTTTGGTTTTTAGGTTCAGTGCTAGCAAGGAAGTAGACCATCATGAAAGCAGAATTCTTAGCTTTTAGCTGTCAAACCAGTATTTGCTGCTGGTCTTATCAGCCTAGGAAGTTCACCGCAGCAGTCTTCAAGGCACATTGTCATACATAGTAATTTAAAATAGAAATTGATAATAAATAACGAAAATGCATAAGTAATACAAGGCAGCTGCAATTATACTGAAGCAAGTTTGAGTCTTTGTGTTGGAGGGCATTATATATAGATCATTAACAATGAAGTACTGAACAATAAATAGGGTTATTATTATAAGTAAAAGCTTTTTGACATATCATGGATTGTTACCCAGAAGAATGACAAATTGCTGGGATTTATAGCTTTTAGGTATTTAATAAAAACATAGTCAGAAGAATATGTCATTCTGCTGTCAGGATATAATTGAATTGCCCTGATTGCCAGGAATTTGACACTGGTGGTAATTTTGATTTAAAAGCCAGCGGAAGGTACTTTTCACATTGAGAATCTAAACTGCAGATGACATGTAGACAACATGTAACTTTTGCTGGGAATGCAGCCTCAAAAGCTCATGAAATAGGAATCAAAATGACAGTAAAGCAAAATGGAAACTTTTATCATTTGAAAAGCTTGCAGAATTTTGGAGTAAGTAGCTTCATAATTAGGAATATGAAAAGACATTTGTCTGAAAAATGGGAAAGTGCTCTAACAAAACCAAGGTAATTTGATCTGTTAACTGCAGTTTTAAATGCTGTCATTGATTTTACGTTGAGGCCAATATAGTGACAGGAAAAGAAAAAAAGCTTTATTAGAAAAAGTGTCTGGTAAACTAATTTGTTATTTATATAATAAAAAAGGAAGAATGAAAGGTAACCTAATATATAATGGGAATTCCACAGTGATGATTTGTTCTAAAGCCGATGATAGTTTTAAAGCTTTGAACATAAAATTTTATCTGTTATCACAGGTTAACAAATGAGGTTTGCTTTTTTAAAATTATATTAGGTTACCAGGAATGAAAGACATAAAGAAAGGCAAATCTTTTAAATACAAATGTCAGAATGCTGGATACAGTTTGGAAGGGTGAATTTTGAAAAAAAAATGAATGATGGTTTTCTATTAATTAAAGTAAATTTTGTTTCTATGCCTATGAGCACAGAATCTACTGTTATATGGTTCTAAGAAAAGATGGATATTATTTTCTGATGTCTTTCTTTTTAACCGGTCTCTTCTACCAAAGCATGTTGATTGATTTCTATTTCATACTCCCTTCTCTGTTAGGACAGACAAAGAACAAAGTCAGTGACTGACTTCTCTCACAGAAGTCTGTGATCTGTGATATTCTCTTCCTGTGAGCTTCACCACTTAAACTTTTTCCTTAGAAACCTTAGACACAGAGGGGCAACATAGGTGGTTTCTGTGAGAAGATACCAGAAGCTTCCTCCATGTCTGATAGAGCCAATCTCATCTGACTCCAAGACAGACCCACAGCTGGCCCAAAGCTGAACCAATCAGCAACAGTGGTAGCACCTTTGGGATAACATCTTTAAGAAGAGGGGAAAAAAAACTGCTGTGCAAGAGTCATTATGACAGAGGAGTGAAAGAAACTACTCTGCAGACACCAAGGTCATTGAAGAAAGAGGGAGAGGAGGTACTCCAGATGCCAGAGCAGAGATTCTCCTGCATCCCGTGGCAAAGACTATGGTGATGCAGGCTGTCCCCCTGCAGCTCATGGAAGTTAATGATGGAGCATATATCCACCTGCAACCCCTGTTGTATCCCATGTCAGAGCAAGAGGATGCCTGAAGGAGGCTATGATCCCATGTCAGGAAGGCAACAATGGAACAGGCTTGTGGCAGGATCTCTCACCCCATATGGGACTCATGCTGGAGCAGTCTATTCCTGAAGGAATGCATGCTTTGGAATGCATCCACACTTGAGCAGTTTGTGAAGAACTGCAGCCTGTAGGAAGGACTCACATTGAATAAGTTTATGGAGGACTGTTTCCTGTGGAAGTGACCCTGCACTGGAGCAAGGTGCGAGTGAGATGGAAGGAGCAGCAGAAACAACATGTGATGAACTGACTGACTACATCCTTACTTCCCATCTCCTTGTGCTGTTCTGGGCAAGGAGGTAGAGAAATTGAGAGTAAAGCTGAGCCCAGGAAGAAGGGAGATATAGAGGGAGATGTTTTAAGATTTGGGGGTTTTTTGTTTTGGTTTGGTTTTTTTCTCATTATCATACTCTGATTTGACTGACAATAAATTAAATTAATTTCCCCAAGATGAGCCTGTTTTGCCTGTGATGGTAATTGCTGAATCATGTCTTCCTGTCCTTATCACAAGCCTTTCATTATATCTTGTCTCCCCTTTCTAGCTGAGAATGTTTCAAGACTACAGAATATGCTATTGGTTTTTGTTACACAGTAAAGCCATTATATAGTATGATACCCATCGGTATAGCTAACATTTTGAGAGGTAACCAGGTATAACCTGGTATAACCAGGTATAACCAGGGTTATACCATTTCCACTGAACAGGGAAATGAGCAATTTAGCTAACAAATTCATGTCTCCAAACGATATTAAAAGCCTGCAGACTCTGTGCAGAAAATACTCTTTATCAAACTCAAAGCTTTTATTTTGCTCTTGAACAAACAGATGTTTGCTGCTTCCATATGTCACAGCTGTGTGAGATATTGAGGAGATCAGTACTATCATTTAGTTACTCTAGGCTCATCTCAGAACCTTCTCCAGACTACTAAATATAAGTATTAGATCTTCTATAATTAAGCATAGCACTTCTCTTCTGCTCTGTGACACTAGCTTGCTATTAGTTTTATAGTGGTCAATGCAAGATTTTGCCTACTTCAAATGAGAAAAACATATATAATTTACTTACTTTCCTCCACAACTTAAAATATGCAAATTCCTCATCTTGATAATAGCACTGACATCTGGGGTTATGTTATGTTTAGGAAATACAATACCATTTATTGCTACAAAGAAACAGAGGCTGAGCAATTTAAAAGGCAAAAGGAAGCTGACCTATTCTTCCTCTGTTATTATTGCTTTTTAATGAATACCTCTAAGAGCTTGATCCCAAATGATTAAAGTTAATGGGAATTTTATCATTAATGGCCACAGTAGAAATGGGTAGGAAAGTGTTGCATTTCAAAATACATCAGTAAGCAAAGTTGATTCTAGAATTCATTTGCTTTTGATAACTTGTTTCTCTTAGTATTCTGAACTCTAGGTTTCTCAGAATTACAAAATCCCAAATGTCTGAGAATCACAGAAATATTAGTTAGAATATGGCACGTGGAAGGTCCTGGTTTACTCTTTGAATGAGACATATTGCTGATGATAGAACAGGTCAGCTACAGGTTTGTCCCGATGAGTCCTGAAAAACTCTGTGGACTGAATCCCCAGTTTGTCTAGGCAAAAATTTCTAGTTCATTACAGCCCTGTTGACGAGCTTTTCCTAATCACCATTTCAACCGTCCCAAGCAATAATATGTGGTTCTTGTCTCTTATCTCTAACTACTGAGAAATGTTACATTTATAAAGCTTGCTCTGTACTTTTCCTGAGGAATAACTATATTGTCACTTTCAAATTACATACAATTTAAGGACTGCGGTCTAAGCAGAGGAAGGTGAGGAAATTTTACAGTGTAACACAGCTTGTTTGAAACAGCTTTAGAGATTGTACTAAAGACTCATTTTCAAAATATAAATATCTCTTATATTCTGCAGTTAAAATTTCCCAAGGTTTTCAATATTCTTTACTGACTACTTAAAACCATTGAAGAATGTTCAGCACAAGGCCTCTGGAAAGTCCTATTAGCACCTCCTGGAATTTCAAACTCCACTGTTTCCTTTTAAGACTAACTACAAAAGTTCTTACTCTCAGAGTCCAGTTGAGACGCGTGGATCTGAGTTACTCAAACAGTTGCAGATGGCACGTTATAAAAATTGGTTGTAAAATCAATGAAAATAAAGGACAGTACATTTGTAAAGAGTATAACTGGAACAACTGACAATACAAGAAGGTATGGGAGAGTATTCTACTGCAAAATAAAAAATGAAAGCCACTGGTTCTAGGCTTTGTAATTCAGACTATTAAATGTTCAAAGGAAACAGAGTGTTTAAATGGAAATGAGATGACTCAGAGTCTTTGAATTGATTTAAACTTGGACTACTAAAACTAGAGAGAGAAATAAGACCACATTTCAGTGAAAGTGAATATGCCAATTTGAAGCCCAGAACATTTAATAAAACTTCCTGAAAGAAAAATCTATCAGGCTGCAGAGAAATCCTCCCAAAGGTAATAAATGCCAGAAACCCCAGTACAGGGAACATTTTAACTGATCCTAAACTGTTCAAAACATTTGTGAATGAACAATAAGGATCAATCCTGAAAGGACAGGGAGGTAGACTAAATAACCTAATAGGTCTTCTCTTTCTTCAGCCCCTGTGAATTTATGGCAAATTAAAGAAGCATTGAGAGATGGTGCCAGCATTGAGAACATAGCTTGAGAGGAAATCAAGCTACTAACCTTGAAAAGAGAGGATAATACAGGAAAGAATGTCTTAGCAAGTTTGTAAATATAATTTTTTTACAACTAATCTGTGCCAAGCTCATTATAGGAGAAAATAACATTGAATATTCATATGAGGCATGAGCAGAGATGGGGTAAGACTTTTGAAAAACATTATTTACTCTCAATAGAAAACAAGGGTGTCACTAGGGAACTTGTATGGAATGAGAGTAGACTGGATAACAGACTACTTTATGTGAAGTGGAGCTTAAAGAATTTTCCCAAATATAATTTTTTTCAATGTGAAAATGAAATCTATGATTTACTGATATTTAAATTCATATATCATTCCCTTCAGGTATCTTGACATAACTGTTGAAAAGGTTTTATGAGTTCATTACCATCAGATAAAAAGAATACTGTGTACTATTTTATTATAAGTACATTTAAGTCCAAAGCTCTGGAAAATATTTAAGAAACAGTAGGAGGTAAAGGAAGTAAAACGAAAGGATTAGGCTTTACAAAATAATTTTCTCTCCTCTAGGCAGTGGGGAGGAGGGAGACTGCAATTTCAGAGTATGTAACTTCAGAACATTCTGAATACAGAAATCTTCCCATCAAGTCAGACAGACCAATAGTTTTTCAGTCCTGAAATCTTATGTCATTAACTTATATCTGACGTTTCATTAAAAAATAATAAAAACACAGCCAGCTCCAAGATTTAGAATGTACATAATATTATCTTCAGTGATCAGAGAATATATCCAATAAATTATTTTTTGATAATTGATTATTTACTTGGTTCATAAAGCTAGGCAATTTTTTTTCTTCAACTAATTGTTGGGGTTTTTTATTGGTCTGGATGTATATTGCCCAGAATAAGTAGTGCTGTAAAAATAGCTATTGACATATGGCTGTACTGGCCAGTAGATCACTTTAGCTTTAAAATTCACAATTTTTTTCAGCAATACCACATAATACAGGATATTAAAAAGGATTCTTTGCAAATATTGACACTGCTATTATCTGTTGCCTTAGGAAACAAGAGATACCAGGTCTACAGAACATATCTAATGTTTTAAATAATCCAAACACGTAATCGCAAAAGTACTGCAACCACTACAAAGAAGTATTACTGTCAGCTCTATTCAGGATTCAGTACCTGTGCCTAGCTCATAACTAACAAAGAATGTATTTAAAATTTCAGCTACATGTTTTGATGTTATGCTACGGTTTGCTGCACATTTGATAAGATGAACCATAGTCAGGTTATTAAATATTTGCTGTCACAAATGTGAAGGCATCAGAAAAACAAGTTCTCTACCTGCTTTCTCAAAATGTATAATCCATTCAAGAAAGTACTTTAAATCAGCCATATACAATTTATACCCCTGAGCAACAGCAGTATTTTGGAGACTCTGTGAATAGGCACTGTAGGAAACTTGAGACACTTGGAAAGATTTGCACAGAAACGTAAATTGTGAATAATGGGGCATTCAAAATTACACTGCTGGAGCTTTCTTACACGTAGTTTTGAAGCTGGATTTCTAATTCCTCATTGAAAATCCTGTTCTGTTCTATTTCTTATTTGCAGGACAATCTATCACTTAGTCTTTTAGGACAAAGTAGAGTCCTGTTGACACTAAAGAGATACAGCGTTAATTGGAACAGCAGGAATTTCTTATTTGGAATTGTCTCTTAAACGAGATTTACAGTGGACATGAATACACCTTGACAGTACAGGGTGACATGTTCACTGAGTCACAATATCAGTAGAAGACACTAAGATGGTTAATTGAAAACTGGTGTGTATATTCATATTATTGAATGACTTAAATGACAGATTATGAACCTAAATTTACACTGAAGAAATGTTAAGAAAATCTGCTCATTTGTAGACGTTCAGTTTAGAGACGCATTCTAGAAACGCGTGCTCTGTTCCAGCAGCAGCCTCTACAGTATGCATTTCTTTGCTTGCTTTCCTTGGTAATGACATCATATGTTCTTAAATTACAGTATCTGCTTCTCAAATGAGAGCTCTACTTCTTCCCCACACAGCTGAGTAATACAGCACTTAGCTTTTTTCATTTCCAAAGTCACAGCAGATGTGCTGCTGTTTTAACTGAAGTGACAAAAATAAAACAATCTAAACTGCTCTAATTTCTTCCCTTTCTCCCTTTTGTCACTATATGTAAGAAGTGAATTTATGAAGTACTGCACTACATTTTTAGTGTGCACTTTAAATTCTATAACGTTGTTCAGCTAAAGCCTTTCCAGATTCCTTTAAGAGTGACTGTGTCATCTCAAGGTATGTGCAGAATTCTAACCTTTTCTCCCAGTTCTATCTCCTAGAAATTGTACAGTTAGCAATAATTGTACCAGAGCAATAATCTTCAGTGTACATCCTGCAATTAAATCACATGCTATAAGTTTCCACCTGTGAGCTGACAAGGGTGTTGATTTAAATACCTGAAGCCTTTCAAAATGTATTTGAACCATGATGCAGGTTGTTAGTCTGATTTATTTTAGTGCTATGACTATGTAAGAGGCAGAGAATAAAGACCAGTTAAAAGACAAATTGTATGCAGTCATCCTTTCACTAGTGGCAGGCTGAAAAAGACCAACAAGTGGGTATTATTACCTGGCAACTAGCAGAGCCTGGACTATCTGGTGAGATTCTGTTACATTTTCACATTATTTCTGTTTCTTCATTATACTTTTACCGTATTTTTACTATCAATAAGGTTCTATGAGACTCCCCCAACAAAAAAACACCTATGTATCAGTGACAATTCCAACATAGCAGCTCTGCCTCCCTTCATACTAAGAATTCTTGCTGAGGAGGGAGGAATGTAGCTGGAAACTATTAAAGCTGTGAGTACCTCTAGCATTCTTTAAAAATTCTGGATGCCAGTATGCAGTATTCCTTTTGTACACTCAGGAATTAACTTAATGCAGGGATTTTCAACAGTATTAGTCTACATCTTCAGTGTCTACCCATCTATAAAATAACTGGATGATCAGAAATGTTATCTTCAACTGGTAAGTTAATTCAGGCAAAGTTCCTTCACTACAGACTTGCCATTTTCTCCTTTTTACAAAAAAACCCCAAAAACCTAGCAAGTTCTGTATTACATCTTAACAGCTGTAAGCACAATAGGGCTTTCAAAGGCTTTTGGTGGCTGATATTCCTTCAAAATTTACTTTTCTGCAAAAATATCTCTTAAAATTCAAATATCATCACCTCAAAATGTACTATTTCAAAGTTATATTCACGGAGTAAACTGTCTAATGAAATTCTATTTATTCCTAGTTTCAATTTTACATCTTATTAGTGGTATTTTTTAAAGACATCCACTGTGTATGATCAACTCGTTCTCAATACCAGTGTGGGTATAATAATTTCTGAAACACAGACCACAAAAAAGTTTTTGATGCATGAATTTGTCTCTCTATTTTAGAAAGCAGTTATTCCAGAACAAAATATGGAAAATGATGCATAAAATACTAGCACTTCGCAAAGTAGATCCAAATCAGAAATTTGTTCCTTCTAACAGACAGAGAAAGAAATTATTCCCCTTTCAACGATTGCTACAAGAAAAACAATATTTAAGTTTGTGTGTATTACTAAAAAAAGCCCATTTTAATAGCTCTGAAGATTTTAGTAAAATCTGGAGAAGATGTCTTCAGCATGAGAGATATTTTATAGCACCTCTTTTCTCCTAACATGCAGCCATTTACAGCTATACAGAATACCAATTGCAGTTTTGATTTGTTAGCCATTTATAGCTACCCTGTATTATGGAAAATAGTGAACCAATCTGTAAAATAGTGAACAGTTGGATCTAGTCAGGATTTTTAAGATTAAATAAAATACATCGCTATTGAAAGTGGAATATAACAGGTTTTAAAATACTTCATGCAATCCAGCATCTCCCTAAGCTTAGACCTATAAGAGGAGAGTAATCAAGACTAGACACAGCCAAACTATTAGCAGGCTAGAGGAAACTGCTGTCTTACTCACTGAGCCGGTGTACAGTGCCACAAAAGCCCTGTATACCTTTCAATTTGAGCCACATACATTTACCTGTTTTATCATCAGTGTGCTGTGTCATCCTGTCCTTCATTAGTCTGTGTCACAAATAGTTTAAATAAAATTGTTTGACTATGAATAAATTGGGTGTTAACCTCCTCCCACACTGAAATACTCTGGAAAAGTTGTCACAGCAAGTAATCCCTCATGCAACCTTAAGCTCTTCTTTCTTGTTAATTTTAATTAACTAACATGCCAATCAGATTTTCAGTGCACGGGTTTTTTTTTTCTAGCCATTATCACTGTTATTGTAGATCTTTATTTTAATCTATGTATTAGTACCTTTGCCCAGCTGCCTGTGTGTGTGTGCGTGTGTGTGCGCGCCCGCGCGCACGCACACACAGTTTTGCATCAGGTTACACAAGCAATCTGCAGAACTGTGAAAGATCAACAATGCCATCTGCAGGTATAAGAGAATTCCTGTTCTGGAGACAAATGCTCTTTTGGTTCTCTTTCTTTGAACATTTTTTCTACAATGAAATCATATGATGCTCACACCTAAAAAATTTAGCTCAGATCAAAATTGCATAGGTCTGTTTGGCTAGACAGGACCTAGATACAAAGATTTTGGCTTAGAACAATTTATTATTCACCTATACAAAAGACTGAAAATGTCTTTGAGCCTTATTCAAACTTCTCAAAAGTACCCAACTTGCAAAATGGAATTGGGAATCCTCTTAAAGAATATATTTCCAGACTTCTAGAATTTTTGTGGTTTTCCAGCAGGTTTGTAAGCAGAACAGGACTGCTTTTTTTTGTGATCTGTCACTTTCTCTTGTTTTCAGATTTAACCATTCACAATCCCTAAGACAATGCATATGTTACAGTTACTCCCTGGTTTTAGAATTTTATCTTTTTCTCAACATGTGTTCTGTACAGAATTTCAGGCATGGGGCCGGTGGGATCAGGTATAAATACCACAAAGAAAGATAAGTAGTGTGGCAGATTGAACAGACTACTGGTAATGTATGATTGAGAATATTTCATTTTTGTTTATTCCAGCATGTTGACTTAGTGAAAGTTAACTTTTCTATCTCTATTGAAGATGACGAATATTCACAATAAAGTGAAATTTCAAACTGTGAGTGAGGAAATTTATACACTAGCCATATAATTGATGACCTTCTGATGAACATTCTGAGAAATGAAAATAACTCTTATCAGCAGTAAAGTGAAAAATATTCACCAGTTTTATTAAAAATAATTGCAATTACTTTCATTTAGGTCAGCATGTTATTAGAAAGAAGAAAGACTTACGATCAGAAACCAGAAACTTCTAAATATTCTTCTGATTCTTTAACTGAATCACAGTGGCCCTGGGCAATTGCGAAGTTTTTTATGCTCACTCTCTGCATCTGTAAAATTAGAATACTAATTCTTCCCCTCACAAGGGAATTCTGAGTTTTTAAATAGATAATGCTAGTAAGCTGTTCTGACTCTACAAATAGCACAGAACTCTTCTTAAAACAGTATTCAGCTATAAATATACTTAGAGAATGTAAAATGAATAGTCCTTTAGAAAGGTACTAAGGTCAAGTAATCTTGTGAGGAAACCTAAGTTAAACTCTTTCAATAAACCAAATCAACTGAAAGCTTTGGCTCAGAAATGAGACGCTCACCTCAGTTCAATCTATTTAGGAATCCGTTCAAAATCTAACAGAGGCAATTTAATCCTTTTAAAAGAATTGTGGGTTTTTTGGTTTTGGTTTTGGTTTTTTTCCCCCAGTTCATTAGTATTAAATAGAAATTACATTGAGAGTGGATTTATTTTGCATTCTGACAAAAATTTAACATTGCATACCTTCCTAAAATTAATACATTTGTAATTCTTAAGAATGGACGTTTTGGATGGCAATGATTTTTAACAGAAGAAGAAAGTCTAAAGATATGTTTCACAACTATACTTAGATGCATTTTGTGATAAAAAAGAACATTTCAGGGGTGTCAGATATAAACATTCACAATTGCTTCATGAGATTCCATCAGATTTTAAAATATTTGGTACTTATTTCTTATCTAATAATGAAATTATGTAACTGTACTTCTATTTTCAATATGTGCTCTGCATTTTTAGACACTGCTCTCCACAGCGGATGGCCAAATGTAAGTGCAAACAGGCTTGTCCCACAGTGTGACAGAGTGTTATTTTTTATGATAGCATCTTTCTTGTCTCTTTAAATTCCACTCCCCCCAGTCTTTTGTATTCAGTGAAATTAGCTTGAATTTTATTCTGAAGTAGATATTACAAATGTTTAATGAGCTGGTTGCATGATAACAATTCTGTTGACCTTGTAAGCATAAATTTGAGATTGAGTGCTGCACCTCTAACAGGCAGAAATGGTCCAGCAGATGTAGAAGAAGAGTGAAAGAGCTGATTAGCTCAAAGGTACCTCTGAGGCCACCAAAACCTAACCACTCTGAAGGACAATTAGCATTACAATGCCTTCCCTGAATTATTTGATAGTACGGCCATACTGAATATCAAAAATGCTTCACATCCCAAGATATACTATGTCTCCAAGGAAGTGCTTTGTATATGTCTTCAGTTGAGAGAATCCTTCACACCAAGCTAAATCATGAGGAGTCTTTTTCCATCATATCTAGATCACTGTATCACAAAATGTACTGTTCATGTTTAGAAGAAAGGGGAAATCATAGCTTATTTTTCCTTTCTCTAGCTCTGATTAAAAGTAAACTGGACAGAAAACTGTGGTTTAAGATTTTCCTGAACTGCTGTGCATAAATATAACACAAGTAAATGGAGAAAATTCTCTTTATATTTCTGTATTTTGGTAATACTTGCAGTTAAGATAGATTAAAATTGTATTTGTGACTTTCACGCAAATGCTGTTGCTCAGGAAACCTAAAAAAGGTGCTAGCACTTCCAAATGGTTTGTTTGAAGTTTAGATAAAATGCAAGTTAGACAGGTGGATTTTTAGGTGCTCATCAAAATGTCTTTGAGCTGATTTTCATTTTGTCAATGTTAATATCAGGCTTCCTGTCTTAGCTTTTAAACCAACTGGCTGAACAGAACTTAAATCACTTTTCCCCCTTATTTCTTATATATTAATACCCATCACCAGCCATTTATTAGTTAGAGCATGGAATATTGTGCTTCTTTGCCACATGAGTTTTGCCAAATGCCTCAACAAGCTTAATGAGAGATCAGTTCCACAGTAAGGGGTCTTCCATGTCCCCAAGTATGAAAATATACATAAAAACTGAAAAACAGAATTTGAGAGTGTTTCTGGCTGTTGCCTTAACTATAACGTACTCTGAAATCTACGATTGCAGAAGGTACTTCATGTAAGGAGGGATAGCAATATTTAACCATCCATTTTTTTTCTGTTTCCTTGAACTCAGTATATTCAAGTCGGACAATAACTCAGCTTTGGCCCACTTTAGTTAAGTATTACTCACTTAGTTTCCTACCATTCAGTACTATTTTATTTTGTATTAATAAGGAATTCTCATGGCAACTATTGTAATAGGATAACTACTATTCCACAGATAGATTGAGAAATAAAGAATTTACTCATTTGTACTTTGACTCCTAAATTCTCTTTAAAACTTAACCCTAGTTCCTGTATGGTTCTCCAGGATGTATAATTCTCCTGGATGTACAATTCTCTGTTTGGATGGAAAGTATGAAAGATAAAACAAGGCTTGGCTCAATACCTATCTTAACCTACTTATCTGACAATTACAATGAGAAGTTTCATGCTACGTATAGGTTTTTTCACTTTAAGAGACGTATGAGTTATTATTAGTGTCATTATTATTAACTGTAGCAGCTAGATACTATAATTATTTTACCATCTTGTCATCTTTTTGGATTTATACCTATTAAGATTCATTGACTCCTCCCACTCCCTCCCTTAGCTGCAGTGTTCTAAGGGCAAGAATGAGCCAACTCAGTTCTGGGTTAATAAGGCAGGACTTTATCACTTAAAATAGCATTGCAGAAAGCCTCATTATCTTCTACGTACTAATCCATCATACTGCCAATCTTCCCAAGTCAATCTGAAAAAGCATAATTTCTAGTCAAGTTTTTTCAAAGATTTCACGTTGTTAAAAAATATATATTTTCTGCATAGATTATACTTCATTATTTTTATGTTAAACTTACCTTGTCTACAATGGACTCAGACCTATTGAATTAAATGGGATGCAGTGAATTTGTGCTAATAGGGTATAGCTCGTCATAGGAAATGTATTACCAGGATGCGAACAGAGGAAAACAGAAATTCAGAACACATGTAACCCTGTTTTATATTTGTGAATAATGTCATCATTATTCAGAAATAATTGTAATATTTTCTTATTCTCAATATATTGTTCAGAGTTGGTCAATTTGTACCAATTGCAAACTCTGCTTTTATGCAGATCCTGAAAAATACCACAATGAACACTCTGCATAAACAAATACAACTTGTCTCATTCTATATCACATTAATCTTTAAACTAAGTGAATATGTGGAATAAATGTATTATCTTAGTCTTCTGTTCTTGCTTTAACTCGTATTTCAATCAGAAGACTTTATTTCCTTTTAACTCCCTTGAGCACATTTTAAGACAGCACAGCAATGCAGTTCACAGGGAGTATTCCATTGAGCAGAGCTAGGGCTACACAGAACTGTTGTTATCTAAAGGAAAGATGGGAAGATTATAAGTGCTTACTTTACTCTTTTCCTCTATTTTGTTTTGTTTCTCTGGTGTCATGAAGTAGCCTGGAAAAGGGAGGGACGCTTTTCAGCAATGCTTCCCACTTGTTTTTCAGCTAGTGAAAACCAGTCATTTTCTTTTGTCACTGAAACTGCTTTGCGCTTTGCAGGAACAAAACGTGTGAATCTCAGCAGATGAAGGAGATGCTGATTAAAGCATAAATTCTGCTTGCTGCAACAATTTTTTTTCCTTGCCGACTGATTCTTATCTTTGTCATCATCAAATTCTTACTCATACTAGGGAAAGCTTGGTAGAAGTGTATACATGTGGGTGTCTTTACATCTGAACTACATAGTAAAATGTAATTTCAAAAGACAAAGAAAAGACATTGACTTTTGTCCATAAAGGACCAAATGTCACTGAATTCTTTCATAAAAGCCAAATCGACTGTATCATATCTTTGCAAAAATTGTAGAAGCCTGATACTTCTCGGTGACTCACTGGAAATGGACAATTCATCTGTGCAAACAGTAACTGTAGCCTTTCCTAGATATATTGAATCATAGAATCATAGAATCATCTGCTTGGAAAAGACCTTTGAGATCGTACATACATGTCCACTACTAAACCATATCCCTGAATACCTTGTTTTTTAGATATCTCCAGGGATGATGACTCAACCACCACTCTGGGCAGCCTGATAACCATTTCCATGAAAAACTTTTACCTAATAAATATGAGCTTCCCCTGGTGCAACTTGAGGCCATTTCTTCTTATCTGATCACTTGTTACTTGGGAGAACAGACCAACATCCACCTCTCCTTTGAGGTAGTTGTAGACAGTGATAAGGCCTCCCCTCAGATTCTTTTTCTCTAAGCTAAACTGCCGTAGTTCCCCATGGTGCTCCCCATAAGACTAGTTCTCCAGACCCTGTTGACCCCGTGTCAGTATGCTTTGGCTAAGATTTGTAAGAGTTTATAAATAAAACAAAGAATTGTTCTGTGCACATGCTATATGTAATTGTCTAGGATTTCTGGTCTTTCAGAAAATCTCTTAGCATTGTCCAAAGTGGTATTATTGGCCAGTGTGTAATAAACTTTAACAATATTCATTTAATCAGCTTCTTCCTTGGGGGGAAACAGAGAGAAGGAGAAAAGGGAAAGAAAGATTTCCTCAAATATGTCCATGTATTTACTTACCTAAAAAAAGTGCTGTTTGAAATTTATACATCATACATAGATTTAGCAATCTAAGCTAATACTCATGGCTACTTTCACAGCCATTGGGGAAAAATAAGCACATGTAGGGCATAAAAGGTGTCATTTTAAAGCAGACATTCAAAATGCATTAGTTGAATTGAACTAAAAAAAAAAAAGGTAAAAATACATATGATTGTAAAAAAAAAAAAAGGAAAGAAAATATGTGCACGAGAAGCGGATACCTACATTGCAATTGCTACAGCTAGATAAGAAGAGTCCTGTACTGACTGTTCTTACTCTTCAAAGCCTCAGTGCCTTACAGGTTTTGTATGCTTATGCACTCATGTCTAAAATGATAAATGTTAGTTTTTATCTGCCTTCTAATTATCAAACATGCTGGGTAATTTTCTCAAGTCAAAAGCAGTTACATATTCAGCGATCAAATGAAGGTGACATGGAACACAGGTACTAAGTGTCAATAACATATTTACCTCACATTTTTTGAATAATAACAATAAATAGGAGAGCAAATTTCAAAATAGATTTTAATACTTCAATGTTGCCCTATTTTGTTTCAAATATCTTCATTGCTTTCATCATATAGTGATAAATTTTCAGTTCTTGTGAGACAGGTATTTTGTCCATTAATAAAACATTTTGTTTTGATTTGATTTAATAATCACATTTCTCGGATCGGTATCTATGAATTAATTCTATTTTTTGCTTAAAAAATATCTGGCATTTTCCTATTCTAGTACATTAGTCAAAAAGCTATTTTTTATTTTTCTGAAACAGTCGATTTGCGTGTTGTTAAACCTAACAAGATAATCAGTCCAGCAGTCTCACAGGAACAATTTGCAACTGAGTACCAGGCTTGTCATTTTAAAACTACAGGTCAAGTTTTACCTTGAACTACAGGAAACCACATTTTCATCAGTGAGCTTCTACTTATGCACTCAGCAGCAAAGACAGTAAGAACACTTGATTTTCTAAAGGTCATGGTCTAAATCCAACAGAGAATTCCAAATTTTGTGACACTTGATACTGCAGTGCAAAAAAGCTAAGCACCAAGATTCATCACCCTGATTTCCTAATTCCTTCTGCTGAAAGTAGATATAGAGGTTCAAGGTGGGTGTGAAGTTAGTATTTTAAGTAAGTGGTTCCTGCTTCTTACGCACCTACTTATCTTTCTCCTGACTCAAAGAGCAAAGCTAGTGAAAGAGGAAGAGCACGAGCAAAAATCATGTTACCCTGAAAAACACATGAAGTACAATCAACTCTACTGACCAGACAGATCATTTGCTAGAACTGATGTTCAAAATGTAATGCACGTGTGACAAGAAGTGGGGATTGCACAAAGTATAGCGTGGAGTGAATGCTATATAATACATAGGATTATGAGCTGTTCAGCTTTAACTGTTTCAGCAATGACAAAAGATACATTCCATGAGTTGTTTCAGCAATTACAAAAAAATTTTAATCCAAATAATTTCATCCTAATATATAGAAGTATTTGTTCTGAGCTTTATCAATACCATGTAATAAAAACAACTGTGGAAAAGGGCGGATGGGAAACAATTAAGCTCTTCATGATGATTCTACAGACTGGATTTAACATGGAAAGGTAGTAAGACCTTCTTGAGATATGCATGTTTTAAAGGAGGCATCAGTTTTATGAAGAAATGCCAGTGAAAACAGATACAGTACACCATTATATTCTACTCCTGTGCTACCCTGCCCTGTTCTGTTCTATTCCACTTGATTCAATTTTATTCAATTTTTTTTTTTTCAATTTGGCAATAATATTGCATTTTGAAAGGTGGAGCAAATGGAAGATATTTAGAAAAGTTTTAAAGAATTTGCCAAAGTTAATCATTTCAATCAATCTCCTGAATTTGGGGAGATAAATTCCATTTCACAGGCCCAATTCCAAAGGGAGCTAAAAGCTTGTGTGTGACCTGCAAATGTTATCGCAAACAGTAACAGTATTTGACAAATGGTCTAATCACAGCAGGGTAGATCAGCACATTTTTCTTTGCTATAATAAAGTGTTTCTTCTTAGAAAGCATATGGATTTATACTTTTCCAAAATTTATAAAATCTCAGATGTATGTTAACCTTGTTTTGGTCTAAAAAACCTGAAAAGTTTCACAAGACAAATATCTGGGTTTTTTTAACAATATGTCAGCACAGATCACACATTATTTTCAAGGGTTTAGGCATTTATCGTTTCCTGTGTCTTTTAGGACAGCTGCATTGTTTAAAAACAAGTTTAGCCTCCATTCCATCAAAAAAAAAACCAAACCCATACCAGACAATCAGTATCAAAAGCTTGTCTGTTACAAAAAGCCTTACATAAAACCTAGTAACAGACTTTTTAAGGTGGTAATTTGTATAGTAACAGTATATACAACTCAGAGACCACCCATGCTGAATTATGAACATTCCTGCTGCAGCATAATGAATGTAAAGTGGAAAAAGAAAACACACTTCCTGGAAAAGGCAATTTCCATAATTAAAAAATGAACTCTGCTAGGGCTTCTCACATTTCTTATTTCAGTCCTCAGGCCATTTAGCAAGATCTAGTGAAATTACTAATACACCACTATTGGAACTGAACACTGATGCAGAATTCTGTGTGAGGTTGTGGGAAGACAGTTATTTGATAGCTTTTTGGTCTATGAACATATAAAAAATTAGAAATATTTTCTGTTTCAGGTGAAGCTAAAATGAACTTAAAAAATCAACTTTTACCAGTTATCCTTCAAGTATCTGAGTAGGTTTTTTATAAATTAATTCATTGTTTATTTATTTTCCAAAAGCTTAAAGTTCATGCAGCATTTAGCTAAACTAAAAGTATGATTAAATAAAAAAAAAAATCACATAACTATATATGTGTTACTGAATCATCCATAGAAATTAAAACATCTTTAGAGAATATCTAGAACTTAAAAATGACCTTCACTTGATTTCAGGTTTTAAATTCACATCATGGCAAGGCATTTGCCCTGGTACAATTCATTATGAACTACATCTGGATTATATTCACTTTCTTTACTTTTCATTATTCTCTTGCACAGGACCTCTAGCTTTCATTATGTGGATTCAGGATACATCCGAGGTCAAATTTACATTACAACAGGTTCACTGAAAGGCTACTTAGCTATGTAATATCCAGCCTACTATCTTTTGAAACTTTTTGAAATCTAAGAAGAATAGTGAAGTACTGCAAGTAGAAAGGATGTATCCCAAGCATTTGTTTTCAAATTTGAATTTCAATGGAAATTCAAAACAACATTCTCATGGTAGACACAATAATTTAAAAAAGATTTACTACTAATCTTGCAAACATTTTAAGCAGCATAATACATGGCTTGCAAAATATTTTTAAAATTCAAAGGATCCAAAAAGTAATTTAACACGGAAGACTATTTTTAAGATTCCAGCTTTCCAAATTTTTCTTTTTTTTACTATTAAATGGCTTAACACTGACTACAAAATTCATTAATCTAGTAATTATTTTGCCAATTATTAAGGGATGCAGATATTTGCAGTTGTGCTCATGTTTAAAAACTGGAAGTTTTCCAGACACGCACTTCAGGAATTAATATATTGAGGGTTTGAATGCCTATACATAACTTAGAAGAAATTGAATAGCTAAGAAAATAATTTACAATAAATTGTTTACTGGGCAAATCCTGGTTTATTCCCATTCCTTCACAATCAGATAAGTCACTTAGATCTTAGTTCCATTCAGTATTTAGAAATAATCATATAAGAATAAACAGGAAATAAACAGAGAGTGTTTTTGAAAACATCTACTTACTTAAAAATAGGTGAATGCTTGTTAGACTTACAAAACTGACAAAGATTTTGCCAGAAGACATCAAAGAACAGGCTCAAAGTGTTTGACATTCAGAGTTATATTTCCATCCTTAGATGTTAAATCGGACTACTCATATTCAATTTATGGCTTTACTAAATATGTTATTAGCAATTTCTATTTATTCTTCTTTCTTTCTTAGATCTTTCATCTGTTAGATTAAATGTGAAAAGAACAATGGTATTCTATCTCTTTTTGCTACAAAGTGAAAAACTAATGCTTCTGACAATGGTCCTAAATATTATCTTGCAAGCCCACTAGCATGATTTCCAGCAATGCTTGATTAAGCGATTGTTTTATAATTCATTATTAACCACCGTTCTTCATTCTGGAAATGAACTTGCATTAAGAAAGTAATTTTTATTTGTGTTAACATCAGTCAGAAACCCAAGGTTGCAGCTCCAACAAACTAGTGTGACCTGCTGTAAATCATGTCACTTCTCCATGACACATCTCTTCTCTAAAACAGGGATAATAATAATTTCCTTCCTTTCAGAACTGCTGTATGTTGCATTGGTTAGTTGTTTGTTTCTGTCATTGCTGCAAAATTCAGTTACAAGTTTCTATGAATTAAGTTCTAGTGGTTTAAAAAATTATCATTTTGAGTGGTTATTTTAACTTATTAATATACACAGAAATAAACATCCTGAACAGCACTGTGAATCAAAATTTAAACTTTGCTTTGACAATACATGCATTACAAATCAGTTTCCATGAAGAAATTATTTGTGCTTGCCTTTTCCCTCTTAACTTCAACTAAGTTTTAACTTGGTCTAAAGGGGATTTTTTTGGCAATTACAATAGCTTGCAGGTGGAATATAAGTATTAAAACAGAAAAAAGAGGAAAATTAGACCAGAACATATATTTAGATACATAAGTGTATTGCAAAAGTGTAAGTATATTGCTGTCTCAGGTAGGTTTTTATCTACATTTGATTTTTTTTTTTTTTTTTACCTAATAGCTTTAACTTTTTTACCCTTATGGAAATAAGCACTACCACATTCCAATATATCAAAGTGTAAAAAGGAGGAAGATGTTGGTGACTGTGAACAGACTCAGGGTCTCCTGTAACCTTATATCTTTTCAGTGTTCCAGAAGTGTGAGTATGTAATTTCAGGAAATGATAGGCCCTGTAGGTGGTACCTGACTAGTGATAGTCCTTGATATAGCACAAGAGGACACAGGATTGATATGAGAAGCTCATAAATCTGAGAAAAACATAGAAGAAAGCGTAAAACTCCTGAGCCGTGTAGTCAAATGACTGGCCAGTGCAGGTGATTACATAATGTTCTTAACTTTAATAGTTCCATCTTAAAAAAAGGATAAGGGAAAGGGTAAAGGAATAAACTCCACATTAATCAAATAAACAGATAGAAAAGATATAAACAATCACCTTTCAGGAACATTATTCTATACTACTCCTTTCTTTCTCACTCTGGTAGCAGTGTCTTTGTGTCATCAGGGGTACTTCATTAACACCTTTTTTCTCAATCAATAAAGAAAATTCAGAAGCAACGCAGTGTCAAATTCGGGCTTAAGTAAGTTCATTTGTCCTGTTCTTCCAGTCCAAGAATTCTTTCATTAGTGTTGAATCTCTTTTCAGTCAAGTTCTTCATTTCCTAACTCTTACACAAAGCACCATCTTCTTCAACTTTGTGAAAAATGTCAAAGTTTTTTTAAAAAATGTCAAAGATGAATCAAGGGAGATTCAGAGTTGACATTAGGAAACATTTATTTACCAAGAGTATGGTCAAACACTGGAACAGACTTCCTAGAGAAGTGGTCAATATCCCAAACCTTTTAAGTGTTTAAGAGGCATTTGAGCAATGTTCTTAATAACATTCACCGGGGACATGATTTAGTAGCACACAGGTATGGTTGGAATTTATGATCTCTAAGGTGTTTTCCAGACTAATGATTCTGTGATTCTATTCTATGATTCTATGATTATTCATGTTGCATATTAATTAACTTTGCAATTAGCTGCTTGGATAATTTTTTTCTTCTGTATTCTTTCCAAACCTTTGATGCTATTTAATCGGTATTATCACATCATGTGTTCTTGCTTTATTTCTCTTTCCAAAGCTGGGATACTAAGCATGAAATCTTAATTGTATGGCATCACAATCCAGTTTTGCAGATTCTTCATAAATGCTTGTTATAAAGATTGCAATTTAATGCGTAGTTCGTATAAAAATCTAGCATAGAGATTAAAGATGAATAATCCTTTGTTCTTCCAATAAGAGAATAAAAACCATTACCAAACATCTTACCTAGCCACATGAACATACCATTCTCTCATAAAGTTCAGCATATATTTCTCAACATAGTGTAGCCAGGCTTGAGTCCTAAAACTGTAATAATAAAAAAGGAAAAACAAACTGTAAGAATAATTCCTGGAGCAAATATACCTGCATAGAAAATACGCTTAGGATTTCTAATACAATGCAGTGATATTCAGATTGGTTTTCAAGTAATTACGTGGCATTAAAGCAAATATGAGGACAACTAGACCAATAAACTTTGTAACAGTCTTCATATTACAAATTGCAAGTCAAAAATTCATTCCAAATAATCCAAATGGGCTGTAATTACACTGTACTTGATAGTAAATATACTTACAACCACTTAATGTATACTTAAATATTATCTAACTGATGGTTTATTGGATATGTTGAATTCTCAGAGTATGGTATAACTAACAATTTTTATAATGTTAAATATGTCAATTGTCCATCTGTCTCAAGTGAACAATTAGCTTTGCATCATTTATAGCTATACTACCTCTAAACATTCATAGCAGGTAATTCCTAAAGAAAGCGTTACTCTGGTTAGGCATAGATTCACTGTATCAGACTCTGCCTCTTGCTTTTCTTCCCCTATATTGGTGACTGCTCAAATCTAAGCAGTAGCATGCAGAATTAGTCTCCATGTTTTATAGAGCCAAAGACATACAATAATAATGCAATTAAGAGCAGTTGCAAGTGATACCAGAGCTGACTCACATCTCAGAAGAATTTGTATTTTCCACATCTTTCTTGTGCCTGCTTGAAGAGCGGTGCAGGAGGAAAGCCTTATGCTTTCTTTCAAATCAACTCTTTTTTTTTTTTTGTTCTGCAAACTGCATAAAACCACACTTATTCATCCCATCATATGCTTTCCTATCATGTAATAGTTCCCAGCTTTCTGCTGTGCTACATTGTGGCTCTAGAATGTTATTTAAATAATATCAGAACCAGAAAATGCAAATATAATATTCCATTTGACTTGTGAATTCTCCTGTCTGTGACAGATTTACAGGATCCTTGGTTGCTTTGTGGAAACATCCTCTGAGTACCTAGTTTTTGATATAGAAAGTCCATAGATTGCTCAGGTGTTGCAGTAGGACGAGTCTAAGGGAGGATTCCTCTTTCCTACCTGCAGAAATCGATACCACACTGAGAATCACAAAGCCGTTACAAGAGTTCTATTTCTTCTATTAATCGCTTCCAATGTGCCTGTCAGTTTCCAGATCACAACCAATTGCTAAATTATTTTGAAAACTTGGAGCTGTATTTGTATGTTTATTAATGATGAAAATCTTCCTTACAATTTCAGGTGTAATAGCTTCCTAGTTTGTGTCTTCTAATCTCTGCACTGAAATTAGAAGTTGATTTATTTTTTATTTTTGCTCTGAGTGTGAAAGAAAATAAACTTATGTTTCTCATTATACCTGACTGAATAGCACTGTTGGACTCAATGATCTTAAAGGTCTTTTCCAACCTAAATGATTCAGAGATAAATGTACATTCCTGTCTCAGCTCTAAAACTAGCTTGGTTTACATGAGCTAAAAAATTTGTAGAGGTTATAATGGAAGTACTAATACCTTCTACTGTTTTTGGCTGTCATAGTTAAATTTCTTCTTGGTATCTTATACAGTGCTGTGTTCTGGATTTGTGGTGAAAACAGTGTGAATAACACAACATGATTTAGTTGCTGATGAGCAGTGTCTGCACAGTGTCAAGGACTTTTCTTTCCCACTTTGCCTTGGCAATGAGTAGGCTGGGATTACACAAGATGTTTGGAGGAGACATAGATGCGAAAGCTCAGACCAAAAGTATATTGCATACCATGTGACATCATGCTCAGCAATAATACTCCAGAGAGAGGGAGGTTTGTAGGGTGGATATTGCTTGGGAACTGGTCAGATATCAGTTGGTTGGTGATGAGAAATTGGCAGTGAGTTTTCTGCATCCCCCTATCCCTATCCCTATCCCTATCCCTATCCCTATCCCTATCCCTATCCCTATCCCTATCCTTTCTTCTTTATGAAAGCTTTGTGGCTTCAGAATCCAGTTTTAAAAGTATTATAGTTTCATTGCATAGAAAAAACTTATTTCAGAGAGAACAAAACTATACAGACCATATAAAGATACTTGAGACTTCTTTTTTCCTTACAAGAAGTAAAAATATTATGTGATTATTATGAAAATTTTTAAAGTCATTTTCAGTTTACAAGCATATGAAATCCAAGAATGCCATGAAGCATTGACTAATTGATCTTATTCACACAACACTTCCCTCATAAAATCCTTGGATGAATGTAGTGAGGCTTTCTTGAGTGAGAAAAGAGAAATTACAAAAGAAAATGCCCTAACACAAGGAATATTTTTCCAGTGAAAGACTGGAAATACTTTTTTTTTGGTAAGAGATGGAGAAGACAAATGATGTCTTGTGTGAGAGAAGGAAAAATGGCTTAAAGTGATGGGCTAGTATGAGGAAAGACAGCAGTACTGATTGATTACAATGAAGTGAAGTGAAAAATACAATAAAGAAAGAGGAAGCTACAAAGAGCAGACAATGACTGCATGATAAAAAATTTTACTGTGATGAACTGGTACAATTTCAAGAACATATTTTAATTGCAGAAGGAAAGGAAAGGAAATCAAAATGTCATGCTCTGGGAAAGAGTTCAGAAAGCAGTATTTAAGTAACTCTAACAACATAGATTAGAATATGTCCAGAAAGGAAACTGTGATTATTGCAAGCATTTAGAAATCATAACTGAAACAAAAATTAACCACAAAATCCCTAACATTAAGGCAATGTAGCACACACACACACAAAAGGTCTACTCTGTACAGCATTTCCCACTCTGTTTCTGAAAATTTGTTTTCCTTTTTCAGGCTTTCATGTTTCAGCAATAGCTTATTAAAACAAGCAGACTGCAAATGAAAGACCAGACGATATACAGCTTTAGAGAAGAGCTAAATCTGAGGCCTGGAAAAAGTGGAAGCCAGAAGGAAAACACAGAGAAGCAGGATGTTATCTTATTTTCCTGAGTGAGAAATTTCAGTAGAAAAAGTGAGAGTTTAACAGAACTGATGCTTTTGCTTTTTAAACAGACTAAAGAAATAAAACCATGCTCTATGGCTCCCACCCCCCTTCACCCCATATCAATTTCTGTGAGCAGGAGAGTCTGAGTACTGACCTTCTTCTCAACAAGGCTAGATATTCAGTATCTTCCCTGTATGTCTGACTTTTATACACATTAGTTTTTCCTGGTCCTCATTGGGTTGGATAAAGCACCTAAAGCAGAACAGCAAAACCTATAGAAGATCATGAGAAAGAATGTGACCAGTATTGGGAATGTTATATCCTCTGACACCTTGTGTCCAAACATGCACCAGCTATAACATTGAACACAGGACTGAAATCTGTGAGCTGGGAGACAGGCATATAATACCACAAACAGAATGAAACTAATTATCCTGGAAATTGTATACAGCAACCAGGCCATATGTCAGAGTCTTGAGATAGATATTGAGAATAATCATGGGAAAAAAAAGGTTTGAAAAGAAATTTTAAGCATTATTTAAAAAAGAAGTGATATTAATTTCAAGAAAAGTGACAGATACCTTCACCTATAATGCAGACTAATTCCTGGAAACTAAAAAGAAAAAAAAAAAAGAAAGAAAATAGAGCACAAGAAACTATGCTCTATGAAGTAAAGACTTACGAAGAAACATAATTTTACATAGTTAACTGAAAGTCATTATGTACACACAGATGACAACAGACGCAAATTTTTTATAAAGGAAGTTTCTGCAATAATGTAAGGAATATTTCACTGGAAAAAGAAAAAGGGTGTCTTTTTTCTTGGTAAATTATGCTACACAGACTTTTTCTAAAGGTGTAGTGCCAATTTACTACTGTGTGGATGTACCAATTTTTTTTCAACCAATACAGGAGGTTGAAACAGTTTCACAGAATTAGAAAAGGGGATCTGTACCACATTCAGCTGTTTGTGGTATTTATACTGTTCTTGCTGCTTTGCTAATGGAGGCTGTGTGGATAACTCAAATGAGATGCATTTCTCAAACCATTTTCATGAGAACTTCCTTGCTCTTACTATGGAATATTTCTTATTGCTGTGCATTGTTGTTCCTAGACTAAATACACTTCATTGCATTTCATTTACAGGCTTTCTATTCATATGAGAGACTGACGCACAGAAGAGTTTAACTCAAGAGGTAATCCAAGTGTGGGCTGACTCCCTTCTGATCCCACTGAGTTTAGATAGATTTAAAATCACTTGGCCCTCCACAGAATACATCCCTTTGAGTGCCTTGTTACAGTATTAAATATTATAGACCTTACAGGTAGTCAATCACCCTCACTGCCCCAAGAGCACTGGAAGTCTTTGGAGTCTCTTCAGAGACTTTAAATGGAAGTAGGAGGATCATCATCTGGGATTCCAGTATGCACTTCCAGCAGAAAGAGGACCAAAGAACATCTGTTTTCTTGGTCCCATAGAATGAAATGGCGATCAAGAAACAGGAAAGAATTAATGTGCACTAGAGAGATGAATCCCTCAGATTTCTGTGAAGGATAATGTGTTTGAGAAGCAATAGGAGGAATTCTATTTTTCCTGTTTCTTCTTGTTTCACCACCTGTGGTCTGGACCCTTATATATTGGGAATGTAGGTGTAAAAGGTTTTCAACATAACAGATTTATACACATACTTGACAGTTCTCATAAAATAATTATAAACAATGCCCCTAATTAACCTTCTGTAAAAGAAAAAGATGAACAAATGATTCCTGTCTTTACTATACTTCTAAGAGAATCAGCAAAAAAGAATAGTAAATAAACTCCTCAGGCAAATACCTTTTTCCTTCACTGTAGATGCTGATAAATATTGTATCAAAATACAACACAAGGCCTAAAATGGGTCTCTTAGCCATGGAACCTTAATGATCTTAGCTCATGCTATGTTAGACCTTCCTATCGTGCTGAACAAGTCCTCGGCTGAAATAATAATCAGCTCCATTAAAAGAACTTAAATAGTGCTAAATAAGTCCCAGTTCCAATTATGTTGATGCAGATGAAGAGGGAGCTTGTGGCATGTAGAAGTCTCAAAATAAAATCTTCACTACCATACTTTGTGTGAATCTCTTGACTTCGATTTATTGATTTATAATGTAGTGTTAAGTCAATCTCTTTAACCTGATTAGTCCATTTCCTTTCAGAGCAATCCACCCCTTGCTGGAATGTATGCTAAAATCTCTTCAATGCCAAGGTGCACATCTATCATTTAACAACAACACCAAAAAAAAACCATCATAGTTGTTTGTTGTCGTTTGCACATTTATGAGTCTGACACTCAAACTCCTCTAAAATGTGGAACAGATTAAAGAGATTATAACACTGTAGATAAGATGCACTTAATTTCAAAAGCTATTCTTTTCAAACTGAAATATTTTGCAGAGGCAAGAGGTATTTAGTGAAAGTATATGGTCTCAAATGTTGTTGACCCATTTTCTGAACTGAGGTCTAATGACTGTCTAGATAATGAACCCAGATGGTCCGCAATTCTCTACATATACTTTCTTTTCCACAGAAAGATACTGGAAATACAGAAGTCTCCTTCCCTCCCTGTCTCTGAAAGTTGTCTAAGTTCCTCTTCTTTGCAGCTCTCCCCTATTTACATAGATCATCTTGTCATAGAGCAGGAACTGTCTCTCTGTTTCAGCAGTTTTGTGTAAACCATGAGAACGAGCCTTACTGTTCCTAATCTCTAAAAGGTTCAGCAAAATGTAACTGCTGTGAGAAAAAGACATTTGTTATATCACGCAAACTGCAATTAAGCCCCAAATGACTTTTAACAAGACTTTCCAAAATGACTGTGACTGCCAGTGCCTCCTTGGCTGCAGAAACCCCTCTGAGAGTGTAACCCTACCTGCACAAGCGTTGCTCCATGACTGGTCGCCAGTGACCCACTGGAAGCTCTCTATGGTAATACAATCTTTTCTAATGGATGGATGCAGTCATTACTACATTTGTAACATTATTAACTTCACCCCACCCACTGACTCTCCTAGGATTTCAAAGAAATTGAATTGCAGTTTCAAAGTACTGTATTTTCCCCTTTAATGTAATGCGGCTCAGATTCCATAACAGATTTCAAGACCTTAAAGATAAGGCTCCTAAAATGATAATCAATATTTGCTACTGTATGCAGAAGGGAGAAGCTGATTTGAATGATAACAGACCCTAAATAATTCAGAACTGCTAAGCCTTTCCAGTTTCAAATGAGAACATTAGAGCTTGTGGTGGCTGTGCCTCCAGACTCTTTGTTTTCTTAGGACAAGCCTCCAGGAAACAAAACCTCTCATCCTTGCAAAACATTGTACAGCTACAAGTGCATATGGCAATGTAAAGATACAAAGCAAGAAAAACAGTCTTGCAGTTCTCTGGTTTTGTCTTTGTATGGAGGTCTTCCTTGAGTGACAAGGGCAACATATTAATGAAGAGGAAATGAAAAAAACAAGGAAGAGAAATTCTTGTTTTCCTTCCTTAATAGGATTGGCTATTAATATGAGACAATTAGTAAATTAATACTTACCTCCTTCCACAATCAGCAGCAAACATAAATAGGGGAGAGACACTGAAGCTAATAATAGCAATTGAATGCATAAATAACTGTATCAATCTAGATTAAATCAAAGAAGCAAGCACTTACCTTGTACTCAAGAAAGATGAATTTTTTCCATGGTAGGTCTATGAGATAACATTATTAAGTGCAAAGACGGACCAGGATTTTCCTTTGTTAGTTTCCTGAAGTGGACTTCCTATCAAGTGTACACGTATCATCCGCTGACTTCTATACCTGAACTAGTAATCCTAAACTTCATTTCAAGTTAATAGAGAAAGAAATATGCACTTTCTTAACATAATTCTTTTTGTGTCAAAATAGGCATCTAAAGAAGATAAAATATATCTAAAAGTGACACTCAGTCCTTCTTGAGGAACGACTATAAAAGAAGCATATAGTGACAAGTTCAGATAGAAATGTTTACAATGTGAATGTTTAAAAGTTAAAGTAGGTGATAGTAATTCCTTCTCTGAGGTCTGGGTAAGTGATAGTCAGGTTTCAAAAGGAATGAGAAATCTACCAATTTTCTGTTGTAGATATCACACAAATCTTTGTAGCTATCAAGTGCAGGTTAAAAATATGTATAGGCTTCCCCAGAAACCATGCTATCACATTACAGATGGCAGAAAAGCAGTTGTTGAGATAAGAAATAACAGATTTGATGTCGCCTGTGCAGCTTTATTTTGCAAGCCTGTTGTGTGCATAGGCATTAATTACTTGTTTATAGCACTTTTTTTTCAATAGACTTCCTGGTGCCTACAGTGTACAGAGCGGACACTGCACTGACTATCAATTTATTTACTGCAGAAGAAAATACAAAAACTTAGCCTCAGCATAAACATTATCCAACTTTCTACCAAACTTCATATGACAAAGAACAGAACCCCCCCTGGTGATTTCCAGAAATCCTTATAAACTGGTTTTGGATACAGACTAAAGTGTACTTTTCTGTACATTAAAAATATTCAGTGACAGGCAGAGAAATCACTTGCAAAATTTTCTTCTACATGCTTTTAAATTTCACTAAATTCTAACCTATAAAAATTGGTTACAAAATTGGAGTAATAGAGTACATTTAGCAAAGCTGATCTCTTCCTCTAGGAAGACAAACTGAATAGTACTCAGTGGAGAAAAGGTAGTAAGACAGAAAAGTATGAGACAAGCAGCTAGTCACTATGCACAAACCTGCAATTCTCACTGCAACTGCAATATCTCTCCAAATAGTTTTCTTAATAAAGTCCTTCCTCCAAGGAGCTCCAGAATTTTCTTGTTATTTATTATCCAGTACAGCAGATCTTATGAAGCATTACTTTAATATCAAGCATTGGGGTTTCTTACAGAGAGTTGTCCAGTGAAAAGCAACCAAATATACTCCCTGTAGGAACCTCTAGGCTCACTCGTAAGATCAGTGTAATTAGCTTTTACTGCTGAAAAATAGATCCTAGATAATCTATCAGGTTCTGCCTTGTTTATCTTAATCATGCTTATTTGACCAGAAAAAAATCAGCTCAGATGATATTATGCTTTTCCTCTAGTCTTCAAGGAAAATATACATTTCAAACCAGTGATGTGATAAAAATCCAGCCATTGTCTTGGCTGTGAGAAGCTCCAAATGGCAGAGGTATTCTGCACTACACTGGCATAGGCATAATATATATATTACAAAAGTAAATTGCTGAAGAAAGACAAACAGGAAAGAATTGTTTCTAAATTAAGTCCACAAAGAATGACAGAATATAAAATATGAATGGCTCTCTGTGTTGAAACTGTTCTGCCCATATGTGTGCAGTTTTCTAGAGAAAATAAATAACTATCTAGCATCCTGTGGACTCCCAGTTAGTCAGCAGATGATAGAATGCTTGACAGGAACAGGAAAACTAGCATAGACCACAAAGTGAAATTGTGATAAAGAAATTCCCCCACTGATGGCTGGAAATGGTGATCAAATATCAACACACAAGGAGAAGGCTGAGGTACTTGACGTTTTGTCTCAGTCTTCACGGATAACTGCTCTCCTAAACCCTCCTGGGTCATGGGACAGTGAGATGGTGACCAGGGAGGTAAACCCCCTCCCACTACAGAAGAGGAACAGGTTCATGACCACCTGAGGTACCTGAACATTTATAAGTCTTTGGGACCTGATGAGATGCATCCCGGAATCCTGAGGGAATTGGCAGGTGTGGTTGCCAAGCCACTCTCCATGATATTTGAAAAGTCATGGCAATCAGAAGTCCCTGGTGACTGGAAGAAGGGAAATGCTGTGCCCATTTTTAAAAAAGGGTAGAAAAGACCCTGAGAACTACCGACCTATCCGCTTCACTTCTGTTCCTGGGAAGATCATGGAACAGATCCTCCTAGAAGCTATGCTAAAGCACATGGAGGACATGAAGGTGATTCATGGCAGACAGAATGGCTTCACCAGGGGCAAATATGACCAACTTAGTGGCTTTTTATGGTGAGGTGACCACAGCAGTGGACACAGGTAAACAGACAGATGTGATATATCTAGACTTCTGTAAAGCCTTTGACATGGTCCCCCACAGCATCCTTCTCTCTAAATTGGACAGATATGGATTTGATGGGTGGACGGTACGGTGGATAAGAAACTGGTTGGATGGCCGTATTCGAAGACTAGTGGTAAACGGCTCAAAGTCCAGATGGAGATCCATGACAAGTGGTGTCCTTCACGGGTCCAACTGGGACTGGTGCTGTTTAATATCTTCATCAATTATATTGACAGAGATATTGAGTGCACTCTCAGTAAGTTTGCAGATGACACCAAGCTGAGTGGTGCAGTTGCCACACTGGAAAGATGGGATGTCATCCAGAGGGAGCTGGACAGGCTGGAGAAGTGGGCCTGTGTGAAACTCGTGAGGTTCAACAAGGCCAAGTGCAAGGTCCTGCACCTGGGTTGGGGCAATCCCTGTTTTCAGTACATGGTGGGGGATGATGTGATCATGAGCTGCCCTGCACAGAAGGACTTGGGGGTTCTGGTCTATGAGAAGCTCAAAATGAGCCGGCAGTGTGCGCTCGCAGCCCAGAAAGCTAACCGTATCCTGGCCTGCATCAAAAGAAGTGTGGCCAGTAGGTTGAGACAGGTGATTCTTCCCCTCTATTCCTCTCTTGTGAGATATCATCTGGAGTACTATGTCCATTTCTGAAATCCTCAATGTAAGAAGGATATGAAACTGTTAGAATAGGTCTGGCGGTGATTTACAAAGTTGATCCAAGGGCTGGAGCACCTTCCATGTGAGGACAGGCTGAGAGAGTTGGGCTTGTTCAGACTGGAGAGGAGAAGGCTCCGAGGGGATCTTATAGCTACCTTCCAGTATCTGAAAACAACCTACAAGAAAGCTGGAGAGGGACTATTCATAAGGCTTGTAGTGGTAGGACAAGAGGAAATGGGTATCAAGTGGAGGAGGACAGATTTAGACTAGACATTAGGAAGAATTTCTTCACCATGAGACTGGTGAGACACTGGCACAGGCTGCCAAGGACAGTTGTGGATGCCCTCTCCCTGGAGATGTTTAAAACCATATTGGATGGAGCCTTGGGTAACCTGATCTAGTGGAATGCCCCTGCCCATGGCAAGGGGATTGGAACTAGATGGTCTTTAAGGTCCCTTCCAACCCTAACTATTCAATGATTCTATGAAATATGAACCCTTTACCCTAAAATCTCAGGAAACATGTTTACTATGAGAAAAAGTTTATTGTATTTTTTGAAAACAAAGAAATAAATTTAAAAAATCTCAGCAGGGTTCAGGAAGGGGAACAGCTCTGAAAATAAACAGTTCTGCTGGAGTGTCATGGCCTTAAGCATGATTTCTCTGTTTTGTTTCCACACAGGTGTACATTAATATTAATTCTTTATGAATTATTACAGTCTTCTTTTTCTCTAAAATGATATTAATTGACTTGTTTTCACTTCAGACTGAATTTTGTTGTGGACTGTTTCGGACACTTTTATAAATGTGCCTTCATTACAACCTTAGGCTGGAAAGACACATGAAGCTCGAACTGGAGACCTCCTGCATTAAAACCTCGAACTAAAAATCCATGAATTTCCAGTTGAGGTCTTTAACAACCCATTCTCTATGGATCAGTAGAAAGGGGAGCATATGATACCTCTTTGCTTATGTAATTTATTGATCATTTATGCCTCTTGTGTTCTGCTGTGCCATTTTAGCAGTGTTTTCCAGAAAACTAACAGTGTGCCCAGGTAGCCAAGAAAGCCAATAGCACTTCGGCTTGCATCTGGACAGCTAGACAAGGGAAGTGATAGTCTCCCTTGTACTCAGCACTGGTGCAGCCACACCTCGAATGCTGTGCTCAGTTTTGGGTCCCTCACTGCAAGAAAGGCATTAAGATGCTGGAGTGTCTGCATATAAGGGCAATGAAGCTGGCGAAGGGTCTAGAGCACAACTCTTAGAAGGAGTGACTGAGGGCTGTTTAGTCTAGTGGTGGAGGGGAGACATTACCGCTCTTTAAAACTTCCTGAAAGGAGCTTGTGGGGAGGAATGTGTTGGTCTTTTCTCCCAGGTAACAAGGACAAGGAAATGGTCTCATTTTTCACCAAGAGAGATTTGAAAAACTGAATATTAAGAAACATTACTTTCCTTAAAGGATTACCAAGCATTGGAACCACGCCCAAGTATGTGGTTGAATCACTATTCCTAAGGGTATTAAAAAGTCATATAGATGGGGCACTTAGAATATGGTTTAGGGGTGGACTTAGCAGTGTTAAGTTTATATTTGGCATCAATGATCTTAGAGATCTTTTCCAATCTAAACCATTCTATTGCTCTGTGATTCTCCATTTATGGCTGGATTAAATCCAAGGAAAAAAATATACAACATGAAGAATCAAAGGCAACAATTATATCCAAGGTATAAAGGAAAAGGGCACAACAACCCTGTGCAGTGCTACAGACTAGGAGAAGTCTGTCTAGAAAGCTGCCTGGAGGAGAGGGACCTGGGGGTGTTGGTTGACAGCCGACTGAACATGAGCCAGCAGTGTGCCCAGGTGGCCAAGAAGGCCAAGGGCATCTTGGCTTGTGTCAGAAACAGTGTGACCAGCAGGTCCAGGGAGGTTATTCTCCCTCTGTACTTGGCACTGGTGAGACGGCTCCTCGAATACTGTGTTCATTTCTGGGCCCCTCACCACAAGAAGGATGTTGAGGCTCTGGAATGAGTCCAGAGAAGAGCAACAAAGCTGGTGAAGGGGCTGGAGAACAGGCCTTATGAGGAGCGGCTGAGAGAGCTGGGGTTGTTTAGCCTGGAGAAGAGGAGGCTGAGGGGAGACCTCATTGCTCTCTATAACTACCTGAAAGGAGGTTGTAGAGAGGAGGGTGCTGGCCTCTTCTCCCAAGTGACAAGGGACAGGACAAGAGGGAATGGCCTCAAGCTCTGCCAGGGGAGGTTTAGGCTGGACATTAGGAAAAAATTCTTGACAGAAAGGGTCATTGGGCACTGGAACAAGTTGCCCAGAGAGGTGGTTGAGTCACCTTCCCTGGAGGTGTTTAAGGCACAGGTGGACGAGGTGCTAAGGGGAATGGTTTAGTGTTTGATAGGAATGGTTGGACTCGATGATCTGGTGGGTCTCTTCCAACCTGGTTATTCTATGATTCTATGATTCTATGAAAAAGTAAATTGCAACACAACAATTCATCAGTAACAGTACTGTAAAGCATACAGATGTTGAAAGGTATTGTACACTGTCCTGACATATAGAAGATCAGATAAACAGAAATATGGACATGTAGACAGACAAGGTGCAAACATAAAGTACTAGAACTAATCCTAGATTTTTTAAACACTGGTAATTTCTAGCTGATGGATTTTGACAATGCATACAAATATGTATGCATATTCATGCACAATTCAGAATCCTTTCATCAAATCTAACAAGAAGAAAGAAAATCCAAACTAAATACCTGCTATAGTTGCTCTGAGAATAATGCAATTATGGTAATCAATCAAATTACTTGAGAGAAAAATATAGTTAGCATCTGTGGAGTAGAGAAGTGACAACAAAAGGAGGTGGCCAACAGTTAACCTCTGTGGTACAGAGTGTGAAGAATCACAGAATCACCAGATTAGAAAAGACCCACAGGATCATCAAGTCCAACAATTCTTATCAATCACTGAACAATGCCCCTCAGCACCACACCCACCCATCTTTTAAACACCTCCATGAAGGTGATTCAACCACCTCCCTGGGCAGCCTGTTCCAGTGCCCAATGACACTTTCTGTAATTTTTTTTTCCTGATGTCCAGCCTGAACCTCCCCTGGCAGGGACGAGGGAAAGGCTGCGGATATAGTCTTCTTGGATTTCAGGAAAGCCTTTGACATAGTTCCTCATGGCATTCTGCTTAGGAAACTGTCAGCCTCTGGACTGGACAGGTGCACACTCTCCTGGATTGAAAACTGGTTGGATGGTCAGGCCCAGAGAGTGGTGGTAAATGGAGTTAACTCGAGCTGGGGGCCAGTTACAAGTGGGGTTCCCCAGAGCTGGGGTGGTGAGGCTGGCAGGTCAGTAGTTCTCAGGGTCATCTTTTCTACCCTTTTTAAAAATGGGCACGATGTTGCCCTTCTTCCAGTCACCAGGGACTTCTCCCGATTGCTATGAATTTTCAAATATCATGGAGAGTTTCCTGGCAAACACATCAGCCAGTTCCCTCAGGACTCTGGGATGCATTTCATCAGGTCCCATAGACTTATGGAGAACAAGTCTTACAAGGAGCCGCTGAGAGAACTGGGGTTGTTTAGCCTGGAGGAGGCTGAGGGGAAACCTTATCGTTCTCTACAACTACCTGAAAAGAGGTTGTGGAGAGGAGGGAGCTGGCCTCTTCTCCCAAGTGACAGGGGACAGGACAAGAGGGAATGGCCTCAAGCTCTGCCTAGGGAGGTTCAGGCTTGACATCAGGAAAAACATTTTCATGGAAAGGGTCATTGAGCACTGGAACAGGCTACCCAGGGAGGTGGTTGATTCACCTTTCCTGGAGGTGTTTAAGGGATGGGTGGATGAGGTGCTGAGGCGCATGCTTTATTGATTGATAGGAATGGTTGGACTTGATGATCCGGTGGGTCATTTCCAACCTAGTGATTCTGTGATTCTGTGAAAACAAGATCTGTTAAATCAATAAATGTTTCTAAGAGGGGGAAGCTGAACTAATATCTATCTCATTAATGACTGTCACGCATGTTCACTTGAAGGCTGAGACTGTATCGTCTGTAGTGAAATGCAACTTTGTGTTTCAACTTTGCCTAAGTAGTTAAACACGTCGGTACCAACAACCTCACCTTTCCTTATTTCCTTTACTAAAAAAAATAAATACTATTTTGTTTACTTCTAATTGAATTTACAAGTAAATTTATTATGCCTATTTAATGTAAGATATCTCTAAGTATGAGAAAGGTGGGAAAAATTAGCCTGTTGAATTTGGTTCAGTCCATAAAAACTGAGCACTGAACTGTTTGGCCAGTAGGGGAATATGTAACGTAACTCTAATGGCTAGAATTCCTTTCAGTATAACATACGTGGCAGGCTGCAGCCTCTTTAAAAAAAATTAGTCTGGCATTCATAATAAAATACACATATTATTTTTTATAAAATATCATACAGATATATTTATTCAGTATTTACTGACTGAGTACAAGAACAAAAAAAGGCATATATGTAACAGACATTATAATTTAAGATTTTTCTTAAACACATAGCAAAGAATTTTATAATTGGTTCTTAATATTAGGCTTCCGGGCCTCTATTAAGGCACTTAATTAGGTCAATTAATTGATTCTCTAGAGAACCAGAAAGCTACAATCCCCTTGAATGAAAATGTCTAGAATATCGATCCTTTAAAAATATTGGACACATCTATTCTGTTGTTTATCTTCAAAATGAAGCTAAAGTTAGGTGCATAATTCAATTGACAGATTTAATCTACCTCTCCAGAACAATTTATAGTTTTATATAAATGTGTATGCTAATATGTATATGAGGGAACCTCCTGCCCTCTAAGTATATGAAGAAAAATAAATCTCATCATAAGAATCATAATTGCTTAGAATATGCATTATCAGAATGTAACATACAGTTCCAAATGATAAACTGCAAGAATGAGTGGAAGGTGCCTGCATCATAAAGTTTATTCTGAGTAAATACCAACAAAACTTTGTATAATACCATATAATTATCTTACCTATGTACTATACATTTTCCATTTTATAAAATAGACATAAATACACCTGATGGCATTTCAAAGAAGACTTTTGGGGTACTAATTCATTGTGATACTTCACCTGTCAACTAGATATATTGATTGACAGCTGCAAATTTTCTGTGGGGAATCACTGCAGCTTACAGTAGCGATCTTGAAGTTGTCAGGACTTATGTCTGTTATCTCAGAAACTTTCAAGGTTAGAAATGAGTGTATCTTTCAGAATTATGAAAAATTGTGTTTCATTGGACTGCAGTAACTTTTATGGTCATGCATTACTGTACTTTCATATTTCATTTTGTGAGGTGTAGGAGAAAGAAGTGTTTAAACCAGAAAATATTAGTTTAGGGAAAAGGACTGAAACTACCTGGATAAAATTTACCATAGCTGTCACATCTTAATAAAAAGATTCTCTTTTACAGTCAATAGAGAGGGTCTTCCAAGGTACACACCAGCTCACTCACATTAAACATGTTCTTCAAAATTATATGAATCTTAACAAGTGTAGTGAAAACAGAAAAATCATAGAATCATAGAACAGTTTGAGGTGGAAAGAACTTTAAAGATCATCAAATTCCACCACCCCACCCCCCCTCCGCCACGGTGAGGGACACTTCCCACTAGATCAGGCTCCCCAAGGTCCTGTCCAATCTGGCCTTGAACACCTCCAGGGATGGGGCAGCCGCAACTTCCCTGGGCATCCTGTGCCAGTGTCTCACCACTCTCATTATGAAGAATTTCCTCCTAATGTCTAGTCTAAATCTGCCCCTCTCCAATTTATAGCCATTGACCCTTGTTCTGTCACTACGTGCCTTTGTAAAAAGTCTGTCTCCAGCTTTCTTGTAGGACACCTTCAAGTACTGGAAAGTCACTATAAGGTCTTCTCAGACCCTTCTCTTCTCCAGGCTGAACAACCCCAACTCTCTCAGCCTGTCCTCATATGGGAGGTGCTCCTTGTGGCCCTCCTCTGCACCCATTCCAACAGTTCCATATCCTTCTTATGTTGAGGATTCCAGACTACGACTACGTAAGCAACTCAGCAAAAGAACTATGAACCTTAGAAGTATCTTCTGATTCCCCTTTTAAAACCCATGGAATTCACTGCTTCCACATAAAATCAAGAAGTTTCAGCCCTGCTTTTGCCCCTTCAGTTTAAAATACAAAACATTAAACAAGGTATTTAAAGAAATCCTGGTTCACATGCATACTGAGTTTTGCTGCAGCATTTAAGCATGACCATCATTGTTTGTTTTTTGTTTGGGTTTTTTTTTTTAAAGTTGTTGTATTTTTTCAACTAAAAAAACCCTCACCATCCTATCCAACAGAAATAATTCCTTCTTTCTTTTTGATAAGAGAAGGTAAAAGTGTGCATGTCAAAAGCTCAAACTTGCTATAATGTGATTTAATTTCTTGTCCAGCATTTGACAATAATTTTATATTAATTTGTTGAATGATTTCCTGTTTCATGTTTAACTCTATTAAAACAACAACAAGTATTTCAATGAAATTCAGGTCTCTCAGTATTTCCTCCATTCATTGTTACCTTAGTTCAGAGGAAGGCCAGGTATTTAGGGGGAGTCATACTTCTTCCTGTCACCACAGCTAATGAGGCACAGGAAACCATTGACTGTTGCTTGATCATGCATACAGAACAAGCAAATACTAGGAAGCACATTCTTTTTCTGAGATGAAGCTATCTGCAGCTGATTCCAGCAGGTTTTCCTTCAGGGCTGTAAATGCACAATAAGAATACAGATTATTTCAAATTTCCATGTCATTTTAAAAAATCTTAAAGCAGTATAAGTAGGAAAATCTAAATAAATACATACAGATGTCTAATTTTCCTAGGAAGTTTTCCATGCATTTTGCATAAAGCCTTTCAAAGATCCAAGATATTTTGGGGAAAAACACCCCAGAAATTATACTAAAAGTCTTTCTCAAATTCTGTACATTAGGAGAAATCCATCATGAGAAGCAAGATCCACATCTGACAAAACTTGACTTTAATTATTTATTTGATAGTTATTTCTGGGCAAACAGATTCAGTCAGTACCAGATATATCATGTCTGTGTTAATAATCTGAGATAATGACTCTCCCTTTTGCCTTTTGCCAATTACCACACATCCAAACTGAGCTTCTCTCCCTCCCTCTCTCTTTTTAAATTCACTAGAAGTTTAGAGAATTATAAACCAAAAGATTAGGAAGGATAAAGAACGTCATTAAAATGTGATTGCAATCAAGATTAGGTGCAAGTGATTACTTTCTGTGAGAAAGCAGAAACAAACATCTGAGAACTTCCCCATCTTTACGCAGTACTGTTGAGTGTTCCTCTAAAATCTCTATCCTTTTAATATGTAAGAAACATCCCAAGACTTGTAAAAAAACAAAACAAAATACCCCACACAACTTGATTGAATGTAGGAATTATACAACATAATTGAATAATATGTAAAAACTGAGACAAAGGGAAGAACAGAGGAATTTATTTATGCATTCTGTGCATGCTTAACATTCAGTATATTCAGGACTGTATTTTAGCTATTATTTCCTGATATTGATAATTAGCATGTAATGCTGATTTATAAATCTGTGTGTAATGATACCATTCTAGCTAAAGAAATTGAATTTGCAAAGGCCTCAATTATCAGTTGATTATGATCATTTGGCAGTGTGACAAGTAAGTTACCATCAGCCCAGCAGTTATGAGGAAAATCAATGCTGCAAGAAAATCCAAGTGAAATTTTTTTAGTCACTGCAGGAAAAAAAGAAATCTTTATTTGGGAAGTTCAATAAAGTAAATCCAATTGCTCTAAGATGGAAAGAATTTAAGAGCTAAGATATTTTTATAATAGAAAACACACTTTTCTAGGTCTCTGGCTAATTCTCACCCTCTAATTTAAATGGAAGATCATTAGTTTTGTTTGTTGAATTAATACTAACATCTTTTGCTTTCATCACAACCCAGGTACATTTGCAATATTTCTATCAATTTTACTGCTATGCAGATATAGCCACCTGAGCAGATGTCTTATTTTAGAAAGATGTTGTGTTTACAGAAGTAGAGTGGGACAGAGATACTTTTGACTCCCAGATCTAATCAGATTTTGGACTAGATTCCAACCATCTAATTTTAGGCCTTTAATTGAAATGCCTCAGTTAGGAATACAGTCTCTTTAGGACTCTTCTAATGGTCAGTGGAGGGTGATTTAAGACTTTTACAAACTGAGTCAGGAGTTTATTGGACCAAATTGCCCCCTAGAGTTGCATATCTCTGTCTTCATTGATTAGGGAGATTCTATTTTAAGTAAGAAGGCTCAAGTAAATGCCTTATTCAAGCATTTCTGTGTGTATATGGCCAAGCCACTTGAGTCTCCTACAAACAGAACCCAGGTGACATCCTCAATACTGTATAGCAGAGGCAGGCAATCCTGTACAATCTATGGAGGAGGTTAGTCAGGGGTCAGGGTTCTAGTATTAAGTATGCAGGGAGTGAGACTGTACTGAGGACTGGCCCTAGACTTAAAGTAAGACAATGGAGAGAGCAAGATAAATCAATGATGGGGAAGCTCCACTTCATTCCTTATACCTGCACTCATGCTTATCATGTTAAACTACTGATAAGTAGCCATTACAGACTATTGTTAAAAATAGTGAAGAACACCTCAAATGTGGGTAGGTATCTAAGAAAGAAATAACGTGAACTGGCCTGGGACTGCAGACCATCAATAGTGGAAATGTAAGGACTTCCTTCAGGCTGAAAGTCATAACTGCCAGTTTTCTGGCTTTGGTCTTTCAAGCCTTCTTCCAGCTTTCAGTTGTAGATGAAAAGGATGTCCTGTTCATGCTAACTCAGATGTCCAGAGGCAACCTAGGTCTTCGTCTTCCTGAAGAAATGTTAAATATCACAACTGTATTCTGTAATACCTGAAATATGAATCTAAAATTTTGAGAACTCATGTATTTTGGTAGGAATCACAAATCCAATTACATTTTCTTTTGTGATATTTGCGTGTGTGCCTTTTTGCATTAAATTAAATGTACTTTGCCAATCTGATTTCTAGTTGAGCCTTAGCCCTTCTGATTTTTTCTCTACACAATCTCACATCCCTCCTGTAGTCTACCCAAGAGGCCTGTCCCCTCTTCCAGAGCCCATAAACGTTTCTTTTCTTCTTGATATCACTCAAGATCTCTCTGTTCAACCAAGCTGGTTTTCTCCCCTGCCGGCTTTTTTTCCGGAACATGGGGATGGCTTTCTCCTGAGCTGCTAGGACTTCCTTTTTGAAGAGCTCCCAGCCCTCGTGGGCTCCCTTGCCCTTTAGTACTGTCTCCAATGTCCCTTGTCACAGATGCAGTACTTCTGGAACAGACTGCTTCAGTGTGAGTCCCCCACAGGGCCACAAGTCATGTCAACAAACCTGCTCCAGCATGCGTGCTTCTCTCCATGGAGTAACAGCTTCCTTCAGGCTGCATCCCCCTGCTCCAACATGGTATTCCGCAGGCTGCAGATGGATATCAGCTCCTCTGTCAACCTCCAAGGGTTACAAGGGAACAGCCTTCCTCACCACGGCCTTCACCACAAGTTGCAGGGGAATCTCTTCTCCAGCACCTGGAGCATCTCCTCCTCCTCCTTCTTCACTTACCTTGGCATCTACAGAGTTGTTTCTCTCAAACCTTCTAAATGCTCCCTCCCAATGGCATTTGCACAATTTCTTTTCCCTTCGTAAATATGTTAACACAGAGGTGCTACCACCATCGCTGATTGGCTCAGCTTTGAGCCAGAGGTGGGTCTGTCCTGAAGCCGGCTGGCATTAGCTCTATTGAATATAGGAGAGGCTTTGAACAGCTTCTCACAGAAACCACTCCTGTAGCTCCCTGCTACCAACCAATACAATGACTTGCTCAATCTGAATTTGTTTGTCTCAGCTTTTAAATATTGGTTTGCCTTAAGCCTTTGTTCTTCATAATCAGTTCATTTTTAGAGTGGGTTCTATGCTTACTATTTTATAAACTCTGATAAATACATCCCCTTCTTTGGTGAAGGAAATGGACTGAACTCCGAGTTCAAATTACAGATCAGCATATTTGGTAGAGCTTCTAGATTTATGTCTATTCAGATTTATTTGTATCTTAGCCAAGTGTGGTCCAATTTATAAGACAGCTTCTTCACAGGTTGATACAGATTGTATTTAATTTCATGCTTAACTTTCATTTTTAATAGAAGCAAGCAAATCTATGTCACTGACGAAAAGGAAAGCTTTCAGGTCAAATTCATCTCAGGCATAATTCTGCTGAATATAGTAGCTACACCCAGAAATCAAATTATTCCTTGTTGCTTCAGACTGACTAATACGTAGCATGTGCTGTCAAGTTGAGAACATGTGGCTACACTGTGGGTATGAGTAAAAGTTTAATGGAGTATATTTGTGTAAGAGATGAGAAACCTGACTTTTCTGAGCCGGAAAATCAAGAAATAAAGATACTGCAGAAGAGTTTAAATGTGGTCTTGCAGTTTATTACTAAAATCAATAAAAATACTTAAAAGAGTATAGAAGGCAATATGGTAACAAGTAAAAGATATGGTGCCTTCTCTGGCATTATGAATTTTATATTACTCTGGAAAATTAACATGATAATTGCATCTATAAATATGTAAAATTAAGAATAATCACTAAAAATTGTGTCTATAATATTAAGTGAAAATTAAGACCCAAATGACTACATCTGCGAAGACTTGAGGGTTTTTTGATGCAGAATAGTTTGCACTGATGACAGAATTTACAAATAAAACAGCAAATATACCCTATGAACTGTACAATTGCACATGAAGTGCACACATCTGAATATTAACTTTGCTGTAACAAGGAAGTCTTCTAATACTAGATAGAAATTTCAGTATTTTGGGGACTGATCGGGAGAAGTATGTTGTAGATTTTACAATCATTTGAGATTGGTTAAGCTCTCAATTGTAGCACCTCTAATTACATGTATTTTCTCATGGGTAGGACATGGGAAAAGTATGGTCTGAGACCTCAGAATGAATTTGAGACATGAAATATAACTTGATACAAGGTACAAGCTTTAGGTTGCGAGAAAAACACAGAACTTCCTGTCATTCAGAAAGGTTAAGATTTCACTCTTTTCCTTTACATTTATATTCAATAAAAAAATGTTGTATTGATTAATATCCAAGATTTTTTTTCTTCAATAAAAAAGAATTTTTAATTTAAATCTATATTTGTGTCATACTACTTTGATTGTTTTCTGTAAGTAATGCAGAAGAACTACTAGGATATCAGAGGTACTGAAATGGGAACTTCTGTGATCATGAATAGAAAGTATTAACTCTATTTTGAGACAGATGGAGAGGTTTAACTGAACCAAATTCTGTAACTATATGCAATGATTAAAACCACAGGTTTACCTCTACTATCACTTTCTTCTTCTCCATTGAGAAGCTCTTCCTTGTTTAGGGTTTTTTTTTTTTAGATTTTCTCTAACCTAAGAGCATTTTATCAATATTTTATGTTTTGAAACATTTCCCCCCTTCAAATCATGCTTTACTATCCATCGTTTCATTCAACTTTTGTGCATAAACACTACTAAATTCATAATGTGACAGCCTTGGTTCCCTGTCTCCTATGCTTTAGCATATCTGTTGGTTCAAATTCAAAACATCATTAGGCCAAATTGTCAGGCTGTATAAGGAATGGAGGTACACAGCACTTCAAATATCAATGTATATTGATATTACTTACCATATCCCAGGGCACTCAAGCTGGAAAGGGAAGGAGTTTATGTGTATGGATTCCACAGAAATTGAACAAAATTCTTCCAGGCAAACCTTGACACAGTGCAGCATGAGACAGCATGTAAAACAACATGTCCTCATTTGCAAGCTTTTTTTGAGTACCTCATGTTGTAAGCAGTGACTACTAAAATGACAGTGTGCATCAAATAAAGACTAACCCAAACATTGGCATAATTTGACTAAAATAGACATTTAAGGTGAAGAAAGAAATTTATAGAGGACTCTAAAGGAACCTAAGCAACAGCCAGGGATTTTATAATTAAGGCATATTTTCTGCTTAGAATAAGGAACTGGAACATAAATCTGAGGTTGGGTTAGCAATAAAAGATGTTTATTTAATAAAACCTTTAACAAGTTATTTATGTTGGCCAATACATATTTCCATGGCAACTTCAAGAACAAAGATAAAATGAAAAATAAGATTTGCCCTCTTCAAATAGAAGCCTAAGGAAGAGAGGTTAAATATGAGGAGCGTTTATGTTTTGTTGTGGCAAATTATATTTTATTCTACTGTTATCACCCTCCTTATATCCTAGCAGTGAAAAGTAATACTTTAGATGTGATGCATCAGAACATCAATCAGAAAAAATTTAATCTTAGAAAGAAGGTATAAATTAGTTTTGAAAACCAGAAAGCCTTGAAAGCACTAAGGCAAAGCCACATTGTGGAGGAGTATCTGTTTAGGATTCTTTCACAACATCCCTGTACATTCCTGTCACTTTAAAACTTTTCAAAGGCAGAAGGAAAATCCTATTTGAAAAAAAGGACAGGACACATACGGAGAAATCACAAGACTAATAAGAGGTTCTTGTGTTAGATGTGTTTGTATTTCTTTCCTTCTCAAAGCTGTCATAGACTGTACTTACTCCATCATGCTGTTAAGATGTATGCAGTGGATCAGTCATGGCATAACTACTTATGAAAAGATATGTGAAGGTGGTGTGTGGTTTACTAGTAAGTAAGCTGAAAAAAAAAAAAATTCCTGTAATTCTACTTTCCTGATACTTTTATCAGAAGCCCATTGAGGTGGTTTTTGTCAATGGTTAATTTTTTTGTTGTGGGGTTTTATGTGTGCATGTGTGTTCTTTTTTCTCTGGTGCACAGATAACAAGTTTATCTCTCTGTTTCACATATTAAAACTGAGTGCTCTACAGTAATTAAAAAAAAAAGTTCGATTTTTAGTGTTTTTATACTCTTAAGTGCAAGATTTCTATACAATGTAATTTTAGAAGTTCACATTAAGGAATTATTTCCCATTGTTCATAAGTATGATGTTTAATTCTGATATTGTCTACAGCTATTCAGCCTAGTAAAGCATGACCATATCCCATCACTTGCAGAGGCACTTATTTTCTACTAGAGATACTGGCAATATTTTAGAGATAATTATTTGTGTTATTGTCACTGTGAGAGTGAAATTAGTTTCCATAAATATACAAAATGTAGAACTATACAAACATTTAAATCAGATTTACAGAAACTTCATGCTTTTTGTAATTACCATATCATGATGTGGAAAATAAAACGAAAACCCTCACAAACGCCATCTCCTTCTCACCTTCCTATAATTTTCTCTCGCTCTGTGCATTTGTAGTTGCCTGTGTAGATTTCATGAATGGTACAAGACTGCCATCTAACGGCTATAAAAGAAACAATAGTTTAAAAACCTAGCAAGCAGAAAATCTGTAACTAAATTTCTTAAAGCAAAGAAAATATTCTGACCTTTTTCCCCTCTAATTTTTTGGTAATCTCTCCTGCAGTCTCTAAGAAGGAATTTTACAACTGAAATTTACACTGGATTTTCTCTGTTTAGGGTGTTAGAACATATACATTAGAGTCAGCAAGCCCTAATTTTACCTTTCCTATGAGTTTATTTTGTGTCTTCCCATGTACAAAAATGCATTGAAACATCATTTATCTGCAATAAGAAAATTTTAGATATCAATTACTGATTACTACGATGTATTAAAAATAAACTAAATATTTTAAATCATAGAGATAAGCAAACAAATAGTATATTTACTTTAGACAGACGTGTAATCAAATAGCATAGGTCTCTGGACATACATACACAACAAGGCTTTTACTAATAAAATCAGTATTTATGTACATTATCTGTATTTGATATTTATACAACATTTTTTCTTTATTTTTAGCCATCATGAATCAAAAAAAAAAACCTACAAAAAATTCTCAGCTTGCATTTATTTTATTATATATGCTTTGAATCTTATCCATTCCAAAAATAGAATACGCCAGGAAATGTTAAATCTGAATAAAATTGACTGTTTGATTTGAAATTTGATCACATTCATTTGCAGAACTGCTGCAAGTAATGAGGACTTTGCATAAAAAATTATAGCACTATTGTGTATGGTAATCAGCCAGAAACTTCTAAAGGGATCATTATGCTGCCCTAATAACAACTGCATTTAAACTAAGTAGTAATACACTAATCAACAATGGATTGTTTTGTGTTGATCTTTTTTTAATCATTAGAATAAGAAAAAAAATTGTGATGTGTGTATATATATACATGTAATAAATATATATATGTATTCATTTCTATGGCTAAAGTATTATATACACTATGCAATAATATACAAGGAGGGTTAGGAAACCTAAGTGTGTTTATCCTAAAAAAAGGAAGGCAAAGGGAAACTCTGGTTGCTGTATTCAACTCATTACCTGCGGTGTAGTTTCAGAGAAAATCAAGCTAGACTTTTGGTAGTATTATGTAACAGAAGAGACACACTTGACACAAGTTGCACAAAGCAATGCTCCAATCAGAGAAAAAGGAGGACAAAATCAATGAGGGCAGTAAAGCACTTGAAAAGGTTTACCAAAGGGATAGCAGAGTTGCTGAAATGTGACTGGATCCTTGAAATCTGAACTAACCCCAAAGTTTACCTGAATTTGAGAGCAGCCTTATACCCAATTTCCAGATATCCCGTTTGACCTATTTTTTTCTAACATTTTAGGATTTTTGTGAAAATAATTCCTTCAAATATTCGCTCTGAATTTATCTTGATTTCAGTGGGGTTTGCATCAGGTAGTTGCAGAGCAGACGCTAATGTAGTTTGAACTTCACACCTGCAAGTGTCAAGAATAAAGGAAAAGCGCAAACTCAGTGCTAAACTGAAATTTGTTTCTGCCTTGAGGAGTTAATTAGCCATTGATTTAAACTAGATGTAGGCACATATTTGCTGTTAATGAGTCGGAACAGTGTTGTGGGAACAGGTATGAAATATAAATTTAAAAAACCCTCTTTAAAACAAAGAAAAGAGCCAACTTCATTGTTTCAAACTCTTCTTTACTCACATTTTTCAACTTTTTATGATAATATATTAGCTGCAAATGAAAACAAATAAAAACCATGTAATATTATCTAAGTTCACTGAATGGCTTGTGACATCAATTTATAGTGCATAAGATATGAATAAGAAATGGAAGCAGGTAAGCTGACAAGTTTAACTGATTATAACAAGTAAAAATACAAGAAATATATTTGCTACTAAAGGCAGGCTGGAGTAGGAAAGTACATGTCTTCAAAATGGAATTACAATAAGAAAGTAGCTCTAGCAAGTCTAGCACTACCAAAATTTTGACACTTTTATAATACGTAAGGCATGTGGTGAAGAAAAAAAAATTAAAAAGCCTGATACAATACTTTAATTCGTATTTCTAAAAACCTTCAAAAAAGACCGAAGCCACTGTCTAATGATTAAGATAGAAAAACATTTTCAGAACCTCTTATGTTTTGGTTAAATGCTGCTTTACAGAAGAGGATATTACCCTGTGAATCCCTTTTACTGAATATTAGGTTTATTTGAAAAGAAAAAAAATCAATTATTTAGCAAGATTTGACTGAGATGTGCTGACAGTAGGGAGGTGGTAGGCGTAGGGAAATGTAACTGTAAGTTCCAGACTACCTCACAGGCCACAAAGAGAGCCTTGCCCCTAACAGGGAAATGGAGGCATAACTTTTCCAGGAAGAACTTCTTCCCTTTTCTAAATCCATTACTGATTTCTAGACACTACACGTCTCCTCCACAGGTTTTTAGCCAAGAACTTTTATCAAGGGAGAGGAATAATATGAGGTTCACTCAAATGACACCGATTTAATAACAAAATCAGAAAATAACTTGATTGAAATTGGTTTTTTTATTATTTATAACAGTTATTTCACACAATGCAAGTTTTGTAAAGGATCGGTTTTGTTACAGTTAAATTGAATTTCCTGTATTGCAGGTTGGTCCCATTGCCAATCATTATCTCAATGGGCATTACTGTGGAGCATCAGGTGTCTTCTTCTTTACTACCTCCCATCAGGTATTTATTTAGGTTGAATATATCCTCCCTGAGCCTTCTATACTACAAGCTGAAGAGCCCCAGCTTCATGACCCTTTGCTGGACTTGCTCCAGAATGTCCATGTCTCCCTTATACTGTGAAGTCAAGATTAGACCCAGAACTCCGGATGTGACACACCAGGTCAGAGTAGAGAGGAAGGATCACTTCTCTTGACCTGCTGACAATAGTCCCAACACAGCCCAGAAAGCTGGCCTTCTTTCCTGCAAGGGTGCACGGTCCACAAAATCACTACTCATTTTCAGAAGAGATGACTGAGTGGCAGTGCAAATCAATGAAATTTCTTTTTTTTGTTTTCCCTAAAAATCTTATGTCTTAAAGTAAGCTGGACCTGGGACTCCCATATGCTGTTGGCTGCTTCTGTGCTGCCAAGGTGCTACAGTGATTTAGGCTGAATTTGGACCCTACTGCCTCTGCACATAGCAACATGCCTGTAACTGGCTGCCTTATTTTGAAATTTGATTCTAGAAGTGAGGTATCAATTAAATATTATTACTACAGTTCAACTAAGTGTACAAACATATCAAATATTCTGGTTTCCATGCAGTTAAATCTGCTCTTTAAGAGTAGTTCACCATTTTGGAAGAACTATCTAAAGTATTTTCACAGTATTCTAGTCTCAATTCACTAATTTAGCTGGACTTTCTGCATTTAGGTACAGTCTACCCTTTGAGAGAAATACCTGTGTAATATACCTAGTGAAAATCTAATGTGCAATGGAAATATTCAATTTAAATAATTGTCCCATATTTGAGTAAACTTTTAATCAATTTGAATTAATTAAACAGCAAAGAAGATCTAAAGTTATAAATGAAGTAACTCTGATTCTCCTTCCACAAAACACGAGAAAGCAAGTTGCGTGCCTTGGTCTGCTCTTGCTAATCTCTTTCTACTGCTTTAATGAACTGCAGTGGAACTATCTGAAGTGTACTTCCTACAGTAAAAGAGAGTAAAACAATGCCTGCTATAAAAATATCAATCACTGGCCCCATCTTCTCAAGGCCTTCTGCAAGGTGGTAATAAGGAGAAATAAATTAATTGGCTCCACCAATTTCTGGTTGTGCAGTCATTGTGAAATACCGAAATTATAAAATGTTCCTCTGTCACGTATTTTGGTGGTGATTGGACTGTCTAGTGAAATATGGGGTTTTATTCTTAGTACTTTAATATAATAACTGTAAAACTAATACTGTTCTTTCTGATAATTGCTGTTATTCATCATATGGCATGAGAAATTCAGGAATAAATATACACTATTTCATTTCACTGTAGGCTCCTGAATAAAACTGTCATATTATTACTGAGTCTTTCTTACTTAAAACATTATTCAAGGAAATTATATAATAATGACCGAGTACATTTGAAGACAATCTTATGGAAATAAGATCATATTAATAGCTTTATGCCTTGCAGCAGTCTTTTTGACATCCTCGAACACAAAGTATCTGTACTGAGACTACACTAACAAATAGCATGTACTTAATATATTGATGTAATGTAGTACATTGACATCTTGCCTAAACCACTAATATTCTACAACAGCCCTTGAAAAGTCAAAAATGAGATACACTCAAATTTCAGAATTCGAGAAATTTTAACAAGAGTGATTTGGAAGTTATGGTTTCAGTACACTCAACTTTTCCCCTGCGTTTGCCACCTTGGTGAAATTTGCCAGGCCTTTTGTTGATGTGAATTTGCAGTTATTTACAAAGCATTCATTAATTTCTCTCTTTTTGAAGAGAGGGATGATGTTTTTCTTTTTATTTCCTTTTCACTCCCCAGTAAAATAAAATCTAAATTCATCTTGTAATTTAATGAGATATTTTTTCTTATTTTACTTATTAAAGTACAAAACTAAGGGTTAGCAAGTGCTTGACTTTGTTAAGTAGGGAAGGTTAAAAGTATATTTTTAAGAAAATCACAAGACAGAAAACTTCAGAGCAAACTTATTTCAATCTAATTGTACCTCGTACGAAATCAATTAGCTCAGGAGAAAGCCATCCCCATGTTTCGGAAAAAAAAGCCGGCAGGGGAGAAAGCCAGCTTGGTTGAACAGAGAGATCTTGAGTGATATCAAGAAGAAGAGAAATGTTTATGGGCTCTGGAAGAGGGGACAGGCCTCTTGGGTGGACTACTGGAGGGAAGTGAGATTGTGTAGAGAAAAAATCAGAAGGGCTAAGGCTCAACTAGAAATGAGATTGGCAAAGTCTGTGAAAGATAACAAAAAATGCTTCTATAAATATATAAATAATAAAAGGAGGACTACGGAGACCCTACAGTCCCTATTGGACGCAGAAGGAACAACAGTGACAGGGGATGAGGAAAAGGCTGAGGTACTTAATGCCTTCTTTGCCTCAGTCTTTAATTGTAAAAAAAGCCGTTCTGTCTGTGTACAAACCCAGGAGCTAGAGGAGCAAAATGAGGCTCCCATGATCCAAGAGGAGTTGGTCAGAGCCTTGCTAGCCCGACTAGACACCCACAAGTCTATGGGGCCGGATGGGATTCATCCAAGGGTATTGAAGGAGCTGGCGGATGGGCTGGCCAAACCCCTTTCTAGCATCTTCCAACAGTCCTGGAAGACTGGGGAAGTCCCACTGGACTGGAGGCTGGCTGATGTTGTGCCCATCTACAAGAAGGGTCGCAGGGAGGACCCAGGAAACTACAGGCCTGTCAGTCTGACCTCAGTGCCAGGGAAAGTCATGGAACAGGTGATCTTGAGTGCTATCATGAAGCACATGCAAGAGAACTGGGTGATCAGGCCCAGTCAACCCAGGTTCATGAAAGGCAGGTCTTGCCAAACTAACCTGATCGCCTTCTATGACAAAGTGACTCGGCTGCTGGGTGAGGGAAAGGCTGTGGATGTGGTCTTCCTGGACTTCAGTAAAGCCTTTGACACAGTTTCTCACAGCATTCTGCTTGAGAAACTGTCAGCCTCTGGCCTGGACAGGCGCACACTCTCCTGGGTGGAAAACTGGTTGGATGGCCGGGCCCAGAGAGTGGTGGTAAATGGTGTGAAATCCAGCTGGAGGCCAGTGACAAGTGGGGTTCCCCAGGGCTCAGTGCTGAGTCCAGCCCTGTTCAATGTCTTCATCAATTAACTGGATGAAGGCATTGAGTGCACCATTAGCAAGTTTGCAGATGACACTTAGCTGGGTGTAAGTGCTGATCTGCTGAAGGGTAGGGAGGCTCTGCAAAGGGATCTGAACAGGCTGGACCACTGGGCAGAGTCCAATGGCATGAGGTTTAACAAGGCCAAATGCCGGGTCCTGCACTTGGGGCACAACAACCCTACGCAGTGCTACAGACTAGGAGAAGTCTGTCTAGAAAGCTGCCTGGAGGAGAGGGACCGGGGGGTGTTGGCTGACAGCCAACTGAACATGAGCCAGCAGTGTGCCCAGGTGGCCAAGAAGGCCAATGGCATCTTGGCTTGTATCAGAAATGGCATGACCAGCAGGTCCAGGGAGGTTATTCTCCCTCTGTACTTGGCACTGGTGAGACCGCTCCTCGAATCCTGTGTTCATTTCTGGGCCCCTCATCACAAGAAGGATGTTGAGGCTCTGGAGCGAGTCCAGAGAAGAGCAACAAAGCTGGTGAGGGGGCTGGAGAGCAGGTCTTACGAGGAACGGCTGAGAGAGCTGGGATTGTTTAGCCTTGAGAAGAGAAGGCTGAGGGGAGACCTCATTGCTCTCTATAACTACCTGAAAGGAGGTAACACGTATGGCACATGTCAGTATATAAGACAGTGAAAATAATAGTTTGAAGGGCTTCCTTTTGAAAAAAAATGGTCTTCTCAAAGGACTAAATATGTGGATAGATGATCACATCATGATTTTATATAAAAAATGATATATTTTCTCAAAATAATCAAATTAAAGAAAACTTCTAAAAAATAAACATATAAACATGTATACTAAATAACTGGATTATTTTTTTTAATTAATAAATTAATTAATTAATTAATTAATAAAGTTCATTTCAAATCCTACCTTGGACATGAGCAATTGGAGGATATTTTCTGTTGCGATATCTTTTTATCTTTTATCTAGCATGAATTCCATGCTAGATTTCCGCACTGATAGTTGCTGTTTATCCAAATTGCAATAATAATGCTGAAGGGTACCAAAAGAATACAGAAAAGGAAGATCAAACTGAAGTATGAAATTGATGCTGTAGGAAAGCTGACAATTCATTTTTTTTCACTCATGGAGATGCTATGGCAAGAAAAAGGGAGAAAAATGTACTGGGGAGTTGAGTAGCTGGAATCTGATTCTGAGACAATATTTGCCCTTAAAATTCTGCTGTGGTCAATGAGCATGGAATAGAAATAAGCAACAGTATAGCTGCCCTTAGTACACATAACTAGTTTTTGCTTCTGATTTTCCAGTATATTTCACTGTATTAAATCTTAGCTCTAAGGCTTCTACTGCATTTCATAGTACTTGTGTTTCTAATACATGTAATGTTGAAAATCAAGGAAATGATCACATTAAGAGGTGTATTCACAGTCTGCACATTGAAGCTGAATGTTACGACCTCCAATACATATCACTGAAAAGTAAATTTCATATGCTGCTGTAGGTCAATTGCCAGGACTGTAAAAAACAACAAACAAGGATTTGTTTTGCAGCAGAAAGCTTCCTGTGCAAAATAAACCTGTTAATTCCAGTGTGTGTCCTCGGGAATTGTCTCACTTGCTTTCCTTACCCTCAAAAATACAAGAATTCTTGTCATGACACCACATTTTGAAAAACATTCTTATTAGTCTCTTGTATTTTCTACTTTATGTGCTGGAACTGAGTTACAATTAACCTGCTAGTGCTGCATGGCTCCAGTAAATGTTATTTGGAAAATATGTCAGGTCTTATATCTCTCCGTGGTGTGAGTATGGTGATAAGTGGAAAATGGGATAATACTGCACTATTTTACTAGTTTAATTCATTATGATATCACTGAGAATGTAGTTAAGCAGGCTGTTTAGTCTCTCTTATGTTCAAAACATTACAAACTCACAAAGTCCACATAAAATCACAGCACCCATGATACTACTCATAATTTCTTTCCTCTGAAAGCAGAAAAGAAATGATCAAAGAAAAGACTGCCAGGTTTTTCAGTCCAAATACCTCAGTTTCACACTGCATATTTGGGCCCCTTATGACATGAAAGACATTGAGGTCATGGAGTGTGTCTAGAGAAGAGCAACAAAGCTGGTGAAGGGACTGGAGAAAAAGTCTTATGAAGAGTGGCTGAGGGAACTGGGGTTCCCAGACTAGAGAAGACAAGACTGAGGAGAGACCTTATCATTGTCTACAGCTACGTGAAAGGAGGCAGTAGAGAGGTGAGTGTTTGTCTTTTCACCCAAGTGATAGGGAATAGAAAAAGAGGGAATGTCCTCAAGCTGCATCAGGGGAGGTTCAGATTGGACATTAGGAAAAATTTCTTCACCAAAAGGGTCATCAAGCATTACAAGAGGCTGCCCAGGGAGATGGTTGAGTCACCATTGCTGGAGGTATTTAGAAGATGTGTAGATGAACTGCTTAGGGATATGATTTAGTAGAGGACAGGTACAGTTGGGCTTGATGATCTCTAAGGTCTTTTCCAACCTAGTGATTCTATGATTCTATGATTCTGTATCAGATGGAAAAAGAAAAAAAAACACAAAAAACCAAACCTGAAGATGTAACTTTCATAGTGAAATTCTGAGGTCTCACATGTTAACACTTCATTAAACAGTTAACTAAATGGTAAATAGGTGATCAGTATCAGAACTAAAATCTATCCTGGCTTCAGATGTTGTGAAGAAGTGATAGCTTTTTTATACTTTCAAATAAGAACTTGCAAAAGTACTCTCTTGCAAAAATAACTCTCTTACCTATCTTATAATTTTGATAAAGTAAAATAACTGAAACAAGATAGGAACTGTATGTCCAAGTTAACAAAGCTGCTTTTCAGTTTTATCAGGCTAAAGAGTTCAGCCTAGAGCCAAGTCAAAGAAAAAAGTAGTCTATATGCGTTTTATAAGACTTCTGGAAGAAAGTATATCAAGCAACCTAAAAGTAGATAATTGTGAAACCAAGTTTACAACAGTTAACACTGTATTTAATGTTTCTGTTATCATCTTCAGCATTGAGATAAGTTAGTGCAAGGTGAATGCAGAAAAGCAAAGTAAGAAATAACCTGTGATTTATGATAGAAAAATCAAACCTCACTTCAATGTCTGCTGCTGCTGTGAAGTTCATTTTAGTATATTCTTAAAGCTATTCTATGTTTTACTTAGTACTTGCAAAAAGTTTCTCATCACATTTCATTTTTTAAATTCTTTTCTCTTACTTTGCATTTTGTCTGTGTCTCTGTTATTGAAATCATTTTGAAATCAATCAAACCAGAAAATGTGTAGTAGAAAATGTATAATTTGGTTTCATTCAGCAATGAAGTATTGGATTCAAATATTTATGATTTCTTTTCCAGGCCTCTATTTTTATGTTCTTTTCAAATGACCTGATACTTTAATCAGAACCTTGCTTAGTCGAAGAACTAAGCCTACTTAACTACATTCTCAGTGATATCAGTTCCTTGTATCAGAAACAGCATTTGTATCAGAAACGGCGTGACCGGCAGGTCCAGGGAGGTTATCCTCCCTCTGTACTCGGCACTGGGGAGACCGCTCCTCGAATACTGTGTTCAGTTCTGGGCCCCGCACCATAAGAAGGATGTTGAGGCTCTGGAACGAGTCCAAAGAAGAGCAACAAAGCTGGTGAAGGGGCTGGAGAACAGGCCTTATGAGGAGCGGCTAAGAGAGCTGGGGTTGTTTAGCCTGGAGAAGAGGAGGCTGAAGGGTGACCTCATTGCTCTCCATAACTACCTGAAAGGAGGTTGTAGAGAGGAGGGTGCTGGGCTCTTCTCCCAAGTGACAGGGGACAGGACAAGAGGGAATGGCCTCAAGCTCCGCCAGGGGAGGTTTAGGCTAGACGTTAGGAAAAAATTCTTTACAGAAAGGGTCATTGGGCACTGGCACAGGCTGCCCAGGGAGGTGGTTGATTCACCTTCCCTGGAGGTGTTTAAGGCACGGGTGGACGAGGTGCTGAGGGATATGGTTTAGTGTTTGATAGGAACGGTTGGACTCGATGATCCGGTGGGTCTCTTCCAACCTGGTTATTCTGTGATTCTGTGAATTAAGATGTGCATATCTAAGCTAAATCTGTGCTAAATCCTAGTGGCAAAACTGTTATCTCAGCTTGTCCTTCGGAGATATTTGCTCTTTGGCGTTGTTTGATTTTGACAATGAATTGCAAAGAAATTCATAAAATATTATTGGTGCATTATCAGAGTAATAATTATGTGAATTCAAGTACCATTTTATATTGTTCAGTAGGGAAATAGACTACAAAGGAAGATGTGAACTTGTCAACCTCCTTCTAACTTCGCTTACGTAAGTGGAGCTAAAGCTATATGACAGAATTATAATAAAATCTTTTAGACAGTGTGACCAGGATTAGACCCAGTGTACTACAGTAGGAAATAAATGGGATGAGGGAAGTAATTAGTCTGTATCTTTGTGGACTTTTTGGATCATTTTCCTTTTTTTCTTTAATATGGTACATATGCGTATTTATGAGAGTATGAGCATATAACATGAACTCATAAAAATTACACAGATCTAAACTTTATCTCATGAGAATGAAATTCATTAATATTCAACAACATGCTTCTGAAAGTGTATTAGCATTATACAAAATATTAAGCCTATTTGATTTAGCTTCTTACTTTCCCATGCCTTTAAACAAGAATTATTATGAGCTAGAAGCATGTTGGACATTTGCACTAGCTCTGGATACCTGCAATATCTGGATATCACCTTTGCACACAAGAAAACTGACATTTTTAATGGTTAAAAATATGTATCTAATTCCTTTATATACATTGGTATTGTAAAGTGAAATGCGTATATTTGTGTATACATGTATGTCTTTATACTTTCCAGTGCTCTGCGTATTCTCTAAAGGTCATTTCTTTCCTGTTAGATATGAAGTGCATTATCATCTGGGAGAACGCTTTTAACTCTTTGGGTCACTAGAAAATATTCTGGTTCAGAGACTCATTTTGTCATTTTCCTGTTCAAGACAGTCAAAACTGGCTTTTGTCTGCCTATGGCGGTGGAAATGAAGGAATGATTTTGTTCTGAGAAACAAAAAAACCTTGCTGCTACAGAACAGGATGGAACAAGCTTTAACTTGACATTTTTGAAATGAGAAGGATCACAGTGTCATTCCCTCTGTATCAGATCCAATACCCTGATGACCTTCAGAAGATCAACAAAATAAAAGTGTTGTAAAAATCCTGCCTCCCTTACAAAACTCTGTCACCTAAAACCTGAGAAAAATTTTTAGGCAGATTGAGTTATGCCTTTACAGCAATCATTGGAGTCAAAAATATATTTGTGTCAGTCAGGAGTAAGGGCTGAGTGCTTGGTAAAGGAAGATGAGATAGAAGCCAAGGGTGACACCAGAACAGGCAATACCCCCACAGACAGGAGACCCATGAGCTGGTAACAAGTTCCATCCCAAGCCCTCAACATGGCAAGGGTACACGAAGTCTAGGTGAGTCCATGGAGTTCTAGTCAGGAGAAAAAGAAGTCAGAAGGAAGGTACACATACAATATAAGTAGTACAAGAAGTGAGCAGTGTTCCTAGGCCAATGGGCATGCTGTTGTGGAGATCCCATGTAAGGCCACTAAAGGCCAGCAAGGTCTTTTAGTGCCTTCAGTGTTGTGTAATTTGCAATATTTTATAAATAAGCTAAAATGATGCCTTCTTGCACAAAAATATTCATCCAAGACAGTATTTATAGAAGTTGCCCTACTGTATCATATGGAGGTCATGATTCCAAATTGCAGTATAAATGATACAGTAGACTAAAATAACTTGACTACATAATAGAAACCATTGACTTACTCACTGAGAAGACTTACACCCATCCATTAAAAAAGAAAAAGAAAAATTGATTCATTTTGGACAACCGGTCTTTAAGCCAGTCTAGATCCAGTGTCATGTTTTGACTTCCCACAGTAAATATAAGTATAAATACATCCCATCTACAAGGGATAGTACACTTCCTGATGAAACAAAGAGACAACTATGTTCTGATGTCACATGAAGACCAACTATGTATTTGTGGTTGATCTGGTATCATACAGGTTCAGTATAAAAAACAGAGGAAACAAAGCTCTCTATATATGGAGCAAATATTTAAGCAAAATAAGTAATTCTAATATGAATGTAAATTTGGATGTTTAGAAGAAATCCACTTTAAATAACCGTTAATCATAATCTCAGAGTCATACTGCTTAAACAATATTTTAGCAAAATCTGAAGGCAATTATTTTAGTGTATTTTCTCTTTACTTTCAGATCTGTAGAGATCTAACATCTCACAATGATTTTGAATGTTGGAAGTTCCAGCATCCACCAAAGTGCAATAAGTTCATTTTTCAGAATGATTAAATAACTCAGAGGAAAATACTGATTTTCCACATTTCATTTCTGTATTTTTGCTTTAGCCTTTTCTACTTTTAACTTATATTAGAAGCAGTATTTTGTCAGTTACTTTTTATTTCCCAATGACTGAAATAATTCTCAAATTCTAGTATTTTTGAGGTTGGTTTGTTGTTTGGGGTTTTTTTTCCCCCTTTTACTCTGTTATGTATATATAAAATCTTTTTCGGAGTTGCCATAATAACGTATGATTGTTTCTCTTTTCAAGATAACATCACAAAATTTAGCAGATTAATTCTTACCCTACATCTTTGGGGAAAAAAAAAAAAGATGATCATTCCCCCTCTTTACCCCATATATGAATAGGAAATCAAGATAAAAGTCAAATAATAAGTCAAGTTTACATTAGAAATCTGAAGCAGGGTGTTTTGCTTTCCTATTTTCTCCCTAACAAAATATATCTTTCTTAATGACTTCAGCAAGTGGCGGGGGAAAAATCACTTGACAACAAAATGAGAAACTGCTTTGGCATAGAAGAAAGTAGGTGATTCTTAATTTCAGAAACAGTTAAGCATAAGCAGTCAAAAATACTCCAGAGTTTCACATTTTCCACCTCTTCTTCTTTTAATTGTAACATAATACATATAATAGTGACATTTTATACTTCTATTCCCACTATTTACAGAACCAGGGATCAGATTCTAATGCATCACCCTTCTTCCTCATTGAAACCTATGGTTGATTTACTCTGGCAAAGTGCGTGTTGAATTATCCCACGTAAAATATCCATCTTCATCTTGCTCCCCAGTTACACAAAGAACTAACATGCAGCTAGTGAGTTCCTGAACTGCAGATGATGGGTTCCATGATTGCCAGCTTCATTTGTTACAGAGATTAAGCTAAGAAATATGTCAATACCATCCTTATAGTATGATGTCTCAAAAGTAGTACAGACGTGTGTTAAGAGAAAGTGTAGGGGCCTAATTGACCGTTATTGCCACACAGGTATGCCCCTGGCCATGCACAGCAGCATAGCATGAACTTCCAGTGAAATGTTGTAAGGGATACTCCATCTACCACTTATTTCCAAGGATAAGGGGAAAATACAGAGGCTTTGAGGGTCTGAATTAAGTAGCTACATGGAAAATTTGTAGCTTTGTGAACCACAAATAAATAAGAAACTGGTTAGATGGTCAAGTGCAAGGTCCTGCACCTGGGTAGTGCAATCCCTGTTTTCAGTACATGATGGGGGATGGCATGATTGAGCGCTGCCCTGCAGAGAAGGACTTGGGGGTGCTGGCCTATGAGAAGCTCGAAATGAGCTGTCAGTGTGCACTCACAGCCCAGAAGGCCAATCGTATCCTGGGCTTCATCAAAAGAAGTGTGGTCAGCAGGTCGAGGACGGTGATTCTTCCCCTCTATTCCTCTCTTGTGACACCTCATCTGGAGTAATGTGTCCAGTCTGGAATTGTCAACATAAGAAGGATATGGAACTGTTGGAACAGGCCCAGAGGAAGGCTACAGGGATGATCTGAGGGCTGGAGCACCTCCCATATAGGGACAGGCTGAGAGAGTTGGGCTTGTTCAGCCTGGAGAAGAGAAGACTCCAAGGAGATCTTATAGCGACCTCACAGTACCTGAAAGGAGCCTACAAGGAAGCTGGACAGGGACTATTCATAAAGGCTTGTGGTAACAGGACAAGGAAGAACAGGTATAAACTGGAGAGCGGTGCGGGCATAAACAATTCCACTGATGCACGTATACCAGGGCAAGCGGCTGATGCCTTGGCTTACCCATGATACTGGCAGCAAGCACAGAGCAAATGGCCAGAAGCTCTCATGCTTGCTAGCTTATTGAGACCTTGGAATCCTTACTAAGACCCATGAGTTAATAAGAAAAGAATGCATGAAATGGAAAACATGAAGATAAGGGGCACATTGGTGGTAAACAGTCAGTTGCACTTTATCACTGTAGCTGCGCGATTTTTAGAAGTGGGAGTTCAGCTGCTAGTTGGGTAGAGAAACACTATATAAGGCTTTGTGGCCACACGATAAAATGATCTCGTTTAGCACCTTAAAATGGATTCTGTGCCTCAATCGCCACAGAGGAGCAGATTTAGATAAAACATTAGGAAGAATTTCTTCACCATGAGACTAATGAGACATTGGAATAGGTTTGCAAGGGAGACTGTGGATGCCCCAGCCCCGGAGGTTTTTAAGGCCAGATCTAGTGAGATGTCCCTTCCCATGGTGGGGGAGTTAGAACTAGATGATCTTTAAGGTCCCTTACAACCCTAACTATTCTATGATTCTATGATTTGTAAACCCTTGCAAACTGGTTTGCATACAATTCACATGAAGGCATTTTATCTCACTTTGAACACAGTTATTTCAATACTCAAGTCTCTGCCAGTTTAAAAAAGTCTCATAAATTTTCCTCATTTGTTGTCTTGATAAAAGGAAGCCAAGTTTTGGAAAATGTCCATGGATCTATATCTTGCTTACTAGCAGATTTTCTTTAAAAAATGAGAATGAAAAACATCTGAAAATCTGACAGAAGGACATAGGCAAATTTAAACGAGTTTTCCAGTGAATCATTGCAAGTTTTACTTTCAGATGTAGTCAAGTAAGAAAAATATCTTTCTTTTTTAGAATTCTTTTCTTTTTTTAATAAACAATCAATTATTCACATTAGCACATGTAAATATAGGCACGTAGATTCATAGGTAGACGTACAAGCCTAAAAAATTATTTTAAGAAAGAGAATGTAAGTGTGTTGGTAATGTCTGAAAATTATCATGAAATATCATGAACAAGTCTGCTTGATTGTTAGCAATTCAGATAGCACCTGTTCTGTTTATTCTGAAGGTGTTGCTTAGTGACATCTAAAGAAAGAAGAAGAGAGAAGAAATATATTCTTTACTACTCTGCAATGATTGCAAAATGTTAATTATGTTTTCTCACCCACCTTTTTGTCAGAATTCTAAAATCTCTATGACTCCAATAAAATAAAATGTCATGTGTTTCATGGTATTGTATAATTGACAGACTAATTTTACTTAATTATTTTATTTATTTATTTTTCTTCAGGTAGAACTTGAAGCAAAGACCAGGAAATCTACAAAACAGGAGCATCACTGTCTGAGTCTCCATTAAAAAACCAAAACAAAACAAAACGAGTTTGCTGCATATTGCTGTTTGCTTGACTAAATATTGTTCCTTTTTAATACAGTTTTTAGAAGTATTCTGTGGTTTTTCACACGAATAATTTTTCAGTTTCATCAGTATCTCTCTTTCTGCAATCTACAGCTCTCCAGAAATAGTGGTATTGCAGAGCAGCCTCTGGTAACTGCAGTTGCTAATATTTCAGCATAAAGCAATTCCGCAGTAACATACATAGGCAGCTCCTTTTGTGTACCTGCCATTTCACAAGCACAGCTAGGGTATTGTCAAAAATAGAGAGCTGTTATAAGTACCTGACAAAAGGAAGAAACTCGCTTACACCTGTGAAAAATGACTTGAAGGAGCAAGAGCCCATCATTTGGGATGACCACTTAGCTTATCCACACTAACACGCCTGCATCAGACAGCAGATGCCAGACACTTGAATTTGAAGTGAACAGGTGTTTTCACTAAAAGCTCTCGATTTTACAAAGGTAATCAAGGGGATGTGGAGACTTTGTACTTTGAAATGTAAGCTGGCTAGAAGATGCAAGAGAAATTTTTTATCTTAGAACAAATATCTTAACAGCATTCTGGAGACTGATATACTACACATAAAATAATATTCTTTCAAAAGTTTTGTTCAGTTAGAATGTATTAAAGATGCCAATTCTGTGCATTAGAGAAAACAGGAAAGAAGAGTTAATTCGGCTTCTTCAAATCATAATTGAAAATAGAATATTATATTATGCATGAGTTTATAAAGTTGTCATCTGGCTATAAAAGATTCAAGGATAAAGCATGAAAACATAACTGCAGATCACTGATATAAGGCAAAGAGTTTCACAAAGATGGACATCACGTAAGCATTTTGGTAGTGAATATTGAGGACCTAGCTGCCTTGTTCTGCTTTTACTGAAATAATCGTCATCACTGACTATATTCAATAGGTGATGATATGTCTCCAGATGTCTTTATTTTTCATATTTTCACAGTAGAAATGAAAGCCTTTATCGTAAGATAGCTGGTAAAAATTCACATTCTGTATGAACATTCTGTAGTTGTTTCTACAACGTAAGAATTAGGGACATCATGACATTTATTCACAGCTGAAAATAAGAACCAACTTATCACTTGTGAAGGAACCTTGTAACTGACAGCTTGTCTATCTGAAGTAGTTTTGTTATCTGGAGCAAGAAAGAGCTCTTCCTATCCCTCACATTGTCCATATATCTCACATAGAGAAGCTTTGTATATAAAGGATCCTGTTCAGAGGGCTTTTACTTCTTGCACTTAAGACAAGAAATCCAGACATTCCTGCCTAGAAGAGATGCAGTATAACAACAAAGGTTAAAGATCATTAATTGTCTCAAGGACAAGGTCTTAAGCTTCAAAAGATAAAAATACCAGAAAAGTAAAACACATGGGAATAGAAGACCGAATACACCCCTGTGTTACAGAAGCGAGAAACAACAAAGAAAGAAATAATTTTCTTTCTGGTAATTATAATAGAAGAGGAACATACTACTGGGTAGAACTTTTATTAAAAAGCCTGTAATTTAAGTACTTCACTATTTCTAAATGGAGATCAGTGTATCTAGGCGGTTGTGAAAATGTTTTTGTAGAAGAGGGTGTATTTGAGAACAAATAAGTCACTGATGCTTTTTAAAAACCCAACCAACTAAGCAGAAGAGCTATTTATCTACAGAATTCAGAATGGCCGTTTCTGGCTGTTACTTGCATAGCCTGTAAGTAGCTAAATGGAGAGAATCTATGAAGAAACTTGGAATTTAAACAGTATTTGGAATTTCTGGAATCAAATGAGAAATCAATATCTCAGCTAAAGTACACTGTAAAAAAGTGTCCTTTTGTGGAGAAAGATGTTGTACACTCAGGAGTACAGATCTTCCCATATAAATGAAGAGAAACATAACAGAAAAGAAAATTTTTGTTCTTTCGTGTAGTAATTAAATGTAACACTGTTGGGAAAAGCTTGTACCGATTTCTTAAGTTCAGTAAAATATTAAACAATAAAATGCAGAATTAGACTCAGTTTCTCTTCCACTCGATTATTGGGTATTGTCAATGGCTACAATGGCTATTGGCAAAGAAAAATTAGAAGTAACATTAAAGGTAAAAACAGTAGGCATAAGCCAAGATATTTATTTCCCATTTAAATATAATAAAAGTAATTTAGAAAGACCACTCAGGAAAGATTTCACTGCAGCCTTACCTTGAAAATACCAATTTACATGAATGCATTTGTCATTTTACAGTCAAACCATCTTATAAAATGACTTAATGCATTTTTCCTATTAATACAGAATCTTTTGTCAAAGAAAATGCTAATGTAAAGATTTCTGCTTGGTGAAGCAGCATTTTAAAGCACAAGCTGAAAATAGATCTCCTCTTATTTTTACTTCCCAATGCTGGAGCTCACGTCTGCAGGACTTTTCTTTCTTTAGTTCAGTTAACAGAAAGTTTATTACTACAATATAGTTTTGTTTCTGTTCTCTGTGCGAAAAAGACCAACATAGCTCTTGCATTTATGATTAAGATTCCTGTTTCATTACACTCTTTGTACATATGGGCCTTATACTGACAATCGCAGTCAGAACTGGTATAACAGAAATAATGTACATCAGACCTGCACAGGGAAATATAAGTATATCAAGCAAATCATAATCACATCTAATCGTATCTCAGCTAGCTTAATGGACAATGTCAAAGGCCAAAGAAGTTACCTGATTTTATATCATTATTGAAAATACCTTGCTATTTAATTGAGATGCTCTGTTTCAAAGAAATGAACAATGGATATAATTTCTAAAGAAACCTTTTCTAAGCAGAATATCTCAAAAGCATAACCTGAAGATCAGTTTGTCTTGGCTTATGAAGTAGTAGTTCATTTAGGCCAAATACTGTTTTGCTTAGAGTAAATCTGAGTATTCAGTTTCAATAAATGACATGCTTTTCACTTTTGCAAATGAGCCTGTTTCAAATTTGAGCTGAATACCTACAGTGTATAAAATCTTGAATTGTTAGAAAATTAACAAAGCTTATTAAACTGTATGCATGACTCACTATTCCAGTGCTATATCAGAAAGAAGATGAACTAATAATCCCATAGCTCTGTGAATAATATTAATATGAAAAAGTGGTTGAACATAAGCATTAGCAAAAAGTTTAACGTAAATAAGATTGTCACTATTAATACTAAGCAACTGATTATTATGGGCTTGATTTAAAATGGTTTTACTAATATGATCTATATCTTCTATGTCTTAATTTACACTGCTTCAGCTTGCAATTGAGTTTTGCATTAAGATTTTTCTGACCCCTTGGATCTTTCTAACCTGTAGTCTTAGAAGCATTTTCAAAACTATCAAAATAGTAGAATTCTTGGCTTTGTTTAGAAATGCATATATTCTTAAACTAAAAAATCAGGAGAACGCTTTAATTTCCTGCTGTTCACTTGAGTTCATTGTAAACTGTACATCTGTTTGTCTTTTTCCATAAGCTCTACACAACAAAGACTTTTGACTATAGCAGTGACTGCTGTCAAGTTAAGAAATAGAGCTGTATACAGACATCCACATGTGTGTAAATATTTGCACCAGCTTTGAAAATGCCATATGCCTCTAACAGCTGTTAGCACATGTACTCACTTTCTTGTTGTTGTATATTCAAATAGCATACAAAGCACTGAAATCTCCATGACTGTATGCAAAGGGAAGAAGCTGGCAGATCATGCTGTAAATATTTAAGCAATCAGTAAAAACAAATGGCTTAAATTTAATTTATCATGAAAATCCTCTCCAATGGCTGTTCTGTAAGGAATATGTGCTGAAAAGGGATCAGTTTGTGATTTAAGAGTTAGTACTGTACAGTTTTAAAACATGACTACTGCACCAGCTAATTATAGGCTGGTAATTGATACAAATTCTCTGAATTAACTGAAAGGTTATGGACATAATTTCTTACTTCAGACCACTCAGTCTTTATTGATGCTGCTACACTGCCAAAGCCTTGGAATTGCCCCAACAAAGAATTATTTCTCTCCAGGCACCAGCCAGGAAAGAACAACAGCACCTCAGTTGGCTTTTCTTGTCTGCTTTGATCTTTACTATAACTTCCCTGGCTGAATCAATGTGCTTTAAAGTAGTAGAATTGATCCTCTGATTTCAATGTCATTGTCTTATCTTTTCAGCACACAACAGTACTCGACTCTTTATTCTTTGCTTCTGGGTCTTTCTTCTCTACCTTTTCAGATTATTTTTTAAACCTACAAAACATTTCTGCTTAGTTGATAAAATAACCACCGTGGGTGGCTCTCTCCATATATTTCAAGCACATAAGAATACAAAACATCTTGTAGAGGAAGCTTTTGTCACATAGTGTTATGAATGCTAACTGTTTTCTTTATCCATGTACACATGGAATGTGAGTAGTTTAGCAGTATCTGTTGCCACCCACATGCTGATACAGACGTGCTGGATCATGACATTGGTAATCCTTTCCCCAAATACACGTGAAACCTCTAAGGGATATTTCTCAGTGCTTATCCTGTAGGATTACTCATTGTCATTCCTTCTGTTCAATATTTTTACTGTTACTAAGGGATGCATGTTCAGTATTTTAATGCCAGAGTGATGATCAATTTGCTGACTAATTATGGGGTTTTTTATGATAAACCCACACCAAATTTAACTTTTTGGGGTAGGTACTGCCACTGATGGTCAGAGTAACAAAATCCAAACATATGCCAGTCCATCTGCAAGGGCAGGAGGAGTTATCTTCCACTGATGTTGAAGTGGCAGTGGTAGATCACAAGCCTAAGCCAGAAAACAAAGAATCAAGAGAAAATATTTTTTTCATACAGCTGAAACAGCTCATGAAATGTAATGAAAGCATTTCCTCCTTTGACATTAAAGAGAAGTGAGAACTCATGTACTTTATGTATAAGGAACCTGACTTTCTTGGAGAAAGTAAAATACCCAGATCACATGGGCAAGTGGAAAAATTAAAACAATTAAAATGAAACAAACATTCATTTAAACTATGAAGTTTTTTGTCCTAGTATGAGATTCTCATGAATTAACTGACTTTTATTAATCTTTTTTTTTTTAAAAAAAAATATATATATAGGCTAGAGAATTTGTCATTTTTACTTGGACAGGACAAACCAGATCATATGAAAGGAATTAAACGGAATTAAGAACATCTTGCTTGTTTAAGGTTCTGGATATTCAGCAGAATTTTTTGCTCTCATCAACATGAGGGGATTGAAGGGAAACATTCAAAATTTTAGATAGTGTTAGTGCAAATTCTAGCAGTGTGCCAGAAAAATGTTAAGGTAAAGAGAGCTCTATTTCCGCCTCCCTGTTTGATTTCAGAGGCTACATCTGTGCTTTTTCACACTCCTTCTCAGTGATAGCACATTTCTTCTCAGTTTTCGACTATTAACAAGATATAGAATACACTCAGCTATTTTCAGCCACGTTGGAGATGTAAATTTTTATCCTTTCTCTGGGGATTATCTCTGCAGAGCCTTTTGCAAACATAAAAAGAGAGAATTCTTCATGCCTCCATATACACGACATGGAAAACCTTAAATGTTTTGGGGTTTGGTTATCAAAGTCACTTTTATCCTGACATATTGCTGGTACTTTTTAAACTAGATGATTCATTTAAGCTCTGCGTTCTGCAGGATATATAGCAGATATGTATTTCTCTTGCCTTCAAGACACTTTCCTCATTTTCCTAATCTCATTAGGAATTTGTTAAACTTCAAACCCGCTCAAATCCTAATATTTGCCTGGATCGCTTAACTATTATGTGATCTGAGGACCAACACATAAGAACCAGACAATGAAGTGAAAGGAGCATTATTACACTTTTAGCTTGGCAATCTAGTAAAATTTGTAATTTTAAAGGACATTTTTTTTCTTTCTTATTCTTAGTGGGTTTTTTTAAAATAATTACGGTATAGCCAATATATGCTTTGATATAATTCATCATAAAACCACCACAGCTATCTTGTTGTACCATTTCACAAGAGACTAATTTGGTCAATCACATGCAGCAGTATCAAAAAATAGTTCTTTAAGGTAAAACAGAAATGTAAAATATTCCCCCAACTTTGCATTTTAAGCAGATACACGGCACATATGTAAGGAAATCAATGGCAGAATAAAAATATCAAATATTAAAAAGTCCTGAAAAACCTCCTTTAAATTCAGGTATGCAAACTCGAAACTCCCACTTCTTTCTCTCCTAACACATTGTTTTATATTACATAATGGCATATAGATTAGTATACTGTAGTATATTACCTCCCACTCAACTGAGTAACTGACTTTGACAAGCATTTTAAATAATTTCTCTGCCTATTTATAAAGTACTAATTTACACCTATAAAAACTGCCGCAAATACACAATATGTTGATTCACAGAATCACAGAATCACTAGGTTATAAAAGACCCAATGGGTCATCGAGTCCAACCATTCCTATCAATCAATAAACCATGCCCCTCAGCACCTCACCCACCCATCTTTTAAACACCTCCAGGGAAGGTGACTCAACCACCTCCCTGGGCAGCCTGTTCCAGTGCCCAATGACCCTTTCCATGAAAATTTTTTTCCTGATATCAAGCCTGAACCTCCCTTGCTGGAGCTTGAGGCCATTCCTTATTGTCCTGTCCACTGTCACTTGGGAGAAGAGGCCAGCTCCCTCCTCTCCACAACCTCCTTTCAGGTAGTTATAGAGAGCAATAAGGTCTCCCATCAGCCTGCTCCTCTCCAGGCTAAACAACCTCAGCTCTCTCAGCCGCTTCTCCCACCTTCTCCCACCTTCTTTTAACTCTCCCACCTTTTTATTATTCTCTCACCTTCTTGTTATTAAAGTGTGACTAAGAGATATTACAGACAAGAAATCCTCCACGTGTACCATAACCATCATCAGCACTAGACTGTATTAATTCAAAAGTTCTAAAGGAATTCAGATACAAACTAGCCAAACTATTGATTCTGAAGTGGTCAAACATGACAATTAGATTTTAGAAGTAGTTCTGGTGAACATCCAGAGAACTGCAGATGAGAGTAAAATTTGCCTAAACTGTATTAAAAAACTCTTTTGAAAGTGATACAGATTTTATAAATGCTTCGTAAAACAAAATATTTGTTTTGATGGAGTCAGTCAGATAGAACAAATAGTTTGTTTTGAGGGAGTTCCCTGTGATTTGTAAAAGGCACTCAGCAAGGTTTTTCACTAAAGGTTCTTATAGAATTTAGAACACCATGAAGTACATGATGGAGTCCTTACACGGATAGCTAACTGGGAAAAGGTTAAGAAAGAAGGGTAGAACAAGGTAAGAGACAAATAAATAGTCATTACTGCTAAGGAATTGTTAGTGTGTCCTTAGTCATTTGGAAAAAAGAACAGACAGGGAAAATAAGACTTTCTTTAGAAAAAAAAGAAACCTGTAGATGAATATTTGTTACAATGACATGTGGAATCTCATGGAAAATATATTCAAAATTCTTTATGTGTTTGTTCATTGCCATATTGTATTAGTATGTACAAGTTTAGGCGATTATATAGTACAAATACAATTCTTGGTTCAAATGTTCTACTACAGAAAAGTTTTTGTCCTTCTGTCATAAGTATTTGAGTACCAGGGAACTGTATGAAGTCACCTAATATTTTGTAATCTTCGAAATCATTCACACTTAAAGGAGATTAACAGCAAGAAAACCAAAATTCTTTTCAGAATCTGAGCTGTAATGCTTTGGAAACCTTCAGACATTCTTTTCCCATTGATACTTATTTGAAAAAAAGTAATTTGGGCCACAGTTACATTCATCACATATCTAAATTAATGATACTTGATATTCTTCAAAGAAAATAGAATTTATACACCTGAACTTTTGTAAACAGAAAGACAGCAATTTAGACCATGTAAATGTATATGAAGTTACCACGAACTTGCAGTATGGTGCAATGACAACAGCAAGATGTAATCAAAGACATTTCTATGTTTCTGCTTATATTCACCTGCTGGTTGCAAATACATATGGTAATACATTAGGGATTGCAAGAGTGAAAAAACCCAACATAATACGGATGAAGCATTCAGGGAAGTTAGAAACATATGAGAAATAATGAAACGTGATTCAGAATAGGAGATATAAGATAATACATCTTGGAGAAAATAGTTTCAAATGCAATTTGAAGGGATGGAGAGCCTTGGAAAGCTGTAATGCTGAAAAAGATCTAGAGATGATGAATAGTAGACAGTAAATTAGATATTGAGCTTGCAATGTAATAGGAAGTCATTAAAATACCACCCAAGCTTAGGCTGCACATACAGGAAAAGCATGTCATAATCTCTATGAATACTGTTGAAACAACTACAAGAACAGTAGTTGCATTTCTGAGTTTTGGCTACTGAAATACTACAAGAGTTGAAATAAAGATGAGGAAATCCACACACACAAAGAAATGAAAAGCTGATGGGTTTACTCTTACATGCTAAGGAAAAAGCACCTGAACAGAATAGACTTCTGGAAATACTTTCTTGGTATAAATATCAAAGGGTGAAATATTTTTGGATTGTAGTGAAAATTAAATAAGGAGACAAAGAGAAATAAAATAGTTATGAAGGAACAAGTGGTAAGGAAATGGCCAGTAGCTGTTGAAAGCTATTATTGGAAAAAGATTTGGCTTACCAATTCCTGTTCACATATCTCATATGCAGAATGCAGTCTGCTGGAATTTATTATCCCTTCCCTAAGTACTTCAAAGATAAATGTTTGCATGTGAGCTAAATAGCTAAGATTCCCCTTGGAGAAAGATGTAGACATCCCCAGAGGATGATTATTCTCATGCTTAATTAGATATCCATGATAGGTCAGATTAATCATTTCCAGGAAGTGCTTGTGTTGGAAGTGCCTACAGTAAGTAGATCAGTTAGACAATTCAGTTATTATGATTAAAGTTAAGTGAAATGAGTTCCATGCAAGGTAGCCAAATTATTCTTTGTACAAATATTTAATGTAAATACGTTAAACCATTTTAAAACTTAAACTGAAAACTTGTCAATAAAATGTTGTACTTGTAGTTTTCTTAAATTTAAGTTTCATTTCATTTAATTGCTGTTCTTTCATCCTAATCCTTCCCTGTCATCATTTGTCCTCTTCTATATCTACTTAGTATTTAGAAATAAGGAAATCCTGGGTAGGGATCATATTTAAAGTATTATGTGCTAGCATCATTGTTGGTATTGTAAAATACATAATATGATGTTCTAATGAATTTATAATAGTGCAACGAAAAAAAAGGTAGTTAATGGGACAGAAATATCTCTTGGTGAAGCTTGTTTGAAATTTTAGCTACAGGAGAAATTATATAAGATTTACCTGCATGGAAAGCACTTTACAGCTTATCATAGAATCATAGAATCACCAGGTTGGAAAAGACCCACCAGATCATCAAGTCCAACCATTCCTATCAAACACTAAACCATGCCCCTCAGCGCCTCGTCCACCCATCCCTTAAACACCTTCAGGGAAGGTGACTCAACCACCTCCCTGGGTAGCCCGTTCCAGTGCCCAATGACCATTTCTGTGAATATTTTTTTTCTAATGTCCACTCTGAACCTCCCCTGGTGGACCTTGAGGCTATTCCCTCTCATGCTGCCCCCTGTCACTTGGGAGAAGAGGCCAGCACACTCCTCTCCCCAACTTCCTTTCAGGTAGTTGTAGAGAGCAATGAGGTATCCCCTCAGCCTCCTCTTCTCCAGGCTAAACAACCCCAGATCTCTCAGCCGCTCCTCAAAAGGCCTGTTCTCCAGCCCCTTCACCAGCTTTGTTGCTCTTCTCTGGACTCACTCCAGAGCCTCAACATCCTTCTTGTGGTGAGGGGCCCAGAAATGAACACAGTATTCGAGGAGCGGTCTCACCAGTGCCAAGTACAGAGGGAGAATAACCTCCCTGGACCTGCTGGTCACACTGTTTCTGATACAAGCCAAGATGCCATTGGCCTTCTTGGCCACCTGGGCACACTGCTAGCTCATGTTCAGTTGGCTATCAACCAACAGCCCCAGGTCTCTCTCCTTCAGGCAGCTTTCTAGACAGACTTCTCCTAGTCTGTAGCACTGCATAGGGTTGTTGTGCCCCAAGTGCAGGACCCGGCATTTGGCTTTGTTAAACCTCATGCCATTGGTCTCAGCCCAGCGGTCCAGCCTTTGTAGAGCCTCCCTACCCTCCAGCAGATCAACACTTCCACCCAGCTAAGTGTCATCTGCAAACTTGCTAAGGGTGCACTCGATGCCTTCATCCAGGTCATTGATGAAGACATTGAACAGGGCTGGACCCAGCACTGAGCCCTGGGGAACCCCACTTGTCACTGGCCTCCAGCTGGATTTCACACCATTTACCACCACTCTCTGGGCCCGGCCATCCAACCAGTTTTCCACCCAGGAGAGTGTGCGCCTGTCCAGCCCAGAGGCTGACAGTTTCTCAAGCAGAATGCTGTGAGAAACTGTGTCAAAGGCTTTACTGAAGTCCAGGAAGACCACATCCACAGCCTTTCCCTCATCCAGCAGCCGAGTCACTTTGTCATGGAAGACGATCAGGTTAGTCTGGCAAGACCTGCCTTTTGTGAACCCATGTTGACTGGGCCTAATCACCTGGTTCTCTTGCACGTGTTTCATGATGGCACTCAAGATCACCTGTTCCATGACTTTCCCTGGCACTGTGGTCAGACTGACAGGCCTGTAGTTCCCTGCATCCTCCCTGCGACCCTTCTTGTAGATGGGCACAACATCAGCCAGCCTCCAGTCCCGTGGAACTTCCACACTCTTCCAGGACTGTTGGAAGATGATGGAAAGGGGTTTGGCAAGCACATCTGCCAGCTCCTTTAATACCCTTGGTTTGATCCCATCCAGTCCCCTAGACTTGTAGGTGTCCAGTCGGGCTAGCAAGGCTCTGACCACCTCCTCTTGGATCATGGGAGCCTCATTCTGTTCCCCTAACTCCTGGGTTTGTACACAGATGGAAAAACTTTCCTTACTGTTAAAGACTGAGGAAAAGAAGGTATTAAGTACCTCAGCCTTATGATAAGGACTACTGTGAATTGTGCAGCAAAATCTTGCAAGATGAAAGCTTGTAGCTTACTTTGAATACACATATTTTTCCAAGACACTATCAATTTTACACCTCAGATATTTGTATTAGTATCTTGAAATCTGGATGTCTACTAACAAAAGAAACACTTGAGAGTTTGATAATTTTTCCTTATGTTTATTATTTGCTTTAGAAAGCTGCCACCACTACTAATATGTAGTGTAACATATTTTGATAGTGATCTATCACATAATTATACATGATCTATTCTACACATTAAGATTAGACCCACAATGTACACTTGTACATTTTTGAAGAACAGAGCAGTTCAATAAAGGAAATGCACTACTAAACATTTTTGACCCTTGGACACTTTTCTATCTTCCACATGAAGATTAGACCCACAACATATCTCTTAGTTTAAAGGAAACTACAATGAAAACTACTTCAGAGTATTACTTCTGTTTGGTATTTTTATGTATTATGATCTACACACGTCTTCACGGGCTATGAGGCATTGCAAAAGGCATAAGGATTTGCCTGAAATTTTCATCAATATCTTGGTTCTCCCAGCAGCAGATGGTTTCATGTAGAGATTGTACTAGAGACACCCAACAGGATGAAGTGACAAAGAAATGTTTACCCACCAGAAATAATAAAAATATCTTGATCCTAAAGGCATACTGAAAGAGTAAAATACAGTAATACACAAATTGCTTTGATTATTTGGTAAAGAAAATAAAAAATCCTCAGAAATTAAATAAGCATTGTGCTGAGATAGTGGTTTATACCTGTATTTAGAAACATCACTAACAATACATTTAACAACACTTCCAATAAAGGATGATATGCATCTAAGTTTTTCTGTTGATTCTGAGATCCATTATCATACATATAAGGGATGTTCTATTGGTTCCCTTCCATTTTATCTTCTCAGATTTCTGATGAAAGCAAAGTATGTAGGAGAAAGAACACGGGGTAATATATGAGGAGCAGGTGAGGGAGCTGGGGTTGTTCAGCCTAGAGAGAAGGAGACTGAGGGGAGACTTTATCACTGATTACAACTACCTGAAAGGTTGTAGCAAGGTGAGTGTCAATCTGTTCTCCTAAGTGACAGGTGATAGGACGGGAGGAAGTGGCCTCAATTTTTACCAGGGGAGGTTCAGATTAGACATTAACACTAAAAGGGTTATCAGGCACTAGAACAGGCTGCGCAGGGAGGTGTTTGAGTCACCATTGCAGGTGGCATTTAAAAGACATGTAGATGAAGTACTCAGGGATATAGTAGTGGTCAGGTACAGTTGGACTCAATGTTCTCAAAGGCCTTTTCCAGCCTAGTGATTCTATAACTCCATATTGTATTTTAGTCCAGTATACTCTGGTACAGAGTTACAACAGGAACAAAGAACACAACCAGCTGCAGGAATTTAGAAAAGCTGAACTTACTGCAGCAATATTGCACGCACCACAAAAAAAATAGCATTAATTAAATATGATCTTAGTTAAATGTCTTGTGTTCTTGTGCAGTTAAGAGGCTGGAGTCACAGAACAGTAGCCAAAAAAAATCTAGACTGTTAAGCAGGGAACTACTCAAATACACTCTCAAGTACTGAGCTGCCTGGCCCTAGGCAACAGATGAAACTAGAGAAAAGACTGGAAGAATTTTAAAGCTACTTTTAAAAGTCTCAAAGAGCAATCTAAAAAGGCACGTGTTCCCAAAACTTTCTCATAAAGTTAGTAACTAATGAACTTCTGGGAAAATTAATGGAACATGTGCATATTTGGTTTTCTTTTTTTTTTTTTCCTTGCAAACACGAGAGCTAGCAGCAGCAAGTGGGCTGCTTTTTGTATTTTTATGAAAACTTAGGCAGTGAGAGAAACGCAATCATCTTTCTCACCCTGTCTGTATTAAAACTAAACATCCCACAGCTTTATGTGGTTTCCTCAGAGCTATACTACAGATTATGTTTGAGAGCGTTACAAGCCTTTATAGCTACATTTGTTCTATGTTGCTGTAAAGAATTAAGTCTTTTTCTGATCACTTTATCACAGCTGGGTGACCTTCAGTGATAACAGGTAAATCCTAAAATGAATCCTCCTTCCAGCACTTTTAAAATATAATTTATATGATTATATCCCATGACAAAAAAGGTCTTCAAATCACATGGAAGAGACTGTCCCTTGTTGCTTCAAGTATTGCACATCAGTGTTTTGAATCGCCGTGTTTGACTCTTGAGTTCTTTTTATTTTCTGTTATCCTGATTCCGTAATTCTTCTTTGCACATAAATATTAAGTTCCGTGGTCTTTGCATCTAAGCATGCAGGCAGTTAATTTTTCATGTAAAAAGGTAAGCAGTAGCTGAATGGTTTTCACTGCTGGACTTTAATACTTGCATTGATGGTCATACATGAAAGACATCATTCAGAAGATTTGGTACTTTGAGCCTTGAAGAATTCAGATCCCCTTCTTGTATTGATCTTAACTGAAGTTACAAACCTAACTAATTGAGATTCCCAGAGCCTAAGCAGTCAAGATTGTCAGGGTTTAACCTGTACTCTTATCCTTGGCATTTTATGTTGCCTAGTTTATGAACCGACTATTGAATACAGTGAGTTTTGTGCATACATTTTAAAGTTCCTGTTTTACCACTTATTAACCTACAGATTTTATTTGGAATACTAGCAGCTGACAAACTACATAAAAGCTGTGTTCTGCAAACTACCATTAATTATTTTCTTTAGACATTGTGTTAGAGAATTAGTCCTGTGTATGAAACAGAAAGGCTTCATAAGCAAAGACTGTGTGTATGACTAATTACTGAAGAAAAACTACTAGTTTTAAGAAAGTCAGTGAAAATAACCAACAATAAGATCAAAGGGTTTGGAACTGGTAATTTTAAATGTAAGGGTATTATTTAGAAATATGAAATCAAATAATTAATTTTGTAACTCTTTATTATCTTTTTTAAAAAGGTAAATTCTTGAAACTCATAACAAAAAAAAATATCCCAAACTTACCAAAGAAAAACTAACTTTGGAAAATGAAACTTTATTTCTTAAAAATTGATTCTAAATTGCCAAACAGGTTATACTGGAATTGTATCTTAAAACTGCTAAAAAAGTATTACGTAACCCTATCTCAATCTTTTTTATATTATGAAGGTATTTAGATTAATCCTCAAGCTTCCACAATAATGTTTTCATAATTTAGTATTCCTAAATTACATTAAATGTGAATTACTAAAAAGAATAAATAAATAGGATTATCTCTCACTTGCATGCTGTTGCATAACTAATCTTGCTACATCACATCTTCCTCATCAAACTATTCATTGTCCTCTTTCAGCTAGTTAGATTGCATTAGACTTCTGTGAACTAAATTTTTACTGTATTTGCAAAACTCCCAAGGTAAATTAAATGTGAGTCCACAGTCTTAGGCATATCTCTCAATTACATGCACCTGTGCTGGATCAATTAGCTTACCTAATTCTTAGCAACAATAAATGGCCCACAAGTGTTCTCCATTAATTAAAATACTATCAGCATTTTCCGAGTGCACTTCTAATGTATTCTGTCTACAGCAGCTTTGAGGGCAGCTACTCTTGGATGAACCTTTGGGTGTTATTTTGCCTCTTAAGACTGCTGGCCCTTCCTGCAAACTATTGCTGCATTTGTGATTTAGTTTTGGTTTATTTTTCCCATGAAGCACAGTTTTTGCTTTATTAGCTACAATGAGAATTGTATGCTGTTATATACAATCAAAACTTGTACTGTAGAATTTCTTATTTTAAATGAAAGTTTGTTGCTGCTGCTGCTGTTTAATTTTGAGTGTAAAACCAGATTGGAACTCTTTAATAGCTTTATTTGATGTCAGTCTATCCAGAAAATAATTTCCTTGCATGGATGTAATACATAGGCTACTGTAGAATAGTAATTCTTCTAGGTGTTAGAAAAGCATGTTTAAATCATACTTATGTGCTCATGACCTTTCTAATACAATGATTTAAGAGACTTTTGCAGATTAACTACTTTATTCTGCACTCCCTGAAAACGCTCTGCTTAAAAAACACCCTGGCCACACTCAATGATTTTGTTTAATGAGGCAATTTAACATTTTTGGAAAGACCATTTTTTAAAAGCCATACTGCTAAGTGTGGTTTTATAAATTATTTATAAAGAATTGCTGGGACAATATCTTGCTTTGTGAATTGCTGGTGTTAGTACTACTGAATTATCCCCGGAAATTAAGTGAACAAAGTTTATTTTTTTAATTTTCCTCTTCCAGAATCCAACTTCAGTGTAAATTCATGCCAGAAGCCATTTTAGAATTTTATGCAGAAATACTTTTCATTGCCTCACTGAGTATTTCAAAGAGGCAGAAAAATCTTTCATTACTACCCCGCTTCTATTCCTAAATAGCAATTTTAAAGCACTCAGTTTTAAAATGCAATATGTGCAAGTGCTTGGTAGACTTTTTATAATACACTGTCAGCTTAGAGATATGAAAAGTTGAGCAGAATTATAGAAATAATTATATAATAAGTACATTAATAAAGTGGAGCTACTTGCAAATAAGCATCAAGAGGAACAATAAAATGGAAGCATGGATCCTTTTATTATATTTTAAAATATGTCTTTTAGTTTTAATTTTATTGACCTGTTTCATGATCATTCCCAGAGATTTCAATCCAATGTGTTATTGGCATCAAGGGGAAATTCAGTGGGAGAATCTTGCATAGAGTTTTTTTCTGAAATCCCTTCCTATCTGTTGTCATGACAACACAATGGTTCTTCCTGCAGAGGATGTTTTCTCTATTTTTCTCTTCCCAGAAAAACTATTTTACAGCTTTATTGTTGCAGATATTGGAGGGATGGGTAGGTGGGAAGCAAAACCAAAATCAGAAAACAACCCAAAAATCAAAATATTCGAAGTGGACTTCCTGTGTAATCGATGAAAGAAGGAAAGAATGCCTATATTGCCATTTGTATGAGGTGTTCTAATTGCATCCACAAAGGACACAAAAAGTAGCACTCTCCTTTTAGTAACTTCTGGAAGATATTAAGCAGGTGTTGAAAAAACAATTTTCTCTAAAGAGGGGGAGGGAAGTACGAAGCTCAGTACCTTGCCTTCAATACTTCTGTAAAGTAGGTTAATTTATTGTATTATTTGCAAGGAAGCTGCTTCTTCGGCAGCACCCGGCAGCAGGACAGTGAGTTCTGTGCTGGGGTGGACTTTCTGAGGCGGTGGGAGCTTCCCGGAGCCAGGAAAATCCCAGAAAAACCCGGGCGGGGGTCCTGACAGCCCCACACGCTGGTCCCGCGCGGTGCCTGACGGGAGGGGGCGGTCCCGGCGGCCGCCGCGGGAGATTTAAACAGTCCCCTGGGAGCACCGCGACCTGGAGTGGGGCAGTTTGAGCGTCGGTTCGAGAAGGCAGGGCACAGAGAGGACCTAGAGACTAGACAGAAGACACCGAGGACCATGGTGGCCACCCGAAGATTAAAGCTGCTCCATGTGCTGCAGCAGGCAGGGTGGATGCTGCCACCCAGACAGAGCCACAGTGGGTGCAGGCAGCTACCCAGACCCTGGGCTGCAGGCAGTGCCCCCCTCCCACACCAGCTCGTGCCTCTGTTACTGGCTCCACTTGTGAAAGCTGCACTCGAGTGGGGGAATTCCCTCACATGGTGGAGGAGTTAAGGGAGGAGGTAAAGAGGCTGAGGACCATCAGGGAGTGTGAGAGGGAGATAGACCAGTGGAGCAGCGCCCTTTCACTAACTCAGCAGCCTGCTGGATCTGGTGTGTCCAAACACCATCCACCTGCAAACTGCAAGGTTGGGGTTACAAGAGATGGGGAATGGCAGCAAATTCCTGCCAGACAAAAGAAACCTGCTCCCCTCACCCAGACACCAAAACCCCAGATCCCCCTGGTGAAAAACTACCAGGTGCTACAGGTGGAATCCAACCCTGAGGATGAGGATGATGGTTCCCACAGCCTAGAATCCTTCCCTGGGCCGCACCATCCTCAGAAAAAGATAAAAACATCCTCCATAAAGAAGAAGAGGAGGGTGATTGTTGTAGGGGACTCCCTCCTAAAAGGAATGGAGGGACCCATTTGCAGACCGGACCCGCTACACAGAGAGGTCTGCTGCTTACCAGGGGCATCAGTGAAGGAGGTAGCTAGAAAACTTTCTTCCCTGGTCCACGAGACAGACTGCTATCTTCTGATAGTAGTCCAAAATGGTAATGATGATTTAGTAAATAGAGACATCAAAGCCATCAAGAAAGACTTCAGGGCCATTGGGAAAATGATGGAGGGTTCTGGAGCTCAAATAGTATTTTGCTCCATCCCAAGGCTAAATACAGAGGAGCAGGAAGTCAGGAAGAAGAATTCGATTAATGCCTGGCTCCGAGCCTGGTGTGAGGAGAGGGGCTTTGGCTTCTTTCATCATGGGGTGGCTCATGCACCCCCAGGCTTTCTTGCTAAGGATGGGACACGTGTGTCTCCTAGGGGGACTAAAGGCCTTGCTAAAAACCTAGCTAAGCTCATAAATTGAGATTTAAACTACATGTGAAGGGGGACAGGGTTGAGCCCAGGCTAGACAGGAGTGAGCCTGGATGTAAGGCAATGGTGATTTGGAGAGGGTGTGCTGGTGTGGACCACCAGTACCTCACCACACAGAAAGTGGGGGAGAAAACACCTGAGGGTGCTAAGATTGGATGGCTGGGCCCAGAGAGTGGTGGTAAATGGTGTGAAATCCAGCTGGAGGCCAGTGACAAGTGGGGTTCCCCAGGGCTCAGTGCTGGGTCCAGCCCTGTTCAATGTCTTCATCAATGACCTGGATGAAGGCATTGAGTGCAGCCTTAGCAAGTTTGCGGGCGACACTTAGCTGGGTGGAAGTGTTGATCTGCTGGAGGGTAGGGAGGCTCTGCAAAGGGATCTGAACAGGCTGGACCGCTGGGCAGAGTCCAATGGCATGAGGTTTAACAAGGCCAAATGCCGGGTCCTGCACTTGGGGCACAACAACCCTATGCAGTGCTACAGACTAGGAGAAGTCTGTCTAGAAAGCTGCCTGGAGGAGAGGGACCTGGGGGTGTTGGTTGACAGCCGACTGAATATGAGCCAGCAGTGTGCCCAGGTGGCCAAGAAGGCCAATGGCATCTTGGCTTGTATCAGAAACGGCGTGACCAGCAGGTCCAGGGAGGTTATTCTCCCTCTGTACTCGGCACTGGTGAGACCGCTCCTTGAATCCTGTGTTCATTTCTGGAACCCTCACCACAGGAACGATGTTGAGGCTCTGGAGCGAGTCCAGAGAAGAGCAATGAAGCTGGTGAAGGGGCTGGAGAACACGTCTTAACGAGCAGCAGCTGAGGGAACTGGGGTTGTTTAGCCTTGAGAAGAGGAGGCTGAGGAGAGACCTCATTGCTCTCCATAACTACCTGAAAGGAGGCTGGGGAGAGGAGGATGCTGGCCTCTTCTCCCAAGTGACGGGGGACAGAACAAGAAGGAATGGCCCCAAGCTCCGCCAGGGGAGATTTAGGCTGGACATTAGGAAAAAATTCTTGACAGAAAGGGTCATTGGGCACTGGCACAGTCTGCCCAGGGAGGTGGTTGAGTCACCTTCCCTGGAGGTGTTTAAGGCACGGGTGGACGAGGTGCTGAGGGATATGGTTTAGTGTTTGATGGGAATTGTTGGACTCGATGATCCAGTGGGTCTCTTCCAACCTGGTTATTCTATGATTCGTTATTAATTTTCATGCCTTTTTTTATGAACCATAAAACCATACATTCATGGAGTCCACTTTTGTGCAAGACAGTCTGAGAAAGCTACTTGAGTCAAGGCTATTTAGCATATTCAGTTCCTCCCTGGACCTAGTTTCTACCCACATAAATTCAGTTTGGGTTATCCTGGGAAACTATGTGCAATAGCATTTGTTTGCCTGGACAAGACAAGCTAGCACAAAACATAGAATTCTATTTCTCTTTCTTTACTCATTCATATTACAAAAGTAACTAGGATTAAAAAAAAAACAAAAAAACAACAACAACAAAACCTCCATTATTCTAGCATAAAAAACAAGAAGAATTCATATCAGAGAGCACTGAATACTTTTATAGAATAGGATTGAAGTTCCTACTCCTCATTTTTTGGCTGCTAAAGCATTTTAGTGCAACAGGACCTCTACCAGAAAACAGAAATAGCCCTGCATAAAGAGAATAAGATTTGGAAACATGTACTAGGAAGTGACACAAAGGCAGTGTTACATGGAAGTAATCAATTTTTTTAAATATAGTCCAATATTCCTTGAAATGCGAATTTATTATCAGTTTTGTATCCTACACTCGCAACCATTCATATTTTTTCTTCACTGATCCTCTCACTTAAATTTTATAGCTGAATCAGAAATAACAAAAAAATGTATCATGCCTTTTTCCCTGCAGTTAAATCTCTAAAATCAGCATTTTCCTTATGGGTGTTTAAGTCTCGTAGGAAGAATACTAGTAATATATTCTAAGATAATTTCCAAGACAAACAAGAAATTTGTCATAATATTCTTGAAATAGTAAACTAGAGCATTATTACTTACCTAATGTAAAACAGGAAAAGATAAGCAGTATAAAAATTCAGACTCTAAAGAGATGTCTATTCAATTATATTAATTGATATTTCCATTTATATATATTGCAACTAAACATAGAATCATAGGCTGATTTGGATTGGAAGAGACCTTAAAGATCATCTATTTCTCACACCTGGCCATGGACAAGGACACTTTCCACTGGATTAGGTTACTCAGAGCCTCATCCAGCCTTGCACTGAACACCTCCATGGATGGGACTCCCACGACTTCTCTAGACAATCTGTTCTACTGCCTCACCATCCTCACAGTAAAAAAAAAATCTTCCTAATATCTAACCTAAATCTACCTTCCTTGAGCCTAAATCCATTACCCCTTGTCCTATCATTACCATCCCTGACAAAGTACCCCTCCCCAGCTTTCCTATAAGTCCTCTTTAAGTACTGGAAGACTGCTAGAATGTATCTCTGCAGACTTCTATTGTCCAGTCTGACCAGCCCCAACTCTCTCAGCCTGTACTCATAGGGGAGATGCTCCAGACCTCTGATCATCCTCATGGCTCTCCTGTGGACTCACTCAAACAGATCTACGTCCTTCTTGTGCTGAGAACTCCAGAATTGAACACAATACTCCAGGTGAGGTCTCACAAGAGTACCAAGGCAGAATCTCCTCCTTTGACTTTCTGGTCACACTTCTGATGCAGCCCAGGATGTGGTTGGCTCCCTGGGCTGAGTTGCAAGCGCACATTGCCAGCTCATGTTGACTTTGTAATACACCAACACCTCTAATTCCTTCTCGTCAGGTCTACTCTCAATACTTTTTTCACCCAGCCCGTATTTGTGCTTGGGATTGACCTGACACAGGTTTAGGACTTTGCATTTGGCCTTGTTGAACTTCATAAGTTTTGACAAGCCCACCTCTCAAGTCTGTCAAGGTCCCTTTGGAGGGCATATCTTCTCTCCAGCAGGCTGACCACACCACACAGCTTGGTGTTATCAGCAAACTTAGTGAAGGTGCTCTTCATCTCTGTGCCTATGTCTGAACAAATATGTTAAACAACACTGGTCCCAGTATAAAACCCTGAAGAACATCATTTGTCACTGATTTCCACTTGGAAATCTATCTTCGTGCAGCAAAATCTGCTCCAATTTGTGTCCTGCCTATGTGTATGGACCAGAGTAAATTTGATTTCGTTATAAAATATGCATCTTAACAAACACAGTTTTTGTCTTAAATGATTAAACTACGAAAAGCATTACTTAATTCATTTCTTGAGAGTAGACTTGTAAAATATTTTCTTAGTTCACAGAATGAACACTATCTGCAGATGGCCAGCAGAACGTATTTGACACAGTGAACATACAAAAGTGAAACAGCACCAAAATGTCAGTTCTATAAATAGTAGATTTTAGAATTGTATGTAGTCCTATTACTACAGAAAAAGCTTGAGGATTTCAGGTATTTAAAAATCTTAAATGGACTTGAAATTTCTATACAGAATTTACCTGTGAATAATAGAATCTTACTGCAATGGTATTATTCTGCAACCTCCTTTTATCACTCTTTTGGCAACATCCAGCAGCAGGATGGTGAGTACTGCAGCAGGGTGACAGCTTGTGGCACTGGGGTGCCTGCCAGAGCCAGAGAAAGCCCAGGAAAACCCAGGAGGGAGGGGGGCTGGTGGCTCTAGGCTCTTGACACCTGGCAGCTCCCCAATGGCGCCTGACATAGGGTGTAGTCCTGGCAGATACCACAGGAGATTTAAATGGCCCCTAGGGAGTACCATGAACAGGAGTGTCATGTGTTAGAAAAGTGTGCGGCATAGTAGAAAAACAGGGCAGTATGAGCGGCAGTTTGAGTGGTAGTTTGAGCAGGGAGGGCAAGGAGAGTGTCTGGAGGCCGGCTGAAAGGGACTGAGAACCATGGTGGCCACCTGGCACAAAATTAAGGCTGCTCCAGATGCTGCACCAGCCAGGACTGATACAGCCACCCAGATGGAGCCTCAGTGGGCACATGCAGCCACCTAGACACCAAGCTGCAGGGAGTGGCCCTCTCTCACACTGACTCCAACCAGCAGTGATGACATCATTGAATAATGAAATCATAAAATCATGGAATCACCAGGTTGGGAAAGACCTGTTGGATCATTGAGTCCAACCATTCCTATCAGCCACTAAACAATGTCTCTGAGCACCTTGTGTACTCTCAGCACCTTGTGTACCCATCTTTTAAATACCTCCAGGGATGATGTCTCTACCACCTCCCTGGGCAGCCTGTGCCAGTGCCCAATGACCCTTTCCATGTTTTTTTTTTTTTCTGATATCCAGCCTGAATCTCTCCTGGCACTCCTTGAGGACATTCCCTCTTGTCCTGTCCCCTGTCATTTGGGAGAAGAGGCCAGCACACTCCTCTCCCCAACTTCCTTTCAGGTAGTTGTAGAGAGCAATAATGTCTCCCCTCAGCCTCCTCTTCTCCAGGCTAAACAACCTCAGCTCTCTCAGCCACTCTTCGTAAGACTTTTTCTCCAGCCCCTTCACCAGCTTTGTCGCTCTTCTCTGGACTCGCTCCAGAGCCTCAACATCCTTCTTGTGGTGAGGGGCCCAGAACTGAACAAAGTATTCAAGGAGTAGTCTCACCAGTGCCAAGTACAGGGGGAGAAAAACCTCCCTGGACCTGCTAGTCACACTGTTTCTGACACAAGCCAAGATGCCATTGGCCTTCTTGGACACCTAGGTATACTGAATTACACAATACTGACTACAGCAGAAAAATTTTAAGGTCATTCAATAATATGAGAAGGCAATAATGTTGCTTATCTCCCAAAACATTAGGCATTATCAGTTCCAGTACCAGGATTTGGACAAATGGCTACTAAAGAGATAGCTAAGTGATTCATAGATGAAAATTACAATATCAAATTCATGTAAGGTAGCCTGCTCATACTATACATTTGGTCACAGACTGACATGAAGCCCTATACTACAATTCCAGAAAATAGAGCTAGTTTCATTCCATGTGCAGATGACAATGAATTAGATAAAGATAGTATTGTTTATTAAAAGTAAATATGCAATTGAAACATAAAGCTGAGACATCTGATAGTGAGGAAAGTTTGACATATTTAAATATTAATTGGTATTGCACTGTAGTCACTGATTTTCTTGGTTTCTTGCTAAATAAATTCCTATAAATATACAAAGTCTTGCTACAGTCTCATGGCAGAGTTAGGAAGAACTTATTCAGGAGTAATGTTCATAAAAACCAGGAAAATATATACCACAAGTACTACGTAGTTATACATAGTTGTGAATCTTGTGGGTTTGATCAATGTCAGGGGACAAGTATGGCATTAAGAAAAAAATAAAGAAAGAAAAAATCAAGAAAAATTAAAGAAAATTAAAGAAAAGAAAATTAAAGAAAATTAAAGAGAAAAGAAAAGAAAAGAAAAGAAAAGAAAAGAAAAGAAAAGAAAAGAAAAGAAAAGAAAAGAAAAGAAAAGAAAAGAAAAGAAAAGAAAAGAAAAGAAAAGAAAAGAAAAGAAAAGAAAAGAAAAGAAAAGAAAAGAAAAGAAAAGAAAAGAAAAGAGAAAATCAGATGATTAATGTTGTAGACTGGAGGTTGCTTGCTAATAGAAATTGTGTCTGAGCTACCAGACTGCTTCAGCAGCCTACTGGGAGAACAGAAATATCTCTTAACTGTTTTTGAGTTTGTTGCCGGTCATTCAAAATGAAAATTTATTCCAACCAGAAGCATTTAGCACTCTCACAAAACAAAGTAAACAATTTCATGTCAGGCAGGAATATTGCTACACAATCAACTGAAGAATTCTTTCATTTTGTGAATAATCTTTTAGAATTATGACCCAGAATATGCATGATTGCTCACTTATAAAATGAAGGCTCTCGATCCCTATGAACTTATCTTCGGCAGCGTCCTAATCCTAAAGGAGAGTCTTCAACTGCAGACCCACTCTTCTGAGGAGGATTGGCTCAAATCAGTCCTCCATTGGGGATCTATTTATACCTTTGTCAAGTCTGACCTGTGGTCATTTTTAACTGGTGGCCTACATCTTGTGGGGACTCTGTGCCTCGCATCAGTTACTGTAAGCATGGAAAAAAGGCAAGGTGAGTGAACAAAAGAAGAGTAATCAGGTTTCAACAGCTGCAAGCCCCAGCCTTTGTTGAGTCTCTGGCAAGCCTCTGTACTCCTCAGGTCTTTGTCAGGGCATGTGCATCTGTCACTAATCTGGTGGTATCACACAGTGAAAGGCTAAGAGACACAGAAACTGTTCTTTTTCAGTGTATCAGGAGAGTTTATAACATGGCCAAATCCTACTCAAGATTTTTCTGGCTGGTCAGAATGAAGCTATTTGCTTTCTGAGGATGTATTGGCATCAGCCAGTGGCATTTGAGTAGCTTTTTTTTTTGTAAAAATAAACAAATAACAAAACCTGTTTTAATATGTTAGAGCTTAGAATTGCCTTATGAGGAAAGGAAATGTTTAGCTAAATATGTCATAAGTTGTAAGTACTTCTAGACAGGCAGGAAAGAAAGATTGCTCTTGATCTGGGTAAAATGAAGAAATGGAAAAACATTTGAAATAGTAGGAAGATACTATTCATATACTCATATAAATATTATTCTACACAGCAATGCTGACTTTTTTTTTCTTACTGGTAATTTAATTTTCAATGGTACCTTAAAGACAAAAATTGGATGAAACTACATTGCATGTAAAATCCTAACAATACCGTCTTTTCCTTGTCTTCACCCTGTTTCATAACTGAGAATTTGAATTGGATTTGTATTTGATGGACAAATTGAAATGAATGAACAGCTGAGTTTTGTGCAAGATTTAATGTTCTCTTCATTTTTCCTGGACAGGCAGATGCTATAACAATGTAATCCATTATGATTTGATGCAGCTAAACTAAGAGCTTAATTGATGGCGTATTAAAGCAAAGATGACCGTTATTTTTTAGGAAAGGAAATAGAAACCCTTTAATGATTGAACTGACAGTCTTCACAGTCATTAAGAACATTGATAGGAACATTTTCACCATAGTATATAGATACTAGCTGTCATAAATTTGTATTGACTCATGTCAGGTTTCCACTCGCCATACTAAAAATATAGCCTTTGTAGACACTGTGTATGCCCTTCACAAAACTATAAGATTCTATTCTTATAAGATTTTTCATTTAAAGTGATAAACCTCTGTTTATACTCTGATACCCTTTTGTTCAGAGGTAGGAAGTACAAATAATAGTTGTAAGACTTAGCACACCACAGCCACATATACCTATAAGCCCCCAGGGGTGTATCTGGAAAAGCACTACATCTTCTGCTTTAGGAGCACAACACTTTCAGGACATGAAACAGATCACTGGAAAGTACCATGTAAGAACAGAGGATGGTGTGGTCCTCTCTGGTTAAACCTTTATGTGAGACAATCCTGGATTATGAGATAAAATCTCATAAATCTCATTATCTCATTATGAGATAAAATCTCATAAACTTATTCGCACGCTCACAAAAGTGTTCAGAGGGACAATGACAGGAAGGGGAGCCCAATCAATGCCTTCATCCTTGCAAGTCCAGAATCACAGGAGAGCCATTGGCCCATCAGAGGCACATCTCCACAAGGCCAGAGGAACACAGGGATGCACAATAGCTGTCAGGATCCTATATTAAGGAGTCATTAAGGATGAAGAAATGCCTTATCCAGATGACCTCCTAAAGCTATCCCATGAGAACCATCAGCCCTGTTGTCCAGGTGTGAAACCTATCAAGATGAGTCATCAGGAGCAACTTACTCTCTGGATTATCATTCAGATTAATGGGCCTGGGCTATCTAGGAATGTGGGATTCATTGTAGGACGCACAGGAAGAGCAATTAATAGAATCACAATATAGAATGGTTTGGGTTCAAAGGGACCTTAAAGAACATCTAATTCCAGCCCCCATGCAAAGGGCAGGGACACTTCCCACTAGATCAGGCTCAAGGCCCCATCCAACCTGGCCTTGAACACTTCCAGGGATGGGGCATCTACAACTTCCCTTGGCAACCTCTTCTAGTGCTTCACCATCCTCATTGTGAAGAGTTTCCTAACTATATCTAGTCTAAATCTTCCCCTCTACAATTTATAGCCATTCCACCTAGTCCTATCACTATGTGCCTTGGTAAAAAGTCCCTCCCCAGCTTTCTTGTATGCCCCCTTCAGGTACTGGAATGTCACTATAATGTCTCCTTGGAGCCTTTTCTTCTCCAGGTTGAACAACCCCAACTCTTTCAGCTTGTCCTCATATTGGGGGTGCTCCAGCCCTCTGATCATCCTTGTATCCCTCCTCTGGATGCATTCCAACATTTCCATATCCTTCTTACTCTGGGGATACTAGTACTGGACGAAATACTCCAGGTGGGTCTCACAAGAGTGGAATAGAGGGGCAGGATCACTTCCTTTGACTTGCTGGCCATGCTTGTTTTGATACAGCCCAGGATATGGTTGGCGTTCTGGGCTGCAAGCACACATTGCCAGCTCGTGTCAAGCTTCTCATCAACCAGCACCCACAAATTCTTCTCTGCAAGGCAGCTTTCAATCATATAATCCCCACCCTGTATTGAAACTGCAGATTGCCCCAACCCAGGTGTACGACTTGGCCTTGTTGTACCTCACGACATTCATGCAGGCCCACTTCTCCAGCTTGTCCAGGTCTCTCTGGATTATATCCTGTCTTTCTGGTGTGGCAACTGCATCACTCAGATCAGTGTCATCTGCAAACTTGCTGAGGGTGCACTTGATCTTGCTGTCTATATCACTGATGATGATATTAAACAGTACTGGTCCCAGTATGGACCCCTGAGGGATACTACTTGTCATGGATCTCTATCTAGACTTCAAGCTGTTTACCACTACTCTCTGAATGTAACCACCCAAGCAATTCCTTATCCACCAAACAGTCCACCCATCAAATCCATATCTGTCCAATTTAGAGAGAAGGATGTTGTGGGGGACTGCGTCAAAGGCTTTGCAGAAGTCCAGATAGATCATATCTCTTGATTTTCCCATGTCCACTGCTGTGGTTATCCCATCATAGAAAACCACTAGGTTGGTCATACAGAATTTGCCCCTGCTGAAGCCATGCTGGCTACCACTAATCACCTCCCTGTCCTTCACTTTCCATGATCTTCCCAGGCAAAGAGGTGAGGCTGTCAGGTCGGTAGTTCCCAGGGTCATCTTTTCTAGCCTTTTTAAAAATGGGCACAATGTTACCCTTCATCTAGTCACCAGGGACTTCTCCCAATTGCCATGACTTTTCAAATTTCATGGAAAGTTTCCTGGCAACCACATCAGCCAATTCCCTCAGGACTCTGGGATGCATCTCATCAGGTCTCATAGACTTATATATGTTCAGGTTCTTCGGGTGGTCACTAACGTGTTCCTCCCCTACAGTGGAATGGGCTTTACTCTCTGGTCTGCATCTTGTTGTCCATTGACCCAAGAGGTGTGAGGAGAGTGGTTGTCAGTGAAGACTGATGCAAAAATTTTGTTAAGTACTTCAGCCTTCTTTTCTGTTGATACAAGGTCACTATTTTCATCCATCAATGGGTGTATGCTTTCTTTAACCTTCCTTTTCTGATTGATGCACTTGTAGAAGCACTTCTTTTAGTCTTCACTTCCCTTGCCAAGTTGTTGTCCAGTTGTGCCTTGGCTTTCCCAACCCCATCCCTACACAACCAGGCAGAACCCCTATACTCCTCCCAATGATTACACAGAATCAGAAGCAGGAAAAGGAAAAGCTGGAGTGATTTGGGGAAGAAAAAGTGAAGAGATAAGGGGGAAAAAAAGCCAGCAGAATGTAAATATTTTTCTGGTCAGTATGCTTGTCTGGTTGTTGGAACCTGGGAAGCCAGAACCTGGGGAGACTGGGTCTGAATTCAGAAGATGGAGAGATCTACTTTGTATGTACATATGTATCTTTTCTCTATTGAATCTCACAGAATCATAGAATGGAATCACAGACAGGTAGGGATTGGAAATCCATCTCAATTTATTCCACACCCTGGCCATGTCAGTAGCTAAAAGTTTCCACCTTTTAGTCCCAGTCCCCTCACACACAGGAAAGGGAAAAGGGAAATGAGAGAGACTTACAGGTTAGAAACTAACACTAAAACAGCTTTAATACATCAATAATGATAATAAAGGGGAGATAAATTAATAAGAATAATATTAATAAGAAAATAATAAAAGATATATGTATACAAAATCAATTCAGACTCCCCCAATGACTAATATGTCACCTGTGATGCTGCAGGACAGGTGTAGGACAGTCCTGGACAGGACTCAGCAGCAGGCAGGAGCTGGACTCAAGAACTCAATCTGGGAACTGGGTTTAGAAAATCATGGATGGGTTCAGGGACAAATACATAGACAAGATCCTCCTTGAAGATCCTCCCCTCATCCACACAGCCAATTATACTACCACAGAAGGCTATTAGATTAGCCAAGCATCATTTCCCCTTGGTGAATCCGTGTTGACCACTCCCAATAACATTCTTTTCTTTCAGATGCTTGGAGATGACATCCAGCATGAGCTCTTCTATCACTTTTTCAGGGGTAGAGGTGATGCTGACTGGCCTGTAGCTTCCTGGGTCCTCTTTCTTTCTCTTTGTCAAGTCCCATTCCCGATACCACTATTGTTCTCCCCCATCCTGTGACATGCACAGTTGAAGGGGGAGGGTCATTGGAAATCTGCATGGCAAATTGGAGACCAAAAAATCTCCCAGGGTAATTTAAACTGCAGTATTTATTTTGGATAAAGCCAAAATAACAAACCAAGTACTTGTGTGCACTCCAATTCACAGCTTCCAAAGATGCAAAAACAGATCTCAATCTGGTTAGATCACAATCTGACATCCTGAACACAGCCAAAGTTGTCCAATAAACTACAACACAACTCAGATTCAATCTGATACACCATAGTGCCAAGAAGGAAATAACATAACTAAGACAGAGGAAAATAAAGGATAGCAGGGAAAAAGAAAAATAAGTCACAACTCCAATGAGGCACAGCAATTCCTCAGGAAAACATGGTTCATCCAGCAGCAATTCTTCAGGAATACATAGTCCGCTAATTCTTCAGCAGCACTTCTTCAGGCCAGTTCCATTGGGGAGGCATGCACCATGCCTTCTTGGCAAGTTCTTTTTATAGGGCAAGTCCATGCCCCCTTAGCACATGAGGGGTGGTCTTGCTGTGCATGCATAGAAGCTCCTTCAGGAACATTCTTGTATTCAGGCTGGGGGATCCATGGCAGTCATTTGCCAGACACCCAGCCTGCTGCTACATCTCTCTCCTCCCTTTCTCTGTGGCAGTTGCAGCCCACCACAGGTGAGAGAAGAGGCAGAAGCAATGCCTACTCCAATATGTCCCCCTCTCATTGAAACAGGAGCCACAGAAAATCCTCTCAGGCACACCACAACCCTGCACTCAGATAATGTTTAAGGCACAGGCAATACCAGTAAATTACTCAGTCTTTACATTCTTTGTGAAGACTGGAGTGACACTGGCTGCTCTCCTGTCCTTGGACGCTTTTCCTGTTCTCCACAACCTTTCAAATATAATGGAGAGTGACTTAACAATATCACCTGCTAGGTCTATTAGCACTAATAGGTACCTCCCATCAGGGACTATAGATCTGTGGGTGTCAAGTTTGCCTAAATGTTCTCTAATCCGATCCTCTTCAACCAACATACAGTCTTCCTTTCTCCAGACTTTCTCTCGTCCGGAGTCTGGGATTCCTTTGGGCCAGCCTTAGCAGTGTGGCAGCAACCTTATCTCCCTCAGGATGGTGGATCTGACATGATATATATTTTTCTTTAGAATAATATACTTTAAAAAATAAAAGTACTTACAGATCTCCGTAACCCGAAAATATTTTAACTACATGTTGTTTATATGTTGTTACTGAACATCATACATACTAAAACATTCAGTATATATAAATCTATAGTAACGTCTCAGAATCACTAAAAAGGTTCCTAATCTAAATACTACAATATGTCTTTTTCTTCCTCTGAAAGGGTACAATTTTTTCAATCTCTAGAGGTTCCCTCTGAGTTTTAGTTCCATTCCAAAGAAAAGCCCACCAACAGAATATTTTTCTGCTCTCCTTTTATATAGTTATTTGTTTGCTTGTTTTTCAAGTCATCCTGAAGATTTGTCTTGGGAAAAGAAAGATAAAGAAGACTAGAACTGCGTGAGAAGAGGTTTCGCAATTCTATGAACAATTTTGTCTCGTGTTCATAAGCCTTTGCAAGATTTTAATATGCTCCTGTCTGTATACCTATATTTTATTTTAAGGGAATTTCTAGAATCCTACATATATTTTTCACAGTCTAATTTTTTTAAAATGTTTGTGCATATGGACAACTAATATCAATTTTAAATATTTGGAGTGGGCCCAAATATATATATACATATTTCTCACAGGAAAAGGGACAGAAAGAGACACCCAGTATCTTTGCTATACTAATTACATGCCATACTTTCCACATAATGTTCATTTCAGTATTAATTAATAAGATGACAGTTTTACTTACAGGGTGCTCTCTAAAACAAAGAAATTCCTAAACACATACCATATTCTTACCCCCAAAATATCTTTTTAAAAGAAAAAAAGAAGATGAAGTAAGAAGATAAATACAGGCAAAATGGTAATTATGCGTGAGATACTGAAGTTCTATGTTTAATTCTTTCTGTAGTTGAAATGTGACTTTAAAAAAAAAATATTTGGCAATGTTTTTATCATATAATAGATGACAAAACAGAATAAGAAAGCTATAATACGAAACCTTCTGGCTCCTATACCAATTACTGAAAACTCAGTGTAAACGGTTTTCCTTAAGTTCGGTCCCAGATGTAGATCTTTGCTTCCAAAGAAACTCCTTGTGAGAAGAGTTAACAAACCTGGTTTTCTACAGATTTCTGCAATGCAACTCTTCTAATTTTCTAATTTTAATGACTCTTGCTCCTTCTGTCATATGTGTTAGGACATCAACAATCCTTAAAGCATGGCAATAGTAGGTTGTTCTAATCCATACTATAGACAGCAGACACTGTCTAACATCAGTTATTGGATGTGGATGTATGAGTGTGGTCTGTCCAGGGGACAAGTCTATGTTTTTGGTTGGATAGTAATAGGACAAACAGAATAGATTCTTTCTAATTTCATGCCATTGTCTCAGTGAAGTGCTAGTTTAGTCTCTTTTACCCAGAGTGCAGTTTCACAAATTTTATAAAATATTAATTCTCTCATACTTCATTATCAAACTAAGTTAAAATTGACTGACATGTTCAAAAGCCTTTAGAGATAGGAGACAGATGAACAGAATATAACTGAGGAAGTCTTGGTTCCTTAAGACACCAAGCTAAAATTGTCTGTTCATTGCAGTAGCTAACATTATTCAATGTTTGCTTTGAAGAGTCAAAGTTAAATTCACAAAGGACATAAGTTCAAGTAACCTCACTATTTCTGCAATTAGTTTTGGGTCACAGCTACCCAATTAGTCTGAGTCATAAAAGTGAAGGACATCTCCCCAAGCCTCCTATACAGTTTATGGGAGGGTTTGATTGCTAGAACAGGATTTAAGACAATCAGCATACTGATCCCTTAACTGTTCAAACTTGCTCCTATAAAATGACTGTGAAAAAGGATGTGATCTTGTTATTTAAGTCATTATCTGCATAAAATCTCATTATATTTTCTTTTCTGCACAAAAGTATGGATTTCTTTAAATATAATCAACACAGTACTAGAATATTTTCTCTGGAAATGTATTTTAATCCTGGTTCTTTCAAAAACCAGACAGAGTTTTGCATATTATTTCATAGGATACATACTGAAAAAAAAAAAGAAAAAAAAGGTGTTTTGGTTTAGCTTGGTGGTTCATATTATTTTCTCCCTCCACCTGGTGGCACTGGTGAGACCACTCCTTGAATATTGTGTTCAGTTCTGGGCCCCTCACCACAAGAAGGATATTGAGGCTCTGGAGCATGTCCAGAGAAGAGCAACAAAGCTCGTGAGGGGGCTGGAGAAAAGGCCTTGTGAGGAACGGCTGAGAGAGCTGGGGTTGTTTAGCCTTGAGAAGAGGAGGCTGAGGGGAGACCTTCATGCTCTCTACAACTATCTAAAATGAAGTTGTGGAGAGGAGGGTGCTGGGCTCTTCTCCCAAGTGACAGGGGACAGGATGAGAGGGAATGGCCTCAAGCTCCACCAGGGGAGATTTAGGCCGGACATTAGGAAGAATATTTTCATGGAAAGGGTCATTGGGCACTGGAACAGGCTTCCCAGGGAGGTGGTTGATTCACCTTCCCTGGAGGTGTTTAAGGCACAGGTGGACAATGGGGAAATGGTGATTTGGAAAGGGTGTGCTGGTGAGGACCACCAGTACCTCACCACACAGAAAGTGGGGGAGAACACACCTGGGGGTGCTAAGGGAGATACAGGCACTCTGGAGCTAGCTACTCCAGTTACTAGGCAATTGGGAACAAACTCTGTTCCCTCTAAGAGGGCTGAAGGCTCAGCAGCTCAGCTGAAGTGGATTTACACCAATGCACGCAGCATGGGGAATAAGAAGGAAGAGCTGAAAGCTGTCATAGGGCAAGGAGCCTATGACGTCGTTGCCATCATGGAAACATGGTGGGATGACTCATATAACTGGAGTACAGCTATGGTGGGGTACAAACTCTTCAGGTGGGATAGGAAGGGTAGGAGAGGAGGTGGGGTAGCCCTCTTTGTAAGGGAGGACTTGGACACCATTGAGATGGATTGTGGCAATGAGGAGATTGAGTGCCTGTGGGTTAAAATCAGAGGAGCCCACCAGAAGGTAGATTTTGTGATGGGAGCCTGTTGCAGACCACCCAGCCAAGGAGAAGCAGCTGATGAGCTCTTCTATGAACAGCTGGGATTAATCTCTAGATCAATGCCTCTTGTTCTTGTGGGAGACTTCAATCTGCCTGATATCTGCTGGGAGTACAATAGAGCAGAAAGGAAGCAGTCTAGGAGGTTCCTGGAGTGTGTGGAAGACAACTTCCTCGCACAGCTGGTGAATGAAGCAACCAGGGAGGGTGCCCTCCTGGACCTGCTGTTTGTGAACAGAGAAGGCCTTGTGGGGGATGTGGCAGTAGGTGGACGCCTAAGACAAAGCGACCATGAGATGATAGGGTTTTCTGTTCTAGGTGAAGTGAAGAGGGTGGTTAGCAGGACAGTAGCATTAAATTTCCAGAGGGCAGACTTTGAACTCTTCAGAAGGCTGGTTGATGAAGTCTCATGGGAGGCAGTACTTAAGGGCAAGGGAGCCCATGAGGGCTGGGAGCTCTTCAAAAAGGAAATCCTAGCAGCTCAGGAGAAAGCCATCCCCATGTTCCGGAAAAAAAGCCGGCAGGGGAGAAAGCCAGCTTGGTTGAATAGAGAGATCTTGAGTGATATCAAGAAGAAGAGAAATGTTTATGGGCTCTGGAAGAGGGGACGGGCCTCTTGGGTGGACTACAGGAGGGAAGTGAGATTGTGTAGAGAAAAAATCAGAAGGGCTAAGGCTCAACTAGAAATGAGATTGGCAAAGTCTGTGAAAGATAACAAAAAATCCTTCTATAAATATATAAATAAGAAAAGGAGGACTAGGGAGACCCTACAGTCCCTATTGGACGCAGAAGGAACAACAGTGACAGGGGATGAGGAAAAGGCTGAGGTACTTAATGCCTTCTTTGCCTCAGTCTTTAATTGTAAAGAAAGTTGTTCCGTCTGTGTAAAAACCCAGGAGCTAGAGGAACAGAATGAGGCTCCCATGATCCAAGAGGAGGTGGTCAGAGCCTTGCTAGCCCGACTAGACACCCACAAGTCTATGGGGCCGGACGGGATTCACCCTAGGGTACTGAAGGAGCTGGCAGATGTGCTGGCCAAACCCCTTTCCACCATCTTCCAACGGTCCTGGAAGACTGGGGAAGTTCCACTGGACTGGAGGCTGGCTGATGTTGTGCCCATCTACAAGAAGGGTCGCAGGGAGGACCCAGGAAACTACAGGCCTGTCAGTCTGACCTCAGTGCCAGGGAAAGTCATGGAACAGGTGATCTTGAGTGCTATCATGAAGCACATGCAAGAGAACCAGGTGATCAGGCCCAGTCAACATAGGTTCACAAAAGGCAGGTCTTGCCAAACTAACCTGATGGCCTTCTATGACAAAGTGACTCGGCTGCTGGATGAGGGAAAGGCTGTGGATGTGGTCTTCCTGGACTTCAGTAAAGCCTTTGACACCGTTTCTCACAGCATTCTGCTTGAGAAACTGTCAGCCTCTGGGCTGGACAGGCGCACACTCTCCTGGGTGGAAAACTGGTTGGATGGGCGGGCCCAGAGAGTGGTGGTAAATGGTGTTAAATCCAGCTGGAGGCCAGTGACAAGTGGGGTTCCCCAGGGCTCAGTGCTGGGTCCAGCCCTGTTCAATGTCTTCATCAATGACCTGGATGAAGGCATCGAGTGCACCCTTAGCAAGTTTGTGGATGACACTAAGCTGGGTGGAAGTGTTGATCTGCTGGAGGGTAGGGAGGCTCTACAAAGGGATCTGAACAGGCTGGACTGCTGGACAGAGTCCAATGGGATGAGGTTTAACAAGGCCAAGTGCCGGGTCCTGCACTTGGGGCACAGCAACCCTATGCAGTGCTACAGACTAGGAGAAGTCTGTCTAGAAAGCTGCCTGGAGGAGAGGGACCTGGGGGTGTTGGTTGACAGCCGGCTGAATATGAGCCAGCAGTGTGCCCAGGTGGCCAAGAAGGCCAAGGGTATCTTGGCTTGTATCAGAAACGGTGTGACCAGCAGGTCCAGGGAGGTTATTCTCCCTCTGTACTCGGCACTGGTGAGACCACTCCTCGAATACTGTGTTTATTTCTTGGCCCCTCACCACAAGAAGGATGTTGAGGCTCTGGAACGAGTCCAGAGAAGAGCAACAAAGCTGGTGAGGGGACTGGAGAACAAGTCTTAGGAGGAGCGGCTGAGAGATCTGGGGTTGTTTAGCCTGGAGAAGAGGGGGCTGAGGGGAGACCTCATTGCTCCCTATTACTACCTGAAAGGAGGTTGTAGAGAGGAGGGTGCTGGCCTCTTCTCCCAAGTGACAGGGGACAGGACAAGAAGGAACGGCCTCAAGCTCCACCAGGGGAGATTTAGGCTGGACATTAGGAAAAAATTCTTCACAGAAAGGGTCATTGGGCACTGGCACAGGCTGCCCAGGGAGGTGGTTGAGTCACCTTCCCTGGAGGTGTTTAAGGGATGGGTGGAGGAGGTGCTAAGGGGAATGGTTTAGTTTTTGATAGGAACGGTTTGAGTTGATGATCCGGTGGGTCTCTTCCAACCTGGTTATTCTATGATTCTATGATTTTCCTCAGGTGAAGTCTCTTTTGCCCATGACGGTACTTGATATGGGATCTCCCTGTTTTGATCTTTACCCACAAGCTATTCCTGAGGACGGGGAGTTACATCAAGGCTTGGTGGGTGTCTGGCAGCAGGTCATCCTCCATCTGTGACAGCACTTGGTAAGTGATCTCACTGTACTTGTATGACATTTTTTCTTTTTTTCTCTCCTTTTTCCACTGAGACGAATGAGAAAACAGGCAGTTGGGTAGGCATTTTGCGCTTAATCAAGGTGAATCTACCACAATTGCACTGCTGTTGGAGGAGTTGTTTACCTCTCTTTTAGGCATCCTATAATAGAACAAACTTTGGACACATGTACAATTTTTCTTTCTTCAGGGAAGGGTAATATTTAGAAATTAGGTCATGCTTCTAAGGAGCAGCCAATATTACTCAATTACAACTCTTTCTTTATGTATAATTTGAGTCCAGGAGTTAATGGATTAGTTTTCATAGATCTTCTATGTAATGCACACATTCTATTATACAAATGTATGTAGTACCCTACATACACCCTATTATATGAACACACACAAATATATATATATACACAAATGATCTTACTTGAATCAAGACCACTCCTGACTTTGGCAGCTTGTGAGGAACTCATCTTCTCTATAGGCCGCACAACTCTAGTGGTGCATATATATCTCCATGTGTGCCAGTAACATTATATTTGATTGATGGACACATACGCACACACTTGCACATTTACCTATACATGCATGTGCAAGTTTAAGTAAGTGTTTGTGCACATATATTTATGCATTAATGTGTATGTTTGTGTAGAGTTAAATATTCTCATAATTTAATTCACTCATCCCTTCTGAGCTACATAAATCACCTGTGTTAGTCCTTTTGTCTTTGCTTTCTATTTAGTTTTTACTACCACTATTTTAACTATTTTGGGTTTTTTTCAGAAAAAAAATATAGCCTAAAATGTATCATTCACAGCATCTGCACTGAGCTGAAACAATCATGGCATTCAGAGCAAAGGTACAGTAATACAACATTTGTAAATATGTCTCTGTCACGTGTCGAGGAGGACAATGTGATTAAAGTCACAAGCGGGTAAATTTGAAAATACATACAAGAGACTTCAAGAGGAAAGTTTATCAATATGTTTGACTCTTTTTGCCTAACAGTATTGCAAGAGTGGAAAACATCATTTAGCCAGCTAGACAGAGTCTTCCAAACTGACAGTGGTGCAAGGGTACGATGCCAAGCTGTCAGAACTGTAATAATGGCGCAAGGGTAATTGATGATCATCCAGCTTGCTACATATGCAATAGGTAATGTAACAATCACATAAGTGTAGCTGATAATCTCCCAGCCTGTCACACTCTAAATCACTTTAAATTCAACAATGTCACAAAGGCAATAAATTTAGCCTAGCTTCTTGAAGTAGAGACTCCCCTTTTAATTCCTCTAAACAGTTATAACACACTGCAGAGACTTATATAAACAAGTTGATCTTATTAAGAATAGCAGCTCATGACTTAGTAGTCATGGAAAGGTAACATTTGCAAAAATACATAAACAACTCTACTTACTATATCACACCAGAATGCATACAGTCATGTGACAAGCAATGGTATATGCGTAGCAATAACTGTCAGGTGCAGGTAAAGGTGACACATAGGCAGGGTTAGAGTACAGAGAGAGATGCTAACAATTAACTTCATGGTAATTAGCTTGATAGTAAGATGTACATTTAGCATGCATACACAAAGTGCTTACCCCAACAGAATAAGGGAAGGGAGTGGGAAAAGGGAGATGGCATCCAGCCTGTCGGCTGATCCCAGAAATTTCAATCATGTTTTCCCCGTCACTCTCTTTCCCTAATAAAGTCCTGGGGAATGTGTGTTTGGGGTGGGAGTGAGGGGTGGAGTTCAGCTGATCCCTAGAGTTTTGGTGATAAGTTTCTTTTCTTTGCATCTGCCCATCTACCAAAACTTTTCCTTTGTTTACACTATTTATAGTAATCTTACACCTAGAGGTGGAGAAGCTTGAGAGGATTATATTAATTGTTGATTGGTGGAGAAAGAATTCTCACTTTGTGTGCCAAAAATTAATTGTGCAAGCCCAGTAGGTGTGGCTATAAGAGTGGTTTGCTTCAGAAGTAGGAAGGAGGCACATAGCCCTGGGTTTGGAGGTGTCTTTTAGTATTATAATGATAGTACAATGATGAGCACAGGTCATCCGTTGGCTGAGTTGTCAGGACAGCAGCTGCAATCAATCTTCTTAGAAAATAATTAGGCTCTTGTCCTTGGTGGGTCTTTGCTCTGGTAGCAGGAGTTGGCTGTGCCTGTTCTCAGACAATTCATCCCCCACTTCAGATGGTGATATGTCCTTGATGCGTTCCTTTCTGTTGAAGGCCTTGTATTCAGCTCATGGCAAGGAGGACTGGGGGGGCAGGGGCCATGGGGTGGGGGGAGCGAGGTGGAAGTATCCAATCCCATTTCTCCCCATATTCAGCCATTTCCAATACTTCGTTTTTATTCCCGCATTCAGCCTTATTTCCCAGAGTCTCACTATATAGTTACTCCTAAAATAAGATGAGCCTGCGATTCCCAAAGCATCACAGCAGACAGGGCAGTCCAGCTTTAATGATAATTTCTTGAATGTTCACCTGCAAATAATGATGATTTTCTGCTAGCCCACAGATGTTAATAGTTGTTTTGTACAAAGCATTTTGTTTATGTGAATCACCTGTCCTAATGTAACAAGTTTCTAAATGGATGTAATTAAAAGCTAAGAACAGTCAGCATTGTGAATATGCTTCTCCATTTAAAAACTGATACATTGAACTAGAATTAAAATGAATATATTTTCCTGTTCTCTTACTAAGAAGAAATTCAGTTCTGAAGCCATGACTGACATCAGACAATTTGGCAGTGTATTTACAGATACATCCAAAATTTCCCCCCCTCAATAAACAAAGACTAGTCTGAAGTAAAATCAGAGGTAGGCAAAGAATTGTCAGATTATCAGCAGAAGAGGTAAGACTGGATGCACTGATACCTCATGTTGAGCATTCTTTTGCTCATTTCAGCAACCAAGGTTTTTTTTTTGGTAGTGAAATGCTAGCTGAATCTCTCGTTTGACGATTCTTGACTTTTTACTAAGTCCAAGGTAAAATAATAGTAATAAGAAAAGAAGAAAAGTATATAATAGTAAATAACATCATAAAAAAAAGTAGTGAGTCCTTCTTGAGACCCAGAGTAACAGAATTTTTCTCCTTGGGAACAGAAGAGGTGAAATGGAGGAAGTGTCATGTTTCCTTGGCACTGCTTCATGCAAGAGTGAAACTATGTACAATGTAAAAAATGATGGCTCTTTCAGAACTCCATTCATTGCACTATAGTACATTTGGATGGAGGGAAGGAAAACAAGTTCATGTGAGCATGTATTTCCACTCTTTTTCAGGCCTAGAAAGCAACCATCCATTCAAGGGACATTCTGGAATTTTATCTAATTCTATATAGTTCAGTAATTTATTCTGTAAATATCTCTATCCAAGAAATCTTCACTATTACAACAATAGGATAAAATTCTTACTACATTTCCAGTTCACCTGAGTCTCCATCCAGTCAACTGTATGCCAGTCATTTGCCAAACTCATCTTGAAAATACATCAGGCAACAGTAACTTCTGGAAACAGTGATGAAATCTGTTTGTACTTCTCAGTTATATTTACTAGATTAATTACTTGTTATCATTGTACCAGATTACATTTTCCCATGCAAATGATGGTCACTTTCCAACTAAAAAGTTCTTAGCAATTCATACAACGGTAAATGTCTACACAGGCATTCCAGCGCTTTTTTCCATAAAAATGAAACTTGGTCATAAGTGAATCAGGAGCAAGACAGATCCCCTCCCTCTGGAGAAGACAGAAGAAAATCCTTTGCATGTGTTAGTCCACTCCAACATCTGGACATAGAATTAATAATAATAAAAATGACTGCTGGTTATTCATTCTTTTTTTTCCTGCTTTTCTTTTTTTTTTAAGTTTTTCTTGTGCAATTCATATAATCCCATTGTCATCATTATCAATTAAATTACTCTTTTAGTCCAGAGGAAGAAACTTTTTTGATATGTATTTCGAATTTGCCAATCTATATAATATTAATCCATAATATGCTCTTTGGTTATGCTGTGCATTAAGTGTCTAAATAGAACATTTATACAGACTAAAAATAAACTCCTCATTTGAAGAACAATATTTTTCTGACTATGTTAAGAATCTCAGGAAGAATATCTGCATCTAGCATTACCTTTTGCATGTTCTCCAAGGACAAGGAGAAAGCATCCACCTTGACTTAATTTATTGATGGTCTGTAATAAATGTCAAAACAGTTATCCCCTAAAAGCCAATAAAATCTCTAAAGTTTTTCTTCTGGTTGAAGAAGAATGCCTAGCTTTGGCCCCCCTTTAAGCACTATTTCAGATTCGTGAGGTGGATGAATTATATTTCCTTAACATTTTTCCGCCATGCATGAGTGATAACATTTTATTATGGACTGTTCCTCTTAAGCCTCTCAGAAATCTCTGGAAGAAAATACACTAAGCTTTTCATTCCCATTCTCATGTTGAAACAAACAACTCTTACAGAAAGACCCTTGATTATGGTTAACTGCCTAATATGTAATCTAAATGTACTCTCTTTCTGCTTAGAACCATTACCCCTTGCCTTATCACTACACCCCCTGATAAAAAGTATTTCCAGCTTTCTTGTATACCTGCTTTAAGAACTCGAAGGCTGCTAGAAAGTCTCCCTGCAGCCTTCTGTGCTCGAGGCTGAACAATCCAAACTCTCTCAGTGTATCCTTGTAGGAGAGATGCTCCAAGCCTCTGATTGTCCTCATGGGCCTCCTCTCGACTCACTTTAGCAGATCCATGTTCTTCTTCTACTGAGAGCTCCAGAACTGCACATAGTACTCAAGGTGATGTCTCATGAGAGTAGAGTAGAGAGGCAGAGTCACCTCCATCAGCTTGCTGATCACACTTTTTTTGATGCAGCCCAGGATATGATTGGCTTTCTGGGCTGCAAGTATACATTGCCAGCTCATATGAGCTTGACATCCAGCGACACCTCTAAGTTGTCCTCTTCAGGGCTACTCTTAATCCACTATCCATCCAGCCTGTACTTATGCTTCGGATTGCCCTGACCCAGGTGCAGAACCTTGCACCTGGTCTTGTTGAAATCCATGAAGTTTGCACTGGCACAACTCTTAAACCTGTCAAAGTCCCTCTCAGTGGCATTCCTTCCCTGCAGCATGTTGAACTCATTGCACTACTTGGTGTCATCAGCAAATTTGCTGAGGGTGCTCTCAATTCCACTGTCCATGTCTGCAGCAAAGATGTTAAACAACACTGGTCCATTGTATCTATAGATAGTCCTGTTGAAACTTTCTTTCTTTGCAACATCTATTTAACTTATTTTCCTTCTTATTTGCAGAAAAATATTACGTAGATATTTCCATGTATTACAAAAACACTTTATGTTCTTCTTTTTTTAAATTAATGTGGAAAATATCCACATTACGAAGATATCCTACAGTGATCTGAAAAAAAAGCTTTGTTCAGATATGCTAGAAAGTCTTTGGGAGACCTGTGCCCTTGTACAATAGCCTCTGTCAAGACTGCTGGAAATCTCAACTAGTTCTCAAGTCCCCTGTTTAAGCAACTGAATCCCACCCAGAAGTTCCATTTCTAGACAAAGTGCACAGCTACTTAATTGTTGTAGATGTACTCAATTTAATTCAATGCTTCCAAAGAATCTGTGATTTAAGCGTGACTAGCAATCTAGACAGCCAGAGATCCGTGGAACAAGCTTTGGAACCTTCTTACATCTCAAATAGCACCAAGTGATCAAATAGTCTAGTTGGCTAGTCATAGTTGCTAAGTTGCTTTGTAAGAATCCAGTCTTTTTCATCAGTGTCTCCATTACTCAATCCTGCTAGTAAATTCTAGAAAAAATAATTTTAATATATAAGATCACCCAAGCTATTAGGACACATGAGAAATATAGGATCAAAGTTTGTGACAGGGAAAAGTAGTTCCAGTTGCAATTAGCATAACTAAACCCAGAAAAAAGGGCTATGACAGTGAGGAAAAAAGCATACTAAAGAATTTGCAAGAAACAAGCATGAGACATGAAGAAGGAGCTATAGAAACCAACTTTTAAATTTAGAAAATATTTACCCTCTCCCCAGAGAAAATGACTTCCACAATTCTTCTAGCTTCAAGGATGCAATCAGATTAATTCAATAAAATTTAATTCTAAAAAATCTGCTGCTAATTTGCCTTCAAATTTTCATAAGCTGAAATAGCTTTAATTTTAATGGTAAAAGCAAATCTAGAACAGTACTGCTAACATGGTAAAAGAGAAATATTAGAGTAAGAAAGCAGATTAGGTAGTGTTTTGGGTTTTTTTTCTCCTTTTCTCTTTCCGATTTATCATAGAGTATTTTCTTTGTTCGAGAGTATACTTTGGGTTTATCTTTCAGCATATTAGTGAAATATTCATATTGGACCTAATGTTGTTTCTATTTAATTGAATGGAAAAAATACCCATAGATTTCAAAGTAGTCAGAATGGGGCCTATTGTAAATTATTTACGTGTAAAATCAAGATAGAAATAGTAGTGAAGCATTTTTCAAAGTGGTTTTGCATATTTTCAAATAAGTGTACTAATTATCTTGATTATTTCCACAGAGAATAATTATGCACATCTCTGAAGCCCTTATCAGTATAAATATGAAAAAACCCAGGAATATATAAACAGATTACCCTAACAAAATATCTTTGGGCAATTTGAGCAATCATTGCTGCTGGAGAACTGCCTGCTTCTAGAGTTCTACACCTGTTACTTTAAACTAACTTTTGGCTCTGAACTTCCTAGAAAATATTGCTTTATCACGTACAAAGAAGATTAAGACTTTAATCTGTATTGCAGGATTTAAAGTATTTTCTCAGGAAAATAATTAACTTTAAAAATGCATCACACAAATATTAACTACTAGGAACTCCACATAAACTAACGGAATGCAATATCGATCAGATTTCCAAATCAAAGAGAATGATTCTTTTCAGTTCAATAGAAGGCATTCAATCTTAATTCTGATTCCAACCTGACTTTTTATTGTGTAATAGAAGCCAAATCTGTAGCTTATTAAAGATGTCCATATGGTCTTTACACCTAATGAAAATTACATGAGAGCTGAATTTCAGTTTGAAACTGAAGTTATAATTCATTTCAGTTAAATGTACTCAGGACTTCATGTTCATAAAATGTATGCCAGCCCATATGGACTTTGTCGGCACCCTATCTCATTTCAGATGACACCAAATATCTGTTTCAGGCATTTTTTTTTTTATCCAGTCCCTAGAATATTAAACTGGTGTATCTAGGTGCAGATGTATGTGTTTAAGTCACACAAATATTTGGTGATGATCTCTAAACAGTTCAGTCAATGAAGCATGGGTGGTGATTCAGTTGGTAAGCCAAAGAGGATTTAAACTATTTTACTTAAACTTAGAATTCTAGTATCATTTAGGATGCCTTATGGTATCTTAAATTCCGTAATGAGACTGGCAGATGTGATACAAATTGCACAGGATACATGCACCCTTTCCTTTTGGATGATGGGAGTATCATTTGTCAACTCGAAAGGCACAGACAGTTTACCCATGTTCAAGCAGCTGAATGTAGCTATGGCATTGCCTGGCCTGAACTGATCCCTCAGGGTAACTGAATTTCCCCTGGACTGTTGTGGTGAGTTGACCCTGGCTGATACCAGGTGCCCACCAAAGCTCTTCTCTTCCTCAGCTGAATAGGGGAGAGAGGTCTTGTGAGTTGATATAAGGATGGGGAGAGATCACTCAGCAATTATAGTCATGCACAAAACAGACTCAAGTAGGGAAAATCAATTTAATTTATTACCCATCAAATCTGAGTAGGATGAGAAATAAAACTAAATCTTAAAAATAACTTCCCCTCACCCCTCCTTCCACTGCTCAATTTTATTCCCAATTTTCTCTGCTCCTCCCTGACAGTGGTGCAGGGAGACAGGAATGAGGGTTGCTCTCAGTTCATCACATGTTGTTTCTGCTGCTCCTTTCTTCTCAGTGGGAACACTCCTCACACTCTTCCCCTGCTGCAGCATGGAATCCCTCCCACAGTAGACAGTCCTCTATGAATTTCTCAAATGTAAGTCCTTCCAATGGGCTACACTTCACAAACTGATCTAACATAGGCCCTTTCCATGGGGTGCAGTCCTTCAGGAGCTGACTGCTCCAGTGTCAATCCCCAAAGTGGTCACAAGTCCTGATAGCAAACCTTCAGCATGGGCTCCTCTCTCTCCACAGGATGCTACTTCCTTCAGACATCCTCCTGGTTCATCATGGAGTCACTCGCAGTCTGCAGGTAGGTAACTGCTCTACCACTAACCTCCATGCATTGCAGGAGGACAGCCTGCCTCACCATGGTCTCTGTTCTGGCACCTGAAACACCTCCTCCCCCTCCTTCTTTACCAACTTTGGTGTCTGCAGAGTTTATTCTTTCACATATTCTCACTCCTCTCTTCTGGCTGCAGATGGGCAGTTTTATTCACCCTTCTTAAATATGTCATCTCAGAGGCACTACCACTGTTCTGATGGGCTCAGCCTTGGCCAGTAGTGGGTCTGTATTGGAGCCAGCTGGCATTGGTTCTATAGGACATAGGATAAACTTCAAGCAGCTTCTCACAGAAGTCACCCCTGCAGTCCCTTTGCTACCAAAACCTTACCACTCAGACCCAGCACAACTGTGTTCACTTGACTTCGTCTACTTATGCGTATGCCTTACACAGCTAATCAGGAGCTGGATCTCACCTGAGAACTTTTCCAAGAAAGAGACATTGTCACATAATATAAATAGATGCAAGCTTAAACCAGTCTCAGGTTAGACATCTACTACTTAACTAATTATTTGCGAATTTAGAAGGAGAAATTGTTACTTCAAGAGAGTAATTCTTTTTGAAATACACATCTAAAATAGGTAGGAAGAATCACCACGTGCCAAGAGTAATTTCCTAATTTCTTGGCATTAGTTGAAGGGTAGTCTAAGGACTTCTGTCAAGTTTCAGCTCATTAAACTTTTGGATTTCTGTTTCATATCTCGTTCTTTATTCCAGAGCTGTTCCTAGACTTGTTTGCCCACCCTTGTATCCAGTAGTGATCACAAGGTAAGTCTGTCTTACTAGCAAACGGCAGTCTCTATTCAGTAGGTATGTCTTGTTTTATGAAATGTTAATCTGTTTCTGCTACAGAAAAAATAAAAACCCAGTATTTAGTTTCCAAAGAGAAATAAGTTTTATATGTGAGTATATAGGTTTGGATGTCTGTATATTTATATGTGTCTAAAATAATGTGTATATATATGCATATATGCATAAATGCATGCATACTTGTATGTTAGAAAAACACTTATGTAGGAAACATTTTTCTAAAAATATTTTATATGTTTGGTAAATGAAAAGGTATTAGCTTTGGATGAGTGGATGCAGTGTGCATGTGGGAGTGTTCAAGCTAATTCATAGCCTCAGGCATGCATATGAATAGCTAGCAAAAAAAAGTTATATTACATTTAGGGAACAATTTGTTTATTTTACTTTTATGGTTCTCTCATTGTTTTTAAAATAAATATCAGTTATATAAATACATTCCTTTGTTCCCACAATTGTTGTAGGTTATTGTAAATAACGTCTCTTGAGACCTGAAATTCTTTTATTTGACATATTATTTATTGTATTCAATTTCTCTTTTTTATTGGATCAATTCCAAGGGCCCATGAACCTCACTGGAAGTTGAGCTGGTCCCTCAGGTTCCGCTCCACAGATATAAGCTTGAATTAGGGCTCAGACAGAAGTTTCTGCAGCTCATCAATTTAATATGTGTCATCAAATCCAAAATAATTGGCAAAGGTAAAAATTTCTAGTTTAGACTTCTGTCAGTTATATGTAAATGACTTTATTTCACCTTGACTTTGCTGCAGACTGAGATGTCTTGCATAATCAGTTTCTTTAGCTCAGATGATATACTGTATCTGGTTAAAAAAGTCATTTATGAAAGTTACTGAATCAACTGTTCTGAATCCTTAAATGGTCAATAGGCCTTACATGCTACTAAATATTATTTACCACCTTTAACATATTTCTATACAGACTTAGAAATCAGTAATGCATATGATGATACAGTTGGAGAGCCATACTTTTTACTTCTTAGTTTTTACATGGAGGAAGATATTATACATATATAAATACTTACAACCCATAAGATAATATTTGGAACCAAAATAATATTTGCATAGATTATTTAATTTAGAAAGCATTATTTAGCACCTAGAAAATTTTAAGAAATAAAGGATGTTGCTGCAGAAGATGTCAATCTAAAGCATCTAGTCTTTTTGGCTACACGCTAGGGTAATGCTCAATAACTGCAGTGGCCCACTGCAGTTGTAAAAGACTTCACTTTGGAAAGCTGGATAGCTGGTTAGAGGATTAGTAGCAAATTTGGAGAAATGTTTGATTTAGGACATAAAAAAGTGTATTAAAATTGTATTTAAAATATATTAAAGAGTGAAAATTCCAGGATAAAGACAAGGACATGAAGGTATTTTTCTATTGCAGAGAATGTGTTTTGAGGAAACCTTATCAAAGTCCTTAATTTTGTGGGTTATTTACCTGAGATATTTTTATATTACTCAGAAATGTGGCGCAGACATCTCTTTGATTATATTTCTATTGCTTTTTCTCAGAACAGAGGCTTGCCTTTCAGGACGGACAAAACTCAAGGAAGCAATGTGGGGAAAAAAAGAGTGAGAATGGTTTCCCTCATACTCCTGCATCACAGTAAGCCTCAAAATACTTTTTATTCTGAAGCATAGCATGTGCATGGACATACCAAATCATATAATGAAGCAGACCATTCTTTAAAGGGATGTAAACACATAAAAGATGGTTCTGGTCAGGATAAGTTAAATTGCACCTTTTGGGAAACTACAGGGCTTTAGGTTGCTTGAGCAAAGTTTGTAGTTTGAAAAGATTTTCACTTACTCTCCTATACTTTACAAATTCTTGTATGCATGAAAATTATGAATTAAATTTAAAGTTTCAGTTATAGCAATATCAGTGAGTTATATTTTCCTATATAAGTAAGTACCAACATTAAATATTAAAACTGATTGCTTGTTAGCCCATTCTCTGCATTTCAATATTTTTGGTTTATTTCTGTTCCTGTATCAGCAGTGCTAGGGAATGTCAAAGAAATGCAGATGAGCCATTTCTGGGACTGACTTATCAAATTAATTGTCCTTTTCAGAGAATCTGAGTATCTATCAATTTCCATTGAGTTGGTTTGATCTCAGATCACCGACTTAGAAGTGAAAGGTGCACACCCCTTTATTCATTTTTCCAAATTACTTTGCACTTGCTATTCACTTTATTGCAAGAATTTCTCTAATATACTAATGGAGGGCTTTGTCATGATCACTACATGACATATGAAATAAATTAGATTGTGTAATCATCTAAAACTAAATTGAAAAGAGGCAATTGTTAAAAAATGGCACAATCTAGTACATGGGAAAGAATAGTGCTGTGTTCATTGTCACCTCGTGATAGCTATTGTAGTACCTGTTAGTTCAGTGCCTTCCAAAGCTGGAAATATCATTTACTCAGCATCTTCTGTGAGAGAAGACTCATCCCACTGCTAGATATAAAAGCAATAGAAGATGGGAGCAGCACATGCTCACAAGCCATATGCAGCGCAAGGCCCATAGGCAAAGAAAGAACCATGGATCTAATATGCACATTTAAAATTAAATTTTGTCACTTAAATTTTGATTCCAGTTCTTTCTGGATGACCCATAAGAAGGTACCTGATCCTTCTGTGTGTCAGCTGATGAAGATTTCAACAAGTCTTTGAGGTCTTTGTAAACCATCCTTTTATTTCTTCTTTCTGCTACCTCATCTGGTCTGACTGTCCAATACACTTAAACTGTTTGGACTTATGGTCTGATCTTTACGGTAGTATAGTGAGTGATTTGGATTGGATAATCGTGATGAAAACTCATGGACCTGTAAAACAAATAGAAGATAATAAAATAGCCCTTGTAAATGTGGATTGAAGAGGAAACAGTGTCTAATAGGTAACTTAAATGACTAAACTATTACAAACCCTTTTGCTCACTTTTGGTTCAGGTTCTTCTGTCCAGAGAAAGATGAGAAAACACAGCACAGTTCCTACATACTCTGAAGGAACTGAGTTTTATTTTCCCCTGCTAACCCCAGCTTGGAAGTCGTTAATATTATATGGAGCCTAAAACCAGGAATCAGTACATGAAACTACCAGAAAGCTGAATTAAACTGAAGTGCATGGTTCCATAGGCACAAATCCAGTAGAACAAGATTGAAAAACAAAACAAGAGCAACAAGTAGTTCCAGCTCATCTCACACTATTAAATAGACCAGTGATTTCTGTCCAGAGTCACAGATAACTTACAGCTTTTAACTGAAGGGATTATGTGTTAATTGTAAAGTGAATAGTACATAATGCTTTATCATTCACTCAGAATTCTCTGACCTGCATTTCACCTCTGTCTTAGATTACTGTAGCTTGAGCTAAAATGAATGAAATTAACTGAACCACAGAGAATTACGATAATAGACTTATAGCAGCTAACCTTATAATAAATGTATTTCAGTATTAGCACGCACATAGAATATATATTAAATTTTAAAAAAATATATAGTGATCATGGCTTAGAAATCATATAAATATTTATACAACCCCTTTACTAGGACGAGCTGTTGGTTACGCATAACTGCCCTTAAAGCAGTAGGTAACCACACAGATACGGTGTTGAGGCACTAGTTGCCACACACTTGCACCATCTCCCTTACCCATCTTTCCATTGATTTAGTGGAGCCTGGGGTGTCCACATTCATTTTTAATTTCTGAAGTAGAATATACAGAACAGTCAGTAGGTGAATCAATCCTCTTTTTTTTGCAGGTAACTTGAATTACAAAACATACAAACCCAGGCCTACTGTATTTGCCTGGCTGTCAGTACATGAATGGAGAAAGGAACGCAGCACGATGTAAACTATTTCTGGTCTAAGAATAAATAATATATGAACATAATACAAAGATAGAAGTTAGTGATAGACCTACATTGGTTGCATATCCACCCATGCTCCACATCTAAGAATTCTTCCTACTTAGAAAGTACAATAATGAGGAGTTGTATGCTTAGAAATGATCTCTTCAGACATTCAAAATAAAGATGCTGAGAAAGACCTTCTAAGAAAGGCCTACAAATATTGACAGTCGAAATGTCTCACTTTGGTCCTGTTTCACAATTTTTGGTAAGAGCAAATTCTTGTAATACAAAGGAACACAAGGAACATGATAAAAAGTAAAATGTAAAGACTGTTCTTTACATCACATTTTATCATAGTAGAGGTGATATGGGTATATTCTGAGCTACTGTGTCATAAGCAGTTTGTAAATATAAAGCCAGTAATTAGACAGTAAGTGACTTGCTAAGGATGAGGAACATTAAAATGTTTGTTATTTAGTCACCATTCCTACCAAAATTGTTGCCCTATGCCTTCATGCTGGATGTGCTTCACCTAGTGAAGTAAAGATGTGACTTCTTTCAGTAGTCACAATGTGATTTCCCCATAGTAGTCACTAGTTATGAGAAAGCAAATCATGATCACATGAACCCATGCTGATAACATGTGCAGATGTAAAACTACAGCAGCAATTCATGTAGGAAGATCAGCCTGAAGCAGTTAGTCAAAAAAAGGATGTTAACAAAAAGAATTCAGCAAGGAGTGGAACTGAATGGTGTGTAACATTGAAAATCAGTTTTGAATCCGTGTGAGAATGGATTTAACTGATTTCTAAAGACGTGCATCATCATAACCACTTAGCATAACCTTCCACATGTGTATATATTGGGATATGAATGAATGACTCTTTCCAGGCATTTAAAAAAAAAAAAGAATAATTTGGTTCCAGTAACAGGAGCGAGCATTAGTATCTTACGCATATCTTCAATCAAATATTGTTAAAATTTAATACTGGAAAATTATAGATTATTAATTATCATATTAAGTCTTAACATGCATGGATTAGAATAGCATCAATGTCTGTATTAATACAACACAGCAATCTACAATGTTTATAAATATACAGGTTTTTTATACGATTTTTTTATACCCTTCATCAACTTTGTGAAAACACTCTGGACAATTTCCATTAGCTTTATATCCTTTTTATACTGTGGAGCCCAAAACTACACATAATACTCGAGGTGAGGCTGAACTAGTGTAAAGTACAGCAGGACTATCACCTGCCTCAACCAGCTAGAAATGCCATGCTTGATACACCCCAGGACACAGTTGGCCAGCTCTCCAATTTGTCTAGATTCCTCTGCAGGGCCTCTTTGCCCTCAAGAGTGTCAACAACTCCTCCTAGTTTCATGTCATCAATGAACTTGGTTAGTAAACCAAGTCCTTCATCCAGGTAATTTATGAAGATACTAAAGAGTACAGTTGTGAAGATGGATCTAAGCGGAACTCTGCTAGTGACTGGTGACCAGCCCTATGTAACCCCATTCACTGTGACTCTTTGATCCCGACTGATCAGCCAATTGTTCACCTACTGCATTTTGTGTTTATCCAACTGTATGTTGGGCATTTTATTTAGGAGGATACTGTGAGATACAGTATCAAAGGCCTTGCTGAAATCCGGAAAGATTACATCAACTGTCTTTCATTAGTCAACTAGGTGGATAACCTTGTCATAGAAGGAAATTAAGTTTGTCAGACAGGACCTTCCCTTTATAAACCTGTGTTGTCTGGGACCTGTGAATGTGTTGTCTTTCAGTTGTCTTGTATTTGTGCCAGTGGTTTAGCATCTCTGATGTAGTGTCATGTAGGATTTCTCAAGGTCTGATTTACCTCAGTATTTTGTCTCCAGCCTTTACTTCAGCCCAAACAACCATTATGTTAAGTTTCAGCAGGAATTCCTTTGCAGAATTGCTACGTTTTTTGTACTGTGATCTGTGAGTGTTAAATTATGCATCACTTGGGTTAGGGATTTGACTGAGACTTTAAAATCTTAGTGTAGTCCCTCATCTGTGAATCTCATTTCTCAATTTCAGAATCAAAATTGCCAAGAATTTTTTTAGCTGAAAGCCAGACCCTTATTCCACTTCTGCTTTAAATCTGCTGTAATAGGTTGCTTACTTGATTTTCTTTGTATGTTTAGGGCTGCACAGAGCTCCTGCTGAGATTCTGATATGAGTGCAAAGCAAAGAGGGCTCCTAAAAGAAATTAACAGCCCTCTTATTGCTAATTAAAAGCTCTTTGCTTTCTCTCCACATGGCCAGTGCAGCTGTTTCAAATCCTCTCAATGTTTCGAAAACACATAAATTCAAAGACAATATTGTGAACAGCACCTGGCACTTGCTGCACCTGCCGTGATGAGACTATATTTCATTCTGTCAGTAAATTAAAATTCTCCGGGGCTGAAAAGGATGCTTTTTTTCCCCATTCAACCTCTTCCATTGTCCCCAGTGGTAAAGAGACAGTAGTTTTACTTCCATTTTCGATACTAAATATATCATATTGTTGTTTGCTTCAGTGGTGCAGACACCTGCCTCCTGCTGTAAATGTTGTGTTCCACTTTTGAAAGATTTCCCCAGGGCTCCACATCCAAGTATTGGCTTGTAACTATGGCTTAATATCATGTCAAAATCTCTTAAGGAAGATACAGCTTGTCAAGTCATCTCAGGATTGAACCTTCATCTAGTGAAATTCTGAAAATATCCTGTGAGTTTTTGAGGCATTAGAAGACAAATAAAAGGCTAGCAAGTCATTTGTAAAGATAATAGCTAACAGCATGCATTTTCACTTTCCCTTCCCCCTTTCCATTAAATGTTGATAAAGATAGAAGAGCAGACTGCAGGTCAGTGTTCTTTGTTATTTATATTCAGGTCAAAGAAAGTTCCAAACTTTTGTCTTTTGGACATGGCAGCAAAAAGGAAGCAAAGAAAGAAAACTTCAATCAAGCTGTGATAGACTCAAGCAATGACAGGTTGATCTCAGAGCTTTTTTTTCCAGGAAAAGAAAAGGGCAAATCAGAGGCAGGAAATGTTTTAATATAAAGACTTAACGCACAACAAAAGAATTTGGCTGAATCTTTGTGATGTTTGACTCTGCTGTGGTTTTGGCAGTACAGCAGTATTTTTTTTAGAAATAGATCCGTAATGATTGTATTAGAAGTGGAACTACAATAGAAATTATTATACAAGTTTTCAGTATGCAACAAGACAGAGATTCCCTGCAATTTTTGTTAGAAGAGTACATGAGAAAGGTGAAAATATTCACAAATAGTATGTGTCCAGTTTTGGGGTTTTTTTGGGTTTTTTTTTTTCAGGTTGAGGAAATGATTCTCTAAAGAAATATTAAGCCTATTCACAGATTCCTAAATCCTTCACAAATTTGTACTAATGTTCTCTAACAAAGCTAAAACAAAACAAAACACCACCCAATCCCAACTTCATCCTGGACTGAAACCTAATAGGGACAAGTTAAAAAGATCAGGAATGTATATTTTAACATACTTTTTCACCCTAATAGTATTTCTTGGATAAAATATCAAAGTCTCTCCTTTTATTTCACCTCAAACCCACTATCCCGCATCCTATCTCTGCACTCCCAGATAAAGAGCCTCAGAGCTCCTCCTCAGCCTTCCTATAGGCCCCCTTTAGGTACTGAAAGGATGCTGTAAGGCTTCCCTGCAGACTTCTGTTCTCCAAGCTGAACAACGCCAGTGCTCACAGCCTGTTCCTGTAGGAGAGGTGCTCCAGCCCTCAAATTATCATTATGACTATCCTCTAGACTCACTCTAACAGATCCATGTCTTTTCTGAGGACTCCAGAACTGAATGTAGGACTCCAGTTGAGGTCTCATGAGAGCAGAGTAGAAGGGGAAAATCACCTCCCTCAACCTACTGATCACATTTCTTTTGATGCAGCCCAGGATATATGACTGGCTTTCTGGGCTGCAAGTAAATATTACCAGCTCTTGTTGAGCTTGTCACCCAGTAACACCTCTAAATCCTCTTCTTCAGGGCCACTTTCAACCTGTTCTCCCCCCAGCCTGTATTTATGCTTGGGATTGCCTTGACACAGGTGTCGGACCTTGCACTTATCCTTGGTGAACTTCATGAAATTCGCACAGCCCCATCTCTCATGCCTGTCAAGCTCCCTCAAGGTGGTATCTCTTCCCTGCAGCATGTTGACCACACCACACAGCTTAGTATCATCAGTAAACTTGCAAAAGGTGCCCTCAATCCCTTTGTCCATATCTGCAACAAAGGCATTAAACAACACTAGTCCCAGTACCCAACCCTTTGGAATGTCCCTCATCTCTGGTCTCCACTTGTGCACTGAGCCATTTACCACAATTCTTTGAGTGCAATCATCCAGACAATTCCTTATCCGCCAAGTGGTAATCTGTCAAATACATGTCTCTTCAATTTAAAGACAATGTCATGCGAGACAGTGGCAAATGCTTTGCACAAGTCCTGTTGTTACTTAGAAATTATTTACTCAAAAAAAATATTTAAATGTTACTTTTCCTCCTAATTCCAACTATTTCATTTTGTCACTGAGAAATTATTCAAATAATTTATTTAAATATTGATTTTGGTTTTATTTTTACTAAACACTGAATGTTTTCAAAATTAGACAAACACATTCACATAACTATAAAGCTCTGAATTTTAAAATTATTGTCTTTGGTCAAATCTTCAATAATTTTTTTAACTCTGTCAAACTTTGGGTAAGCCAATAGGCTTTCTTCACAAAAGAAATCTATTGTGGTGAATACTGTCAATAGAAAATAACACATTAACACATAGTTTTCACTTCCTTCCCCATTTTTTCCTCTGTGATGTCATACTTTATTGTTCACAGTGTGTCAATGTTTTTTATTTTGCTATACTCCTTTCTCAGTTTACTGTCCATTTGACACGGTACACCACTAATTAACAGTGAACACCAATCCTTCTGAAAATATTCTTCCATAACAGTGCTAACCTTCATATCATGCCAGCATCAGCTTACTGCTCTGATCTACACTATGTTTGTATGTCGATAAACCATGGGCTAAAACAGAAAAAACAATCTTCTATATAAAATAAAATCATCATTGGACAAAATTAAATTTTCAAGCTCAGAAAATTTATTCTTATCAGTATGTGTGCTTTATTTATATAGAAGAAGGACTGTTTAAATGATCTCTCGGTCACATAAAGAATCGTCAGCCACAGAATCACTAGGTTGGAAAAGACCAACTGGATCATCGAGTCCAACAAAGAAGGAATAGCACCTGGGATTCCTAGGTCCTATTGCTATACTCAAAGATTCCCCTGGCGTTTCCTTTGTTTTCTTTCATTACACAATTAAAATTCATATATAAGTGGTATGAGAGGTGCTATGTTGAAAGGTAGTGATTAGAAACAGTGGAATGACTGAAACCAGATTTAGGAAAGATTTATATGAGGTAAATATCACTAGGCAATCAATTTGAGTTTATCAAACAATCTCTGTTTATTTGATGTTTAGAGTTAATACAGATAATATCATTCATTTAGTACACCTACTATTTTGTATAACATCAAACTTGAAAACAAACATCAATTTAATGAATAAATCTGATGATAACACTTCATGGAATATAAATTAAATAGATTAAAGAACAAGCATCAGAAAAGCCTCAGAAAGGCAGTCAAAATAGGATATGATTATCAAAAATATTTAATCTGTAGGTGTCATGTCATAATCAATTCTTACCTCACCTTATGTCATCAGTTATTTGTAAGAGAATAAGGAAACATCAAGGACAAAGTCAGCAATAAGTAAAAAGATGCTTGTAGGGAAATATCTGGATTGCATAGTAGACTGGGGAGAAACAACAATAGACATTTTAGAGTGATGAAATATAATGACAAACAATTAATCCACACTTTCTGTGTTGGATCTCTATCTGAGATTCTGAGAAGACTAGTTTCTTTACACCAAGAACCATTCAAACGTGAACTTTCACTGTGGTCCAATGTCCAAAAGAACAAGCACATACCTTGATATATCTTCAAGAGAAGAGCATACTACACTATACTCTCAGATACTAAGTTCAGATCAATGGAGTCAGCATTCACCATTCAAGATGAGGCATCTGAAGACAACTTCAAGTTTGCAGAAAGAAGCTGTAACTAAGGTGGTTACAGTATTTAAACCATTGTCAGAAAAAGAAACAGAGTTGGGCTGTGAGTTCATCTGTCTCATAGAGGAAAATTTTATACAATTCAAAATCCGGAAGATAAAGATGAATAACTTAAAGACATACATAAAATCCTTGTTTTTAAGGATGAAGATATTTAGTCACTGGAAAGATAAAAGAAAAAAATATGAAAATTCAAACAACAAACACATAGAAAGACAATAAAACCACTCAAAGTCATGTAAAAATAGATTGTATTTCAAATGAGAAACAAATCAAAGGAGTACTGTGGTTTCCCTTATGGAAGCATAATTAAAATATCATAGAAAACTTTCAGGGAATTAATATTTGGAATTCTGTAAAAATTAGAATTACAATCTCAGACATCACTTGTGATGTCGGTTTTTTGAGTGTTTGGCAATCATGCTAAAACATTTTAACATGATTTATAACACAGAAAGCGCAATGCAGGCACACATCAAGAATGAATTGAGCTTCTTTATGATGCTTCTTTTCATAGGCTTATAACCACAAATTACTTTTTAAAATCTTGTTCTAAAAAAAATGGCATGTGAAGGAAAATACTAGCTTCCATGTTTCATAAATATTGTAACAGAACAGGCCAATTAGGACATTTGCACTGAATTTGGTAAAAATGCAGAGTAAATAAATTTTGGTTTACATGGCTTACTTTTGATTCTTGTGCATTTTTTTCTCACACAGAATTAAAAGATATTTTTTTCTTCAGAAGCAAACATAATTTAAATATTGTTAACCAAAAAGACAACTTCTTCCTCTATGTATTGGACCAGTTTTAGAAATATACTTTCAGGCAGCTGGGAACATTTTCTTCTCTTCTCTTTTTGTGTTCTAATTTTCTTTAAAACTCAATGCTATGCAAAAGCTTTCTATCTTGGCCCTGTTACTGACAATGACCCCATATTATTTCATGCTTGAATTGTTATTGTACATATTGTTATTGTACAAATACCTTTAAAAAATTAAGTTGCTTCATTGTCACAGTAATGCAAAGAAACAAAATAGCATATAGTAGCTATACTATGGAGGTGATGGACATTTTCTCATTACTGTTCTCCAGAACTGTATCCAAGGCCTATCAAAGACAACAGACAGTTTAAAGTTTATTTTAATGTGTACTGGAGGAGATCATGAGAAAAAAATTAGCATTCTCAGTCATAAATTGTGCCTGAGCCATACAGATACCATGAACTAAGATGAGCTATGGTTATCTGAGGTCAGCTGCAGGTACTAAATTGCCCTTTACTCCTTTGTATATAAAAGATGGAGTGTATTCACACTGTCTCCTTTGGTAATTTAGTTTAGATATTTCATTGACTGAAAAGCAAACACTCAGTTTGTTAAACAGTAAGTACTCTGACTAACAGATGATAAGCAAGATAACTTTTTTTCTGATTATAGAAAAAAGGTAACACTTTAGGGATGATGAGTGCCTTTGTGGGTGAAGCAGGACCTACTAGAAGCTATATACTTCAGGCATCGTCAAGGCTGAACCTTTGTTCATTTGGGATTTTGAGTATCGTATTATCTTTGATATGATTACTATTATCCTGTTTGAAAAGGAAGATTACAAAGATGGTTAAAGAGCTGGAGAACTTGCCCTGTGAGGAAAGTGTGAAGGAGTTTTCATCATTTCTTCCTGGAGAAGAGAAGGCTAGAGGAGAATGTCATCATAGTATTCCAGAACTTAAAAGGTAGCTATGAAGAGGATGGAGACTCTCTCTCTGTAAGGAGACAGGTACAAGTTAGACTGGTAGAGGTTTCATTTTAATATGAGAAAAATATATTTTACATTGAGAAGAGTCAGTCAGTGGAACAATCTTCACAGGGACGTGTTAGAGCTCTCAACAGTGGAGAGTTTCATGGTGCAATTAGACAGGACAACAGATAATCTAATCAAAGCTCCCTTTCCCAGAAATGGTTGGACTAGATGATCTTTCAAGGTCTCTTCCAAACTGGGCTGTTCTGTGATTCTGTGATTCTATGATTCTGTGCAAACTGGTTGCCGTATCCCGGTATTCAACAATTGAATCGCAGAAATATATGTGCTTAAAGGAATCTCCTGAGGATGTCTAGACCAACCTCCCTCTCAACGGATAGTCCAAGGTCTAATTAGACCAAGTTCCACAGGAACACTTTTGATTAAGTTTTCAGAGTCTTCAAGGAATTACACTCCACTACCTCTTTGGGTAACTTTTCCAAAGTTTGACCACTGTTTTTTTTTCTTGCTTACGGTGACTCAGAAATTCCCACCTTCCAGCTTGTGTCCATCACCTTCATCGTGCATCTCCAGGGAGTCTGATTCTATCTTTGCGTCCTCTAATCAGATATAGGTGAAAGAAAACTTGCTTCTGATACTTCTCTTTTCAAAGCTGAACAAACATAATATTCTCACCCTTTCTTCACACCTCACGTGCTTATACCAACACTTAAATATCTTTAAGTTTTGTTATTTTGACCTGAACCCCACTACTGCAGAAAAGCTGTGGAAACCATTCTTCAGTAAAACTATAATTAATTGAAGAACAGTACCTTACAACATTAGAGAACAACATTAAGTTTACCTGACAAAATATTACTAACTCTTCCTATAATGCTTGATTTAAAAGGGAAGGTCTAAATGAGGTATTCTCTTGCTTGTGGTTCAAATATGGATTTAGTTTGAAACATTTTTACGTGTTTCTTCTAATGAGAATTGCATTACTCTTTTTAAAAGTATTCTCTTTCCTTTACTAGAAAAAAAAAGAAAAGGACTATCAGAAGTTTAGCTTTTTCCCTTTTTGTTTTTCTAGTAGCAATTAAAACAAAGCGTGAGTCCTGTATCTGTGACAAGTTGGTATTTAACACGAAAGCTCAAGTCATAGATTTCTGCCTAAAATTTTAGGATCGGTCACTGGATTTGAAAATGAGATGTGTCAAAAAAAATCTTAATAAGAAACACTAGATGAAAAAGCCATATCTGAATGTTACAATGTTTTTTAATGTTGTTTAATTGTTGCTCCATAAAGACTAAATTCTAAGATATGTCAAGACCTCCATTTTCATCTCTTTGACAAGCAGGTTGTACCTTGTATTTCAATAAATCATAAAGATTATTTTCCAGAATAAAAAACAGTGCATGAATAAGGATCTTTAAATGCATTGCATTTTGATAGAACTTCTTAAAGAAGTGGTGAACTGAAAAGATATGCACTACAACAAAATCTGCAGCTGTTTTCTCTCTGAGGCGTGGAGGTTGGTTGAGCATCATTGCTACTGTATGCATAGAATCTAAAAAATCATGCAAACTGTTACAAGACCTTCATAACAACACAGAGACATACTTTTCAAACAGAACAAAAGACAAGATACCAGGTAACATTTATTGATAGCAAGTTATCTGAAACATGGTTTCCACTTGTGTTTCCAGCCCTTCTGGGAGACTGTCACATTTAAAGACGCAAAGAAAATGTTGGGGTTCTCCTCTTTCCTCTTTCCTGCAGCTATTCAGGCGTATTTTTGCATACCAATCTCTATTGTTCTTGTCTTCTAAGAAGGACAGGTCAGGTTCCTATGCTGCATAGAGCAGCAAGATGCTAAAAAAAAAGACAGAGAGAAAACAGAATTGTATGTGAATGTCTGTGCTGCACCTGAACTGAGTACATGCTGCCAGAGTACCCCTCAATGTTGATATTAAGGTCCATGTAAAATGCCGAAAGTTAATTGAAGTCTGTAATTCTTCAGATGGAATATTAACTGTTTATTGTTGATCTCTGATTCCCTTCTCATTATCCTTATTATGCTTTGAAGGGTACTCCTCAGGTTCTTATGAGAAAGGATACTGAAGGAAGCTTGTTATGGAGACTGACGTTTTTTGTTGTGCCATGTGAATGTTAACATTGTGGCCATTTATACCAAATGAAATTTTTGTTTTAAATTTCCTGGTTTTCTATGGTTGATATCTTGTAAAGCCTGATAATTCTACCTATTTTTGTAGTACAGCCTGAAATTTTATCTGCTAGGAAATTTCTTAACATTTTTAAATGTCTAATATATATGAATAATTCAGCATCATTCCAGTCACAGGGAAAATCATGATGTATGTCCTTATGGAAGGCATGAAGGACAAGGTAACTAGGAATAGCCAGCAATCATAGAATCATAGAGTAGTTTAGGTTGGAAGGGATCTTAAAGATCATCTACTTCCAATCCCCCTGCCATGGGCAGGGACACCTCCCACTAGATCAGGCTGCCCAAGGCACCATCCAGCCTGGCCTTGAACACCTCCAGGGAAGGGATATCTGCATCTTCCCTGGGCAGTGCCTCACCACTCTCATCGTGAAGAAATTCTTCCTTATGTCTAGACTAAATCTGTCTGTCTCCAGTTTATACCCATCCCCCTCATGCTATCACTACAAGCCTTTGCAAACAGTCCCTCCCACCTTCAGGTACTGGAAAGTTGCTATAAGAACTTCTCAGAGCCTTCTCTTCTCCAGGCTGGGCAACCCCAACACTCTCAGCCTGTCCTTGTATGGAAGGTGCCACAGCCCTCTGATCACCTGTGTAGCCCTACTCTTGATGATAAATCGTACTAGATAATCCTGATTTCTTTCTATGATAAAATGTCTGGCTAAAGAGAGTAGTGTGTATCATTTAACTTAACTTTAGTAAGATTATTTACAAAGTAACCTGGTAGCAAAGTAGAAGAAATATGAATTAGATGGATGAACTACAAGGTGAAAGAAAACCTCAAAGGACTACTGTTCAATTACCAAATTCAAAGTCCAGAGATCAAGGCTTTGAAATCTAACTGGAAGTAAGCTGTGAGTGTCATGCTTGGGTCAGCAGTGGAACCGAAACTGTCCAATATCTTTGTCAGCAGACTGGAATATGGGACAAAATGCATCATCATTGCACGTATGAAAAAAGCCAAACTGGGGGGTATAATGGTGTGCTAAAGGAATGACTCAATAGAAACCTTGTGAAATCCAGCAAAGGCAAATGTGAAATATTTCTTCTCCCCTGGCATCAGCACAACTTGATAACAGACTGGCTTGTTACAGTTTGCAGGAAAGAAATATAGTGTCCTGATGAATGACAATTTAAAGTTTATTCATCAGAGTGACCTTGCAGCAATAACTAGCAAGAATGTCCAAACAGGTTGGAAGAAATTATATGTCATCTCTACTCAGCACTGGTGAAACTGCATCTGTAACTCTGCCTCCAGAATTTGGCTTCACCATGCAATGAAGAGAGTGAAAGACCTGATAAACTCCAAAAGAAAGCCATTAATGCTATTAGGGCTCTAGAACAAATGTTATGCAATGAAAGACTTTAGAAATTTGGATTGTTTAAAGATAAGAAAGGAAAACTCAGAAAAAATCTAGTTGCAATCTTCTGCTACCTGACAGAGTGATGCTAGATAGGGTCGAGTCAAACTGCTTAGGGTTGCACAGTGGAAGGAAAAGCAGCAAGGGTAACAAAGGAAATTCATTGGGCATTAGGAAAAAAAATCAGTGAAAAGAACAATAACATAGTATCCAGATAAATTGATCATGCTTGGAGATTTTAAAAGCTCGTTTGGATAAGTGTACAAGTACCTTGATCTAAATTGGAATTTATTTCTGCTTTGAGAAGGAGGATGAACTAGATCAGCTCCTGCTTTCTAATCTGCACTTGTCTATAATTCTATCATTACAACACTGCAGAATTGAACTATAAAAATAGCATACAGAATGCAAAACCAGACATCAAAACAGGAAATTTATGCCAGAATGAAAACTTTTGGTTAGTTGTTTATCGGTTTTGATTGGTTTTTTGTTTGTATGCTTGTTTCAGGCTCCCTACTTTATAACTATTTTTACTTGATTATTGCTATAGAATCACTGAAATACAGGAAAGTAAAATAGTTACACATACTTAAAATTTACAGCTAAACTTAACTCTACCATCATTAGAAACACTGTATCATTAAGAGTTCAATTTCCTTACTTATTTCTCCATCGACTAGGAGGAGTAAACTTGAAATCTACTAGATTTCAGATCACATAGTTTTCTAAAGTTAAATGGAATTTGAATTACCCATTGATTTACTTTTTCATTTTTTCTTATCAGTTGTGTATATTTTAGCATTCTGCACTAACTTGTTGAGGCCTTGTAAGGCCTTTAGAGGTTTCAAGTCTCCTAAAAGATTTTTTAAAGACGGATATAATTTAGACTTTGAGCTCTAGTTTGACTTCTCAAATCCTCCCAACTTTCACAAATTCAAACAGAAGTATTTATGCAATTCCATAAAATAATTTTTTCCTTACTAACTTTAAATATTTCCTGCCATGCACGTTTTTTTTCCTTCGAAGTCAAGGCCTAGTTGTCTTATGAGCCATTGCACAATAGGTCAGTTAGATGTTAGTTCTCAGCCTTAAATTTGTCACCGCCTTATTCTTTCTGTTCATGTCGATGTAGAGAGATACATGCTGGCATAGTTAGACTGTCTGAATGCTAAGTTTTAAAAACTGGCATACAAAGAAAGCTCTAAGTTAGGAGATAGTGAAATTATTGTGGGTATTCTGTACAATCAAGCATGTGAACTGACTTTTGAGTTTTGGGTATTTTTACTAACTTCCTGCTATTTCAAAGTAACTTGACGTATTATTTTACCTGTAATGAATATTATGCCTTATTTTTAGGGACCTTAGCTGGTTTTTAACCCCAAAATAGATAAAACTTTAAAAGACCATGCATGAGATTACAGACTTTTGCAAAAATTTCTAACTTTGAGCAGTGGTCATCTACATTATTATTTCATACAACTTCTACAAAAAAAAAAATATTGAAAGTGTGGAAATATGAAGATGTCCCAAATACTTGTAAGCTAATGAGACCGTCTCTGAAGTCTCAACGAAATGTGTTGAGCAATAGCAGGGGTCATAAATTTCTTTAAATAGAATATTGCTACAAATCAGCCAAAATTATTATGACTTCTGTTATTCTCTGTTTCTTTGTTTGCTTGTATGCTTTCATTTAGTTTTGGTTTTGGTTGGAAAGAGAGACGTTGTAAGCAGAAATAGTAAGAGAAAGAATATTTTCGTTTTCCAGTGTCTTACAAGCTGACACAAAGTGCTTGTCCATAAAAACCCTCAGAAAACAGAGATGCTCTGAAAGCACTTAAGGAGACAATGTGTTCCTTGTTATAGAAATTTCTTCAGATATAAAGAAATATAAATTATTCCAATAGCTGCTTATGTTTGGAACAAGTTGTTTATAAGCCATTCATGACCATGAGATAACAAATACAAATCTTACAGTTCTCAAACATTATTTGTGCTACAGTAAGTTAAAGGTCTAACTTGAATGATGCTTGACTGAATAGACAAACAGTTAAGACCAACTGTCAAGGTAAAAAATGTGGAACACCATAGTTTTTACAGAGTTAAGGAGAAATCACTCCAGTTGAAAAAAGAAGTATTGTGCTATACTTAAATTAATTCTATTTTTCATTGTAACATCATTTTGATAATAATTAACTGAAAATTGTCTCTGAAAAAGCAGAAAATATAAAAACGTTCAGTAAATTGAACCTATCATTTTATGCTTATGAATGTTGACCTTATATTTTAGTCAAGTAACATATATGAACTTCTATGTAAGGCCCCAGAATATCATATGTATTGTCAAAGATCCTAAATCTATATTTATTAATTGCTATTCTGTCTTTCTTCACATTCCATTCTAAATTCCTATTTATTATATCACATTGTATATCAAACTTTTCTGAGTATAGAAGAAGCAAACAGAGTTCCTCTAAGTCTTTGCATAGGGGCTGTCTTGATTCTGGTAATTGTTTTTCCTCACTATTATTTTAAACATTCTCCAACTTTTATACATTTAATATAATAGTTTGAGGTCTCATTAATCTGAGGAAGGAAAATCTGTAAGAACTAGGTCCTTTGTATTTTTCTTGGGTGCAGACTATGAGTTTAGTCACTTCTATATACCATATATTATATACTATTTCTGTACAGTAAAGTAAAATGAATGAGCAATATAAAAGTGTTTACTGGAAAACCAGTGGTACAGTTATAATAAATGTTTGTTGAAAAATAGCAATCAATAGCATAAAGCAACTATTTATTAACACAAGCTAATGTTTGCATTGAACAGTATTAGGTTTAGGGAGCAAAAAACCAATAACTTGTCATTTCCAGAGAGGATTGTAATATGATAAATTGTCAAGAAAAAAAGCACCTTGATCATCACCGTTGTCTACCAAGGACATAGTTTATCAATGTCGCTACTATAATCACAGAGTGACTAAAGAAATTATATCTGCACTTGTTCCTAGAAAACTTGCAAAACTGGCAAATAATTGAGGCTCCTCTTGAGGGTCGTCTAACAGATTATCAAGAAAATTATATGAAAGGTTTTAAATTAAAGGTCTTATATTAGTATTATGTCTCCTATTTGTCCTTGTTTACCTTTCTCTCTTGAATAACATTCTTCTAAAAACCAAAGTTTTGCCTCTGGCTTAGAATATAAATCTAAGTATATATTTGTTCTACCCTTTCTGTCTTCCCTAGCCTTTTATGTGCTTTGTGGTGTGTGTCTCTGAGGAAACTTCAGGTAACTTAGAAGCGACAATTATATATACAAGGTTAAACCTAATAATGTATTAAAAAAAAAAATCAGAAAAAGTAGTGACTTTTTCTATTTTGGATTACACATAAAATTAAACTAAGATAGAAACACAGAACCATAAAATCATAGAATAGTTTGGGTTTGAAGGGACCTTAATGATCGTCTAGTTCCAACCCCCCTGCCACGGGCAGGGACACCTCCCATTAGACCAGGCTGCCCCATCCAACCTGGCCTTAACACCACCAGGGATGGGGCAGCCACAACTTCCATAGGCAACCTGTGTCAATGCCTCACCACTCTCATCGTGAAGAAATTCTTCCTTATGTCTAGTCTAAATCTGCCCATCTCCAATTTATACCCATTGCTCCTAGTCCTATCACTACAAGCCTTTGTGATTTTCGGATTTGTTGACTTTTTAAGTATTATTTTGTTTAAATGGTGTTTTGTGTTCCATTTAGATTAGGATAAAACTGTGGAATATTTTATTTTCTGTATTTTAATCCTATAAAAATGAAACTTAAGAAGTATGTGTGTACTCCATGAAAGAATGTGCTTTTACAATGGTTATTTTATTGATAAAACATTACACACTAGACTTAGGGAGAGGAAACTATCACTCACACTGCATTGAAAATGCAGGTAAGAATGGACTGGCTTTAAGATACTGAAAGGAAATAAAGAGTTGGATTGCTAATATAAATCTAGAACTCACTATGGGTCATATGCAAACAAGAAGCAAAACAATAGGAAGTATGTCACTTCAGTAGAATACATCTCACAGCATTTTCATCCTAAAGTAAACATTTAAAATTAATAAAAAAGATGTTTATATTTCTCTTCACTGACTAGAAAGGGAATTTAAATTATTTCACATTGACTACTCTGGAAAGGCCTTAGGTTATATGACAAGAATTTCACCATAAGTGTGTAAGATAGAAACTCTGATAACAAGAAGAAAGAAAGAAGAGAGGAAAGAAGAGAGGAAGGAAGGAAGGAAGGAAGGAAGGAAGGAAGGAAGGAAGGAAGGAAGGAAGGAAGGAAGGAAGGAAGGAAGGAAGGAAGGAAGGAAGGAAGGAAGGAAGGAAGGAAGGAAGGAAGGAAGGAAGGAAGGAAGGAAGGAAGGAAGGAAGGAAGGAAGGAAGGAAGGAAGGAAGGAGGAACACAGACTGTGTTCTGTTCAATGCTTGGAAAATCTAATGTGGAATTTTTGTCCAACAGGTTCTTCACAGATGCAGATCCTAAGTGAATAGTGTTCTCTGAGACTTTGAGTAACAGTTAGGAAATGCAAAATAATACAGTCCTTTTAATTAAATAATTTAAGCATTTTCTTTCTTCTAATATTAGATTAATGAAGACTCAGTCACAAGCGTGTTATACTTTTTTCAACATCTTCCAGGCCAATCTTCATCTCAGAATGGTTCCTGATACCATATTGCTTTGGGAGCCAAAGTGCTTAACTGAATGTCTTGATTTGAGATTCATTTATATTATTTATATTTATAATATATATTTAAATCACAATAAGCTGAGTAGAGCTTGTGTCTAAATATAAAGTTCGCTTGCTTAATTGAATGAACTTCTTTTTACCTGTGAAATGGTCATAGCGAGAGAGGATGATGGGACTAGAGAAACTGTAGTTCACAGTTAGAAAGTACAATCCCCAAAATATGTTTTAGCACTTGGTATAAGCAGTATAATAGCTAATCCATCTGTGGGAATATATGTTAATTTTATAAGGTCTACCTTTCCTTAGATTCAGCCATATTTGATGATCATTTGTAGATTTCTTGGATATCCCAAGACATTTCAGTTGGTAGTAAATGGTGTTGAGGCCACTGAAGCTTGTTCTGTGGTGCTGAACTGACATACTGTTGTAATATAATTAGCTGTCTGGGCCAACTGTTCCAGTGACTACAGTAGGGGATCAAATACTGAGCTCACATGAAAACACTCAAAGTCAGTCCATTGGCTTGACATTTAGTGCCAATTGATAAAGTACTGAAGACAGTTAAATGGGCTTAATCATAAGAGGCAGGATTTAAGGGACAGTGATGCTCTGTCAGAATGCAGCTGGAGACCTGAATAGATAACTGACAATGCCCAAAATGATACTGGCAACCCAGGCTTAAGAAAATTTTAACTTTGTATGAGAAGATTACGAGCTCAGTTTGATTGCTCACACATTGGTGCCTTGTGGCTTTTGAGATGACAAAAATATTATGCCTCAACTCCAGCTGCCATCTCAGAAATCATTTGGTCTCCAGTATGTTGTTTTACCACAAAGAGGAGGATTCTTTAGCAAAAAATCATCATAAAGGCGCAAATTCAGTGAAATCATGTTTTACTTAAGTTATTGCAGCAAGAAAGATAACAAATGATAAATAATGATCAATCACAAGTTAACAGTAAAGGCAATGTGTCTAATAATTACTGTAAGAGATTAAGTACAGTAATTAAGAAAAATGCATCATCAATTGCTTTATCATCATCCAGATACACAGTCAGGGGTGGGGAGGGGAGCTTTCTTTTTTGGCAGCAAAGATTTGAAGAGGCAATTGAGAAGCCACACATTGCACACACCTGTGGTTGAAGTCTCCCCAACCCTTGTCTAGCGGGACTTAGCCTTTATACTGTTGAATAAACAAATTACATACCCCAAAAAGCAGAGTCTGGCTCCAGCTTCCTCCCCCAGCACCCAGCCTGGAATGTGGCCAAGGTCCCAGGAGAGGAGAGGAGAAAGCAGCTGGATATTTCTTATCTTTAAGCTAAGGGTCTGTAGAGATGCAACGTTCCTGCCCAACTCCTCTCTCTTTCATGTGGCACAATTCTACTGATAATGAGACACTTTCTCACACTCTTATGTATTAGAAATATCACAGTACAACTCTGTTCATGATAGCAATGTGGAAAGTTACAGACTGAGCAGTGCACATAGCAATGCAAAACAAATCATCTATGGGTCATCCATGTCATTTCAGGCCTGTTGATCAGGCCCTGTCGTTTCGTATGTCCTTTGTCATATCTACTAGTCAGTGGACATCTTCGCTATATCACAGACCTAAACACTGACAGCATTAATATTCTGATATAGTATGACACACATTGCTCAAGCAGGATACAGGCTTGATGATCTAAAGAAACTCAAAAATATGTTTCCTTTTTTTAAAAAGTTTTCTGTGTGAGTGATGTTTCTCCAGTCATCAGTTCATGAAGAAAAATACATGCATTGTCAGATGTGAGAAAGGAGAATAGACAAGAGAAGAAATACTGCACATCTAAAAGATTTTTCCTTGTCTGTTTTGTTTCTTCTGTCTCTAAATGTAACCTAGTGTGACACCACAAAACTCTAAACCTTCTAGCCCACTTGGTCTACAGGTCACATTTGTCTAAGTCCACTATGAAATTTGAATTCCATTGTAATTGTTTTGCATCCAGAGTGATTTTGACAACTTAGTGTTTTGAGCAACTTTTTTTTTTTTTCAGACCATAAGTAACTGAAAGGTTGCCTAGAGGGCAAAATTAACACTAACTAAATGCTTATAATGTTTTTTCTCTCTCAGTAAAATGTCTGGAAAGAGTGCTGTGATGCTTGGCATTTTGATGCTTGGGTCAACAAAACAACAGAACGTGCTAAAACACTTTTTAGTTTAGAAGTGTCACTACTGCAACAACAATTACTATAGAAAAAGTTGTCAATGGAATACATGATATGGGGGATTTAATGCAGCTTTCTATAGGAGGACATCTAGTTTGAGACTCCTTAGAGTGTCCCTCCAATCTGCTTTTAACCTTTTTGGGAGGACATGTTTCTCTACTACACCCTTCATTATTTTTCTGTTTGAATGTCTCAGCTTTCAATGTCATTCTTGTTCAGATAAGACAAGTAAATAGCTTACTCAGTTGAATCTAGTCTTAAAAGGTTAATAAAACATCACTGCCCTCAGTAGGTGTTTCCCATTGTTACTTGTCATAAGATTCACTCACCAAAATTAATGAGTTACTTATTAACAGTCTGGCAGTTGTAAGGTCACCTTGAAATTAATTTGTATTTCAACATATATATCATCTAGATCATCATCTAGAAAAAATATTCACAAGTCAAATCGGTGTGGAAAGAGTATTGTACTGATTTTTAGCAAACAATCTAATCATCGTGGATCTCAGTATAACTAAATTACAAAGGTGGCTGCAATACACTTTAATTACACGATTGATATGGTCTTCAAAAGAAGTCTCAGAATTTACAATGACTCCAGGGCCATAAACATTATACAAGAGATAAAGAGAACAAAATAAAACCTCTGCAGATTACACCTGAGGCCTTTTGCATTAGTAAGTAAATCAATAGCAGCTTGCAGAATCAGCACAGGAGCAAAAGCACAGAAAAACTTCACTTGCTCTAGAGAGAGGAGGATTCTGCAGAAGTCAGATCTTGTCAAATAAAATGATAGCACTGTAACCAAAAAAAAAAAAAAAAGCAAAACCAAAAAAACACCCAAACCAAATAACCAAATAAACCCAAACCACCCCTTTCAAAGCACTCTCTTCTAAAATCCGATTTCATTTTGCTCTGTCCATTACTCCTCATATTGCTTTCCCATTCTACCTTGCCCCATTACTAAAAAGAAAATTTCCCCTCTGGAAGCTTTTTATCTGTTATGAGCAGCATCAGAACTCCTTTTGGTATTTTTCCTCTGAGGGTAAGAAGTATATAAAATAAAGATCGTTTTGTTTTCCAGTCTGATTGTATTACTGCACTTGAGGGGAAATTTGTCTTTATAAAAGGTTTTATGACATTTCAGTGCAATGCAATATGGTAACACTTGATACCTTTCATTTGGTTTTATTGCTCTTCCTTTTGCATCGTATTTATGTGTTCCTCATGAAGTTACAAAAGGACAGGAAAATATAATTGCTGTTCCCATGTTTTCTTTTACAGAAGATAACTGAAAAATATGAAATTTCAAAAATTTGTGATATTTCTTTCCTATCTACCTAGTTTTCCTCACTGCCCAGTTTTGTCCCTCCACACGTCATTCTTCTCTGGGATTTTTAATTGAAGTAAGATTGCTTTGTTTTAGAAGACTAAAAAAGTTTTAAAATATTCTGTCCATAAATATACTAACTATAGCTTATATGGATGAGAAATCATTTGAGAGAAAGATCTTTACAGTTAAAAATAACAGTCTTGTTTCTATTTTTTAACAGAAAACATTAAAATCTTTATTTTTAACTGCCACATTAGTATATTTCCTCTTACATGTCAGTAAACTGCAAGTAGCTTTTAGAATTTAAAACTTTACTTATTAATTTATTGGAATCCAGTATTTTTATGACTGGAATACTATATACATATTGGCACTCAAGGGGCTTACTGTAGTAATTACCAAAATCCCACAAACAGAGATTAAACTTCTTAGCGTGATTTTCTAAAATCTAAGGAACTAATTAGATACAAATCATTGGGTTTTTAGTTCAGAATTATATGGTAACATTTGAATGAGTGACTTAGGCTGACAGACGGTACAATTAGATTAGCTATTAAGAAGAAATTTTTTACTGTGTGGGTGTTGAGGCATTAGAACAGGTTTCCCAGAGAAGCTGTGGACGCCTCATTCCTGGAGGCGTTCAAGACTAGGTTGCATGAGGCTATGAGCCACTGCATCTAGTGGAAAGAACCCCGGCCTGTGGCAGGGGGTTTGGAACTAGATGATCTTTAAGATCCTTTCCAACCCAAACAATTCTGTTTCTAAGATTCTATGATTCTATGCCTGTGTCAAACTTTACTCTTACTTGACTGCACTAGGTATATGTTTCTTCAGTTCTTCCCCACTGAATGTAGAAAATGTGTAGCTGTTTCACTATTAGTTCTATGTGCAACTTTCTATAGATTTTTATGATAAAGGACAGGTGTCCTTCTATTTTCATGTTTATTATTCTCTAACACTGCTATCGTTTATTCCCTGAAAGAAGTGATAAAAACATTCTTTTTTTCCAGTAAATTTTTCGGTAAATTCAGTGATGATAATTACAATCAAATGAATACAAAATCCTAGAGTGTATAGTATCAAACAACCTCTTAGTTGCAATTCAGCCATACGGAAACTTCACAGGTGGAGTTACACCTATAACTAAGCTTCAAGATCTGCAGGCAATTTTGTCTATTTCTAGTTAGTGACTGAGATACAAAGGTGATGCTAGAATGGAAAGTGAAGCTTTGGTTTCTTCCTTTAGTTTCTGATAATTGTTTTAATTAAATACTTCATTTTGGATAAAGTATCCACTTTTCTTGCAAAGTAAAACAAACTAAATCAAACAAACAGGAAGGAACAACATACTGATCTATAAATTATATTAACAAACAGAAGCAGTGATCTGAATCAGGGATTGACACTCTTTTCCTTTATCCAATACTGAAATTAAGATTTACAGAAGTAAATATTGTAAGTGCTTCTGGAAAAAACTCCTTTGAGATATTCTTTTTTTCTTTTCTTTCCCCCTGTGAAGTACTTTTATTTTTTGCTCCCCCACAGGCATCTTCTTGGCAATCGAACATTTAGACCACATAGGTACAACAGATTGCTGTGCAGTATAAATTATGTAATTGCTAAACGCAGATTTCCCACAGCTTAGAAAGAACACAGCAGTTTTTAGTGGCCAGGCTTTGCTCAGTTTTCTATCGTTTAGCTAAAGCACAGCTAATAAGTATCTTTTTGAATAAGGTTTCTTTTTCCTTAGCCTTAGAGCATGGGATTGTCATTTAAGGGCATTTGTATAGGCTCAGGTTCCTGTACTCATGCTGATCACATTGAAAACTAATTTTCAGATCTATCTGCTTGGGTAAAAATGCTGTTTTATAAAGTGATAACTAAGTATGATTTGTAAGGGCGGAGCTTTATTAGTCTGAATAAATGTGCCTATCAGAGGAAGTCAGACATGAAATTTACATAGTGCCTCAAGTAATTCCAGAGATAGTTGAGGAAATCAAACGTGGTTTTTTCCTCCCAATGTAGTCTGTAAAAACTGTAGGAATTAGTCAGTGAATAAGACATTTCAGAAATGGAAATTTTAGTGATTTAAAAGAAAGAAAAATCACAAGAATATTCATTCCTATATCCAACAGAACTATTTGAATGTCTAAGTTCTTCTTGCTTACTCTCCCATGGCCCTAGAGTTTATTTTAATACGGATGCAAAATTACCAGGATTTGTCTTTTCCTAGACTTTTCCCATTAGAATTTGTTTTCAGAAGTTTTCAGCTATTACAAAAAAGAAAAAAAAAAGAAAAAAAGAAAAAAAAAGTACGTGCTGGATACAATCTGTCATTCAGAATGCTCAAGTCAACAGCTGTGTCAGGAATTTATAGTGGACTATTATAAAAGTCATTGAAAAGTGTAGTTAGAAAGATATATGTGAGTTTCTTCAGGAATGGGCACCCTATCCCAGGAAATGCCACCTTTGACATAAATTGGAGTAAAATGAAAATATGCAAAAAAAAAAAATTTAATCACACCAGTTCACAGAAATTATTTGTTTAGGTCTTTTAACTTTTCTTAATAAACAACACTGCAATATAACAAGAGCAGCCGTACTTATCGTTACATTCTGCTCCTATCTCTCATACCAACAATCCAAAATACAGGCCCCTTTAACTTTGTGAGACAGTATGAAGGATGCTTTCAGTGCAGAAAGTATCTTTCACTGTACCTGTAGAAAGTGCCGTGAACATTATCGTCTGATCATGAACAATAAGGGTATTATTCTGCTCTTTCAACTATATCTATGATCCATAATGGACAATAAATAAATAATCAAGAAATAACAACTGTAAAATGAAAAATCAATTATTATAAATGGCAATGTTATGACCTTTTGTTTGTTTGGGTTATTTTTATTTTATTAAAACACTTACAGTGTTTTTTATACACAATTTTAAAGTCTTATTTAGAAAAAAATCTACAAAAGATACAGATAACGCATTATTCGACTCAAAGAAAAATGAAATCTAGAATTGTTAAAGTAACTTTTCATAAAATAATCAGACTTTTCTTTAGATTAGACCAAAGAAGAAAGGATAGGTATATTCACAAGATGGACAAACATCACTCATAATATTTTTTTCTCTCGTAAGGATTAACTCTGTTATTTTTTTTTTAGAAAAAACAAAAAGAGGTAATAAAACCCCCATGTTTTTAGCTTTGCTAATGCCTTTCCTAGCTTTAACAATATTCCTTTCTGAATAAAAAATACTTCTATAAAACCTTACAGAGTCCAATCCTGTTGTCATTGACAAAACAGCAGGTATCCCATTGACCAGGAGGAAGATAGGATTTGTAGTCTTATGGTAGAGACATATTCACGTTAATGAACACATGCTAAATAAGGAAAGGTGTTTGTTGTAGTTTTTCTTAAAAACAAGGAGGAGGGTGGTAGAAAAAAAAAATAGTATGGCCTGCTGCATATTCTCTTTGGAAGTTTTAAATCACATACCAAACTGTGGAAAATATTGTCTCTGAGCAGCAACATCTAGCTATTTTGTGTGTTCCATGGGGAGCAGTGCTGGCAGACTCCAAATTGCCCCTAGGTCTGTCATATGTTAAACAAACTTACAGGCTGGTTTATTCTTTGAGATGCTATAGGCATGATTCTGATCCTATTTGTACTGATTTTTCCTGATACAACCCCACTATCAGCAATGGAAGTACTACTCATTTTCTACTGTGCACAACAAAGGAGATTCCTGTCTTATATTTAATTTGTCTTTCTTTACCTGAAGACATGTACAAATTTCAATGTATTTGAAATCTATATTCACTATTTATTTGAATATTTTATAAATCATATGTTAACCTTTTACCTTTTTCTCTCATTCACATCAGTCAATACAGGTTCCTGAAATGTGTTTTTCTTATTCATATCTACTTTACAATAATTTATTTTGGAAAAAACTGTTACAAAAAATACAAATTTCTTCTTTTAAGGAAAGCTGCATTTTTTTCACAGCAGATGATTACACAGTACTTCATTTTCTGGGATGGTGGATTATGTCTATTCATCAGTGTCAGTACATATAATATTCTTTATTCAACCTCTAATTTGTAATAACATTGCCATCTAGATTCATATTTCCTTTATACTGAGATGCAAACTGTGTATTTAAAGAGAGTAACCTGATGAAGAATTCACTTTTAATTTTAGTATTATGAATTTGCATTTTTTTATCTTCCGAGTAACATTATAATTAAGAAGATATATGCATACTCATGCTTATTTCCCCAGTAAAGTCACATCGTCATCTGCTTCAGAGCTGATTAATTGTTAAGAAAATCCACTTCAATCCAAGACTAACATACATCACATTTAACCAGTAGGCACTTCCATTAAACTCAAATTAACATTATTTGCATAGAAAAGCAAGGGTTTTTCAGTTCATTGCCAACCTAGCTGACATGTCTTCGTGGTTTTATTTTAATATTCAGATCAGCGGCACACAGGTAAGCAGATATTTCCAACTTTTAATAGAGGAATCTTTTGTCTGATTCAATCTGTAACTTCTCTGTTTTTCTGATAGCACATTTACAGTATGATTATCACTCCCCATACAAGGGACTATGCATAATAACTAGGGTGCATAGACTACTTACTTGCATTAAAATGTCCCTTTCTTTCACTTCGAAGTCATAGAGAGAAAAAAATAATATCTTACTCTTTTCAGATCTTTGACTGAAAGAGCAGAATGAATTTGAAAACTCAAAAAAAAATGTTACCTGTATTATTGTCTTCCATCTTCCAGTTTTTCTTTTAGCCATTATTATTGTGACAATGAACTACATTTTCAGCACTTTTCTTTGTGAACAATAACATGATAAACTATTTCCTTCTATCTGCAAATCAGAACATGCTCTACTTTGACTGATTATGCCAAAGTTATTATGTCAACATTTCCTGTGAAAATAATGAAGATATGACCAATTAGATCAACATCGTTATATTTTATTTCAGTGTAAGAATATTTTGCTCTCATATTTGTGGTCCACCTGACCTTTGTGATACCCCTATGGCCCATAATCCCCCATACGCAATTTTAAGTAGAATAAGATGAACATTGTTTATCTTATTGGTCTAATTTTATGTACAGAGAAAACACTACCAGTCACTGCGATATTCTTACAGAGGTGAGTACCTGAAGCTCCAGAGACTTTTAGTTACATCTCTTTTTTTCTTTGTTTTATGATACCGTATGTCCTCCCGTCTGTTTCTCTGTAAAAGCAGGTTTACCACTTAGTGCCTGCATGCCTCACCAATACTAATTCTTACACTACCAAGCTTCTTATTTCTCAATACACTACTATTGAGCTTTTGTGGAAATTAACACTCTTTGAATCATAAATAGGAATCAGAGTAGTTTTGTAATACGTGTTTTTACATGTAAATTGACCAGTTGGTTTGTCAATAGCTCTTGGGGAATTAAGCAGATGTGTATTTTTCCCTGTGAAACAAGTACTGATGCTGAATTAGATATCCTGTTGTCTTGACTTCAGTTTTAATCAGAGGAATTTCTTCTGTGTTTGTGCTCCCCACTCAGGAGATTTCAACTAAGCTCAGGTAGCACATCTGAGTCCTGAAGCCCAAACTTCAGTTTAAGAACTGCTGCCAAATAACCATAATAATCAAAGCCACTTAAAACAGCAATCTGCAAGCCAGCATGGTGGCTCTGAAGATTATTACTCCAGTCTGTTAGACAATCTGTTCATGAGGACTTTGGTTTAAGCCCCGGCATCACTCATTTGTCTGCACTTTGCTCTTGATTTTAAGCAATGAGTTCATGACTATTGCCCCTTAGAGGAATGGGAAGGAGATTAAAAGGGAGCTTGATAAAAGTTTTAATTAAAAAAAAATATAATCAGAGACTTTTCTTGGATATAATAAAAACCCAAACTCTTACTTTTCTGGAAAATAAATTGCTGTTCTTTAAATTTTTTTCCCCCCAATCAGGTAACGAAGTTTATTTGACTTACACTTAGCATATTCATATCAGTAATGGAAGCTTTGTTTCAAATAATGTTTGGTCAAAACTGTAGATAAGAATAAATCCACAGAGTGGAAACCAAATATTTTTCATTCAGATCTCTAGGTCACAATTCTCCTTTCATATTGTTACCAAGTAAGATAAATTTATCTATCTAACACGATGCGTTAAATAAAATAATTTTTGAACTACTCCATTTAAAAGAAGTTGTTTTGCAAGCTGTAAGGATTTGCTGAGAAATTTATCTACTCTGTATGTGGCTAGTGTGTATTTACCGGTCTATCTACAACATACACACCATACATATACACATATACAAGTACATATCCATTTGTATATGCACAAATAGGAATAGAATCACATAATCATAGAACCACTGAAGTTCGAAAAGACCTCCAAGATCACCAAGTTCAACTGTCAGCACAACACCACCATCCCTACTAAACCATTTCCCCAACTGCCACATCTACACACCTCAAGGGATGATACCTCCACCACTTCACTAGGTAATCTGTTCCAATGTCTCACCTCTCCTTTGGTGAAGAAATTACTTCTAATATCTGAACTAAACCTCCTCTGACACAGCTTGAGGTTATTTCCTCTCATTCTGTCACTTGTTACTTGGGAGAAGAGAACACCATCCAACTCCCTACAACTTCATTCCAGGCAGTCATAGAGGGCAATATAGTCTCCCCTCTGCCTCTTTTTCTCCACAGTAAACAGTCCCAGTTCCTTCAGTTATTCCTCATGTGACTTTTCTCCAGATCCTTTAACAGATTTATTGTCCTTCTTTGCACATTCTCCAGGACCTCAATGTTCTTCTTGTAGTGAGGGGCCCAAAACTGAACATAGGATTTGCGATTCAGCCTCACCAGTGCTGAGTACAGGAGGACAATCACTTTCTTCACCACCCAGGCACACTGCTGGCTCATGTTCAGCTTGCTGTTGACCAGCACCCCTAGGTCCTTTTCTGGCAGACAGCTTTCCAGCCATTCCTCCTCAAGCCTGTAACATTGCATGGTGTTGTTGTGACAGAAGTGCAGGAGCGAGCATTTGGACCTGTTGAATCTCATACAACTGGCCTTGGCCCATTCATCCAGCCTGTCCAAGTCCCTCTGCAGAGGGGTTCTGCATTCAAGCAGATCAACATTCTCATCCAATTTGGTGTCATCTGCAGACTAACTGAGAGAGCATTCACTCCTCTCATCCAGATAATTGATAAAGTTATTAAACAAGACTGGCCTAAACACTGAGCCCCAGATAATACTGCTTCTGACCAATTGACAGCTGGATTTAACTCCATTCACCACAACCCTCTCTGAGCTTGGACATCCAATCAGGTTTTTTTTACCCAGCCAAGGGTACACTTGCCATGACTATCAGCTTCTCTAGGAGAATGCTGTGGTAAATGGTGTCAAAGACTTTACTGAAGTTGAGGAGCCTTTCCATTTTCCATAGGGTGGATTACCTGGTCATAGAAGGAGATCAGACTGGTCAAACAGGACCTGCTTTTCATGAATCTGCGCCGGCTAGGCCCAATCTCCAAGATGTCCCACACATGCCTGGTGACCACATTCAGGATGAACCACTCTATAGTCTTTCCTGGTATCAAGGTCAGGCTGACAGGCCTATAATTCCCCACGTCCTTCTTCTGGCCCTTCTTGTAGGTGGGCATCACATTGGCAAACCTTCAGTCATCTGGGACCTCCCCTGTTAAACAGGACTGCTGATAGATGATGGAGAGTGGCTTTGCAAGCACCTCCAGCAGCTCCCTCAGTACTCTCAGGTGGATCCCATCCACGTCCATGGACTTGTGAGTGTCCAGGTGGCATAGCAGGTCATTAACTATTTCCTCCTGAATTATGAGGGTTTTATTCTGCTATCTGCTCCTGTCTTTCAGCTCAGGGGGCTGAGTACCCTGGGGATAACAGATCTGACTAGTAAAGACTGGGGCAAAAAGAGGCATTAAGCACATCAGGCTTTTCATCATCCTTGATGGCAGTGTTGCAATCCAGCATCCAATGAAGGATGGAGATTCTTTTTGATTCTATTTTTCTTTTTAATATATTTGTAAAAAAAAATTTTGTTATCTCACAGAATCACAAAATCACAGAATCACTAGGTTGGAAACGACCCAATGGATCATTGAGTCCAGCCATTCCTATCAATCACTAAACGATGCCCCTCAGCACTTCATCCTCCCATCTTTTAAATACCTCCAAGGATGGTGACACAACCACCTCCCTGGGCAGCCTGTTCCAGTGCCCTGTGACCCTTTAAGTGAATTTTTTTTTCTGATTTCCAGCCTGAACCTCTCCTGGCGGAGCTTGAAGCCATTCTCTTACATTAGAAGACAGATAGAGTTCTAGCTGGGTTTTTGACTTTCTAATTTTCTCTCTGCATGACCTAACGAGATCTCTGTAATTTGCGTATGTAAATATACATATACATACATAAATATATATATACACATATGTGTATACATATATAATCCTATCTGTGGTGTTCCCCAGGGCTCAGTGCTGGGTCCAGCCCTGTTCAATGTCTTTATCAATGACCTGGATGAAGGCATTGAGTGCACCCTTAGCAGTTTGCAGACGACACTAAGCTGGGTGGAAGTGTTGATCTGCTGGAGGGTAGGGAGGCTCTGCAAAGGGATCTGGACAGGCTGGACCACTGGGCTGAGATCAATGGCATGAGGTTTAACAAGGCCAAGTGCCGGGTCCTGGACTTACAGCACAACAACCCTATGCAGTGCTACAGACTAGGGGAAGTCTGGCTGGAAAGCTGCCTGGAGGAGAGGGACCTGGGGGTGTTGGTTGACAGCCGACTGAACATGAGCCAGCAGTGTGCCCAGGTGGCCAAGAAGGCCAATGGCATCTTGGCTTGTATCAGAAACGGTGTGACCAGCAGGTCCAGGGAGGTTATTCTTCCTCTGTACTCGGCACTGGTGAGACCGCTCCTCAAATCCTGTGTTCATTTCTGGGCCCCTCACCACAAGAAGGATGTTGAGGCTCTCGAGTAAGTCCAGAGAAGGCAATGAAGCTGGTGAAGGGGCCAGAGAACAAGTCTTATGAGATGTGGCTGAGAGAGCTGGGGTTGTTTAGCCTGGAGAAGTGGAGGCTGAAGGGAGACCTTATTGCTCTCTACAACTACCTGAGAGGAGGTTGTAGAGAGGAGGGACCTGGCCTCATCTCCCAAGTGACAAGGGACGGGACAAGGGGGTCAGTTGGTAAAGACATTGAACAGGGCTGGACCCAGCACTGAGCCCTGGGGAACACCACAGATAGGAATATATATGTATACACATATTTGTGCACATATATATTTATGTATCTGTATATATGTACATACATACATAAATTACAGAGATCTTGCTAGGTCATGCAGAGAGAAAATTAGAAAGGCAAAAGCCCAGCTAGAACTCTATCTGGCCTCTAATGTAAGAGAATGGCCTCAAGCTCCACGAGGGGAGGTTCAGGCTGGACATCAGAAAAAAAAATCACTGAAGGGGTCATTGGGCACTGGAACAGGCTGCCCAGGGAGGTGGTTGAGCCACCTTCCCTGGAGGTATTTAAAAGATGGGTGGATGAAGTGCTGAGGGGCATGGTTTCATGGTTGATAAGAATGGCTGGACTTGATGATCCTGTGGTTCTTTTTCAAACTAGTGATTCTGTGATTTTGTTATCTCCATGTATACAAAGACATACCTACAAATATATGGACATATGGAATTACTCAACCTTACCACAGAACTAGCGGTGTAGACCATGTGTCCATAGATGCTGATATCTGGCAAAGTCTCTGAACTCTTTGACTTAAGAGAGAATTTGGACTGCAAATTAAAGTGTTCTCTTGCTCTTTTATCTTCCAGCATTTAGCACTCTTCATCAGAAACATTAGAAGAGATGTCATCTTTGTGCCTGTCTGCCATTATCTCTTTCCTCTGTTTTTTAAACACCTTGCAGGGAAAGCACAAAAAGAATGTTCAGTGCAGCTTGTAGAAAATAGGTATCGATAAGGGAAAACAAGTGAAGCCTTGTAAAGAGGAAATGGATAGAGTATAATCTCTCTCATTTATGGAAGATTGTTTTTGTTGTCCTAGCTACCCATTTGACCCAAAATCTAAACTATATTTCAGTTATTTTAATGACTACATTACAAAATAATCTTGTTTATTCTTCAGAAAGTATTTTCTTATGAAATAGTCAAAGAGTCAGAAATTAACTGTAGCCAATTTCAAGTATTAGCAAAAACTCTTGTCTAAGTGCAGGACAGTCATAGCAAGCAAAATCAGGATGGCCCGAGGAATGATCCCAGGCCACTTTGTCTATGTCAGATGCATTGCATGGATTGAGATTTCTTAGACTTTCAGGACCCATCTATATTGCAGATAAATGTATCAGCATCTTACATCATTAAATAAAGGGTACCCAAGAGATTTCCTTTTAATCTTCACCCCTTTGGTATTGCCCCTCAGAGCTTTCTGGAAGGCAGGAAATGTAAAGAGTCAATGAATTTGACTTCAGGTTTTGTGCTGCAGCTGCACAGCACTGAAGATGCAGCAGCTGGATCCACAAAAACTTAATAGCATACTCCTGGTCAAAGTGATCTATGATATCCTGTTATACAGGATTTATGTCTAAGATAAACACAGACTGTTAGCTTCATCTCTCAGTTTAGCCACCTCTCCACAACAGCAGCCACAAACTAACTTTAAATTTGCTAACATCTTACCTTTTTCCTTCCTTATGAATGCTTTGTAATCTGACATCCACCAGAATGATTTTCACAGCATCAGTGACTATGCCTATATCAGAAAATTCCTACTGGATTTTTCTCTGAAATTGAGTCCAGCTAGTATAGAATACCTCCTATCAGCATCTTTAAGTTTCCTTATTTTCCAAAACAGGATGGACAATTCCAAACCACCTATTGAGAGTACTCCTTGGTCTTTGTTAACTCCCAAACCTTGGTCAAGAATTGTGTAGGAGACTGAATGTTAGTCTTGGCAATAAATATTTCAAAGAATCACTGTAACAGTTAAACAGTAAAAAAACTGAAGAAAGGGGAATATTGAGAAGTTAAACATATAGGGGAACAAAACCAAAATCCAAACCAAAAAAACCCACATAGCTCGAGGCACTGCAAAAGATGGCTTTTATGCTCTTTAAAATATAACTAATTCAGAATTTGGACTAAATAACCAAAAGCTGAAAAAGTCCAAATTCAAGAACAGGTCTGAAAAAACTTTAGATGTTAGGAAGCAGATGTAAGCTAAAAATAAATTCAGTTTGAGTGAAGACAGATCCATGTTTATGGCACCACAAAAAGCAGGCAGTTGTTGCATTTGCCCTAAAGCAACCTCCTTATAATGACACTGGATACCTGCCAGTCTCTAATTATCCTTACACCAATAACTTTAAATTGCTGTTTCCTTCAACCTGATGTCTTATTTTTAGCTCAAAGGCTACTTCAAGTGAGCCACCTTATCAGAATGACATAAATCTGATAATATAGTGTACACCAACACTGCAATGGCCTAAGGGGCTCCTGAGGCATTAGGAAGCACCTTTTCTTTGTAAGGTGTAAGTAATAAATTTTATTATGACTTTACATGCTTCATTACATAGAAATAGGTGTTCAGGCATAGGTTGTTTTGTATGTTTCTTCTGCATTACTAAGCAAGGGGAAAAAAAATATTGCTGAGGTAAACTAAACACAAATAAAGAGAAGAAGATTTGCATGTGTGTATGTCTGCATGTGTACATGCCAAGAGCTAAAGATGGAGTAAATAATAGTACATGTATACAATCATTTTATATTTTATACTGCTTATATTTCAGGTGTACTCATTTGTCTCAGATGTTAAAGTAAGATGACTCTCTGTGTTGCTTATGCTTTGTTCAGATAACATATAAATACATTATGTTTATGCATAGTAAAGAATATACTTAGCCTTGAAAAGTTTATGCCTTAAGCAGTCATAGCAAGAGAAACATGTTATTCTAAAAGCCTATGTAATCCGCAATATTAAATCGTGACTTCAAAGCTGTGCATATAGTTTTTGAAGTGAGAAGCTGAGAAAACATGACACAAGCTTATGAAAAAAAACCCCACTGAAATCAGACAAACTCTTTTAAATTAGGCTGATCTAATAAATTAGATTAATTAGGAGAATTATTTAGTTTAGTTTCACTAACTGTAGTGATATTAATAACATTGCTTTGCATTGACCACTTGTAAAGCTGTACATTTGAGGTGAGATCCAGTTACCTTATTTCAGGGATAAGATGAATCTCCCCAGAATTCCAGATTACAAACTAAGAATTTTTAACCTTGATTTAGCACTGTGATAAATTAGCACTTGTAGTAAAGGATGGGTGTTTTTTACATTTTATGCAAACTATTAAGCACATATGTACAGGACTAGCTCTTTGAGTGAATAGTGAATTTTATCAATGTCTTCTGTGCTTCCATGAGAAAGCAGATAATAACTACAAATGTCAAGACATTTCTTATTGCAAAGAACATTTTGTTCAACATTTTATTTGGTAAATATATTCCTTTGAGAGGCATGGATGTACTGGAAAAATTACCTAGCAGCTAGTACTTAATTGACTCACAAAAGCAGGCACACAGACAGGCTGACAAATTTAGTCCTGGTTTACTCTTTGTCGAACATGTTGTATAAGAAATATTTTAAAGCTATTTTTAGGTTAGCACAGGATGGTTTTGAAGATGTTTTCTTCCTAAAATTATAAAAGCCTCACACTTGAAAATACTTTTGTGTGAGAATATCTGCTGCGATAAGTGGACTGAGGGTTTCTGGCACACAAAATCTTAAAATAATACATTTTGTTAAAAATATCTGTAATTCAATACAAACTGGACAGCATTTTTTAATCCATAAACTCTTCCTTTAGCTGGATCTCTGTCTTCATTGTAAATGTGTTGTCTGATTGCTAAATTCAAAATGGTTATCACAAAGCTGACTTCATGAAATGCTAAAAAACTAAGTTGAAAGGAACAATAGCATAAAAGAGCAGCTGCACCTTTTTTTCTTTAATGTTCTTTTCTTCAAAAAGTTGTTTGCTCCTTGATAATAATAAAATAGCCTCAGAAAACAACTCTTCCATGCTAATGCTCTGCTTCCATTGTGAAAGACAATCACGCGCAGCAGGAGCTTGTATTGATGCATTTGACAACAAAAAGCCAAGATATTACTAAGTTTCCATGATTCAATACTTTTTCACCAATAAGAACATTCTCACAACTAACAGAAATAGCAACAGGAATTTTTACATAGGTACGTCTTGAACAAATTAAGATATTTCTTCAGAACTTTAGTTACTATCTTTAAATAGAACAGCTGTTAGTTTTTTCCAAGCCATCATAAAAGATCCTGCAGAATCTCAATATCATGTTGCAAAATCCATTTGCAGGATCCTGTCCTTGCAACAATCCATAAAAGGTAATATAAATCCACTGAACTAATTTGTGCTTCTACTCAGGATAATTTGATGGAGAAATAATTGTTTTATACAGAGGTGACTATAGAGATAGTTGGGCCTTACTTCTTCATCTCCAAAGAGCTGGACTAAATCTCTTCCTTCAATGTTTTCTGTGCACAAAGGAAGGAAATTATGTCTACTGTTACTTCCATTTGAAGACTTATAAATGCAGTGAAAGAAAAGTCAAAGGAGTGAGGCATGGGTTTGTATCCTCTTTATTTTTCCTAGTGCTTTGAATTGAGTGCCTTGTCAAATGCATGACATATAAAATAGTAATGCCCCATGCATGATACACAAATTCACTTTCTGAATTTCTGCACTGTCAGTCTCAATATTACTTTACGTTTACTTAAATAGTATGCCTACGAACAATCTAAACAAAAACTACAAAGAGCAGCTTTTCTCATAGGAATAATTTACAATAGATGTAGCAGTATATGCTGCCTGCATCACTTGAACCACTTGAGGCACTGAGTTTAGATGTCAAAAGGTAACTACTATATATATAATTGACTAGTGTTACATGGCATTTGTGACTACTCTTTAAACCATGACAGGAATATGATGTTCATATATCCTGATGAAAATTTTCAACAACTCTTTTGGTGTTTTCCTCAAATGCTGTACTTGGCCTTAACAGCTTTCTTAAAGGAAACAAACTTGCTGTTATTATTAAAACAACAAACAAACAAACAAAACTTGGTATTGTTCCAAGTTAAAACTGAATGAACAGTGACACTCAGTGGCCAGGGAAACATAATATAAATCGTACTAATATTCCCCATGAAAGACATAGATACTTCCCAGTTAAACACAAGGTTCACAGTACATTTAGTCATCATTATCTCAAGGCCAGTCTTTTCCTAATTTTGGCAATATGGCATTAATTAGATCAAAGACCATTGCATTGTACGTTCAGTATATTTTTGCTGACATCCTAGGTAGTAGTACCAACAGACTATAACTGTCTGCATCAGAAATTTCAAAATGTAGTCCAAAATACAATAAGGAACATTAGTACATCAATTCTCAGATCATAAACCCAATTCAGTAGAATAAAAAAACTCAAGGGGGGAAAAAAAGAATCACTATCTTATTTCCTTCAACACTAATTTTAATAGACCAACCCAAAGCAAGGAGTTTCCAGTATGTAGAAAATAATAGTTAATAATAG